>NC_083350.1:98032523-98649689 GCF_030254825.1 Meriones unguiculatus
TCTGCCCATAACTTATCAAGCCTCATCAGGAGTGCCTGGATCCTCTTTCTCTGTGGCCTGGCAAGGCTGCATCACCAGGGACAAGTGATCAAAGATCAGGCAACTGAGTTCATGTCAGAGATAGCCCCTGCTCCCCTTACTCAGGAACCCATATGTAGACTGAACTGCCTATTGGCTATGTCTGAGCAGGGGCCTAGGTCCTCTCTATGCATGGTCCTTGGTTGGTGCATCAGTCTCTCCAGGACCCCTGGGTTCAGGTTTTTTTTTTTTTTTTTTTAGCTTTGTTGGTCTCCTTTTGGGTCTCTTGTCTTCTCCATGTCTTACTTTTCCCCTCTTCTGCAGATGTTAGCTGTATAATATAGGATAGCCATACTAAAATTCTACAGACATAAAGAAGCTAAACAACAAGGAGGACACTAGGGAGGATGCTTAAATCTCATTCAGAATGGCAAACAGGATAGGCACCAGAAGCGGTGGAAGAGAGGGAACAGGATGGGAGCCTACTAGAGAGGATCTTCTGAAAGACTCAGCCCAACAGGGGATCGACGCAGATGCTGAGACTTACAGCCTACCTTTGGGCAGAGGGTAGGCAGTCTTGTGGGGATAGAAGAGAACCATGCCTAATCCTAGCACTTTGCTGTTCCTGTTGTGTCTGATTGGCCAGAGCAAATTTCAAAGGTCACCTAAGTTCTTTAAGTGGGAAATTGGTCTTTGTCTGTAGATTAGAACACAGCATTAGTTATAAAAAGGAGTTTAAATATTCAAAAAGAAACAGGCGGGGCCCGTTTCACAGATAATCTACAAATTCCATGTAGAAAGAGTGTTCCACAGTGGAGTTACTAAGAATTGAACAGAAGTTAAGTTATGTGTTTCTTGGCTGTTAAAATTACTACTCCTGCACAGACCTCTTTATAATATACTTTTTTTGGTGGGGCATGGAGGTAGAAACGTGAAACCTTATTAGTTGGGTTAGAAGGATCCAAGTTAGAAGGATCCCAAGCTCAATTGTAAGGTGAATTGTAAGGTCAGCCCAAGCTATATAATGAGATTCCCCTTCAAAATTTGAGGGGATGACTTTCTTTTTTTAAAAAAAATTATTTATTTATTTATTTTTAAAGAATTTATTTTTATTTTGTGTATGGTGATTTGCCTGCATGTATGTCTGTGCACCATGTGTATGCAGTGCCTGTGGAGGCCAGAAGATGGCGCCAGACTCCCCTGGAATGGAGTCATAGAGGCCTTGGAAACTGAACCGAGGTCCTCTGCAAGCCACAAGTTTTTAAGCATGGAATCATTTCTCCCACTTACTGCCCTTTTTTATTTTAAATAAAAAATTTAAATTTATTACTCAAATTAAGCAGCTTTTCCCATTGGATGCCGTTCAAAAAATTTTAATATCAGTGAACTTTAACTGTTTTAGAGATTCAATGTTCATTCTGTTCCTGCAGTCCAACCAGTTGAAAATTAGCAGTGTTAATGTTGATTCATTCGGGTTGTATGCATTTGATTTACATATTCTTTCTTTCTGTGTGTAAGTGTGCATGCAGTTTACATATGTGTACATGTGTGTATGGGTGCCCTGCCTTCTGCTGGCCTGCACATAGGCCAGAGTTAGATGTTAGATGCTTTCCTCTGTTCTTTCTTCACCATATTTTTCATGATAGCATTTTAGCGGAACCTGGAGGTTGCTGTCTCAGGAAACTGGCTAATAAGCCCCACATAGACCCACCTCTGCCCTCTGCAGCTAGAGATGGGCTCCCTGCACCCAGCTTTTACAGGATGTTGAGGATAGGAGCTCAGGGCCTCATGCTCTCTAGCTGTCTTCCCAGCCCCTTCCATATGTGTTTTAAATGCAGCATTTGTATTAGTATTTTCTCTGGAAATTTTGTTTTCTCTCTCTAAGCAATTCTAAATTACAGCCCATTTGGACTAGTAAGTGAAAACAAAACAAACAAAAAACCCCAAAACCTTAGATTTCTGTTTTGCTAAGTTTTGCCTAGGTTGGCTATGCCTTATTTGAAATGATTAGGGATAAAAGTGTTTCGGGTGATTTTGCATCTTGGAACGTTTGCACATAAATAATGAAATATTTTGGTGGTAGGACCAAAGAGCATATGTGACGTTTATTTGTGTTCTGTGTACACCTTATACATCGAGCCTGGAAGTGATTTCAGGCTGTCCATGGTGTACCTGGACCTTGACTGTCACCTGTCACGAGGAAGCTGTCGCACTTTCTGTTCATGACATCATGTCAATCCTCAATATTTTTAAGATTTTGAAGTATTCGGAATTTGAATTTCTATATTAGGGATGTCCAGCCTGTCTTATATTTACTTACAAATGCTTTAGCCTTAAAAAATTTCTTTACAAAGTCAGCCTTATCAAAAAGGTAGGAAGGAACGCACAATATTTTATTCGAATTATTATTCTTTCCTATAGTTTTTTAAACTTGATTTTTGGTAACTAAAAGCAAATGTCATGTTCTATTCCAGTGCTTTGACTGTACATCTTCCTTATACATTTTTTATTACATTTTGAAGGACTAGCACCATATTAAGGCAATTCCACTTTATATGACTGCTCAGTAAAATGAAAGTAGAATTGGCCAAAGTTAATAATCAAAAGTATAAGTTACCAGAAGGGGAGCTGTTAAATGCAAACTTGAATAACGACAGATTGCTTTCAGCACCGTACAGTGGCCGGGAAGTAAGGTAAGGGCGCATAATGAACATATCTCCATTAAGTAAACACTTTACTCTCTAACGTCTCTAAGTAATTTAAAACTTCTCCAGCTTTCAACACTTTGTTCCCTGTGCTCCCTCTCATCTTACTTTTACCTTTATTTTATTGAGAAAGAGGAAACAATCACAAATTATACTTTTTTAACTTTAATTTTTTTATTTCGTATGTGTGTACACGCACACATGCATGCCATGGCCCACGTGGAGGTTATAGAACAAGTTGTGAAGAGTCCATTCTCTCCTTCTATCATGTTGGTTCTGGGGACTGAACTCAGGCCGTCAGGTTTGACAGCAAGCGCTTTTATCCACTAGGCCATTTCTTAGACTCTCCCATTCATGGTCTTCTAAATGAACTTTTATCTTTATAGCCAAGGTCAGGGCTTCAGCTTGCACACTTAGTCCTGTCTTCTGGGAAATATTACTCTGGAAACAGTTCTTTTCTCTTTAACTTTGTTTTTTTTTTCTATATTATTTTATATTATTCACATAAGGACATAATAAAACTATACTATCTTTTGTCTTTTAAAAAACCGCTCATGATCTCACAATTTCTTTTAGTTGCTTTTCTCTGATTCCATTTATGTGTGTGTGTGATTAAAACTAGGATAACCTGAACTCAGTACCATTAGGTGACATATCCCATAATATTCAATGTGTAACTCCAACAGGAAAGCACGTGTTCTAATTCATGTTTGTGATGGACACAGATGATCACCTCTCAGTGTAGTGATGCAGAGTAAACTCACTGTGATGGACATTTTAGAGGGCCCAGAGGGCAAAGTGGGGGCCAGCAGCAAAGAAGGACACAGTAGGTTTTCATGTGACCGTGTAATGAGAAAAAAGTCAAGGTGGCCCCAAACTTACACAGAGAACAAGTCATTTAGCCATGCCATCTCCTTAATGTTTTCCACATAAAATATGCAAATACCATAAATGCAGATGGTGGAAGGCATATAGAAGAAAGAGTCAGCAGTGTGGTTGTTTCTCATTCCGTGTTTGCCTGCTCCCATCCTGATCGCCACCCATCAATGTCTCATGACTTTGCACTCATTCTTCCTGTTAGTCTGCTCTTATTTCTGTGTTGACTTCACTTAGACTCTTACCTCCAGTAACACATTATTGGAGGTAACACATATCTGTTAACCAGCAAATTTCCTTCATTCTTTACTTTTTTTAATCCCCAAAATTCACTCTGAACTCTAAATTAATATGTATAACCATCTCCTGGATACATTTTTGGATGGCTTATGGGAATCTCAAGCTCAACATTTAGCTTTTATATCTGTTTCTCTCTAAGCAGCCAAGCACCTTCTCTTTCCCATTTCAGAAAATGCCAGGAATGAATATTCTTCTAGTTGCTTGATAACAGACTTTGGTTTTCTTTCGTTTTGCCTTCATTTGCTCAGATCACATCCTATAGACGTTGAGGTTACATTGTGTTCAGAAAGCCACTGTTTAACAATTCCTTCCATCTTATCACTGTAGCCCAGATCCTCACCATCTCTGGCTTTCTAGGATTCCTTGGTTTCTCCTTGCCTCCTTTTACTATTTTTAGTTGCTTTGACAAAACAAAATAAAACAAAACATAGATTGAGTAGCTTAAGTAAGAAGAATTAATTATTTTCACAGGTTACAAAGTCTAGTATCAGGATTTCAACCAGTCTTGTTCTTGGCAAGCAATCTCCTCATGCTTTGTTTATTTCTCCCTTCACAGGACCTTTCTTGTGAATAAAATGGAGAATGAATTCTCTGCTGTCACCTCATCTGTCACCTCATCTTTCAAGGGCACCGGTCCCATCAGATTAGCCCTTTGCCCAAGATTTAACTACTTCCTTAAAAGCCTTATGTTCAAATAATCCACTGCATGGATTAAACGTTAACATCTGGGGGTTGGGAAAAATATAAATGTTCAGTCTATAACAGAGTCTCCTTAGTCTAATTTCAGTAGAGTAGCTAGATATGTCCCCATTAAATGAAGTCATTTCGCTTTTCTATTTATAAACCTTCATTATTGTTTTCATTTTACTCAGAGTGAAAGTCAAAGTTCTTCATGTTTCATGTGGTGGGCATAATCTCATATGATTTGGTGTTGCAAAGGAAAACAGTTTGGTTGTGGTTTGCTTGTAACAGAATCTGAAGGGCAAGGGAAATATCTAAATCACTTAATGGAGGCTTACTCTGTAGGAGAATAGTTCCAGAAAATTGAAAGATGAAACCATAGGAAAAAAGTACAGGAAAGCGCAGAAATTGAATGAAGAATATTTAATGGAAAAGTACCCTGTAGTTCCGATAGGAATGCCAATTGCACAACTTCATATAATCATGGGTTCACTATGCTTTCATTGTACCTGGCGTTGACTGCCGCGTGTCAAGGGTATAGCGGTAATAAAATGAGACCAAAAACTTCTAATAAGAAGGAAGAGGACTTTGACAAAATGGAGTGAAGAGAAATAAGATCTTGGGCAGAAGTTTGAAGTAGTATCAAGTTCACAGGAAGTTTCTGTGGTTTTTTGTTTTGTTTTTGGATAGTGGGAAGGTGCATATGTTTATGGAGAGTGGAAAGATCCGATGAAGAGACTGAGGTTGAAGAAGCAAGACAAATGGTGAAGATACATGATGAGCAAAATTCAAGAAGAAGCAGAGAGCAATAAAGAACACAAATGAAGGATTAGCTTTAATGGGGAGAAAGGACTCTTCCTTTGAGACAGAATGAAGAAAGAGAGGACAGGTAAAGACAGAGGCCAATAGTTCCCAAGCAGGAGAAAGCGTACATTCCCATTTTGAATGGAAGGAATGTTATTTTTGAATCATTTGAACGCTTGCCATATTCTCATTTTGCTATCCCCTGCTCAGCTTAAACTATCTTTTTAACCTTGGCTGTTCTCCACATGTATTCTTAAGTCTTCTATCATTTGACTCTCTTCTGTAGATACCTTCTAATCTGATGGGAGTTCTGAAAAGGTCAGTAGCATGTAGATGAACATGCTTTAGTTACGTGGTGTTTGTCCAGCCTGCACTCTAACCTGCTCGTAGGCAAGGATAGGTATGAATGCAGCTCAACACAGATTCCCAACCTTTATTGAAACTTCAATAACATGCTTAGACACACCTGTAGAACACAAAAAGCTATTGCTCTGCAGCTCAGGAAGATGTTATTTTTGCTTGCAAAGACTGGGATGTTCATTCGGAACTTTTTTAATCCTGAGATAATAGGTAACGTGTCATGGTAATAACCAAGGAGCCAGAGATATTTATTCCTGAGTTAAACATTGTTGCAGTATTTTCTTCTTTTCTCTTCATCAAAGGTCTACTTTTTCATTGGCTATTACTTCTTACACTTGTCATGAAACTTACCTCTTATAATTCTTACCTGTGCAGTTTTTTTCTTTTGATCACCTCAACTACTGTGCTGTTATCACCCTTGTTCTCTGTTTTCTCCTACAGTCAAAGTCTAGTCTTTCTTTCTTTCTTTCTCCTTTGGAGGCCTCAGGAGGTGATGGTTGAAATGTTAAACTTGGAGGGGAACCAGTTAGCCAAGCTCTGACTTGCACCTACACCTTTTCTCTGTGATGCTCCTCCATTTCCCCCTTTCAGCACCTTTGCCCTACTGCCACCTTCTCAATTCCTTCTTCCTTGCCCATGGCCCGCTTTTAACTTCCTTTGTTTCTGTACTTATTCAGCTTGTGTACCCACATCTAAAGGTTCAGAGTTAGGATCCACGTATGAGAGACAGCACGCGCCGTTTGCTTTTCAGGGCCTGGATGACCTCACTCACTATAATATCTCATCCATTTACCTGAAAATTGCATGGATTCATTTTCTTTCAGTAGAATAGAATTCTATTATGTTCATGTACTAAATTTTTATTATCTTTTCATCATTTGGAGAACATTTACGTTATTTCTGTTTCCTAGCTGTTGTGAATGGAAGAGCAGGAAAGATGGCCGATCATGTGTCTGCGGAGTAGGATGTTGAGTCCTTCGGGCATATGCCAAGGAGAGATACAAATAATTCTTAAGTTTTTGTAACTTATGGTGAAAATAGTGCAATTATCTGGGAATTAATCACACTTTCAAAGGAAAAAGCTCATAGCTGGCATCTGTAAACTATGGGGTTATTACTGTAGAGTGAATCGTTTCCTGTACCTATCAATTACCTTGGACTTAGGACAACTCGATTTTAACAGTTCTTATCCTACCTTATCAAAGGAAGCAATCAATTGTGTCAACCTTAGATGTGGAGAAGTTGATCCAATTTTTCCATTGTGTTGTATTCTGTTGCTATGATGAACTATATGAGATAATAAGCTTGCTAGGGGAATGACTCATTTTGTTCATGGCTACAAAAACATCTCAGATCTTGTCTGTTTACCTATTGCCTTTGGGCTTATGGTAAGGCCACATACCATAGTGAGAATCACATGAGAATCATGTTCACCTCATGGTAACTAGTTCATCAGAAAGAGAAAAATGGTTGGGGAGACGGTTCATGGTGTGTGGTGTTTGTTGTGTGAGCATGAGGATGCAATTTTGGATGTGCAATACCTACTTAAACACCAGACATAGCTGCACATGTCTGTAAATTCAGAGCTGGCAGGTGGAAGCAGGCAGATCCCAGGGGCCTGATGACTGCTAATACAGCTGAAACAATTCAGTGAGAGAACCCATCACAAAAAAAATTAGATGGGGAAGTGGCTAAGGAAGAAATCCCAGCAACAACCCCCGCTTCCAGCGGTACATACCTACTCTTCCCACACAAGAAATTTCTTTTAGTATTTATTTGTAAATAAAAAAGTGGGAAGGAGCCAGGTCCCACAATATTCTTCAGAGACATTCTTCTTAGGCCCCACTTCTTAAAGGTCACCATCTGGTGACCAAACCTTTAACACATGGCCTCTGAGAAACGTTTGATACCCAAACCATTGTACAGAGATTAAAGTGTATGCTTATTATCTACTCTCAACGAATGGGAAATGTCTCTGTCCATACGAAATACTTTGTAGAGAATATCAATTTTTCTTCAGCCAACAACTGTATATTTATAAACTTTTCATTTTCATCATCACCTATACCAGTTACATTATAATTCAGAGAACCCGAATCATACTTTCTTGAAGATACATGTAGATCTTGTTGATATTCATTGTGCCCCAAGCTTTCTTCCCAATGTGCTTAGTTTAGATTGTTTTAACTATACATTTATCAATTAAAGAAACATTTACATTTTATGTTATCATAGTGATATTGTTTTTCAATCAAATTGAGGTTTTAATATAAAATTAGTAGTTACTTCTAATACAGAAAGACAAAGCTTCCAGATTAATATTATTTATATCAATTACTGAGGACCTACTAAGCATTTGTTAGATTCTTTTATTCATTTTATATTCTGGTCGTAGCTTCCTCCCTCCTCTCCTCCTGTCCCCACCCTCCCTTCCTTTATTTCCTCTCTCCCCTCCCCTACTCAGAGAAGGGGAGCCCTCTACCCAGCACATCAAGTCTCCTCAGGACTGAGTGCAACCTTTTTCTCCTGTGGTCTGTCCAGGTAGCCCTGCCAGGGAAAAGTGATCGAAAAGCGGGCAACAGAGTCCATGTCAGTGTCGGCTCCCATTCCCATTACTAGGGAACCCATATGAGGACTGAGCTGCCCTTTGGCTACATCTGTGTAGGGGGCCTAGGTCCAGTCTATGCATCGTCCTTGGTTGGTGCTTCAGTTGGTTGCCCCTTGGGCCCTGGTTAGTTGGCTCTGCTGGTCTTGTGGGGCTCCCGTCTCCTTTGTGTCTTTCCATCCTTTCCTCCACCCTTCCACAAGGCTCCCTGCACTCCAGTCATTTTATGATTCTTAGGAAAGAAAAAAAAATCCACATCAGAGAACATTTGTTTAGCTCAAGAAACCCCCTCCACTCTGAAATCTTTCCAGATTTCAGAAAGAAGAATGCAATTTAAAAAAATGTTGTTAGCCTTTGCATTGAACATAGTTGATTCAGGAAGCCAAACTGTAATGTGTTATTATAATTGCTATGGGAAGAAAATACATACAAATATGGACTGCACAAGAAAAGGAGTATATTTCAAGGGCAAAGAACAGCTTCCTTAATGAGGTTATATTACACTAAGGTTCTGAGTATTATGTAGTTGGTGGTTCTCTAAGTAAACTCTTTAGGCTCTCGGCATCATGGCAATGTGTTAGAAACTGGAATTCTTGGAGCACTCATCTCTGGCTACTGAAGTTAGAACAGGGAATGGGGTCAAGAAGTCTAATGATTTGCTTCTTCCTTTCCTGCCTCCTTCTCTCCCTTTCAGTATCTCCCTTTCCCTTCCTCCTTCCTGCCTCACTTCCATTTCTCCCTTCGTTCCTTTTCCTGCCTTTCTTCTCTTTCTTTCTTCATTTTTATTATTATAATTTTATGTGTATGGGTCTTTTACTTGTATGTGTGTCTGTGCACAAGCGTGTGTCTTGTGTCTGAGGAAGGCAGAAGAGGGGCATCAGATGCCCTGGACTGGAGCTAAGGGTTGTGATCTGCCATGAGCATCCTGGGATTGAACCTGAGCTACCTGGTAGAGCAGCCAGTGCTTTTGACTCATTTCCAGTCCCATTGTCTTTTTTTTTTTTTTACAGTAAGGTCTTAATGTATGTCCCAAACTGGCTTTGAGCTCACTATGTAGCCCAGGCTGCCTTTGAACTTGGGGTAATCCTTTCCCTCAGTTTTCCAGATGCTGGGAACAGGAATGTGTCACTGCTCATGGCTAGAATTGTGTTTTCAAATGAGTGCTCCTAATAGTTACGATTCCTGTTGACCATTGAAAGCAAGTAGTTGGGGGCCAGGAGGTGGATCTGCCTGTAGAGGAAAGGGCATTTGAGATCTCCAGAGAGAAATGCAGACAAGGGCATTAATAAAGAAGAAGGCCAGTGTGCCTGGGGCATAGAGTATGGGTCAGCCAGAAGTTCAAGGGTATGGAGGGGAAAGCAGAGGTTATGAAGGTTTCTAGAGCCATTTATAACTGTTTAGATTTTATTAATCATAAGTGCCTATTTCCGTATTTGTCTTCTTAAGTGAAGTGGAGATATGCAAACTCCAGGAAGTTAATCCTGTGTTTATTACTCCCTTCACTCTACTGACATATAAACGTGTTTAATAGATGCATGCTGACTGAGTGGACTCATAGAGATTCAGAGAAGCCTTGGGTAGTAGGCATTAGCACTCTTAGATAACTTGAGCACAACCGAGACAAAGAGAAGGTGAGTCACTCACGTCACATCACTTCAAAAAGCATCGCTATTCAGAAGCAGAGGTGCTTTCCAAACACGGGTCTCTGGACTGTGTTCCTGGAGCATCCCCCTTGGCCCCACCCAATACACAGACACTGCTTCTCTGACACAGAGTTCCAAGGTTATAGAAAATCTGTCTGAATGCCTAAATGCTTGCAAATCTGTGGGAATTCCAAATGCAGCTCTGCCTTTTCTTTTTCTTTTCTTTTCAGACAGAAAAGGGGAGTGCTCTCCACGAAGCGGCTTTGTTTGGGAAGGTGGATGTGGTGCGAGTTCTGTTAGAAACAGGTAGCTATCATGGTTCTTCATGGAGCCTGTCTTGCCAGGTACTACAGCCATTTCAGGGTTAGATGAAGGAAAATGGTGGCTTTCTTCGCAAATGACCCTTTCCCCCAAATTGCAGATAGGCATTCATACCATGTAGAATTGGGCCTTGATGTTTAGGTAAAATTGATGTAAATACTGAAGTGATTTGGGAGAAACCACCAAGAGAAAAGGAAGATCTCTTCTTTTGGGAAGCTGTGTGGTCTCTTGGTCTTTTACACTGTGACCCACGGCCAACAGAAATATGAGTCTCTTCCTTAGGACACGATCTCTGATTACTCAACAACAGCCAAGTAGCTATTATTCATTGGCTACGGGAGATTATTTTTAAAAGGAATATTTTAGAGGGAATATTTTGAAGAAAAAAAAAGGTAGGCTTATTTATCTTCTGTGGGTATTCTGATCACACTGAGATAAAGTTGACATTGAGGTCGAATTTTTAAGAATTGGGAGATATTTTCATAAATGGAAGAGACTGTACACAGCAGATGTGAGTCCTGCTCTGTAGTGTGGTGTGTTTAATTTGCTCTCTAAAAGAAAATCCCCGACATTATGCAGCTGCTCTGCTTTCACTGTGCCATAATGTCCCGTTATCTGATTGTACATGCAGCACAGTGACAGAACAGATGACCTGAGACAACCAATTAAACACATAAATTGTTAAGTGTATACTATTCTCACATAAACTCAAGCAAACATTTAGGAAGCTGACATCCAGGATAAAATCCTACACACTGGCTTTGTCTGAAATCAGGTATGTGGAAAGTTCATGAGCTGTATTAGAATGGCAGAAACTAATTGCTGCATTAAAATAAAATCTTTAGTGTGGCATATCATTTTGGAACTGAAGTGACTGCCGAGGTGTTTCAGCCACGCAGTTTAGTAGGTTTGCTTATGTGGCCAGAGTTGAAGATACTCTAAAATGAACAAGTGGCAGGAATATCTGGAGGCATAGTACATAGAACCTCAAAATAATTATACTTTAAACATTTGTTAATATCAAATATTCTAAGAGTGTTCCTACATTATACTCTGTATGATTCTCCTATATTAACATTTTAAGATTGTATTATCCAGAACATACAGATCACCTGGCCATTATACATTAGGGTTTCAGGTTATAGGTTAAATGTATTTTTCACTTTGATAGTGTACTATTTATTTAGTCTACTGGCTACAACCCAGAAGGGACTCCAGGGCCCTGAGAAGCAGTCTTTTGTTATTGTGTCAGAGAACTTTGTGAGTTGATTCTTTATCAAGAGTTTTCCAAGTTCTTAGTAACGTGAGGCTCCTGCCTTGTTAAATCTTCTGCCTGTGACAGTTTTTCAACCACCTTTGGTGCTTGGCCTACATGCGTATGGAATTAGAACAGTTACATATCGGCAGTATCATTTGAGGACACTCTAGTGGTTCATCTAGTTTTTCTTTTACCTTCAGGAATTGATGCCAACATCAAGGACAGTTTAGGAAGAACTGTCTTAGACATCCTGAAAGAGCACCCATCTCAGAAGTCTCTCCAGATTGCCACGCTCTTGCAAGGTAAACACACTGAACGGTGGATGACTTTGCCTTACAACCAAGATTAAATGAAAGCTGTCAGATTTTTTATTTGGGGCTTTGAGTTAGTATTTAATTTTGAATTAACTCACTATTTGCATTTTATAGCATACTTAAAGCTAAATAATAATTTATTAAAATGTTTTAGTTGTGTTTACTCAGTACTGAGAATTTTTTATTTACTATTTGATATAAAATGTTTTAAAGACTCATATGGTAAATATGGATAGTGTTAGTGTAAAGTGAATAGGCTGTGTGAATTGGTAATGATTAAATATTTTTTCTCTTTGAATAAGACCTTAAGATTTTTCAGAGATTTTCTATAACTTTGTCTGATTTCTATGACTATGAAGTAGCCAACTCATATATCATCACCTTGCACACGAGAGACACTGAAACACTGATAGGTTTTTTTTCTCACATTCATATCTCTATCCTGTGCTAAGTGGCGGAGATAGTACATGAACGCTGAACTGAGAAGAGCCAAAGTATAGTTGGCTGAAAGAATGCCATTTACTTATTATGTGTGTAGATCGGTCACAAGTGCCATAGTGAGACTGGACAGATTCATTCATTATCAGTTGGGAAACTGAAGAACAGCATTCTTTTTTGTAAGAAAAGATATGAATGGAAATCTGATGAGGCTATGGAAGTGTAGCTATAGAAGTCAATGAAAGCCACAATGAGTCTACAGAGTAAATGGTCATTATGTTTTTTCTTTTTTTTTTTTCTCAACTTATTTCTAATACCTTCAGAGGAAGTTTCAGTCACTATCATTTTGTTGTCAAATTTATAAATAAGCTAAATAAATATGTTAGAATACCCACAAATGAACCAGAGAATCCAAATATGACTTTTCATATTAATGCTAGCTGAATCAAGTTGAAGGAAAGCTAAAGAGAAGAGTAATATGATTAGTTTTTAATCTGTGCTCTGCCCTCAAGACACTTGTATTTTAGGTTAGACTTTTTCCTTTAAGTCAACTTTAAAAAAATCTCGAGGTTTGTGATATTATATCTTTTGGAGAAAGTAAAATGAAACTTTCTTACTAAAATGGGGCAAGATATATTTATACATATTTTAAACATATTACACTGGTTCAGCGTGATAAAAATATTCTGTAGGAGTAAACTGTCTGCTTTCTTAAAGGCCAAGGTGATTAGGTGTGCCAATTTGCATTGGGGCATATTAGGACATATTTGACTATTTCATATCACTGCAAATACCTTATATCCCTCCTCTCTTGGATGTCAACTCACTGTGCTCTTTAAATTTAATGAAAAGCTTTGTATTGGAAAAAAAGGCAATTTATCATAGCTATAATTGCAAATTACACGTTTTTATAAAATTGCTATCCAATTTACATAGTCCCAGCATGCTTTAGAAATCTCTAGGAGATTTCTCTAGGAGAAATTTCTAGGAGATTCTGCAGGTTGCTTTCTTTCCCTAGTAGAATTTGCCTTGTAGGGTTGTCCCTTGATCTAAATACTTCTAATGGTGGGGGAACACAATCGGCTGATATTACAACATGAACTTTTGTAAGTGGATTCTTACGGAGCAGATTCTTTCTGAATAAAGAATACAAGCAAAGGATCCCAGTGAGAAGATCTTGTCTCATCCATTAGAAGAAGGCTATAAACCAGCTCTATATGCCCTGAATGCTGTTGGCATTTAACAGCTGTTTTCTTTAGATCACACATATTTTACCAGCACTGTTCCCATAAAAACCCAATTAGCTGTCAACATTTTTTAAAAATCCAGAATTGTAGTTGAATCTTCAGAATTTTGGCATCTGTGAAAACCCAGGCTTCTGTCCTATGTAAGTGTTGAACTTTTACATGGAGCACCTGCTCTCTTATGAAACATGTTCTGCTCCCAGTCTGTTTTTCCTGTGCCATCCAGGCAGGATGTTCTTTGACATTTATCACTGTATTTAATGTAGTTTCCTTTATGATTACAAAAGTGGCATTTTTTCACGTCCCTTTTCTATCTGGCTCTATCACTTATTAACGGAACAAGTTAATAACACTCCTATTTTTAAGTTGTCAACTTTAAAATTGAGATAGCGCTGGGTGTGGTGGAACATGCCTGTAATCCCAGAACACATGAAGCCAGGAGGTTCATAAGTTCAAGGTTAGCATGGGCTACATGATGAGTTCCTGTCTCAAATCTGAAATACCACAGCAACCCCACCACATATATAGACCCTACAAACTTAGTGAATGTATCAGCTTTGTAAGGATTAAACGTTATACCAGATATTTAGAACCGTGAATTTGCATGTCATCCTTGCTATTATGTCTATCACAGAAAATGAAAAAGAAAAATATGAAGATAGGTTGCATGAAGGACATCATTTTAAGAATAATAGGAATTAATATTTTCTCTGTTATAAATAAAATGTAGCGAGTAAAGTTTATCTTTTATGCTCACAGCACCACCGTTCACCCCATTTCATCGCTTCTGTTACCCAAACAGTTGGTTGTAGTCCTCTGAATTGAACGTCTCTGTTTTCCTGATGGCATCTATACATAGCATATTTGGGAACTTTGAATTGTCAAACAGAAGACATTGAACAAGATTAAGGAGGCTCTATGTCTTCAACCGGCATGCCTGTCTTTAAGGAAGCAATGTTTTTACTTAAATGCTTTATTAAGCTAACAGTTTAGCATACATTTTTTGGGTTTGTTTCAGTTTCCTTTTATTTCTTGTAAGAACCTAGGGTATATTTGTTGTAGTTTTATCACACATGAATTCAAGCGCATAACCTCTGAAATGTCTCTTCACAGAGTATTTGGAAGGCACGGGAAGGCCAGCAGTCCTGGAAGAGCATGCGCAGGAAGATACAACACAAGAGACACACCTTTCCTCTCCTGCTGAGTCTCCTTCCCAAAAGACTAAAAGTGCGTAGCGGATTAAAGCCCTTGTAGCAATGCCAGACTTCTCTGGTCAAATTTTGCCAAAGTGCATAAGAAGGGTTAACACCAGTAGAAATTTCATATCTAGTCATTTGCATTTTATAGATTGTGTTTTATTTATTAGTGTTTTCAACATTTACAGAGGTGCTGCTGCTTGTTTGGGGTTATGATGGTATTGACATAAGGACTACACACGGCACTGACACGGGGACTGTACATGCACTGACCTGGGGATTGCACATGCACTGACACGGGGACTGTACATGCACTGACCCGGGGACTGTACATGCACTGACCTGGGGATTGCACATGCACTGACACGGGGACTGTACATGCACTGACATGGGGACTGCACATGCACTGACATGGGGACTGTACATGCACTGACACGGGGATTACACATGCACTGACACAGGGACTGTACATGCACTGACACGGGGATTGCACTGACCCGGGGATTGCACATGCACTGACACAGGGACTGTACACGGCACTGACCCGGGGATTGCACATGCACTGACCCGGGGATTGTACATGCACTGACACGGGGACTGTACGTGCACTGACCCGGGGATTGCACTGACCCGGGGATTGCACATGCACTGACCCGGGGACTGTACATGCACTGACCTGGGGATTGTACATGCACTGACCCGGGGATTGTACATGCACTGACCCGGGGATTGTACATGCACTGACCCGGGGATTGCACATGCACTGACCCGGGGATTGCGCATGCACTGACACAGGATTTTGCTCATGGCACTGATGTCGGGGATTGCACATGCACTGACACGGGAACTGTACATGCACTGACACGGGGATTGCACATGCACTGACGCGGGGATTGCACATGCACTGACCCGGGGATTGCACTGACCCGGGGATTGCACATGCACTGACCCGGGGACTGTACATGCACTGACCTGGGGATTGTACATGCACTGACCTGGGGATTGCACATGCACTGACATGGGGACTGCACGTGCACTGACCCGGGGATTGCACTGACCTGGGGATTGCACATGCACTGACGCGGGGATTGCACATGCACTGACCCGGGGATTGCACTGACCTTGGGATTGCACATGCACTGACCCGGGGACTGTACATGCACTGACCTGGGGATTGTACATGCACTGACCTGGGGATTGCACATGCACTGACACGGGGACTGTACGTGCACTGACCCGGGGATTGCACTGACCCGGGGATTGCACATGCACTGACCCGGGGATTGCACATGCACTGACCCGGGGACTGCACATGCACTGACCCGGGGATTGCACATGCACTGACACGGGAACTGTACATGCACTGACACGGGGATTGCACATGCACTGACCCGGGGATTGCACATGCACTGACACGGGAACTGTACATGCACTGACCCGGGGATTGCACATGCACTGACACGGGGACTGTACATGCACTGACCCGGGGATTGTACATGCACTGACCGGGGGATTGTACATGCACTGACCCGGGGATTGTACATGCACTGACCCGGGGATTGCACATGCACTGACACGGGGACTGTACATGCGCTGACCCGGGGATTGTACATGCACTGACACAGGGTTTTGCTCATGGCACTGATGTCGGGGATTGCACATGCACTGACAGAGCAGTGAGCAAAATGTTAGTAATCTCTGCTGTAATAAAGTTCATATGGAACAAAAACGATATTTTTCATAAACGTATTTTCTCTAGCTTTGTGAGGTATATTTGACAAGTCTTATATTGGCAACATCCAAACTAGTTAACAAATGTTTCACTTTGCATAATCACAACCTTTTAGTGGTGAAAACAGTATCAAATGTCTCAGAGAATTCAAGGATACAACACAGATTTTTTTCTTTTCTTTTTTTATACTAATTACAGTTTATTCACTTTGTATCCCATCTGTAGCCCCCATCCTCATCCCTCCCAATCCCACCCTCCCTCCCTCATCTCCTCCCTGCCCCTCTCCAAGTCCACTGATAGGGGAGGTCCTCCTCCCCTTCCATCTGACCCTAACCTATCAGGTCTCATCAGGACTGGCTGCCATGTCTTCCTCTGCGGCCTGGTAAGGCTGCTATTCCTCAGGGGGTGGTGATCAAAGAGCCAGCCATTGAGTTCATGTCAGAGACAGTCCTTGTTCCCCTTACTAGGGACGCACTTGGATACTGAGCTGCCATGGGCTACATCTGAGCAGGAGTTCTAGGTTATCTCCATGCATGGTCCTTGGTTGGAGTATTAGTCTCAGAAAAGACCTCTGTACAGCACAGATTTTTAACCATATTCACTGCACTGTACATTAGATTTCCTGAGTTTATTCATTCTCTCCTTACTGAAACCATGAACCCTTTAATCACTGTGTCCACCATTTTCTTCCTGCTGGAGCCTGTGCTAACCGCAATTCCATTGTTTGCCTTTTTATGTTAACCTTTTTATATTGCACACATAAGAGGGATCATGCAGTATTTGTTTATTTCAGCTTCATTTTTCACAGCAAAATGACCTTTAGTTTCATAGCGTTTTCTCGAAAGAAAGGGTGCCCTTCTTTTAAGTGTTCATAATGGTCTATTATCCATTTGTATTTTTTTCCTATTTATCCATACAACAATGGACTCTTACTTTTTCCTCATAGTTAGCCATCCTAAATAGGGTTTCAGTTAGAATGGGGGCTACACGTGTTTCTATTCAAGATACTGATTTTATTTATTTGAGGTAACATTGAAAGTAGGTTGTTGGTACTAAGGAACTCTCACGTAGTTTGTTTGTTTGTTTGTTTGTTTGTTTTGCAATGGCTTGTACATTTCCACAGCAGTTTACAAGATGTTCTTTCCCCATAGCCTCACCAGCACTTGCTTTCTATCATCATTTTGATAATAACCCTGAGACACAGATCTCTTTGTGGTTTTAATTCCTAGCTCTGTAACTGTCAATGATGTTGCACATAGTTTTTATGTATCTGTTGGCCAATTGTATTTCTTTTTTGAGAAATGAAAGTTTAGGTGCTTTGTCCATTTCCCAATTTAAGTCATTTGATTTTGTTTGGTTATTGAGTTGAGTTCGTTATATATTTTGAACACTAACCCCTTATCAGATCTATTATTTATAAATATTTTCTTCCATTTGATAAGCTGCTTTTACTGTGTGGATTGTTTCTTTGATCTACAGAAGGCTTTCTAGCTTGGTAAAACATCACTTACCTACCTTGATTTATTGTCCTATGATTTTGGTCCCTGTAAAAGCTATTTTTCAGACCAAGGTCAGGAAGCTTTATGATTTTTTCCTGAGGGTTTTATGATCTCCCTCATTAAAGTCTTGATGAATTTTCAGCTGAATGCATATAGTGTGAAATAAAATCAATTATAATTCCTCTATACAGAAATATCCAGTAATCCAGCATCCTGTATTGAGAAGACTACCTTTTCTATGTTGTAGGTTTCTGGCATTATTGCTGGGAAGTGACAGTCATAAAAAAGATGTACTGTCATAAAAACAGGATACAGATACATAGGTCATTGTAAAAAGAAACCCAGACATAAAGTCAAAATTTATGGTTTCCTTATCTTAAATAAAATTTTAATTCATAATAAAACCACCAACATTTATAATGTAATTGCTGGGATTAATTTTCAGAGTGGATTATAAGTACCAAGTACTTTTCTGAAGCTGTCAAGAAAAAATTCATATTTACTATAAAATATTTATATTTTGACAGGTGATAAAATTATCTATTTCTTCTGTTTTTCTCCTTATCACATTTCTGATTACCTGTATGTATAATTATTTCTTTAAAGAAGTTAACAAAATTTATGTTCATTGAAAATAGGAAATAACTATCCACCATTATTTGAAGCTGTTGATGGGTCATTGGATTCTGTCAGTGAAGTGAAATGCCAATTAAAAAAGATCTCAAGTGACTGTCAGTGACTGTGTGAGGCCCTGAGTTCAATTGTCATGCTGCCACAAAAAACCCTCAATTCCTGTAATAAATGAAGCTACGGAAACCAGTTACTGTCTGTAGCTCAACTTTCAGTGCTGCTTTCTAGTTTGATGGAACAGCTAGTCACGTTTTGAGCCTCCTCCGTCCATTACTGTGTTCACGTTAATTGTGCTTCGCGCCTCGCTCTGCCAGATGTTTCTACCTACTTGGGTTTTGCCTTCTGTCAGCACAGTAATCTCGTTTATTAAGCATTACACTTTAGCAATAGCATTTCTTGCAACATCTGAAAAAAATTGTTTTCTTGTAGGTGAAACTGTCACTGGAGAACTATCAAAGCTTCTGGATGAAATAAAACTCTGCCAAGAAAAGGATTATTCCTTTGAAGATTTGTGCCACACGCTTTCAGGCCACTACTTAGATAATTTGAGCAAGATTTCAGAGGAAGAACTTGGGAAAAATGGAAGCCAGAGTGTAGTAAGTAAGGGGGGATGAAGACACTGCGTCTGTCTTTCCAGTTCAGTGCGTGCCCGCGTGGCCTGGATTTGTTGATTTATTAGGTTATTAGATTCAGCTATGGTCAAATGCCTGTGTCCCTCCTAGTCTCTCTCTGCTGTTCATTGGGTTGCTCACTCTGCAGCATGCTCAGGGGAAGGATTGCTGGCTAAGGACTGAGGGTGTACCTCAGGGCTTAGAGCACTTGATTAATGTGCTGTTCTTCTGGAAAAAAAATACTAATATTTTCTGATAGTGTCACTAGTGTTAGAGTTTCTCTTGTGACATGGAAGCTGCAGATTCTTTGAATGTGGAGAATCTTTCATTTAACTGAGCATAATTATCTCAACTTCTGAAAAAGAAAACATTTCTTTTGTCTGTCCTTCCTGAATTCTCTATAAGTCCTCCTTAAGAACAAAGATAGGATCAAACCATGTATATAATTCTTCAGTTACTACAACAGTCATGGTGGGACATCCCAGTTTTCATGTTTCTGTAATTTTAGATGTCCACGTCATCTCCGACCTCAGAACCTAGAGTATGAGTTAGATCTTCTTGTTCACTGTGGATTTTCATATCAACAACAGCAAGAAAATTGTAATTAGTCAGTTTTAAGTTATGAGTTGTAAACCTACCTTTGATCTGTGAAGGAAGGATTCGTGTTATAGAGGTAATAAGGGAAACAGACTGTTTTTGATATAAACGATTTGCTTACTTTTAGGACTTAAAGTGTTGCACTTCACCTGAGAGCATATAAAGAGTAGACTAGGATAAGTATGTCATTATATTTTGAAAACTCAAAAAATTTTCTAAGTATGGTACCTGTCCATTTTGGGAGCATACTCTTCATTTAGTTCCTTAAAGTGAGGCGTGACACTGTTTTTCCACAAAGCACCTGCTGGCCTAGTTCAACGGCTAAACTTACCTCCTCGGCCTACTTTTTGTTGTTGTTCCAATTTTTTTCCTGCACTGTCACACTATTGCCCTTTCTCTGGTTCCATTATGAATGGCTTGGATAATTATATATGCATTAAACCAAAGCTTCCAAGTTTTACAAGATGAAAATCTTCTGTTAGTGAGATCTTTATAGTAGTCAGCATAAAGATTTCTTTTAAATATCTAAATCAGGTATGAGTTATCTGCAGAGAACAAGTTATTGAAGCTTAACATCTTCTAGAAAGACACTTAGAACTTTAAACACAGTTGTACACGCAGGTAACTAACAATGATGCATGGATTTTTACATCCATCCCTGAAAGTTTTATTAATTGGCAAATTCTAGCTCCCTCTTTCTAAACAATAGACTTACACAAAGCTCTCATTTTCTGGGTCACTGATTTCTGAATTTTTTCTTAACGTATTTGAAAACAAAGTTGAAAAAGCATTCCTAATATGCCCCCCCTCTCTGTTTCTCAGTGTTACATATGTGAACCATGAGAGATTTACTACACATTAATTCAAGAAATTCAGAATTAGGGAAATACAGACACTGTAGAGCAGAACCCCTAACTGCTTTCCCTTCACTCTGTATCTTGTGTGCCTAGGGTCTGTATTGTGCTTGTAGAGTGTGATAATAGCTTATACATTTTAGGAGCCATGGAAGGCGAGCGAGGTAGGATGGCGTTTTGTAAAGGGTGGCTGCTTTATTTCATTAACCGGAGACCGCACTGTGGTGGTAGCAAGGCAGAAATTAACACTCATAAGTTGAACTTACGTCTTTCAAAGCTTAGTTCAGATATCCCTACACTCTTTGGTCTAGTGACAAACCATTCCAGTAGTATTCTTTGAAACTACTGTCATGCAAAAATACCAAAGGCTATACGAGGTAGCGTAGCAGGCGTTATATAGAGGATCAGGTATATATAGGCAGTATATATAGGATGAAAAATAATACTGGAAGGATGAATGAGGTTAGGTGGTGGGTGGTCTGAATAGCAGGCTAGGAATTTTGGTATTTATTCTTTAGGAAATGAGAAAGTAATAAAGAATTTGGGGCAGACAAAAGACATCGTTGGCCTTTTAGAGAATGAATCTGATAGAAACTTGTCATTACATTAAAAAAAAAAGTAATTTGATTACACTGACCTTTTCTATAGCCTACATTTTATTTGTATTCATTCTGTTCTGTCTAATATTTGTTTCCATTTGTTGGAGTGTTTTTCCTTGAGTGTTACTATGAATTGTTTTCTCGTTATACAAGCAGCTTAATAAAGTGCTTTGTGGTTGCCTATCATAGACAGTCATTGCCATGTTTAAAGTTATAGGTATATAGATGTAATATGCAAAACCACAGTTGACTTCGAAGAGTTCAAAACTACCATCCCAAGTAGACTTCAATTTTTGTTTGTAGACAAGACTAACATATAAATGAAATATGTATGTTATGGATTTTTATGTAATAAGTACATGCTATATCCTATTCTAATGCTTTTCATGATTTAAACCTAAGCAATCCTGACAATGGAATTATAAATTTAGGAGATGACTCAGCTAATATGTGCCAGCCAGAGGTTCCTAACCTGGGGTCACGCCCCGCCCCTGGCAAACCTGTATCTCCAAAATATTTACATCATGCTTCATAGCCGTACGAAAATTACAGTAGGAAGTAGCAACAACAAATTTTATGGCTGGGGGGTCACCATAACATGAGGAACTGTATCAAAGGGCCGCAGCATTAGGAAGGCTGAGAGCCACTGACTAAACTAAGAACTGTAGTTTAAATTCTCAGCTGCATTTCTTAGAGTAAGTAACCGTGTGGCCAAAGAAACTTTAAGAAGGGAGAGATCAGAGATCGACAGGTGTTCAATGTAGGCGCCCATGGTGTAGGTTAAGACTAAAATGGGTCCTGGAGAAAGGGGGGAGATGCACCTCGCATATAAGCCTTGAAATGAATGAAAGGTATCCAGCCTGAAGAAATAGTGTGTGAAAGCAGAGGTCAGAATCTGTGTATAACTCAGAAAGAGTGGTTTAGTGTGACGGTAACAAAAGTTAGATGAGTAATGATACAAACTAACACCCAGTGACTGATGATAGTGTCTCTGAGCTCGACACTATTATTGATTCCATTTTACAGATATGAGAGTGGAGGCTCAGAAAGCTTTGAGGAACTTTCCCAAGTGCACACAGCCAGGATGCCTCGGTTCATATCCTGGCTTTGAAGCCACAGCTGTGGTGCATAAGTCACTCCCTGTATCAACAGAGAACAAAGGCAGATCAGGAGAGCAAACTCGGGGAGTTCATGGAAAGTGATGTTTTGGAAGACAAAGGTGGCAGGTTGTTTCATGTAATGGGATTGACAATGATGCTCATCAATGGCTTTGGCTTAGAGTAACCAGGGAGGGCTTTTAAAACTAAGTCCTGATAAGTACCATACTTCCTAAGTCAAAAATCCCAAGGCAAAAACTGGAGAGGCTGGTACAAATCTGTTAATGCCAGCACATAGGGTGCTGAAGCAGGAGAATCATAAGTTAAAGCCATCCTGGGATTTATTTCAAAGTTGAGGCCAGCCATGGCTAGAGAGTTAAGACCCTGTTAGAAAAAAAAAATGGTGGCTCTGAGCATTTTTTTTTTTTTTGCTTTGTTTTGTTTTAAAGACGTCCCCTACAGTATTCTAACAGGCATGAAGTTGATCTAGTGAAAAGAAATCCTGACTGGACCTTAATAAGCCAATTCAGACTTAGGTCCTAATAACACCAAACAGTTGTGACTTTTTTTGGAGCTAGAACAAATTTTGCTAACTTCTTCAGTTCTCTAGAATAATCGTTTTTGTTTAAGTTCTAGATCGTGGGAATATCCTCTTAAACAAGTTACTACACATTGTGTAGCTTGAAGACAAACATTATTCCTCACAGTTATGGAGACTGCAGGCGAAGCTGGCATCTGCTAAGAGCCTGCCTTCCGGTTTGGAGGGGGCTGTCATAGTCACACTGTTTCCACACATGACAGAGGACAGAGAGAAAAAGCCAGCTTTCAGTTGGTCTTGCTTGTAGGTCTTATTCCACCCCTGATGGCTGTGAGCTCATCAGCTGGAAACCTCCAAAACTTTCTAGCTTTATTCTCACCAGGGCCTGGTATATCAGTATATGTATCAGGAAGGGACAAACTTTGTTCTTACCAGGAAGGTTTTTAGTTGAGAATGAAAAACAATTCAAATTATACTCTGACAATAGTCTAGACTTACAGTATTTTTGTACCGTATCAAAGCTTTAAATATAGCAAACCAGTTGTGTTTGTTATTTATAGTTCTAGCACTATGACAAGCAACCATTTTGAATGTGATTTAGTTTTAGTGGCTCCAAAATAATTGACTTGTTAAACATTTCAGTACTATGAGTAAGTTCAAGAGTAATAGAAAATTAAAGAATAAAAGAAAAATATGTCCCAGGACTTCATATCATTCATAAATGTATTTTACGCATTAGTGATATAGCTTGAACTCGGGACTATTTCAGCTGTTATTCTTAGTTCAATGCAACCTTCATTTCCTATTTTCTTCCAATAGAGGGCACTCTGACTCAGGAATTTAAGTCACAAAAATCAGCTCTGTTATGTAAGAACATTTAGTTTTTGAATCAGAGATGTTACATTTTATTCAAATAATTTCACTATTGTAAATGAATTAATCTTAGGGGTTCCCTATTATTATTAATCTTAGGGGTTTATGTTTGAAGTCCAGCTCAAGTTAAAATTATATTTTTCTTTGCCTGCATTTTAATTCTACTGCTAATCTGTTCTGAATGCTCTTACAGTATGTACATGAGAGCATTTTTCCAAGTTGAATCAGAAGATTATATAATCTAGGATATGAATTTTAAAGAAATATCATGTTTGTTACTGACTCATGAAGTTTATGTTTTTGAAAGGCTATAAAGTGATCTAAAAATTCTTCTATTGCTTTCATTTATTTTCCTAAGTTCCATTTTCATTTATTCTCTTCATTTATCTAAACAATATGCATAGTTCTTAAATGTGAGCATGCTAGGCTGTAGGAATTCTGATGTAATATATAGATTATGGCAGATTGGATCAGACAAATACTTCTCTTCGATTTAAACAGGAAAAGCATTATTTGCCTATGATAAACAGCAGTAGATAAGACAGCTGAAGGATGAAATGTTTTATTCCTTTCTTTTTTCCTGAGGGAAAATCTGGACCTAGTAGCATCCAGTGTTCCCCATCTGTCCAGGGGTGTGCTAGCATGGTCTGTGTAGTGTTACTCACCCAGCATACATCATGTCTATAATGTCACTTACAATTCTACTGCAGAATCTTCAATCAAATGTCAGATTCTGAAGGGTGAACATTTGATTGGATTGTCTAAAAGCCAAGTGAGGATCCTGGGGATATGGCTCAGTTGGGAAAGTGCTGTGACATAAACGTGAACACCTGAATTCAGTCCTGTTGTGAGGAAAACAAAGATTAGGTGTACTGGTATACCCACAATTCCAGTTCTCGGGAGTCGGAGACTGGAGGCGCCTGCGCATCACTGTTCACCTAGTTTAGCCACTTTGCAAGCCTCAGGTCTAAGTGAGAGACTCCCCCACTCCCCCAGAGATGGACAGCTCCTGAGGAGTAGCGCCATAGCCTGACCCCTGGCCTCTGTGTGGGCATCATGTGTGTGCAGTCTCACCCCCTCACATAGGGGCACCTGCACACACATGAACGGGCACACCCACCTGTACACGTATGCACGCAAGCACATGTGGTGTATGTTCTGTTTCTGGAATGAAGCTGGCTTTCAGATGTATTCTAATGTGTTCGAGGGGAGAGAGGAACTTTATGTTGTGGGTTTCTGGCATGTAAGTCCAGGGGTCTCCTTACAGGGCTGTAGCTCAGTCTTTGATGCATATTGACTTTTTGTTAGTGATCTTAAATCGTAAGTAGTGGTAACACAGAAGGTAGTCAGGAGAAAATTTCTAACTACAATTTATATCTTCGTGTTTGACTAAAAGTTTGAGAAGTATGACTCCGAGTTGTCTTACAGCCATCCAGCTTTGGATTTTCTTAGCAGATCTTCTAGGAATTAAAACAGATAGAAGCTAGATTCTGCTGTCCTGTGTTAATGCCTCCAAATGGCCTCATTAAGCACATATATGTATTAAAATCTATAACACATGTAAAGGAAAACTCAGAATCAGGATGATAAATTCATGACCCTACTTTTCCCTTAGTAAGAACTTTTTACTCTGGTATTTTTAGGAGGATAATTGAAGAAAAGGGTACTCTTCCGTGCTCCCACCACAGTGGTCTCACCTTTTCGCAGGATCTGTTTTTCCTCTTGTGTTGCTTCTCATAGAGTCTCTGATGAAAAGGCCTATATTTGGCTTGTCTCTAATTTATCTTGCCCAGCAGTGTCCTTCTTGTGCTGGTCTCTTGACGAAGCGTCGTTGAGTGAAGACGCGGGGAGAACACTGCGAGAAGAGCTTCTGTTGTCAGTGGAGACTGGCTTTAGTCATTTGGAGCCCATCATCCAGGCTGTTTCTCTAGGGAGGGAATAGTGTAGCCACTCAGAGACTATGGATTGTGAACCATGTGACCTTGGCTTTATCAGCCTGTTCTGCCAGTCTACGAACGGAGAATGACTTGGTGTTTTGAAAAGGTAATTTCTTTATCAGAAAATATTGTCATTGTCTTCTATCAGCCGTATGGAAGAGCTGTATACCATCTTTTATGTGTTGTTAAAGACACCCCATCCTGATCTTTACATTTTGTAGACTTTGACCAATTTGGTTCAGAGTTTCAAATAATTATTTCATGTATTTGTGATGGGATTTGTGATGTGTTGAAACATCAAATGTTCTGTTCTTGGGTCACTCTTAGTATTTTACCATGGAAAATGTGTAAGTTATAATCAGGTCTGCACATTGTAGGAACAGCATATGTGACAAATAATTAACTTATGTGAAAACTTAATGCATTTTCTTAGCTGAAAACAAAGGTGTAAAATCCAGTGAGAGTTAATATGATCTTGTATTTTAGTTACTGAAATCCCAGTAGTATAGGCAGAAGATGAGGGAGGTTTAACTTGGGGTGGGTAGTTCTCGCAGAAAGTTTTGGCCAATGTATTACAAGCCTGTGATTAACCGTTAGGTGGATTCCATCTTTCCCTGGTATTTTCAAAGTTGACTTACCCTCGGTTTCTGATTCCTGTTGTCTTCCTGGTCTCAGACTCTCTTTCCCTCTTACCTCAGTTGCTGTAGGAGCCTCTCAGCCTGCCCACTTACTTGTAGTCTTTCCCCACTGTCTTCCACTTTTCCTGAATGCTGCTGCTGCCTAATGAGAACGCTATACATAAAGAGCACTGTGGCCAAGCATTCTCCCCGGACTCAGTGCTGATTCTGCCTGCAAAAACGTAACAACCACCTTTCACCGACGCATTTAAGACCTGTGAGTTTTAGCTACTGCAAACATTTTCATCTGATCTCCCAGAAATATCTTACCTAAGTGCAATGTTTCAGTAAAATGCACCACTCTGAATCATGCTTGCTTTTATTTCTGTGTTCACATTGTTTTATCTATTGATAATTATTTTTCATATCATTCTTACATATCGAAACCATTCTCATGATGCATTTTACAATCCTTCTGTATTTAGTTCTAACACTTGTATGAAATATTATTGTGTTTTATTTAGAAATCTGTTATATAAGTTCTATAATCATCATATTATTAATACACGAATGTTCTGTTTTGGTTTTGTTTTGTTAGCTGCTTGAACACTGAGAAATTACTAATCTGTATGTGTGTCCTTAGCATAGGTACTCACATGCTTCATTGTTGAACTGAACATGTTATAGGCATGAAGAAGAATATTTGATATCTGATTTTGGTATAAACTTATAAGTAGAATCTAATTTGTTCTTCTTTTGAGTAATGAATGGCTTGCAAGTTTGTGTTAGAAGTAAAATGGAACACTCGGTTAAATTATATCATTGGCCTCTTTACAATATAAAATCATCAGTATCTTAGGCCATGTCATTTATGTAATTGCATATAACTCAATGAACCTTATATTATAATACTTTATTTAATTCTTAATAACATACAAATCACTCTAAGAATCTGAAATGCTCGATTTGCAGTGCTAATTTCAAATTCCTCAATCTGTTCTCAGTTATTTCCTACCATTTTGTGCTGTTTTTGAAGCATTTTTCAGCTAATCATTATCTTGCTTTTTCTCCCTGACCTGAGTGATTTTTCACATCTCATTATATTATTGTGTGTATGTTCTTCCTCATTCTGTAGCCTAGGCTGGTCCCAAACTCATAGCCGTTCTCCTACCCCACCCTCCTGTGTGCTGGACCACAGGGACAAGGCACCATGCCCAGTCTTGCTTGTAAAACGTCTGGTGCTAAACTATCTCTGAATATTATGAACACTCTATTAAGGTATCCAAAAGCAGCAAACCTCCACAAAATACTTCTAATGTTTGTATTTTAAATTTCATGAGGTTTTAAAAGTTAATTTGTATAACTTGCTGCTAATTTTTGTTTACACTTTTCCTCTTTCTAATCTATGACATGGTTTTCAGTGTCCCCATAGAATAAGTCAGCTATTATGATGTTCCTGAAAAAAACAATACTTTCTGCCCTTGCAATCATTGTAACATTTTCTTGAAAGTTTAGTAGTAATTGAAGCTTTTTCTAATTGCACCTTTTAGATAATGACTATACTAATTTTTGATCACGTTAAGCTGCTTTATTTGTTCATTTGCTGGAACCCACCCTATATGTAATTCTAGTTCAAGGCACATGTTGGGGAACTCTTGGTGTGGTTTGGGGATGAAGGTCTCTGACAGCTTGCCATTATGAGAGACTCTCATTTCGCTGCCTGACACGGAAGGAAATCTGCACCAAGCCTGAGCTCAAGTGCCGTCACTGGGATAATCACTTATCACCCTGTCCAGGGAAATGATTTGCACCTTGAAGAATAAATTAATTTCCATAGAATAGTAGACTGACAACCCAGAGAAATTGATGAAATTGCTCACGCTTCTAACACATTTTATCATAAGACCATTTAATCTATGACTAAAGAATATTGGAATTCACTCAGCAAATAACAGCTGATGACTTGGGATTGACTGTGTGGTAGGGTTCAATCCCAGGCTTAGATTCATAAAAGTAACTGTTATCAACTTGGTGGTGTTGGTGGCAGCCTTTAATCCCAGGCAGAGGCATGCTTAGTTTGCAGAATGAGTTCCAAGACAGCCAGGGCTACACAGGGAAACCCTGTCTCTAAAAAACAAAAAAATAAAACCCAACCCAAACTAAATCAAACATGAACTCAGTGGCAGGCTCTCTGATCACCTCCCCCTGGGGGGTACAGCCTTGCTAGGCGACAGAGGAAGACAATGCAGACATTCCTGATGAGACCTGATAGGCTAGAGTCAGATGGTAGGAGAAGAGGGCCTACCCTATCAGTGGACTAGGAGAGGGGAATAGGGGAGAAGAGGGAGGGAGGGTGGGATTGGGAGGAGACGAGGGAGGGGGCCACATCAGGGATACAAAGTAAATAAATTGTAATAAATAATAAATAAAAAATTTAAAAAAGGTAACTTCTATCATCACTAACTTTGCTGGAGTTCTTATTTCTACCATATGTATTTTTTAATTAATTTACATTCTGACTGTAGTTTCCCCTCCTCCTCCCCTCCCTCTCCCTGTCTCCTACCTCCCTTCTCCCCTCCCACATCTACTCTGTTTCTCTTCAGAAAGGACAGGCCTCCCATGGATATCAAAGAGCAGTAAGACTAGCCATGTCCTCTCCTATTAAGGCTAGATGAGGCAACCCAGTGGGAGGAAAGGAGCCCAAAGGCAGGCAACAGAGTCGGAGACAGCCCCTGCTCTGTCAGTACCATAGGAAGGCCAAGCTATACAACTGTAACCTGTTCTTCATGTATTCTTTAGAATCTCAAAAGTTTTCATAGTCTGCCCCAGTGGTTCTCAAGCTATCTAATGCTGTGACCCCTTTAATACAATTCTTCATGTAGTGGTGATCCCCAATCATAAAATTATTTTCATTGTTACTTCATAACTGTAATTTGCTACCATTATGAATCATAAATGTAAATATCTGTGTTTTCCAACAGTCTTAGGTGACCCCTGTGAAAAGATCAGTAGATGCCTGCCCAAAGGATCATGACCTACAGGTTGAAAACCATGAGCTTATATTTTTATAACAGTTCCACTTAGTCACCAGCTTTCTGTTCATGCTATCAACTAATTAATGATGAGGATCAAATGCTTAATTTATTCAGATGACTTGTCAAGAAAATAATGCTGGCAGGAAATAAAAGGCTCTAATGAGAGTAAACCAGAAAAAAATGTGTGTCAGCAGAGTGGACACCACCTACTTTCAGGACAGGTGGATCAGGTTATCCCTGCTCCTGTCGCCCACATGTTGTTGTGGAACTCAGTGCGTTTCAGGACTCCTCCTTTGGCCTTGATCTGCAAGCTTACTCTTGCATAGCTGATGCCACTTTCCTGTCTCTGCTATCTGGGGTGCTGCTGTGATCACTAGGCTCCCGAGGCCCCTGCATTATTTTTTTCTAATAATATGTATTTATGACTTAAGTTGCATTTGTAAACACAGAAAGCAAGAACTCGAATTCAGTGAGGCTTTTGTTTGACTCTTAATTCTTTTTTTTTAATTTGAAATTTATTAATTTTACAGCCCAGTCACAGCCATTTCTTTCCTCTCATCCTGGTCCCAGCTTCTTCCCTGTATCCCTGTCTTCCCTCCCCTGCTTTTCAGAGAAGGGGAGTGCCCACTACCTGCCCTTCCCAGCACATCAAGTCACATCAGTACTGAGTGCATCTTCTTCCCCTGTGGCCTGGTGAGATAGCTCTGCCAGGGGAAAATGATCAAAAAGCAGGCCACATAGTCCATGTCAGAGTCAGCCCCCATTGCCTTTACTAGGGTGCCCATATGAGGACTGAGCTGCTTTTTGGTGACATCTGTGTAGGGGGCTTAGGTCTAGTCCATGCATGGTCCTTGATTGGTGCTTCAGTCTGCACAGGTGCCTCTGGGCTCTGGTTACTTGGCTCTGGTTGTCTTCCTGTGGATCTCCTGTCCCTCTGGGTCCTTCTGTCCTCCCCCCACTCTTCCACAAGGCTCCCTGTGCTCCACCCAATGTTTGGCTGCGAGTCTCTGCATCTGTTTCCATTAGGTGCTAGGTGGAGGTACTCAGCAAGCAGCTATCCTAGGCTCTCAACTGCAAGCATAGCAGCGTATGGTTAATCATGTCAGGGGTTGGCTGTCTCTCATGGGTGAGTCTCGGGTTGGGCCAGTCATTGGTTGGACAGTCTCTCAATCTCTGCTTTCTCTGTGACAAGCTGTAGACCTATGACAGGGTAGGCTTCTGGGAGGATGTGAGGGTGACTCTAGCTGAGACACATAGTAACAGGGTCATGCAGACTGAAGAGGCCACCCTCTAACTAGACAGGACTCCTAGTGGAGGGAGGGGAATACCAACTGACAAAAACTTCTATCCAAAATTTACTCTGTCTGCAAGATGGGCAGGGCCAAAAAAAAAAAAAAAAAAAAAAAAAAAAAAAAAAAAAAAAAAGGCAGGGAATCAAGGGAATGACTCTTAATTCTTTAGATGAAGATTTCTCTTGCCATCAGCTGTTCTTTATCTCAAAGTGGAATCCTAACAACAATTTACAGGTTTATTCTGAAAATAAAGGCAAATCATTAAGAGTACCTCACAGAGGTTCCCGCCACAGAGGAACAAATGATAACTTATTCTTTATGCTTTATCTATTCAGCGTTTATGTGTGTTTTTCTATGTGTCATCGAATGCTCCCCCACATTTTAGCTGACTTTCCCATCTGTCTTAGTTTCTCATTGTTTCCTCTTAAAATATACTCTTCTTCCTTATTATCTGCTTGTCTCTCATCTGGAATAGTGTTTTTAGAAAGTCTTTCTCACGACAAGCCTTCTGAATCAGTGTCTGGGGGTGGATTATTTTTAATTAATTTCTTAGGTAATTTTTCTGTATTCTGTTCATACTTCAGTACTTCATACTTTAGTGTCTATTTCATAGATAGTCAGGTATGGGGACCCACTTTCTTCTCCCCTTCATACTTCTTCAGTTTCAATGACATGGTATATTTATTTACCCTTTCGAGTTCTATTTCTCTCTTAATTCTCCCTGTCTCACCCTTCCCTGCTCCATCCACTTTCAAATAAAACTCTACAAAGATTATGTAAGGAATTCACAAACAGCATTGTAATTTTCCTATCTTTTCCAAGTGCCTGTCAGTATGCTATCATTTGGTAAGGTTTTAGTAACTATTTTTAAATTAATGACTGATTTGCTCAGCTACTCTTAACTTTCGGTTTTCTGTCTTCTCATTCATTCTGTTATATTTGAGAAGAACAGCTTTGTCCTCTCACAAGTTATAGCCCTTAAGACGCTGAGCAGCATAAAGCCAGCATGATTTTTTTTTTTAATGCTGTATATTGAACTCGGGCTTCACTCTCAGCTTTAGCATAATCTTAAAAGTTTGCACTGGCTCCTTAGTGCCCTTTTATGGAAGGCATGCAAGTACCAAATGAGGACCCAGGCAGAACGGTGCTCACAGGAATCAGCTGTGCTTCGTGTTCGAATTTGTTCAAGTATCTTTCCATTGGTGTTACCCCCCCCAAGAGACTATATGACCAACACATTGCGTGTGTGTGTGTGTGTGTGTGTGTGTGTGTGTGTGTGTGTGTACGTGCAGGGAAGAAAGAAAAAGTAGGAGAGAAAAAGACAGTGTACATAGCATACAGCATTATCAGAGTGACCACTTGTATCTTTGTCCTTAAGCTTAAGGGTCCCTTATTTTCTCTTAGTTTTTGGAGGAAGCTGACAGTTTTGAGATGCTGACCACAAACATGGAAGAGTTAGAGTTTTTGTAGGTATAATTATAAGCATTAAAAATATTCTGTATTCATAGATCAACTATGAGAAAGAATGTTTCAAAAAATTTTTCCTTGTCTTTAAGCAGAATTTTTAAATGTGTTCTGTTTATAAGCCTGGAAGCATAGCTACTTAACATAGCATTCTAATGACACATAATGATGAGAGAGGGCACAGGTGGTGTGCTGGGATTGCCTCTATGCAGTTTCTAGAGAATGCCTCTTTGTGGAAGCTATAATTTGAAGGCAGCTCTCCAGCACAGGGACAAAAACTCAGGTAACAGCACATGCTGGAGAGGATGTGGAGAAAGGGGAATATTCCTCTATTGCTGGTGGAAGCACAAACTTATACAACCATTTTGGAAATCAATCTGGTGCTTTCTCAGAAAATTGGGAATAGTGCTACCTCTAGTTCCAGCTATACCACTCCTAGGCATATACCCAAAAGATCATACAACATCATACAACAAGGACATTTGCTCAACTATGTTTATAGTGGCTTTATTTGTAAAAGCCAGAATCTGGAAACAACCTATATGTTCCTCAACGGAAGAATGAATACAGAAATTGTGATACATTTACAAAATGGAATAATTACTCCGCTATTAAAAACAAGGAAATCATGAAGTTTGCAGGCAAAGGGATGGAACTAGAGAAGATCATCCTGAGTGAAGTAACCCAGAAGCAGAAAGACACACATGGTATATACTCACTTATATTATAGGATAATCATATTAAAATCTATAGACCTAAAGAAGCTAAACAACAGGGAAGACCCTAGGGAGGATGCTTAATTCTCATACAGAAGGGCAAACAAGATAGACACCAGAAGTGGTAGAAGAGAGGGAACAGGACGGGAGCCTACCATAGAGGTCTCCTGAAAGGCTCCACCCAACAGGGTATTGAAGCAGATACTCTGGGCAGAGCAAGGGAGTCTTATGGAATAAGGGGATGGGGATAGAAGGACCTGGAGGGGACAGGAGCTCCACAAGGAGAACAACAAACCTAAAGCACCTGCAGGGGCCCCTGCAGAGACTTAGGCACCAACCAAGGACCATGCATGGAGAGGACTTAGACCCCCTGCTCAGATGTAGCTAGCTCAGTCTCCATATGGGTTCCCAAATAAGGGGAGCAGGGGCTGCTTCTGTCATGAACTGGGTTGCCTGCTCTTTGATCACTTCCCCCTGGCTTTGCCAGGTCACAGAGGAAGAAGACCCAGGCAGTCCTGATAAGGCTTGATAAGCTCGGGTCAGATGGCAGGGGAGGAGAACTCCACCTTTTAGTGGACTAAAGACAGGGAATATTGGGGGGGAGGGAAGAGAGAGGGATGGGTTGGACCAGGAGGAGATGAGGGAGGGGCTACAAGCAAGATATAAAATGAATGAATTGTAAAAAATAAAATGAAATTGAAAAAGTCATCATGTGTAGTTTTGGAGGTCATATTGACGTGATTTTTCTCTTCGCTCACCTTCTGTTCTTCCTGCATCTTTCCTTCTTTTGTTTTTCTTTCCTCTCCCTTTCATCATTTCCTTTCTCTATCTCCTAACTTAAATTTCCCCATTCTAATGCTAACTTAAGTTTAGCATTCTGGGTAGCTAGTGACTGACCGGAGCCACCAGACTCTACTGACATTTTTGTTTTTAACCAAAGGTTTTTTATTCAGGGAGGCAGTATGATTTGATTTATGACAACATATTGAAAACTTTGTAACTCCTCAGACTCACTGCTGATTGTATTTTAATATAATTGAATGTGTGCACAATATTTAGAAATATGCCTAAGCAGCTCTCTTATATATCTACCAAGTGTCAAGTTTGTCACCATGCCTCAAGATGTGAACAATAGTTGGCAGGCCCACTGTCCTCACTCTCACTGGAACTGTAGTTTATCAGTAAGTATAGACAAGCAATAGGCAGTTATGAAATCGTATGATCAGTGTTGTGGCAGGAGAAATGCAGGTAACCTTAAGCACACGCGGAAGGTTCCTTGTCAGTCCCCTTTCCCATTGCTATGATAAAATACCAGACAAAAGCAACTTAAGAAAGGGCTCGTTTCGTCTTACAGTTTGAGGGCACATCATGGTGGAGAAGTCACGTCAGCAGGAGCTTGAGGCAACTCCTTATTACCTCCACAGCTGGAAGCAGAGAGTGATGAACACTTATGCTCAATTCCATTTCTCTTTTTCACTTGTTCTGGGGTTCCAGCCCTGGAATTGTGCTGCCCACACATGGGGCAGGTCTTCCCACCACAGCTATCCTAGGGTCAAAATCTCCCTCAGGCTCGCATGGAGGCTGTGATTGGTTACCCCAGGTTCTGTCAGGTTGACAATCGACATTAACTGTCATAGTACTGGACTTCATTTGGGCAGAAAGTCACCAGAGATTTTCAGAATTCATGCTTGTTGTCTGCTTTAGCCCGCCTGTGTTTGCCAGAGGCTGTTGTACTGTTTCTTAGGTATTTTTTTCTCCTTCATCTATCATTGGGATTTATTCTTTCCAGAGCATTGTTTTCTTTGGAGGGAACTGCATTCGGGTCACATGTCAAGCTTATTTATTTCTAAATCTACAATTCTATTTTCAGCTTGTCACTATCCTAGTTCCATATTTCATTTTCCTGCAAGACAGAGTTCAAATGTATAGTTATTTATTACTATGTGAGAATTTGGTGGTAGAAGTTTATTCCTTTTCATTTTTATGCAAATTTTTTGTCTTATTAAGTGGTAACATTATATATGATAATAAGATGTCTATATTTAGGAAGAATGCAAATAATTGTTTCAAAATAAATGTATGATTTAAAATCAGTAAACACACAGAAACCAAATATCAACTAAAACTCAAATATGCATATTTTTGGTTCTAAGATAAAATGGATAGAGAGGATTATTATACAATATTCTAAGCTTCCTCATCTTTGGTATCATAATGTTATATCTATTGTCTGAATACTTTTTAAATTTTATCTGTATATTCTTTTTTTATTAATTAGTTAATTTATTTACTTTACATTCCAATTGCAGCTTCTCCTCCCTTCTCTCCCTGAAGTCTCTCCTCTCCTCCTTCACCCTCTCCCTTTCCTCAGGGAAGGAGAGGCCTCCCATGGATTATCAGCCCACTTTGCCATACCAAATTGCAGTAGGACTAGGCATATCTTCTCCTATTGAGGCTAGACAAGGCAGCCCAGCTAGGGGAAAGAGATCCAAAGGCAGGCAACAGAGTCAGAAGCAGCCCCTGCTCTTGTTGGTAGAGGTCCCACACAAGGACCAATCTGTGCATCTGTTATATACATGTGGGGGACCTGGATCTGTCCAATGGCTGCTCTTTGGTTGGTAATTCAGTCTCTGTGAGCCCATATGGGCCCAGGTTAGTTGATTCTGTAGGTTCTCTTGTGGTGTCCTTGACCTCTTTGGCTCCTTCAGTCCTTCCTCCCTTTCTTCCACAAGATTCCCTGAGCACTACCTAATGTTTGGATGTGGGTCTCTGCATCTGTTTCATTTAGATGCTGGGTGAAACCTCTCAGAAGACAGTCATCCTAGGCTCCTGTATGCAAGCATAGCAGAATCTGGTTAATAGTGTCAGGGGCTGGCTCTCTCTCATGGAATGAGTCTCAAGTTGGGCCAGTCATTGGCTGGCCATTCCGTTAATTTCTGTTCCATGTTTATCCCCGTGCATCTTGTATGCAGGACAAATTTTGGGCCGAAGGTTTGTGGGTGGGTTGGTGTTTTCATCCCTTAATTGGAAGTCTTACCTGGTCACAGGAGGTGACCATTTCAAGTTCCATATCCCCTGTGCTAGGGGAGTTTCCCTTGGCATAGGTTTCTGGCTGGTTCCAGAGCTGCCCCCAACCTCTGCCCTATCAATTTCAGTTCTCTTTTCCACCCTCCTCCCCACATTTGATCCCTTTTATTTTTCTTTCTACTCCTCCCAACTATTCATCCCTCTATCCACCTACTATGTCTATTTCCCCTTCTGAGTGAGATTAAAGCAGTCTCCCCTGGGACCTCCTTGTTACTTAGCTTCTTTGGGTGTGTGGGTTATAGCATGTTTATTCTGTACTTTATGACTAATATTCACTTATAATTGAGTACATAACATGCGTATCTTTTTGAGTGGTTACCTCACTCAGGATAATATTTTTAGTTCCACCCGTTTGCTTAAAATTTCATGATGTTCTTGTTTTTAAAACTGACTAGTATTCCATTGTATAAATTACCACATTTTTAAAAATCCATTCTTTGGTTGAGGGACATATGGGTTCTTTCTGGTTTCTGGCTATTGTGAATAAAGCTGCTAAGAACATAGTTGAGCAGTTGTCTTTGTGGTATGGTGAAACATCTTTTGGGTATATGCCCAGGGGTGGAATATCTGGGTATTGAGATTGGCTATTCCAACTTTTCCAAGAAATTGCCAAATTGATTTCCAAAGTTGTTTTAGAAGTTTGTACCCCCAATAGCAATGGAGGAGAGAGTTCCCCTTGCTCCATATCCTCATCAGCATGTGCTGTCACATGAGTTTTTGAGCTTAGCCATTCTGACAGGTGTAAGAAGGAATCTGAGTCATTTCGATTTGCATTTCCCTGATGACTAAGGACATTGAACATTTAAAAATGTTAAAGTGATTCTTGGCCATTAGAGATTCCTCTGTTGGGGCCTGATGTGGTGGCATATGCCTTTAATCCCAGCTCTTGGGAGGCAGAGGCAGGCAGATTAGGAGTTCAAGGCCAGCCTGGTCTACAGAGTGAGTCTAGGACAGCCAGGGAAACCGTGTCTTAAAAAGCAAAACCAAAACAAAACAAAAATAAGTGGGTGATTCCTCTGTCAGGAATTCTCTGTTTAGCTCTGTACCACATATTTTTTTAGTTGAGTTATTTATTTTATTGATATCTAGTTTCTTGAGTTCTTAATATGTTTTGTATATCATCCTTCTGTCAGAAGTGGAGCTAATAAAATATTTTCTCATTCAATAGGCTGACATTTTGTCTTATTGATGGTGCCCTTTGACTTACATAAGTTTTTCTTAGTTTCAGGAGGTCCCATTTATTAATTGTTGATCTTAGTGCCTGAGCTGTCAGTGTACTGTTCAGGAAATTGTCTCATGTGCCAATGAATTCAAGGTTGTTCCCTTCTTTCTCTTCTGTTAGATTTAGAGAATCTGGTTTTATGTTGAGCTTTTTGATCCACTTGGACTTGAGTTTTGTGATAGATGTGGATTTGTTTACATTCTTCTACATACAGATATTCAGTTAGATCAGCACCATTTGTTGAAGATGCTATCTTTTTTTCCATTGTATGATTTTGGCTTCTTTGTTTAAAAATCAAGTATCTGTTAGGTCTGTGGGTTTATTTCTGGGTCTTCAATTTGGTTCCATTGATCATCCTGTCTGTTTTTATACCAATACCATGTGGTTTTCATTACTATTGCTCTGTAGAACAGCTTGAAATCAGGGATGGTGATACCTCCAGAGGTTCTTTTATTGTACAAGATTATTTATCCCGGATTTTTTTTCTATATGAAGTTGAGTATTGCTTCCCAGTCAAGAATTGTGTTGTTAATTCTTTACAGACCTTGATAGAACAAATCTTAACTTCATATGGAAAAACAAAACAAAACAAAACAAAACCAAAGTATCTAAAACAACCCTGCACAATAAAAGAACTTCTTGAGGTATCTCCATCCCTGATCTCAAGCTGCACTATAGAGGAAAAGTAATAAAACACTAAGGTACTGGCAATGAAATAGAATGGCAGATCAATGGAATCAAATCAAAGACCTAGAAATATAACCACACACCTACAGACACCTGATTTGTGACAAAGATGCCAAAGTGATACAATGGAAAAAGATAGCATTTTCCACAAATGGTGCTGATTTAGCTGGATGTCTACATGTAGGAAAATGCAAATAAATCCATATTTATCACTCTGCACACAACTAAAGTACAAGTGGATCAAAGACCTCAACATAAAGCCAGACACACTAAATCAGTTAAAAGGAAAAGTGGGGAAGAGCCTGGAACTCATTGGTGCAGATGACAACTTCCTGAATAGAACACCAACAGCACAGGCTCTAAGATCAAAAATTAATAAATGGGACCTCGTGAAACTGAAAAGCTTCTGTAAAGCAAAGGACACTGTCAACAGAACAAAACAGCAGCCTACAGACTGGAAAAAGATCTTTACCAACCCTACATCTGACAAAGGGCTAATATCCAGAATACATAAAGAACTCAAGAAATTAAACACCAAAACCCCAAATAATCCAGTTAAAGAATGGAATGGACAGGAGTCACAAAAGGAGACCAACAAAGCAAAACAAAACAAACAAACAAACAAACAAACAAAAAGCAGGGCTCAGGGGGGACTGCAGAGACTGATGAATCAACTAAAGATCATACATAGAGAGGACCTAGAATCCTTGCTCAGATGTAGCCCATAAATAACTCAGTCTCCATGTGGTTCCCTAGTAAGAGAAGAGACAGTCTCTGATATGAACTCGGTTGCCTGTTCCTTGATCACTTCTCCCTGGTGGGGTGACCTAGCCAGTTCACAGAGGAAGAGGATCTAGGCCGTCCTGATGGGACCCGATAGGTTAGGGTCAGACAGTAGGCAAGGAGGACTTCCCTTATCAGTGGACTAGGGAAGAGATAGGGGAGGAAGAGAGAGGGATGGACTGGAGGGTATAAGAGAGGTGGCAACAACTGGGATACAAGGTGAATAAATTGTAAATAATAATGATAATAAGTGAAAAAAAGTTTTAAAATGAGGTATAGAGCTAAACAGAGAATTCTCAACAGAAGAGTATTGAATGGTGGAGGAACACTTAAAGAAATGCTCAACCCATCAGAATGGCTAAGGCCAAAAACTCAAGTGACAGCACATGCTGGAGAGGATGCAGAGAAGGGGGAACACTCCTCCATTGCTGCTGGGAATGTAAACTTTGGAACCACTTTGGAAACCAATCTGGCACTTTCTCAGAAAATTGAGACTAGCACTACCTCAAGACCCACCTATACCACTCCTGGGCATATATCCAAAAGATGCTCAAACATACAACAAGTACACTCAACTATGTTCATAGCAGCTTTATTTGTAATAGCCAGAAGCTGGAAACAACCTAGATATTCCTCAAAGTAAGAATGGATACAGAAATTGTACATTTACAAAACAGAATAAATACTCAGCAATTATAAACAAGGAAATCATGAAATTTGCAGGCAAATGGATAAAACTAGAAAAGATCATCCCAACTGAGGTAACCCAGAAGCAGAAAGACACACATGGTATATATTCACTTTTCAGCGCATATTAGCCATATAATATAGGATAACCATACTAAAATCTACAGACCTAAAGAAGCTAAACAACAAGGAGGACCCTAGGGAAGATGCTTAATTCTCATTCAGAAGGGCAAACAGGATAGACACCAGAAGCAGTAGAAGAGAGGGAACAGAATGGGAGCCTACAGCAGATGTCCTCTGAAAGACTCCACCCAGCAAGGTATTGAAACAGATGCAGAGACTCACAGCCAAACTTTGGGCAGAGTGCAGGGAGTCTTATGGAAAAGGGGGAGATAGAAAAACTCAGAGGGAACAAGAGCTTCGCAAGAAGATGAACAGAGCCAAAACTTCTGGGCCTAGGTGTTCTGCAGAGACTGATGCATCAACCTTGCTTAACTGTGCATGGAGAGGACCTACACCCCATGTTCATATATAGCTCATAGGCAGCTTAGTTTTTATGGTTTCCCTAGTAAGGGAAGCAGGGGCAGTCTCTGACATGAACTCAGTTGCCAGCTCTTTGATCACTTTACAGAGGAAGAGGATCCAGGCAGTCCTGATGAGACCTGATAGGCTAGTGTCAGACATTTGGAGAGGAGGACTTCCCCTATCAGTGGACTAGGGGAGAGGAGTAGGGTGAGGAGAGGAAGGGAGGTGGGACTGGGAAGAGATGAAGGAGGCAGCTACAACTGGGATACAAAGTAAATAAGTTGTAAAATAATAATAATAATTTTTAAAAAGAAAAAAAAAGAATTGTTTTAATTTTGATGGGAATTCATTGAATCTGTAGATTGCTTTTAGTAAGATGACCATTTTTACTATGTTAATCTTACTGATCAATAAATATGGGACATTTTTTCATTTTCCTATGTCTTTTTTAATTTATTTCTTCAGAGACTTGAAGTTCTTGTCATACCTGTCTTTCACTTGCTTGGTTAGATTTTACACGAAGATATATTATAATTTGTAGCTATTGTGAATGGTGTTGTTATCCTAATTCCCTTCTTAACCCATTTATTGCTTGTATAAAGGAAGGCTAATGATTTATTTATTTATTTATTTATTTTAGTTAATTTTGTAACCAGCCACTGTGTTGATGGTGTTTATCAGTTGTAGGTGTTCTCTGGTAGAATTTTTGGGGTCACTCATGTAATATTATCATATCATCTGCAAATAGTGATACATTGACTTCTTCCTTTCCAATTTGTATCCCCTTTAGTTGTCTTATTGCTCTAGCTAGAACTACAAGTACTATGTTGAAGAGATATGAAGAGAGTGGGCAATATTGCCTTGTTACTGATTTCAGTAGAATTAGTTTTAAGTTTCTCTCCATTTAATTTGATGTTGGCTATTGGCTTGCTGTATATTGCCTTTATTGTGTTTAGGTATTCACTTTGTATCCCTGATCTTTCTAAGACTTTTAACACGAAGGGTATTGGATTTTGTCAAAGGTGTTTTCAGCATCTAATGGGATGATTATATGATTATTTTCTTTCTGTTTGTTTATATGGTGGATTATATTGAGGGATTTTTCTATGTTGAACCATCCCTGTGTTTCTGGGAAGAAGCCTACTTGATCATGATAGATGATGTTTTTGATGTGTTCTTGGATTTGGTTTACGAGTATTTTATTGAGTATTTTTGCATCAGTGTTCATAATGGAAATTGGGCTGAAATTTTTTTTCTTTGTTGGGTCTTTGTGTTTAGGTACCAAGGTGACTATGACTTCATAGAATAAGTTTGGCAATGTTCCTTCTGTTTCTATTTTGTGGGACAGTTTGAGGAGTTAGCTCTTCCTTGAAAGTCTGGTAGAATTCTGCACTAAAACCATCTGGCCCTGGGATATTTTTGGTTAGGAAATTTTTAATCTATGCATCTATTTCCTTAGAGGCTATAGGTCTACCTAAATTGTTTTCCTGATATTTTTTAACTTTGGTAAATGGTATCTATTGGGAAAATTGTCCATTTGGATCTCCTTGGTATCCATTGTTATGTCCCCCCTTTCATTTATGATTTTGTTAATTTGGATATTCTCTCTCTGCCTTTTAGTTTGGCTAAGGGTTTGTCTATATTGTTGATTTTCTCAAAGAACCAGCTCTTCATTTTGTTGATTCTTTGTTTTGATCTTGTTGTTTCTAATTTCTTGTTTTCAACCATGAGTTTGATTATTTCCTGACAACTACTTCTCTTGGTGTGTTTCTTCTCTATGTTCTGGAGCTTTAAGGTATGCTGTTAAGTTGCTAGTATAAGATCTCTCCAATTTCTCTATGAAAGCACTTAGTGTGTCTCCTGTATGTTGAAGAATGATGGATTCTGTTTTTGCATCAATTTTGTTAGCCCATATCTCTTTGTTGGACAATTGAGTCCATTGATGGTGAGAGATATTAATGACCATTGATTGTTAATTTTTGTTATTTTGATGTTGGTGGTGGTTATGTGTGTGTGTGCTTCCCGTCTTTTGGTTTTGCTGTTGTGGGGTTATTTATTTTCTGGATTTTTTTTTTTGTTTGTTTGTTTGTTTTTGTTTTGGTAGAGTTAGAATCCTTGGGTTATTTTCCTTCTAGTGTTTTCTGTCTGGCTGAATTTTGTAAAGATATTGTTTAAATTTGGTTTTGTCATGGGATATCTTGTTTTTTCCATCTATGCTGATTGAAAGTGTTGCTGGGTATAGTGGTCTGGTCTGACAACTGTGGTCTTTTAGTTTTTGCAAGACATCTGCCCAGGTCCTTCCAGCTTTTAGAATCTCTGTTGAGAAGCTGGGTATAATTCTGGTAATATAAAGTCTGTCTTTATATGTTAGTTGGCCTTTGTTTTCCTTGTAGCCTTTAATATTCTTTATTTTTTCTATAACTTTTAAATTATACTGTTTTAATTATTATGTGGAAGATTTTTATGTGGAGGATTTTTTTTCTCACCCAATCTATTTGGTGTTATATAGGCTTCTTGTATGTTTATAGGTATATCTTTCTTTAGGTTGGGGTAATTTCTGTGATTTTGTTGAAAATATTCTCTGGACCTTGGAGATGGGAATCTATCTTCTTCTATTCCTATTTTCCTTAGGTTTGGTCTTTTTATAGTGTCCCATATTTTCCAGATGTTTTGTGTCAGGACCTGTTTTGATTTAACATTTTCTTTGATTGATGTATCAATTTTTTCAATTATATTCTCTGTGCTTTAGCGTCTGTCTTCTCTCTCATGCATGCTGTTGGTGACACTTGCACCAGTAGTTCTTGTTCTCTTTTCAAGGTTTTCCATTTCCAAGATTCCCTTCTTTGTGGGTTTTAAAAAATTGCTTCTATTTCCATTTTCAGGTCTTGGACAGTTTTATTCATTTTCTTCACCTGTTTGATTGAATTTTCCTGTATTTTTTTTAAGGGATTTATGCATTTCCTCTTTACAGACCTCTGTCATCATCATAAGATTGGATTTATGGTCATTTTCTTGTGCTTCAGTTGTGTTAGGCTATTCAGGGCTTGCTGTAGTAGGATAGCTGGGTTCTAGTGGTGCAGTATTGCCCTGGCTTTGTTGATTGTATTCTTATGCTGTCCCTATCCATCTGGTTGTTTGTTATGCAAGATGGATAGCCAGCTTGATATTCCTGGGGCCAGGATGATTTCTAGATGTTCCTGGGGCTGGTAGGCCTCCTTGGGAAGACAGGCAGAACAGTGGCCCAGATGATGACTCTCAGGCAACAGCTGAAGCTCATCAATGCTGGCTGGGCCAGAGGGGAATGTGGCAGGGGATTGCTGGGGAGGGGTCTAACCTATATGTTTTTGGGACCAGTAGGCCTCCTTAGAAAGGTAGGCAGAGCAGTGGCCCAGACTATGGAGCTCAGGGAGCAGCATGAAGCTAACCTCTCCTGTCTGTGTGAAAGGAGATTCAGTAGGCAGGGGATTGGGATGGAAGGCTCTAACCTGGTAGATGATGATGCTCAAGGGACAGAGCACAGTTCATGGAGCCTCCTGTAATTTCATTATTGAAATAAGGATAAGCAGTGCTTTTAATGTTTCCCCACAATAAATTCTGTTTCCTACTAGTCTGCAAGATTGCTTAGTTTTTGAGTAATAGAACTTGCACTTTCATTTTATTTATGTATTTGAAAATAGATCTTTCTCTCACTACATATTCCGATTATGGTTTCTTTTCCCTCTACTTATATTTTTGATGCATTAACTTTCTTCTGCAATGTTTATACTTAGGTTAGTATAGTAACTTACTAAAGACAAATGTATGTAGAAAAATTTTTGTTAATTAAACAAGAACTAAGTAAAAATATTTTTGGAGAGGAAACGATTTACTGTTGTCAACAAAATTAATGAAAACTACTTGGAGTTAAAACCAGGAAGTTACTGGTGATATTTGGGAAATTAATATTTTGCTTGAACTTGTTAATGATGAAATAGTTAATATAGCATTTTAAAAACTACTATATATATGTATGTCTGGAAACTAAAGAAAATATTTTTAGAGTGAATTATTCATTTAATTTAATCAGTGTTGTTATTTGATGTTGACAGAATAAAGTTATCTACCAGTAGAAATGGGTGCTTATTCAGAATTCTAGGGAACATAAATTCATTAATTCTTTCATTGATATCGTGATTTGTCAGAATAAGCTAGTTTCACAACCCTGTTCTCTCTCTCTCTCTCTTTCTGTGTGTGTGTGTGTGTGTGTGTGTGTGTGTGTGTGTGAGAGAGACTTTCCTGTTGGAAAGCTTTCTCACTTTGTATTCCTGCTGGACCAGAACTCGGTATGTTGCCCAGGCTGGCGTTGAAATCACAGTGCTTTTTGTGTGCTAGGATTAAAGTGAGCATCACCACCCTCAGCCATGTCCCTGTTTTGAACTCAGTGTTATTCAGAAGCTCTGTAATCTTGGGTGCAGGTTCCTGAGTCTTTAATTGCTGGCAGAATGAGAATTACCAAGTGTGTTGGAGAGCATACATTTCTAACCCTTCATGGTTCATAAATATGGCTCTGTGTTGTTTCTTCAGCACCTTCAGGCCTTTAGAAAAGTCCCTTTGAAATGCATTTGAAAGTTTAAGCCAGGTACAGAAAGATTAATACCTAGTAATCTTTCTCATGTATGGAATCTTAAAAAAAAAAAGTGAATCCAATGGAAATTAAGAATAGTGTGTTCAAAGGAAGTAATCAGGGCGTAATGATCAATGACACTTAGGTAGTATTACTGTGTACTATTAGGAAAAAGTTAAATTATTTTGAATGTTTTCACCACAAAAATAAAAAGATAAATGTTTCAGAAGACACATGCCTACCCCGTTTCATACATTATACAGCATATCAAAATATACAAAAGTGTTGTTCTCCGTTTGGTGGTTGCCTGGATTTTGGCAACTTGGTTTCTGGACAGAGAATGGGTTCTGTTTCTCCTAGGCAGCTAGAGCATTTTATAACAAGGCCCATGTGCTAAGCTGGGATGTGGAAAAGGTTTTCCACAGTGTTACAGTTTAGCTCTTTTAGCATGAGACCACCAGTGGCCATGGAAGCTCAAGTGGTCCAAAGCTTATGGCAATACCAAAGGTCTTGGTTAAGCTGATGTGCTAAGGTTGGCAGAGGTACAGGTGGAAGCCCATGCCTGGTCGGCTTGCAGCCAAGACCCAGGCCTAGCAAGGCCCAGTCCCAGTAGACTGGAGGGCAGACCTGGTGAGGTCATCATGGTGGAAGGCAGTCAACACATAGCCAGTCAGCAGCACGCATGTGCCCCCAGCACATTTATTTGAAATCAGGGATTTATAAACCTTTGTGTAGTGGGAGGGCTTTTGAGGGTAAATGTGTTTAATTCACTAGAGTCAGGGATACTTGAATTTTCTAAGCAGTAGCCTGGTCCTATAACAAGAAAGAGAATATAGCACTTAATTGTTCTAGGGGTGAGGGGGAAATCTCCAAGTACAATTGAAGGTCATTGCTGGACTATGTCTTTAGTAGGGTGGGGCATTTCTAGGAATTGCTGGCATGGTTTTCTTGTCAGGAAAGGGTCTGGCCTGTAATCTGCCCTGAAGGCTATGTGATGCTCCTCATAAGACCTGGGGTCACCCAGATCAGGGGAGACTTTGAGTACCTCACTGAGAAAAGGGAGTCTGTTATCATAGACTGACTACAAATAAATAGCTTTCCGGAGACATCAGACTTCAACCTTATCCAGCAGAGACCCAGACAGAGGAACAGTAGGCCTTGGGGAAGGGGAAGGTGGGAGGAGGGGAATGAAAGGAGGCTGCAGTCAGGATGTATTATATGAAAGAAGAATAAGGAAAAAGAAAAATATTACAAGGTATACAATAAATATACCCAATTTTTACATATAAATTAATAGTTGTATATTTTAGATCAATAAATTTCATATCATGTAGCTGATATAATTATTAAAGATTAACTTTTATTTTAAATGACAAATTATTCCTGAAATCTAATTTTTCAAGAGACAAAAGTGACAGGTTATGTTTTGTGAATTTTCCTAATTAAAATATAAATTGTTTTGCTACTCATTTTCACAATTTGATGTTTAGACTTTCTACTTATAATTATCTATTTTAAATGTCTCTAAGTATTCTCTGCCATATAGACTAGAAAACTGAAATTACTATTTATACTTGTCTGTAATTTGCAAGCCTGGTAAGCCTTGATTTTTTTTTTTTTTTGATAAATGAAAAGTTACATGGATAGAATCTTCACCATATTGCCATTTATTAACATCATTTCTGGGCTGCTTAGCAGTATTTTGTTAATGACATCCGAAAAGAATAATATAACCTCAGAGCAGATGAATAAGAACTTGAGGAAAATTTATGCAAGGTTTATTGTCTTTATGCTTCTTATTAGTTGTTTTGTTTTGTTTTACTACCAAGTGTTCCTTAACATCAGGACTGTTTCTGTCTTCAATCAATTGGCCCTTTATGGTTTGAGTTAACTAATAGTTATAAACCTTAGACATACTTACCACTGTCTGCCAGTGGCTCCTGCTGCTGTGCTGGCAGTGTTCCAGTAATAAATCAGTCTGGTAGATGAACCAGCTAAGCCCTGTTGTCCAAACTCAATGACACAGTGTTGCTGCTTTCATCTACCTTTCCTGTTTTTTTCCCGTTTTTTTTTAATTTTTTATTTAACTTTTATTAATTACACTTTATTCATTTTGTATCCCCCCATAAGCCCCTCCCTCCTCCCCTTCTGGTCCCACCCTCCTCCCCCACCTTTCTGCATGCATGCCCCTTCCCAAGTCCACTGATAGGGAAGGTCCTCCTCTCCTTCTTTCTGATCTTAGTCTATCAGTTCTCATCAGAAGTGGCTGCATTGTCAGGGTTCTAGGTTATCTCCATGAATAGTCCTTGGTTGGAGTATGAGTTTCTGGGAAGTTCCCTGTGTTCAAATTTTCTTGTTCTGTTGCTTCCTTGTGGAGTTCCTGTCCTCTCTTGCTCTTACTATTTCCCTTTTTACTGAGTAAATGCTAGGCATGTGTCTATAAAAGGCGTTTGTCCAATATGAGCTTCTTTTCTAGTGTTACCACTTTAATCAGTAATCTTTTATAGTTGGAGACAAATGCTTTACCTATAAGAGACCTATGGGAATAGAAATAACATAAGTAGAACAAATTCACAGAAAACTGAAGTTATTCAGCCCGAATGTACTTCATTGACACATGCAAGTTCCCATTTTTGTTAGAGGAAAGTTTACTGTCTTAATCTTTCCTCTCCTCCTGCCACTTACCCTTTATGTTTGTTGTGCAGGAGACAGAGCCCTTTCTCATAATATGCATAGGTTTTTAATAATAATAGCCTGCTTTTGAAGAGAGACTCTGCCCAACATCATTTGCTATAATTCAGTGCTTCCTTTGAAGAGGTTACTTATGTTAGACAGTATCTGAATAATTAAGGCAGTTTCTGCCCGACAGGCTGAACTTAAGGAATGCACTCTGAGGAGGTTATAAAGTAGGCAGTATGAGGTCAAAAGAATTTGTTACCAAGGCTTCTTGGCAAATGCAAGAAGACACTGGCAACCGTTGCTTGGAGAAGTACAAAGTTGTGAATAAAGATATGCTAGAAAGTAGTTTTTAATGTAGTGGCTAAAAACATATCCAGAAAAGGGGAATGCTAAGTGTCTGTCAGCTGGTTTGATTTTTTTATTAATTTAGTAAACAGCATAATGATTAGATGAGAAACTTGGCATTCATCACCTTTTCCACAGTTCTTATCGTGCTCTTCTCTGAGTTTTGTTACAGTATCTAGTTTTTAATGCATTCAACCTATAATGGAACTTTCTCCCACAAATTGCACCAAATCTATTGCTCATCCCGTGAGATAATAAATACTGTAGCCAAGTGCATCTAAGTACTGAGTGCAGTTTGAAGAACTTGGATTTATGACACATAACTTTATTGTAATTATTAAAGTATGTATTTACTATTAGAAAATACATTTTTCTTAGATGATTTAAACTTCTAATTTGATCAGTTATTTTTTCTACCCTGAAATACATGTGAAATTGTATGTTTTATAATAAATTGTTTTTAAAAATCTCTTTTTTTCTCTATCTGTCATACAACTTCTGGCTCCCCTAACTAAAAATAATTACTAAGTTACTTCTTTGACAATTTATACATGCATATAATACATTCTCATTACTTTCTCCCCCTCAACTCTTGTTAATTCCCCTTCTTGTCCCTGTCCCAGACTTTTGGTTTGGTTCTGTGACCTGTTTAGTTTGAACAGAGGCATGTGTGTGATCATTAGATTGGATTGGGATTATTTGTTAGTCACCAGTGGGCACATGCTGAAGGCAACGACTTCTTTCCTTGAATCTATTCCTAGGAAATAGCGGTAAGAGGTAGGCTCCCCCAATCCATCCTCCATACTTGCTTGGCTGTTGATGGCTCATTATTGTACAGACCCATTGAAGTCATCCATAGTTGTTAAGTGTATATGAAAGGAGTGGCTGTTTATTGCCTAGAAAAATGACATTTCCAGGTCTTCTCCCTATCGTCCAGATATCTCAGTTTTCCTGCTTCCTCTTCTTTAAAGTTCCCTGAACCTGGAACGGGATGATATAAACGTTTTGTTTAGGGGTGGCCACTTAACTGTCACTTAACAGGACCTTATGCTTGCTTCCTTATTTTGCAATGAAAACTCAAGGTTATTTCTATCACTCTCATAACTTTATTCGTAAATAATCATATTTTGTCTTTAAACATATTTGCTAGAGCCACTGGGAATGTCAAGATATATAAGGTGCATCCTTAGACCCAAAGGAATTTCATTGCAGTGTAATGTCATATATTCACATTAAATTCATGTGGTTCCACTGTCAGGTTATAACAATCTGATTCCATGTAGTCGTAATCTAATGGGAGAATGCTAGGCTAGGAGAGAATGGAATAATTAACAGCCGATTGGATATTTCTGTAGATATTTATATATTAATGTTGAAATAATGTCTGTCTGACAAGGGAACATCTTTTGTGGTATGTACTGAGTAAACCCAGTTGAAGTGAGTAGGAAATTATATTTAGGCATAATTACCTGCCGTCTGAATCAGCACAGTGACAAGAATGTGCTGCTACATCCTACACGCTCGGCTTTCCAGCTCCTACACCCCATGCACTGCACTTACACAGACCCATCAGCCACCATGCTTGCAGGTCTAGTTTCCATGCTATGTTAATAAAGAATACTTGTCCCTTATGTTTTCAAGATTCATTATAAGCTTCAAGGAAAATATTGATACAATGTTTTCTTTATGTTAAATCTTTCTCTCCATGTAGGTTATCTACTGCCATTGAAGTTTTATGAGTAAAAGATTCATAGTCTCTGAAATGTTCTTTTCTTTTTTAAATTCTTATTTTATTCTTGAGGTTATAATATTAATTACCATGCTTCATCCATCCCTTTCCTACCTCCAAATCCTCCCATGGACCCCTTTCTTCTCTCCTTCAATCTCAGGGCCTCCTTTTTCACCAATTGTTATTGGATGCATATGTATGCATTGGGTCCACATAATGCTACTTATACATATGTTTTCAGGGCTGATCATTTGACACTGGATAACCAGTTGGTTTCTCTTCCATGGGAAGAGCTCTCCTGCTCCCAGCTTTCCTCAAGTTCTTTGTGCAGGGTTGAAGCCTCGAGAGCTTTCCTTTGTCCACTTTGGCATGTCCGTTGGTGCCATCTTTGTTCCTCTCCTTCAGCTCACATTTGGGTGGACATGTTGGTAAGAATTTATGCCATAGCTCCTGATATTAATGGCAAACACAGTTTCACAGATAAAGCCCCAATCCTCTTGCTTTTACAATCTTTTTGCCCCCTCTTCCATGATGTTTCCCAAGTCTTGGGTGTAGGTTTTTTGTTTGTTTGTTTTGTTTAGTCTGTCTTTTCTACTTGTAACAAAATGTTATCCTGTAAAAATGAAGTAAAATAATATGGTGATATATTGGAGAAAAAAATTAATTGGATCTGGAAGACTGATAAATGAATAACCAGCAAGTACTGGGGAAGTGACCAGGATAGATTGTCTATAGAAATGATGAAAGTAAAGGCCAAATATACCTGGAGAAAGAGGGAAGAACTTACTTACACATTCAGTTATGTGTGGGAATAGAAGTAGTGAACCCTCTCTCTGGGTTCTTGTTGAAGTGGACTCTTTTCCATTGTTAATTTTTCAAGGCACTTTCATCAGGAAACTTCTCTACCCATTATCCATCATTGTACAAATATTTGTCAGACACTTTACATTATACCTTGACAATTCCTCTACCTTTATGATTCTAACAACCTCTATTTGTCAAAGATCCCTGGGTCCATCATAAGCCACAGCCTCACCTGAGCATCTTGTTTGTAGATCCAAGTTCCCAGTGGACATACTTTCCTAGGTTTTAGTCATTATTTTCAAATCTAACTTGTTCTGTTTGCTTTGCTTAATTCTTATTGTCTGCATATAATTATGTAAGCTGAAAATATGATCTTATGTAGTATAAAACCACATATTTTTATTTTTCCATTAAGTCTTTTCTTTTAAGTCTAAGTGATTTAACAAATGTATTCCATCTCAGTGATTTGGTTGTTTCACCCTGATTTGCAGTTTTTCTCTGTGTTTTCCATGTTCAGTTTTGCTTAATTTTATTTCACGTGGTTGTCTTCATTTCACTAAAATTGTGTCCTCTGTAACCTGCCTTGGAGCACATACTTATGAGTTAACCCCTTATTTTTCTCAAAATAACTTTATTTTATGGAATGTTGTTTCTCTCATTTTTGTATTGATCTATAGCTTGTGATCTTGGGTTGTGTTTTCACACTGGGCAATGTTTTTTCCTGTCCAGCTACTGTATTAACTGGTGTGCTCTGTTCAAGTCAGGAATAGTCCTGTTGCTGGTTCTGATCCCTAATTTATTTATATATAGTATGTAATTGCATATAGTATAATTATTGCAATATAATATATTGTTAATATAGTATAATTATTGAATATTATTATTCAATAATATTCAATGAATATTGAATATAATAATATTCAATGAATATTATTCAATGAATATTGAATAATATAGTATAATTATTAACTAGTTGATAGTTAACTTTTATATATATATATATATATATACATATATATATCAGGGAGTATTCTTTATGGAACTTGGATTGGAATGGAAAAGAGAAAGAACATAAATAAAAACATAAAAATATGATAGAACCTGATAAATAACATAGAGAAAAATAAGGCATGTGAGGCTACAGGACTGGCAGAGGTAGAAGAGTTAAGCTTATAGGATGCTTTGAGAAGCTCTAACAGAAGGAAGCAGGCTCTGTAGTTAGACATCATGTGCCTTATAGCAGAGGAAAAGAAGCAATTTTGTTTAAAACTTTAAATCCTACCAGTACCTATTTACCCTTTATTAATACAAAATTGAGGCTTATGATGCTTAAACTGCTTCTAAATTGGGGTCAGGATTTGAATTAGCCAATCGACTTGAGATGGATTTAAACACTCAATGATTTTTGGAAAACGTTGGTCTCACCTTTGAGTAATGCCCTTCCAGTTCTCCTCTGAAACAAACACAAGTATTTGACCTAGAGTATTAATATAAACAAATATTAAAAATTGAAGACCCAGGAAAATCTGATACTGTCTCAAAAGTTATACAATAGGTCACAGTGATTTAGAATGTATACATTTAATGTATAATTGTTCAGACAGCATCTTTAGCCTAGCAGTCTTTGAAGTTTAAAAAAGAAAAGGAGATGTGTAGAAGGCAGGAAAGAAATTCTAGAGACAGACATTAGAGTGTGTAAATACCTATTTCAACTTGTATGAAGATGCAGTCGCTGACCTTTGTCTGAAGGCCAGCAGAAGGTTTCTTAGCCTATGCAGAGAAATTCATATGAGCAGCTCAGAGGACCAGGGAGCTGGCATCCCATGTCTCCCTGGGCTCTCAGCCTTAGTTCTATGTTGTTACTCTAGTTCTGCAGAGTCTGCCTTCACTGGTAGCTGAGTACCTCCAAACCTGAGTTTGTGGGTCTCTGCTTGTTCTTATTCTGCTTGTTTACTGCACAAGCTACTTCTGACCTAGTGAGCCTTGCTCTGGGACAGCTCTGCCTTCAGCTAGTCTTGTTTACACTTCCTCCTCAAGTTGAGTCCTTTGGCAAAAGTTCTTTGATTTTGTAATGTGAGAATGTCAGGGGTTGTTTCAATAATCAAAGTAATTGCAATCTTTGGAGATAAAGAAAATTGTCAATATTCAGCTGTTCCAATTGAACTTTATTTATTGGGAAAAAAATGTCAGTGAAAGAGATCCTGAGTCATATTGGATAGTAAAAGTGAACAACCATAAGACAATTATGGATATACTGTGCTAAAGAGGCAAACATTCTAGACTCTGTCAGACACAGAGTGTGGCTAAGTAAACAAGTGACTGTGGGAAGGTTAGATGATGGAATTTAGTAAGACTTGGAAGGCTTCTTAGCATTGCTGGTAATTGTAATACTGTAGAGGTGAGAATAATAGAAGCAGAAGTTATGTGAGATTCAAAATAACAGAGTAAGCACATAACATGATGAATCAAGGAGTCTGGCAAGCAGTGGTGAATATTGCAGTGGAATGGGCCTTCAGTGATATTGGCATAGTCTCAGCCTCAGCATCTCATAGCTACATAGAATCTGGGAATCACATACCTTCCATGCCTTTATGCATCCTAAGTAATGAATAATTGTACTAATTTAGGGTGTTGTCATGATTAAATGAATACATGTTATAACATGCATTTACTTCTCTTGTTGGTGTGTACCATCTTGCAGTAAATGAGCTCTAATTATTTATGTTACTAGAATGTCTATGCCATTGTAGTTAGTATAGAAGTGGTGGGTTACAGGCTGAATTTTATAAATTGTTAATCAATCACTGGAAAGTGGATATAACAAAATGTGTTTGGATGCCAAACATTGCCCAGGGTAACTAAGTAAAAGAGAAGAAGAAAGAAGGAGCACCCTGGGTAAGATGCTCAATCTTCATTCAGAAAGGCAAACAGGATAGACATCAGAATAAGATGAAAAAAAAGGAACAAGACAGGTGCCTACCACAGAGGGCCTCTGAAAGACTCTACCCAGCAGGATATTAAAGCAGATGCTGAGACTCATAGCCACACTTTGGGTAGAGTGCAGGGAATCTTATGAAAGAAGGAGGAGATAGAAAGACCTGGGAGGGTCTGGAGCTCCACAAGGAGAAGAACAGAACCAAAAAATCTGGGCTTGGAGGTCTTGTCTGAGACTGATATTCCAACCAAGAACCATTCATGGAGATAACCTAGCTGTCCCCCCACCCCCAACAGAAGAAGTTCCTGGCAGCTCAGTCTCTAAATGGGCTCCCTAATAAGGGGAGCAGGGTCTGTCTCTGACATGATCTCAGTGGCTAGCTCTTTGATCACCCCCCCACCCCAGGGAGGAGCAGCCTGACCCTGCCACAGAGGAAGACTATGAAAGCCAGTCCTGATGAAACCTGATAGGCTAGAGTCAGATGAAGGGACTTCCACTATCAGTGAAGTGGGGAAGGGGATGGGAGGAGATGAGGGAGAAAGAGAGAGGATTAGGAGGGGATGAGGGTGAGGCTATAGCTGGGAAACAAAGACCTGGGACACTGAGATGAATTCGAAGAAAGCTGAAAGGAATCATGTGGGTAGGCAACAGACAGTTAAGATGGTTTTAAAGGAAGCAAGAAGAGAATTCAAGAAAGCCACTGACTATGTTTTAAGTAGGATGTGAATCAATGGTGGTTTATAGACTATAAAAACAGTTCTCAAGGAGCTTAAAGTCAGGCATGTAAAGCAAGTGTTTCCATACAGAGGTGAGCAGATAGATTCAAGTAAAGGAAAATTGAAACAGACTGAGGAGAGGGAGCAAGGACTATATTTCAGGAGGAGGCTGTTTAGTGGGAGTACTGGAAGATGTGAAATCTGCAAACAGGGCTGAAGAGGGGTATGGCTAGCATTTCACACTGGAAAAGCAGTATGACTCCAAGCACCGATGCATCAAATGACATAACATATTCTGGGAAAACATAGATGTAATGAGGATGCAGAGGAACTGCTGTAGGGTGGTGATAAGATTGGGCAGAAGAGGGTCCCAGAAATTCTCTGTATTCCCTGGTAACACACTGCACCTTCTTTTCTATGCACTGAATAACAATTGAATGCCACTGAGGGATTTAAAGCATTAGGGAAGAATGTAGGAGGAAGGGGAGAGGAGAGGAGGTATTTGATGGAATTTGCATCTTAATTATAATTTTGGGGGAGTGTCAAAGGTGGATTGAATATATACTAGACCAGACTGGTTGCCAAAAAATCAATTGGCAAACTTTTTGATAGACCAACCAGGGTGGGATTTAAGTGAGTGGAAGCAAGTAGTAGGGTAAGGTATTGAAGGTATTAAGAAGCTCTGTGTGGTGAAGGAGAGAGAATGGAATTTTGCAGTGAGTATCTGAATGTGCCAATAACTGTAATAGAGAAGAAATAGTGAGGAACAGTCAGGTGTGGGAAGGGCTGGAGGACTGGAGTTAATACATGCATGTCATGGAAAACTGCGGGGAGACTTGGTTAGAATGTAGCTGAGAGGAGATCAGGCAGTTTGGAAACTGTCACTTGAGAGAAACACTCGGAAAAAGTTTATAGAAAGCGAAACCTCATGGTAGTGAGTTAAAAGAATGAATTGGAGGCAAGAATTTGAAAATAGCTTAAGTATGGTGCTTTGTCAAGAAGGTTAGTAGTGAATCCAAGGAAAGAGGATGGTAGTTTCTGGAGGAGTCAGGGTTTCAGGAAAGCAGCTTAAGATGTGGAAGACATGAGTATGTAGGTTTTTCTGTAGAGAAATAGGGGACAATGTTAAATGGAGAGGGATAAGGTACAGGAAGGAAGGGAGAGAAGCTAGAAAATGGAGGTGGGATTAGTCACCAAGGCAGGAGTTAAAGGGTAATGAGAGGTAAAGATAGGTAGAAGGAAGAAGAGAAAAGTTGAGAATTTAATATCTCATGGAATATTCATTTTCTGTTAAGTTGGAGGCAGATCCTCTGGGAGGAGTGATACTAAAATTAGCACTTATGTTAGTTATTAAAGTTTGGAACATTTGGAGAATTAAAAATGGAATCAACATGGATGAAAACAATATTGCAGAGCAGCATGAAGGGTCTTCAGCATTTAAATCATAACCTTGTGATCATGACAGTATGGTTTTTCAGCCACTGAGGGCCAGGAGTTGAAGTAAATTGGTGATTGTTTAGATACAGTTATGAAGATTGGTAGGACAGATGCAGGAAAAAGGAAAGAGTAAATACAACTGACACACACCCATCAAGACCTGGCACACAACTGTTCTTAAAACCTCACTGTGTTTTGCCAACCATTGCTATCGTTGAGGTCTGATAGTTACTTCCATGTGGAAAATCAGTAAGTGGGGTAGAGTTCTCTTTCAAAAGCATTGATTTAGGGCCACTGATTAAAACGTCCATTTAGCCAACAAAGCCCAATGAAGGAAAGGGCAAATACTATGTGTAGGAAAACGTAATGGAATTAAGTTCTTTTGGTCACTTTGGGTAATGCAGTTACCCTCTGTCTTCTGCTCCATCACCATGTATTTCAAAAGTGTGGTTCCAGTATTCTCTCTGTTAGAGTCATTGTGGTGATCAAGGAGGAAGCACACATAAAGTTTTAGCTCAGTACTTACGACTTTCTCCATAAATGTTAGATGCAGTTTCATCAACTCCCAAAGGAATGGTGCCTATAACAAACATTGGTTAAGTTCATTTTGTATCATGGCAAGCTTTTAATTTTCTTACTTAAAAGTGATGTACTCATCTTCAGCTCAGTCTTTGAGGTAACTTCAGCCTTGTTCCTCGTGCCTCTGCCTCATTGTCTGGTCCGGTCTAGGCACACTATGCATGGGTTGTAGGTGTTCTAGTGCAATCCAGGTCATGCAGGCACACTCACAACTATTCAGCCCTCTTCCATGATGATATTTCATCGGCCAAAGCAAGCCAGATGGTTAAGTGTGAAGGCGATGGAGACGGTGCATATACTCTGGCCCAAAGAATGCACATGGCTGAGATGCACCTTAGGTCATCATCGTTTTGTTAGATGTAACATGTCCCTATACACATAATCTCAAAATTTCTTTCTCAAATGATACCATGATTTAAAAGCATGATTGTTTTAAAATTCCATTTAAAAATATGGCATAAAAGACATGTATTTTATAATTTAATAAAGAGTGGAAACACATTTGAGTTGATATATAACCTAGTTCTAGACTCTTTGCTATCTAGTATTTTGATTTAGTATTCTCTGACTGAGTGCCTCATAAAATATTTTTCTATAAAAATATTTTCTATTTTACCCCTACTAAATATTCCTCTTGTATTGTCCTTTAATGTTTTTTTTTATTTGAGGCCTATCTTAAATAAAATAATAGTCACAAGTTGTGCACTTTTAGGGTACAGTTAATCGAACTGGTCAAATGTGTGTTCATGTATAGTCACATGTAAATACATTATATGTATTATACATAGTGACATATAAATAGTAATATATATATAAAACCAAAATTAAGATTATAGAATATTCCCATCATTTTCTAGATCTCCCATGCTCCCTTGCAATCACGTCCTGCCAATATTAACACTTCTTTGTGATATCTGACAAGGCCATGGATTCGTTTACTATGACTATAATTTTGTCTTCAAGAATTTTTATATGAATAGAATTGTACAGTTTTTTTGTTTTGGCTTTTCTCACTGATGATATTTATCCTTGTTTATTACCAAGTAGTGTTCCATTGTATGGATATACCACAACATGTCTACCCATTCATCTGTTGATGGATATTTGGGTTGTTTCTAGGTTTTTGCTAAATTAATAAAGTTATGAACATTTGTATGTAAGTCTTTGTGTTTTTATTTATCTTGGGTAAGTGTGTAGGACTGGAATCAATTCATGATATATTATTTCTATGTTTAACATTTGAGGGATTAAAAACTAATTTCCAAATTGGATATATTTATTTTCAATAAGAAATCTATAAGTATTTCAGTTATTCCATGCCTTATGATATCATAGGTTTTTTAAAGTTTAGCCATTCTAGTAGGTGTTTCGTGCTCTTATTGTGAATTTAATTTGTGTTTTTCTGAAAATTAACTATTAAATATAATTTTATTTACTTATTTACTATCTGTAAATCTTTTTGGTTAAATGTCTGTTCCAACTTTTAAAAAACTAGATTGTATATATTCTATTCAATTAAAATATATCTTAAAAATGAGCTCCTTATGAGATTTATGGTTTGTAAAGTTATTTTACCATTCTATAGCTTGTCTTTATTTTTTTATAATAATGTACTTTAAAGGACAAACTTCAAATTTTTTGATGACATCAATCTAATATTTTTGTGTGTGAATGTGTGTGTGTGTGTGTGTGTGAGAGAGAGAGAGAGAGAGAGAGAGAGAGAGAGAGGTGCTAGAGAGGGGGAGATATTTTGAGCTTTTTGTGTCCTACCTAGGAATCTTTGCTTATTACAAAGTTGTACTTTCAAAGAGTTCTGTATTTTATTTTAGAATTTACATAATTTTATATTTTAGGCTATGATCCATTTCACTTTTTTAGTGGTTTAAGAAAAGGTAGAGCTTCATTTCTTTCCATACCCATTCTTCAGCTTCTAAGAAAGAATCGATTTCTTTATTGAATTGCCTTCCCACCATTGTTGATTAATCAGCTTACTAGGGATCATGAGAGCACATAAGAAGCATGGCAGATCTGATTCCAAACAGAACAAGGGTTGAGCTCTGCCTTACAGTGTCTGAGAATGTCCCTGAGAGTTTTAAGTAATAACTAAATGATGAGACATTTGGTCAAGAGAACATTCATTTCCATCAGACCGTTGAGACTGTGAACCAATACTTTCTCTCCCTTTACCCATTCCCAACTCCAAATGATGGGCACGCCATTCCAGACTGGCTCAGTAAGAACACAGACCCCACCTGCTTACTCCCACCAGCTTCCAGTGAGGCTCAGCATCAGCTTTTATTAATCATATCCCAGTGACCTGATGCTGAGACTGAGCTACAAGTGAGTGTGGGTGACACGTGGCCTCCTTGTTTCTGTACAGGCCCTATTCATACTTCACAGTGTCTTGGGTATGACACTGACAAGAATCCTGGAAGCCTTGATTTACTTTTCCTTGGCCTATTGCAGTATGGGTATTAAAGGCACCCCCAAACCAGAGGGTACTCTTTTCTATTCACCCTCTCTAGCTGCCATTGGGCATTCAGCTTCTAAAGCAAAGGTAAGTCATTGTCTTTACTCATAATGATAGCATCCTGACTAAGATTTAGCATGAAGAGAAAAACAGAAAATTTAGAGAATAAATAGTTTAGAGAAGACACCTGAGGTCAGTACAAATCTCAGACATCATCCTTAGAAATTGCTCCTTTAAGGGAACTGAAATTTGTTGGATTAGTCTATGGAACAGCTCAGGAATCCAGGTGTGGTGGAAATACTACAAGCAGCGGGCAATTAGTGTAGCTTACCAGCTGTGTCTATTCAGAGACAGTGACAAAATCTTGGCATAACTACATTCCTAAGAGAGTGGCATGGGTGCACGTGCAAAGGTGTAGCCCGTTGCTGCAGCAGCACAGGCTTAGCACAGCAAGGGGAACAGACCTCAGTAAGAGAGTCCAGCTGGCCCGGAAGCAGTGACTGGGAAGGCCACAGTTACTCAGAGCTGCTCCAATGAATTATCGAAATCATTCACTCCCTAAGGAAAAAAATAGGACAAGATGTTCAAAGAAACAGGATAAGCTGATACATACAATAAAAATAAAAACCAAGCATCATACACTGTCTGAGAATAGTCACATTCAGACCAGCCAAGGCTTCAAAGCAGCTATTACAGACACGTTCAAAGACTTACTACATAACCAAAGAAGGAAAGGCTTGAGAATGGCAGGTTTTGATAATGAAGACTGTCAATAAAGCCTGAGGAGTGATTAGGGAAATTACATAGAAATGTCTGGCTTTGAAAGGTATAATAACTAAAATGGAAAAAAAAATCATGTCTGGGGTATCCATAGCCAATTTATTTGTAGAAGGAAAAGAACCAACTTATTTGAAGATAGGATAGAAATCAAGCAGTTTGAAGATCAGGAAGAAATGCAGAAAAGTGTATGTATGTGCAGAAAAATGTAGGCTGTTGTCACAAGCACAAGGAACACTTGCGATGGAAATACAAAAGAAAGGAACAGAAAATATTTAAGATAAGCTGTCTAAATATGCCACAAATGAATTAATGCACAGTACTTTACATATCTTGAAAGCACAACAAAATCCTCATATAACAAACCCAGTATGCTTCCCAAGCAGATGTTATTAGTTATAAAATTTCTGAAAACCAAACCTGGGGGGGGTGTTTTATAAAGTTGCTACAAGCATATTTTGAGAAATACTAGGTGTACATTTGGGTAGAATATATCTTTCTTTAATTTCTGAAGAGTGCTGTAGAAATGACATAAACATAATTGATACTGTGGTAAGGCATAGTATACATGATGGTTAGAGAAATAATAACCCGAATTTTCCCAAATCCGATGAAAATTGTTAACCCAGAGATCCATGAAGGGGAATAAACCTTAATGAAATAAATGTAAATCACCCCAAATTATGTCATAGTCAAGTTAAAAAGTGCAAGATCCTGACAAACATACAAACAATATGAGAAAAATACTTGGGGTTCCCATGAAAGAAGATGTGGATCCGAGACTTCTTACCTTTTCTTATCGCCATGTCCATTAAGTCTAAAAACAGCAATGGCTGTGGATCTAAACTTTTCCTTTTCTTCTAGTGCTGAGATCCAGCACTGTGCATGCCAGGCTGGTCTTCAACCACCAGAGTATATCACCAGCCCAGTCCAGACTTGTATATTCAGAAAACAATCTAAATACAAAAATGAATAAAAATTTTGAATACAGGTCTTTCTATCTGCCCCTTCTTTCATAAGATTCCCTGCATTCTGCCCAAAGTTTGGCTATGAGTCTTAGCATCTGCTTTGATACCCTGCTGGGTAGAGTCTTTCAGAGACCCTCTGTGGTAGGCTCCTGTCCTGTTCCCTGTTTTCTCCCTCTTCCAATGTCTGTCCTGTTTGCCTTTCTGAGTGAGGATTGATCTTCTTACCCCAGGTCCTCCTCCTTGTTTAGCTTCTTTAGGTGTACAGATTTTAGTATATTTATCCTGTATTATATGTCTAATATCCACTTATAAGTGAGTATATACCATGTGTGTCTTTCTGCTTCTGGGATACCTTACTCAGGATGATCTTTTCTATTTCCCACCATTTGCTTGCAAATTTCATTATTTCCTTTTTTTTTTTAAATTGCTGAGTAGTATTCCATTGTGTAACTGTACCACAATTTCTGTATCCATTTCTCAGTTGAGGGACATTTAGGTTGTTTCTAGGTTCTGGCTATTATGAACAAAGCTGCTACGAACATGACTGAGCAAATATACTTGTTGTGTACTTGAGCATAGTTTGGATATATGCCTAGCAGTGGTATAGCTGGCTCTTGAGGTAGCACTATCCCTAATTGTCTGAGATAGTGCCAGATTGGTTTCCAAAGTGGTTGTACAAGTTTACATTCCCACCAGCAATGGAGAAGTTTTCCCCTTTCTCCAAATCCTCTCCAGCTCCAGAAGGAGAACAACAGAACCAAAATATCTGGGCCCAGGGGTCTTTTCTGAGAATGATACTACAACCCAGGACCATGCATGGAGATAACCTAGAACCCCTGCACAGATGTAGCCTATGGCAGCTCAGTCTCCAAGTGGGTTTCCTAGTAAGGGGAACAGGAACTGTCTCTGACATGAACTCAGTGGCTGGCTCTTTGATCATCTTCCCCTGAGAAGGGAGCAAGCCTTGCCAGGCCACAGAGGAAGATAATGCAGCCAGTCCTGATGAAACCTGATAGGCTAGGATCAGATGGAAGGGGAGGAGGACCTCCCCTATCAGGGGACTTGGAGAGGAGCAAGGAGGAGATGAGGGAGGGAGGGTGGGATTGGGAGAGAATGAGAGAGGGGCTACAGTAGGGGTACAAAGTGAATAAACAGTTACTAATAAAAATAATAAAATTTTTATTACAAAAATAGAATAATGACTTATATTTATTTTTACCTTAGAGATGTCTGTTTTGATTCCTAGAATTTGAGAATTTAGTATAGCTTATATAACAGAAGGGTTGTCACAGGTGTGATTAAACCTTTTGAGAAGGGAAAGTTATTCTGTTATTTCCGTGGGCCCAGTGTATTCACACAGGTCCTTATGAGAAGGAATATGAGAATTAGGGTCTTGGAGGATAATGTAGGGGACCCAGTGGTGCGGTTGTTTAGCTCCTGGTGCTTCTATGAAGGATAATGCAATGACTGAAGCAGAGGGAGCAAGAGAGAAGGACCGGAAGAAGCAGATGTCTGAGTGATGCTGCCATGAGCCATAGAATGTGGACAGCCCTTTGAAGCTAGAAGTGTCAAGGAATGAACTCTTCTCAAAAGCACCCAGAGGAAAGGAAACACAACACTTTAATTTTAGCCTCATAAGACTTGTCAGACTCATGGTGTTCATCGGTGCATTTCAAATTCTTTTTGGATTTATAACCTGTGAAACAATAATATACATTTATAATGTTTTAAATCACTCCTTATTTATCTAATAAATCAGAAATGAGAAGCTAATAAAAGCTTTGATATCCCGAAATGAGCTTCTAATATAACAAATATGAAAAACTATGGAAATGGCACTGATCTACGGCAGTAGAGACTAGATTAATTATGATAGGCATGATTTTTTTAAAGACTATATTTCTACAAATAGATTGTTAATGGAAATGTGACTATTAAAGGCTCCAGCTGGACTGGAGAGATAGCTCAGTGGGGGTTGACCCTTTGATCAACTTCACCTGAGAGGGGAGCGGTCTTACTAGTTCACAGAGGGAGACAAAAAGCTAGTCCTGATGAGACCTGATAGACTAGGGTCAGACGGAAGGGGAGGAGGGCCTCTCCTATCCGTGGACTGGGGGAGGGGCCTAGAAGAAAAGAGGGAGAAAGGGTGGGATTGGGAGGGAATAGGGGAGAGGGCTACAGCTGGGATACAAAGTGAATAAACTGTAATTAATAAAAAGAAAAAAAATTAAAGAAGAAAAGGCTCCAGCTGCAGAGGCTAAGAGGAAAAAGATGATCATGTAGAGAATACTATGTTGTCTTAGAGAACCATTATAAGTGACTATAGAATGTCAAAGAACTTGCTCACAGGGGAAGCAAAGGGTTATTATTGTAACGGGAGAACGCATAGTGTGCATTAGCAGAAGCTGTGATCTCTGTGTGTGGCTGAAGAGTTGAATTTTTTCAAACAAAAAAATTGAAGCTATGGTTTTGTGTTTTTATTGTTGTATGTGAGGAGAAAGAAATAGTTCCAGGAAAGCATTGTTAAGCAAAAAGGAACTGGGACTGGGACTACATGATCTGAGAACTTGTTTCTCTCCAGTATTCAGAAGATGCTAAAAGTAGAGGAAGGCGTGCCTTGGGGAGAAAGCCAGCCATGTGGCTGCACAGCGTGGCTAGGACTGTACGTGGCCTTTGGATAAAGGCCAGGACTTCAGTAACAGACAGCTGTGTGAAGATTGACATGTATGTTTCTTGGGTGCCCCCAGGCTCACCACAGAAGTCAGGAAGACCTGGGATCATCCTGTATAAGCTTGAAGAGTTACTTGTTGAACGGCATGATCCCCATGTCACACATGGGAGGCCGACCAAGTTTTTGGGAACATTCTTTCAGTAGACATAGTGCGAACTTGGACTGAGATACAAAAAGAAGAAACAGAAAATGCTAATGTATAGCAAGTATCTCCTATAGGCAGGAGATAGGCTAGTTAGACCACTCATCTACAAATACATACTATCCTTTACAAAAAAAAAAAAAAAAAAAGCAAGGGGGTCAGAGAGCACATCTAACAGGGCAGAGCCACAAGGATTACTCTTGTGTCTTAAATTCTAATGGAATGTGTACAATTTGATTTCATAATTTGTTTGGACTAGTGATTCCATTTTTCTTCTTTTATTTTTCACTTTAAAATGAGAAATTCCATATTTGTTGTCCCATGCCTGTGCCATCACTGCACTTTGGAAGGGGGCAGTATCTTGCTTTCTAGCGTCACATGGCTACAGGTAGAAAGATACCTTGTTTTAAAATGGATTATACCCAGAGCAACATCCCCAGGTGGTTTAGGTACTAATATCTGGGATGTTGGAGGTGATGTAAGTTAAAGGACATTTTGTATTGCTTGGTGTTGTGTTAGGTTTGGATGCTCAGAGCCTTTCTTTCTGACATGTTGGGCCCTTTATCTTTCTACCACCCACGTGGAAGGACCCTGTGAACACACTCAGAAAATCATCATAACCTTCCAGTCTCAGGATCTCTAACCTCGTCATGTCTGCATATGTCTTTTGCCATATAAGGTAAACATTCACAGATTCTGGTGGCGATTCATACCTTCAGGCCAGCACTCAGTCACAAGCTCTCAATTAGATAATTAAGTTGTAATGTTCTTTTCAGCAATAAAAAGGAATGGGCTGTTAACAAACTCAGATTTTTTTTGAGAGAAAAAAATAGCCAAATTAGAGCATATATTGCACATTTCACAAACCTGAAATTCTATAAACTGGAGATTAATGTACGGTGACAACACGCCAGTGGTGTGTGTCTTGTAGGGCTCGATCAGACGCTGGAAGAGAAGACGGGACGTTACAACACTGCCTGATTTGGCCTCTGTTGGCGTGTGCATGTGGTTGTGATTGTCTAATTGAGCACTTTGCACACAGGCAGCTTTGTATGGTGTGTTTTGGGGACAGGATCCAGCTGGGAAGCGCAGGCTGGCCTTGGAACAGACGTCCTCTTGCTGTAGTCGCTCAAATGCTGGGGTTACAGGGCTGTGCTTCCAAATTCGGTTTTCCTGTCTCCATGTGAACTTACAACATGTGGAAAGTGCCTCAGAAAACCTGTTAACAACAGACACAGAGGGAAAACAATTTATGAATTTATTGGCTGACTTTAGAGAATTTGGTATCTTCTCTAGTTAGACACAATACATACATATGTACATCATGGCTGGATTTCTCACAAGTGTCATGCTAGAGACACATTCAGTCATCCTATTTTTTTAAGTTGACCATTTAAAGAAGAGATTTGTTTATCTAAAAGTCTTTAATAATTGCAGATAGAATTGATTGCTTAATTGTTTAATTGTCTCTGTTCTATTGTCTCTCTCTATATACACATGTGTATATATAACTATATAAACTATATAAACTAAAATATATGTATACATGTGTGTGTGAATGTGAACATGTATATGCCCGTGTGTGTGTGTGTGTGTATGTGTGTGTGTGTGTGTGTGTCAGAGGACAACCTTGACAACCTCCAGTGTCAGTCCTTGTTTTAGATAGGCTATCTTTTATTGTTTTTCGCTTCTGCATAAGCCAGGCTAGCTGGCCTCTGAGCCTAGGGATTCTCCTGTCTCTTCTATCTATTGGTAGCAGCATTGAGATTAAGGAGATTTGAGTGTTGTGCACAACCAGCTTTTCCATGAGTTCTAGGGACTCAAAGTCATGTCCTCCTACTTTCCCTGCAAGCTCTTTTACCCACAAAACCATCTCCCCAGTTTCTAAAGTCTGTATTTTATAATAAATAAATCAATATGTACTTTCAAGTAAAGATAAAAATAATAACATTGGCACACAGTACATTTCAGTTTATAAAGTGATTTCAATATAATGATGTTGGTTCTTTTCTTAGCTGATCCCCTTTAGCTTTTACATACAAATATAACCAGAACTGGAAAAACAGATTGAGGAAGTTGGATGTAGATTTCACAGAATGAATCATTGGTTATGAGAGCTGAGGGAGAAGGGACTTACTTATTTATTGATTTCTAGTGATTTTTGTCAGGAGTCTGGAGGTTATGAAAAAAAGACATGACCAAAATTAAAACCCAATTGAATTACAATGGAAGGATGTAGGTGGAAGGTGTGGATTAATCAACTAGTCTCAAGATTGTGAGTTTTTATTACTTATGACACATACCCGATGGATATAGATATTGTTGATATAGATATATAGGTGTAGATATGCCTGACATTTATGGCTGGCTGGTTTTGGTATGTAGGGGTCTATATATATATATATATATATATATATATATATATATATATTTCAAGTGTCAGTCCTTGTGTGTATGTATATATATATATATGTATGTATGTATATATATATATATATATATATATATATATATATATGAAGGTATTTGAGAAGTTCATACTTGTGTTTCAGTTCTCATTTGATATTGCCCAAAAGTTCTAGAGTTTTATTCTTCCTTGTGGCTTATGCATGATCTGGAAGGGCCCTTCTTGATGACAGAGATGACTTTGTTGCTGGATCATTACAAAACATGACAACTTACCTTTTAGTTCTTTTCATGAAAGGTCTTAAGCAATTCCACAGTAAAGGCTTGGACTGTGTTGACCAGTTTTACAAACTAAACGCCACAGGAAAGAAGATGCAAGGACTGTCTTATGGAAAAACCATATACTTGATATTAGTTCAAGTAAAGACATAGTTTCCCATGAAATGAGGTTAGAAACTGGGTGTGCTATAGAACTTACTAAGAAGATTTTGTATATTTATTTTGTGTGTATCAGTGTTTTGCCTGCATCTATTTTGTATGTGGACTGTGTACAAGTCTGGTGCCTAAAATGACATCAGATCCCCTGGAATTGGAGTTATGGATTGTTGTGAGCTATCATATGGGTGCTCAGCTCCTCTGCAATAGCAGCAACAGCACTTAATGGCTGAGACACCCCTTCAGCCCATGTAGAGTCCGTGGGAAAGGTGAGAGCATGCATTTCTTTGGCAGATAAGTGAGGAAGGGTCCGAACAGTAAAATGGTAACCCAGAAATATGAGACCTTTCTACTTACAGTTGTGTGTTGTGATGTCATCAGTATATGGGCCCTGCACACGATCACACAGCCAGTAGGAACTGCTGTTATTATCAGCTGACAGAATATACACTAACATTAAGTTCCCTTATCTCATTCTTTTATTTCCCCAAAGCTCTTCTGATGGACCATTGTTTTCTTGACTCCTCTGTGTGTTACAGTGCACTGAAGAAACCATTACTTGTTTTTAGATGCTAACATATATAAATCAAAAATTTTCTACATCATTTGTTAGCTGGAAATAGGGGGGAAAGTCACACTATTTTCTTTGGACTTTATTTTCCTCTTCTTTTAATACTTTCATCTTCTGATGATGTGATACTTTACTGAATTAGTACTAAAATGCCCATTACTCTGTGCCCAATGCATAGTAGCCATTCAATAAAAATTGGCATTCTTCTTCATACATCCCACACACCCGCAGACAGTTAGACTTTCTTCTTGCGAGCCTGCGCAGGAGTTTTGTGTTAAGCTCCCTGATGCTTGCTACTGTACTGTTTTATATCCGTTTTATATCCATGATTATTACAGTGGAGCCACTCCATGGGTGCATCTTCCTGGCATCACTGAAATCTGTTAGTTGTGTTCAGTAGGACTCTTATCTAATCCCCTGCTGTGCTTGGACCCATGGGCACACACCTACATCCTCTCAAATGCACAGTATTCCTCAGGAGATCTCCATGACATCATTGACTGGACTTCCTCTTTACATTCTTCACATCATATTTACCAAGGGGAATGATTTTGAAAGTAGCCAAGATAACTAATTATTAGATTGTCTTATATATTAATAATAAGCCCTTGCCACAGTCAGTTTTCTATTGAAATATTTATGAGCTGTTTTGTGTCATGGGCTGAATGGTGATAACTAAAGATATCTAGGTCCAATTCCTGGAAACTGAAAGTTGCCTTATATATCAAATAGAATTTGTAAATACTATTTCTTAAGGATTCTGGGATACAGAGATCTTTTGATTGGCTGTTTTGGCTCCCTCTGCAAGCAGAAGCGGAAGCTGCACTGTGTGGAACTATTGGCTCTGAAGACTGAGGAAGGGGCTGCAAGCCAAAGACAGCAATGGACGCTGACAGACCTTAGGGCTGGAAGAAGGAGATGGATTTTTCATAGCAACCTATAAAGCACAACCTGTGAGTCACAGACCCTTTAGGGGTCAAATGTCAGATGTCCTACATATCAGACATTTACATTATGATTCAAAATAATAGCAACATTCTAGTTATGAAGTAGCAATGAAATAATTTTATGGCTGGGGTCACCACAATACAAAGAACTGTATTAAAGGGTTGTCGTGCTAGGAAGGTTGAGAACCGCTGCTATAGAAAGAAGCCTTGATGTCAGCTCAATGAAACGAGTATATTAATTCCGGCCTCCAGAGTTATGAAATAATTAAGTTATGTTTGTAAGTTTCTAATAATTGTGAGTGCAGTGAAAACCAATACAAAACCCAGAGCACATTTGTTGAAAAGCCACGTAGGCCTTAGTTCTTAATAGGGTGCACAAAAAACACACACTTGTGTAGTCATTTGTCATACTCAATTCATGACCTCCGGCCATCACAGTGAGACCTCAGTACGTATGTGCTTTGTCATTTCCAATCACTTGTCAACCAACTTTATTACAAATCATCCAGATAGCACAGCTGCTGTTGTCAAATTTCCGAGCTCTCCTCTGAGCCCCACTCAGTCCAATCTAGCTCGCAAGCACTAGTTTGTGGGGGAGACAGCTTTTCCAACTGTGACAGCTGCAAAATCTTGGCGCTGACAGCTTCAGACCCCCACGTTAACCTCCGCATCCCTTACAGGAGTTTTGAGAAGTGACAGTCTGCCTCGGCGATTGCCTGTTCTGCTCGTTGTTCTCCGGGTGAATGCTTCACAGCTGTATGTGGGTCCTCTTTTAAAGGCTTTCCCGCACATGCCCACCTTTCTGAGTCAGCATCTAAACAAAAAAGTAGCTGTGTTTTTATCCAACAACACAGTGACGGAAAAGCAAGAATGTCTGTGGGGCTGAGGAGCAGAGGAGGGAGGCTAGTGATACCTGGTTGTCATGCTGCTTTCCCTGCTCCTGCAATTCTCATTTCCTGCCTTTTCCTCCTCTACAGTAATGTACACTCTGTATGCATCACCACCCACACACCATACTTTACTCTAGATTAAAAGCGAAGGAAATTTCCTTTCCATTTACCCAGAAACCATGATTTGTTAAATATTTAATGTGTTAGAATTATAGTGTATACTTTCAGAAGGGTTTTTAAATCTTGTTTTCTTTTCTTTTACTTTAAAAATATTATTAAATAGAAAACTTCCATTTTGTGTTATTCCTTGTGATTTTTATAACTTATGAGGTGAATATTACTTTATCTTGTGAGTGACATTTGATTGGCACTGCTAATAATAGTAAGTTGTTTAAATGATGACTTTTAGATGACGTAACCAGAACGAAGCCATCTGAGGTTGAGGTGCTAGTGAGGTAAACTTGCTTCAACTCAGGGGACTTGATGCCAACGGGCTGAGAGTTGAGCTTTTATAGTTAGGCTTTGGGCCTCTGTGACAAGCAGAAAGCGGTGATCTATGTTTGATAACACTTGAGTCAGCGAGAGACTTAACTAATGGTTCCTTCTGGTTCACAAATTTGGTGACATAAACACAGGCCGCTTCCTTGCTGTTTTGTTGGTCACGAATCTAGACTTGCCTTGAATCTTGTCAGCCAGGGATCGGGTGTCACCTGTGGCTTAATCCGATCCACTCTCAAGCTCCTGTAGACAGGGTTATGTTACTTGTGGGGTTATCTTTGTCCTCTGGGAGTCTCTACTTCTTGCTGACTGCCCTCAGTTCTCTCAGTCATGGTCTGCGGTTGGAGCCTTCCTCCAAACCTACTCCTATGGCAGCCAGAGAGGGAGAGAAAAGACAAGTACTATCTGTTAATATGGTATAAGCACCATTCTTACGCATCATGGTCTTGGATTTGCAGTCCATCATGTTTGCCAAGTTGGGTTACTTACCAGTCTCAGGCCCTGCTTATACCCAGGGGAAAGATTACACAGGGCACATATTCCAAAATGCAAGAATAATTGGGGTGGGGGCTATTTTAGAGTGTGTCACAGATTCCTAACACAGACGTGAAAAGACATTACTATACCCCACGCCAATTTAAAGCCTAACTCAGGAATAGTCATTTTAAGAAATAACATTTTAAGTTCAGGTAAATTATGCAACACCACCCAAAAAGGAATAACATTATGAACTATACCCAGCAGGTGGTAGGTATTCAATCATTGTTTAGAGGGATAAATCTATGCTATATTTTGAGATTTCTTTATGTGCAAAGACCTTCTACTGAATTTACTTTCTGCCTCACAATATCTCTGTGAAGGGGTGAAGGCTGGCATCCTCATGTTAGACAACAGGAGATCCACCACAAAACAAGTAACCGTGAAACCTGGGATTCACGGCTGGTCCTACCATGATTCTTTTTCTTGTGTTTTTTGGAGGCAGCAGGTTCAATGAACCCAAGCCAGGTGGGATTTCTTAAGCCTTTTCTACTATGGTTACCATTATTTGGATGTTGTTTGTCTCTTGGTTTGCCTAAAACTGTTAAATTTTAGAAGATTTTATTAAAAGTGTTGCATTTTGTTTGTAGTATTTGTATTTTAATAATTGATCCCTTGCTCATCTTTCTCTCTCTCCCCAGTCTTTTTCACCTCCCTTTTCTGGTCATCAGGTGTTTGCCTTTATGCTATCAAACAGTCTCTTTCTTCTTAGTTTTTCAAATTCCATACAAAGGACGAGATTTACCCCCTAAACACCCATAATTAAACACACACAGGTTCCTATCACTGTCCCTCCAGTGTATTTCATAGTTTGCTTAGACCTATGTTCTGCATTTGCTTTTGTTTGCTGACTCACATATTACTGTACACCAAGGTCTGACTCCTTTCCTGTTCCATCACCATGTATTTTGTTTGTTTTCTCTGGAGTTTAATTTGTCTTTTTTCTCATTGAGACTGATACTTAATATCTGCTTTGATACACTGCTAGGTAGAGTCTTTCAGAGGCCCTCTGTGGTAGGCTCCTGTCCTGTTATTTGTTTTCTCCTGCATCCAATGTCCATCCCATTTGTCTTTCTAAGTGAGGATTGGTCATCTTACCCAGGGTCCTCTTTCTTGTTTATCTTCTTTGGGTGTATAGATTTCCGTTTATTTATCCTATCTTTTTAAAAATTTTATTTTATTAATTACACTTTATTCATTTTGTATCCCCCCCATAAGCCTCTCCCTCCTCCCCTCCTAGTTCCACCCTCCCTCCCCCTTCTTCACGCATGCCCCTCCCCAAGTCCACTGATAAGGGAGGTCCTCCTTTCCTTCCTTCTGATCTTCTCCTGATGTGATCTGATAGACTATTTATCCTATCTTATAGGTCTATATAAGTGAGTATGTGCCATATGTGTCTTTCTGCTTCTGGAATACCTCACTCAGGATGATCATGTCTAGGTCCCACCATTTGCCTGCAAATTTCATGATTTCCTTGTTTTTAATTGCTGAGTAGTATTCCATTGTGTGAATGTACCACAATTTCTGTATCCATTCCTCAACTGAGGGACATCTGGGTTGTTTCCGGGTTCTGGCTATTACAAATAAAACTGCTACAACTATGGTTGAACAAATGACTGATACTTCTGTGTATGAACACGAAGCCCTTTCTCAACATGTTCATATCTATCTGGTATCTATGAGTTTCATATCTGAGGTATCTCATCTGAGAATTTCTATTTTGTTTTGTTTTTTTCAGAATTTGACTGGTCGTTTTCTTTCTTTTGTAATTCAATTTTTATTTTTATTTTTATTAATTACAGTTTATTCACTTTGTATCCCCCAGCTGTAGCCCACTGCCTCACTCCCTCCCATTCTCACCCTCAATTCCTCCCATTCCCCTCTCCAAGTCCACTGATAGGGGAGGTCCATCTGACCCTACTTTATCAGGTCTGGCTGCATTGTTCTCCTCTGTGGCCTGGCAAGGCTGCTACCCCCTCAGGGTATGGTGGTCAAAGAGCCAGCCACTGTCTCATGTCAGAGACAGTCCCTGTTCCCCTTACTCGGAGACTCACTTGGATACTGAGCTGCCATGGACTACATCTGAGCAGGGTTTCTAGGTTATATCCATGAATGGTCCTTGGTTGGAGTATCAGTCTCAGAAAAGACCCCTGGGCCCAGATATTTCGGTTCTGTTGCTCTCCTTGTGGAGCTGACTGGTCACTTTCCACTGCTGTCTGTGGAACCCTCTCTATCGCCTATCTTTAATGTCAGCCATCCTGTTTTGTATATCTCACACCTTCTCTTTTTTTGTGCTGTGCCTATCCCAGTAAATTCTAAAGGATGCCTTCTATTCATGTCCATGATTCATAGGTTGAGTGTGAAGTTGTAGGTTTGCAAATAAATTCCCTCAAGGAATGCAAAGCACCCTGCATATTATCTTATCATTGTGAACTTAATACTAATTTATTTAGAATTTTTGACCTTATCATGTCTTAGAAATCTTCCTTTTAGGCTTCTAATGAGAAGTCCCTAAGGCTGATTACAGAAAGAGGGCCTAACAATGTCAATGGATGTCATCATGCAGTATAGTATGTTCTTGCTTTCCTGTCACCCTTTTTTCAGTATATCTCTCCGTTCTAAACCACTGGGGACTAATTCACCCTTTCGCTGAATTAATCTACAGTCCCTTATTTGACTAAGGAAGGGCCAGTCATGAGGGCATAGCGTATAGAAATGTATGGGAACCTGAATATTTACTAAGTACTCTCAAAAGGTTCATATTTTCCTTTTGTTCTGCTTCCATCTTCTGTGAAGTTTGCTCATCTTCTACAGTGTCACGAAGCTGGTACCGTCCATTTTTTCCATGGTTTGATTTACACTTAGCTTTCGAGTCTGCTTAGTCATTTGTTGCACACGGCTTTGAGAAATGTTGCTGCTTTAGCTTCTCCTTGAGTCACACGTGCTTTTGTCTGCACAAATACATTTCTACCATTTTGATGGAATTTGAGGCAGAAAGGAAAGAAGATATTCACATATTCAATCTGCCACATTTTTCCTAGTATGTCCTAAGAATTTTTTTAATTATTTGAAGCAGTATCAAATGTTTCCACTTATCTAGAGTAACAAGATAATGACTTTGGTCCCACCTTATCATGTGGGCATGGAATGGCAGTTCCATTCTGGAGAGCCTCTCTGATGAAAGGATGCAGAGCTGGAGTCTAATTTAATTTTACTTTTTAATTGTATGGCATCTATCTATCTATCTATCTATCTATCTATCTATCTATCTATCTATCTATCTATATCATCTGTCACTCTATCATCTATCATAAATCATTTATCTTTATCTATCCATCTAATCTACCTATCATTTATCTGTATCTGTCTAATAATATAGCTATCTGTTGTTTATATATCAGTCATCTATCTATCCTATTTTGTGTGTGTAGTATGCACTGATGCATTAAGGAAATGAGTGAGAAAGTTATAACTCCTGGGAATACTATGTCATTCTGTTTTTGCTGTAGCTATATAGTTTTTAATTGAGACGGAGTCTTGCTCTGTAGCCAAGGATGGCTTCCAATGCATGATTCTCCTGCTTTACCATCCCAGGTGCTGGGATTACAGGTGTGTGGCATCACACCTGGCACATCTAGTTTTCATTCTCAACAATATACCATTCTTGTTCCAATTATCCCTCCTCATTGAATGCTCAGAAACTATCCAGGGGAAAGCCCCCATCTGTCTGTGGAGAGAGAAAGCCAAAGCATCCTTCCCACGTTAGTCACAGAAGACTTGCCTGGAGTTCATGTTTGTTCCAACCTCCAAGCCACCTGTCAGATAACTGGTGATTCAGTTCATACTTCCTCTTCTTGTTTGAAAATCTATTTTTATGTTATTTAACTCCTGTTTATGAACACATTGTAAACTCTGGGCCCACAGAAAAGTCAGGCTTGAAATTAGCTTTTTCAAAAGGCCAAAATTACATTACTGCTTCTTAGAAATTCTATTTTTTCTAATTTAAATGCTAATATAAATATGCTAAATGTCATGGCTGCTTGCAGAGAATGTTCATAGAAGTAATAGGTATCTGATGCCCTATGTCTAAAACCAAATTAAAATATTTTCATGTGAGGTTTATTATTCATTTTATTAAAGTTTTGATTTATTTTATTTTTCAAACTGCAATATTTATTTTAATTACATCGGGTATTGCCTCTTGACATTTAGGCTAAGATCAAGTGTAAACAGTATCAGGATTTTGATGGATGCTGGGAATAAAAAGATGTGCTTGATGCCTGATTAATACTCTGATATAGTAAGAATATTTTTTGCAAAGAAATTGTTATAAAACAGAATTATGGGAAAATATATCTTTAGAATAAAGAGCAAAAGAACAAATGATTGACTCTCCAAAAGAGAAGAGCAGGGTCCAGAAGAGCTTACATAGGTGATGACTGAGCTGAATTTAAAGGAGGAGCAGGGTTTTGATATGTGAAACAGAATAGAGGTTCAGAAGCTGCATATGTAAAGGCATGAGTCATGAAACAGGGTAATGAGTTTCAAGAATGCCAAAGCATAAAGAAGGGAAATAACTCACATGGTTGATGCTTAGTAAAAATACAGAAACCTTTTTGAGAAGAGCAGTAGAAAATAGTTGTTGATTCAACTTGTTTTTAAAACAATTTCAGCACTCTGAACATATTGGAAATGATGCTATATTTCTTGTCAAAACTAATCTATTATAATCTCACAAGTCAGCGACTCCCCTGGTTATCGTTTGTGTGTTCCACTTTACATATTATGGCTTAAAACAACCATTGACTTAAATTATAGTCCATCACTGGCCATTTGTCCAGCTAGGTTGGGACCAGCAGAGCAGTTCTGGTGTGAGCTGGCCCGGGCAATCTTGGCTGATATTGTTTGTTTAATGGCAACTAAAGGTTGCTTCATGGAGGCTGACAGATTAATTATGGCCTCCCCCTAGCCACAGGGATACACAGCATTTCTCTAACAAAGTCACACACTGTTTAGCAGGCTGCGTGTACTGGTTTGTAAAGTAGCCTCAGTTCTTACAACATTGAAGACATGTACATGTGAAAGCATCAAAGAAACATAGACTTGGAACCACCCCAGCATTGCTTTTGCCACAAAAGTAACCATAATCAAGGCACTGAAATCGCTTTAGTTGTCTGTCACTTCCCAATTCGTAGACATCCAAGGCCTTGTCTGTGTGGTCGCAGGCAGTCCTCACTACCGTCTTTTCTACTCTCTTGTAAATGAAGACATTGACCATACACTTGACCTGAGGTGACCAGCCTCCTGGTTTGCCCTGTTTCATCCAGGTTTCAGCACTGAGGAAGACTTGTGTTTGAAGAAACTCCTTCATACTGGGAACACCATGATGGTCGGTCACTTGTCTTCTCAGTAGTAGACTATTTCAAATTCACCCAATCAAGTCAGATGAGTCAAATATTTCAAAATGAGAACCTACAGAGGACAGCAATTTTAGTGGCTAAAAATATTGGGGTGGTTATGTTCTTTAACCATGTGGAGCTACAAGAGTGCGATAAGAATCCATCTTGACAGCAGGATAGTTTGTACTGAGGATTTCTTATGGCCTATTGTTTAAAATTGCCCTGAGTTCTAATTCATGATGTAACTTTCTTGAGTTAGTTCTTCTCTTTTTCAGTCACATTTTTGTCACCTGTCACCTCGAAGTGTTTTCACTGGTATGGACGTGAAGGCATGACCAGGGGATTCTAAAGCATGGACTATGCAGGTGGATCAGGAATCCCATTAGGCTCTCTATTCCGGTTAATGGGGTGACAAAAGTAAACTTCAGCATGTTGGTTCATGGGAATGAGGCTGTGGGAGTCAGGCTGTGTGACTACCAAAGCTTCCATTTGTAGGAAACAATCATAATGATAGCATTTGTGAGTATCTTGTATTCTTTACAAGCAAGAGATAAGCACTGTTTCAGATGGAGGAACTCTGAAATTATTAGAGCAAGCTTTCTGCTCCAAGCCAGTGAACTGAGCCACTTAATGGCAATCACACAAGGTGAATTTTCCAGCAGGCTATGAATTTAGTTTCTGATTAGAAAGGGTAGACCCTAGTGATGAGAATAGGAGTATCTTAGAAATGCCGCAAGTACTAGGGCTCTCAGGAGCTCTGGGTTGATTCCAAGTGCTGTTCCGAGCTGCTGCCTTATCAGTACCCTTTCTGTGAGCTGCTCCTCATAAAGCAGATACAGCACAGAAGACTCTGAAGTTAAAATATTTAACTAGATAAAAGTTATCTTTTGTACAAACTTTTAAAACTCATAAATATATTTAAAAATTAAGTCATTCTTCAGAATATTTAACTCTCTAATCTCCAAACAGTTTGATTACATCAGTCATGCTTACACAAAAAGACTAGGGAAAATGAAGCCTTTAGCTTCATTTTAAGGCAGCTGGCTTCATAATTCACATTTAAAGCATGCTTCCAGTGTTAGAATAATTGTATTCAGGGAAAGCAAACAGCTTACTTTTAAAACTTGCTTGGAGGGAAAGGTTTCACTGAATTAAACCTTCAGGTTTATCAGTGCCAGCACCTGTGCGCTGAAATTAAAATGGAATGACTTTATCAAAATTACCTCATTTCACTTTCTGTGTTTTAGTTACTCAACTTGATGAATACATGTTCTCTCCTCAAAGCAGAAATTTAAAATTTTTTGAATCTTTTTAAAAAGTAAAGGAATTTGGCAAGAACTTGCTGAATATTTAAAGCAGCAGTGGTAGATTATGCCCTTCAACACTTATCAAGGATATTACCTTCATCCCATCCACATTTATTGTGCAACCATTGTATATCATCATCGTCACCATCAAGTCTTTCTGAAGGGCCTGGTTATTAGATTAATAGGTAAAGTATGAAAATTAAATATTCTCACTTTCCAGGACTTTGAGATTTGAAAAGGAAGAAGTGAAAAGGCAGAGCTGAGCAAAACAAGGGATACAGGAATTCCTGAATATAGGGATAAAAGAAAGAATTTACCAAAAGAATCACTGTCACTGAAAAGTCAGCTTATGAATAGGGTAGTTTAGAAGAAGAAGAAGAAGAAGAAGAAGAGGAGGAGGAGGAGGAGGAGGAGGAGGAGGAGGAAGAGGAAGAAGGAGGAGGAGGAGGAGGAGAAGGAGGAGGAGGAGGAGGAGGAGGAGGAGGAGGAGGAGAAGAAGAAGAAGAAGAAGAAGAAGAAGAAGAAGAAGAAGAAGAAGAAGAAGAAAACGAAAACTCTTCTATTAATTAGTGGAAAACTCATAGAAGGGTATGACCTTTGAGGAGTATGTGCTTATTTATAGGTAGGCTGCCTTAGCACACGTGTGTTTATGGTGAGATGGGGTGGGAGGCCATTGATGTGTTTCTAACCATATAATGAAGTGGGAGGAATTGCACGTGCACTGCCTGTGTCATTGGATGAACTTGATTTTTTTCCTGACCTTTTTCTCTGGGTGGGGGGGAGGGGCACTGCTAGAATTGGACCAATGGTTTTGTGCCTGCTAAATATGCACTGTTATTGAGCTATATCTCCTGATCCTGAATAAATCAAAATGAACAAATAAGCAAATTAATGAAATCTGAATGATAAGCAAGTCTAGTTGACAATGTAAGATTAGTAAAAGGCCACGGCCCCAAGCTTGGAAGACAGTCTAGCTAGTCTGATGAAATAACTCCCTCCCCCAAGCAGAGCGTGTCTATCAGATATCTAGCATAGGAGCAATAGTATACCCCATAGAGCTTCGGTGTGTGGTAGACAATGGCATCTCAGTTTGTGGAAGAACCCCCATGATATCAGCAGGGATAAAGTTGCCCTGTCATTCATTGATCACAATACATCCTTGTCTTTAAGCAACACATGACTGTATGTATCAGTTCTTTTATTAATATCTCAGTGTCTTGATTAATTCAGTTTCTAGGACATCTTGACACTAAAAAGACAAAGAGTGACTCTTTTGGTTTTCTCTCAACATTATACCTTGGAAATGGTGCGATGTAATTTTTTATAGAGATCTTTCCAATGAAATTTGATTTTATCCTGTTATGAGCAACAGGTCATGTGTTCATTAGTTAAAAATTATGGAAGGAAGAATTGGGGATGGGGCTTAGCTGCAGAGTAATTTCCCAGCATGTGCAAAGCTTGAGTTATAAAATTGATGAACCTTTAAACGCATATCGTGTTGAGTCCAGGTGGTCTCCTTTAAAAGTCTCAGTTTTACTTAATTTTAGCCGTGTTCATTATTCATCCCAGAGTTAGTGTCTTATGTGTTCTCACTTTGTATGTGTGCCTCAAGACAGGCTCTGTTTATACTTATATTTTGTATAGTTTTAATAAAAATCAGTTTTATGTTATACTTTTTTTTTCCTTTTTGGTGTTAGAATTGTATCCTGAGCATCAAACATGCCTGGCAAGTGCTATACCACTGCCTGCATCCCAACCCCTTCTGTCAAGCTTTTATCATAATAACTAGTATATGTATACTGTACCATGGTTTTACTAGTTATTTTCCATAATGACTAGCTGCATGATTCTTGAATTGGAAGAAATGATCACCCTTTTGCAGAAGGAAATATTAGGTAGGAAAAAAACCCTGAAAATTGACATTGACTGATTTTGAGTAAAGCTTGTCTCAATATTTACTTATTGTATGGTAAAAAGGCCAAACTCTTCTCATTGTGTTATACTCCCCTTCAAATATTTAATTACTTAAATCAAAAATACAGTTGCAGTATATTTCATAGTCAATGACACATGGATTATACATAGTCACAGTAATAAAATGGCTGAAGGCAATGTGAATAGACCACTGTTACCTTTTCATATTATGTGCAAAGTGGCTAAATGCATACTTTTAAAAAAATAAATGACCCCTGATTCCTATAAGTATTCTTTTTTTTTCAACATTAGAGGGGTGCCTTCATAGATAATAGGATTCTTTCTCATAGTTCTTTTCTTCCATTGTCTATGATAGTTGGACCGCCATCTTTTAGCTTCCAAGGTTACAGTGGAGAGCCTGGTTCTAACCTTGTTGCCAACCCTGTTCTTCATGAGTAGCATGCCCCTCCCCAAGGCAATTGATAGGGGAGGTCTTCCTCTCCTTCTTTCTGATCTTAGACTATCAGTTCTCATCAGAAGTGGCTGCATTGTCATCTTCTATGGCCTGGTAAGGCTGCTCCCCCCTCAGGGGAAGGTGATCAAAGAGCAGGCCAATCAGATTATGTCAGAGGCAGTCCCTCTTCACATTACTATGTGGGAATGTAAACTTGTACAACCACTTTGGAAATCAATCTTGCGCTTTCTCAGACAACTAGGAATGGTGCTTCCTCAAGATCCAGCCATACCACTCCTAGGCATATATCCAAAAAGGACATTTGCTCAACCATGTTTGTAGCAGCCTTATTTGTAATAGACAGAAGCTGGAAACAACCCTCAACTGAAGAATGGATGCAGAAATTGTGGTACATCTAAACTCACTTCTTTTTAAGAATAGGAGAGCCCTTTTAATTTAAGCATAAATTAATATTAAGAAAGGGTTCCCCTGTTACTTCTCTCTTTCTTTTTTAAGGTTGGTTTTTCCTATTTTTTAAAACACCAAGTTACTTTTCTTTCCACATTGACTTATTATTAGCTGAATTTTAGAAGTCAAGCATACTTTATTTTAGTTCTAGAGAGTGTATTTTCATATTCTAATTTTATGTTATAGTATATTTTTCTTCATTTTTTCCGTGTGCCCCATTATTTTTACCTCTGATACTACTGTTAACCAAGTCACCTCCTTTTCAACTTTCATACCACCTAAAGTGGTCTTTTCCTGCCTCTTCATTATTTTTTGTATGAGTTTGTTCAATCCTGATGTTTAGGTTTTTAGAATCTCTTGGGAAGTAGTAATTGAAAACAAAAAGGTAAATGAAAGGTCAGGGTTTGACATCAGAGTACTTCTCATGGAATTCAGGCTTAGAAAGTGAGAGTTCTTTCTGTTTCATTGTAGCAGGATGTACTTAGCCTGACAGGTGAGATATTTTCTGTCATTGCTAAGGATATCCAGGAACCTGGGCATTCAGTCTATTTATTTCTACAGTGAAGGAAGCCTAGAAGAGAGAGGCTTTGACCCTGAACAGTTGTAGTGGTTTGGTTAAGAATGGCCTCCATAGGCCCATATATAAGAATTTTAGTCACCAGGAAGAAGCACTATTTGAAGGACTAGAAGGATTATGAATAGTGATATTGTTGGAGTAGATGAGGACTTGGAGGAAGTATGTCATGGGGGTGGGGGTTCAGCTTTTTTTTTTTTTGTATGTGTGGTTATTATCTTTGATTTATTTCTTTTTTTAACATTTATTAGTTACACTTTATTCATTTTGTATTCCCCCATAAACCTCTCTCTCCTCCCCTCCTAAAATCCCACCTTTCCTCCCCCTTCTTCACGAATGCCCCTCCCCAAGTCCACTGATAGGGAAGATCTGCCTCTCCTTCCTTCTGCTCTTAGTCTATCAGTTCTCATCAGAAGTGGCTGCATTGTCATCTTCTGTGGCCTGGTAAGGCTGCTTCCCCCTCAGGGGGAGGTGATCAAAGAGCAGGCCAATCAGTTCATGTCAGAGGCAGTCCCTCTTCCCATTACTATGGAACCCACTTGGACACTAAACTGCCATGGGCTACATCTGTGCAGGGGTTCTAGGTTATCTCCATGCATGGCAGTTGGATGGAGTATGAGTCTCTGGAAAGACCCCTGTGTTCAAATTTTGTGGTTCTGTTGCTCTCCTTGTGGAGTTCCTGTCCTCTCCAGATCTTACTTTCCCACTTCTTTCATAAGATTCAATGCTCTCTGCCCAACAGTTGGCCATAAGTCTCAGCATCTGCTTTGATAGTCTGCAGGGCAGAGCCTTTTAGAGGCCCTCTGTGGCAGGTTCCTAACTTGTTTCCTGTTTTCTTCTTCTTCTGATGTCATCATCTTTGTCTTTTGGGATGGGAATTGAGCATTTTAGCCAGAGTCCTCCCTCTTGATTAGTTTCTTTAGATGTACAGATTTTAGTAGGTTTATCCTATATTATATGTCTATATTAGTGAGTCTATACTGTGTGTGTCTTTCTGTTTCTGGGACAGCTCACTCAGGATGATCCTTTCCAGTTCCTACCATTTACCTGCAAATTTCATGATTTCCTTGTTTTTTTTTTTTTTTTTTTTTTTTTTTTTTCTGAGTAATATTCCATTGTGTAAATGTACCACAATTTCTGTATCCATTCTTCAGTTGAGGGGCATCTGGGTTGTTTCCAGTGTCTGGCTATTACAAATAAAGCTGCTACAAACATGGTTGAGCAAATGTCCATCTTTTAAAAGCTCAAGCGAGGCCCACTCAGCCTGTGGATCAGGATGTTGCTCTCAGCTACTGCTTTAGTTACCATGATGATAATGGACTAAACCTCAGAAACTGTAAACAAGCTTTCAGTTAAATGGTTTCTTTCATAAGAGTTGCCTTGGCCATGGTGTCTCTTCCAAGCAGTAGAACAGTGACTAAGACAACAGTAAATACCAGGGAAGCCTCTTGCTTCAGGATTTTGAGATCTCAGATGTTAGTTCCTTCTTCACCCTTCACGATTAGAGTGGAGTTCTTCAAAGTCGAATGGACCACAGACCTTTAGGAGGAAAGTGTTGGAGTGGAGAACAGACTGTCCTGTACCACAGCCATAGTTTTAACTCCCCAGCACAGGTGACATCCTCTCTTTCTTTGTCCTTCTGGCAAGGTGTATCACGAAAAACCTAACAAAATGTAGCAACTACTTTTCTTTTAAGTGTGGCCATTTTTGCCAAAATAGAGCAGAATACTTTTAAATGAACTTTCCTCTGATGGTTCTATTTTAAAAAGGGAAATCATATTCAGAATAACATAAGCAGCTGGAGATCCAACTGGGTCATTCTGATCACGGGTAGGAGTTAGCTGCAACTCAACAGTCTGCCCAGCAGCAGATTTGATTTTAGTTGAAAGTTCTAGCAGGTCCAGGAGAGGTTCTAATTTAACAGTATATGGAAAACATTCAGAAATTATTTCCAACTGGTATAGTTCTAAATATAGCAATCACATTCCTCTTTTCCCCTGCTGCTGCCAAAAGTCCAAACTAGTTCATGTATTATTTAGGGTATATTGTTTGTTACTTGAAGAGCAGCCTTAAGAATGAAAACAAGAAAGATCTGAGAGGAATGTATGTTCCTGTAAGTTTTATGGCGGTTCGGTTCCTGGCTCCCATGGTCACACCTCTGTGGACGGGCTAGACATGGACTGGGCCGTGGAAGAGGGAAGAGAGCAAAACGGGCTTGGAGCAAAAAAGCTGCAGACTCACTTCTTAAGCCCTTCTGAGTATTTTAGAAACTTATTAAAGAGTCTCTTAAAAGGTTTATAGATATCATTATTCCAGACTCATCCCATGTTTGATTTTAAACTCTTCTGCAGCAAAGCTGTTAAATACTTTTTTGGGTTACATTTACTATTATTTTCATTACTAACTTCTTTAAAAGAAATCTCTTGTTTTTTCCCATTACAAACACTAATCACAAATGTGCTATAGTACGTGAGGCTAATTTTAAAGATGTTAATTTCCCCAGTCACTTAAATTAATGTTTAACAATAGTTTATTGGAAAATCTCTCATTATCCAGATTTTTTAATGCTTTCTCTGACGTACTATAAAGATTATTAGGAATTTGGGTAATATTGAAGTGACATTTAATAGTAATTGAACTATTACTTTTTCTTCTGTTATTTTCTTTTACAAGTAGTATAATGTTTTTCTTTTTTATTCTTTTTTAGTTGTTGCACAAAATACTGGGTTGACTAACATTTCATGCATTTGCATCATTATGCTTTGCTTATATTCTCCACCCCAGTGACATCCTGAATCCTCTCCCTGCACACGGACACCTTTTTATTTAGTATTTTCATTAGATAGCACTTATCTTTTTGATCACAACTTTCCTTACTCTTTGGGACAGGGTCCGGTGTATTCTAGGCTTAAACTCACTATAAGGGAAGATGACCTTGAACTTCTGATCCTCCTGCCTCCACCTCTGTTAGAGCTGTGTATCCAATGGCCATTTTGTCTTGAGCTAGAGACTGAAGCCAAGACTCTGCTCATACTAGGAAATTACTCTACCATCTGAGATACATCTCAAGCTTTTTCAGAAAATTCAGTGTTTTTTATTCATTACTGTTTTAGTGTGTTTCTAATAGATTATTTTTACAATCTTTCTCATCACATCCAACTACGGTTGATTTATTAATTTAGTCTTTAGTTTAGAAGTATTTATTATCTGAATATCATCTGCAATAGTCTTAGCTCCTGATTTAAATTCTCATTTACAACTTAGAGAACCTGTAGAGGCTTTGATTATTATTGTAATGAACACAAATGCCTGGCTGAACTCAGAGACCGGACCACTGGGCCAGCTCTCCAGCTTTGATACCATTATTTTAATTTCATTTATATACTAGATGACAGAGAGAAAGGAGGCAGGGGGGAGACAAAGAGGGAAGGGGAGAGAGAGAGAGAGACAGAGAGACAGGGGGGGGAGGGAGAGGGAAAAGGAGAGGGAAGGGAGAGAGAGAGACAGAGACACAGAGAAACAAAGGGGGAAGAGGGAGACTGAGACAGAGAGGGCGGTAGAGAGGGAGACAGAGAGGGAAAGGTTGATTTTCATAAAATGGGATTCATCAGTTTCCAAAATTTACTCAGCCAAATGCTGGCTTAATTTTATGTAGCATTACTTTGGCTCTTAGAGTCTTAAAAAAAAAAAAAAAAAAAAACCAACCCATTTTATCTATATTTGTTATTTTATTTCAACCAGTTTTCTTGTGTCTTTCTTTTGACTCTAGCCATTTCTTAACATTTTTTGCTTATGATTTTATGTTTTTTCTTTGTTTTTAAATTTAAAAAAAATTATTAATTACAGTTTATTCATTTTGTATCCCAGCTGTAGCCCCCTCCCTCTCCATACTCAATCCCATCCTCCCTCCCTCATCTCCTCCCATGCCCCTTTCCAAGTCCACTGATAGGGGAGGTCTTCCTCCCCTTCCCTCTGGCCCTACCTATCAAGTCTCATCAGGACTGGTTGCATTGCCTTCCTCTGTGGCCTGGTAAGGCTGCCCCCAACCCCCGTCAGGAGGAGGTGATCAAAGAACAAGCCACTGAGTTCATATCAGAGACAGTTTGTGTTCCCCTTACTAGGGAACCCATTTGGAGACTGAGCTTCCATGGGGTACATCTGTGCAAGGGTTCTAGGGGTTCTAGGTTATCTCCATGCACGGTACTTGGTTGGAGTATCTCTCTCAGAAAAGACCCCTGTCCCCAGATATTTTGGTTCTGTTGCTCTCCTTGTGGAGGTCCTGTCCCCTCCAGGTCTTTCTATCTCCCCCTTCTTTTATAAGATTCTGTCCATTCTGCCCAAAGTTTGGCTATGAGTCTCAGTATCTGCTTCCATACCCTTCTGGGTAGAGTCTTTCAGAAGCCCTCTGTGGTAGGCTCCTGTCCTGTTCCCTGTTTTCTTCCTCTTCTGATGTTCATCCCATTTGCCTTCCTGAGTGAGGATTGATCACCTTACCCAAGGTCCTCCTTCTTGCTTAGCTTCTTTAGGTGTACAGATTTTAGTATGTTTATCTTGTATTATATGTCTAATATCCACTTATAAGTGCATATATACCATGTGTGTCTTTCTGTTTCTGGGATAACCCACTCAGGATGATCTTTACTAGTTTCCACCATTTACCTGCAAATTTCATGACTTCCTTGTTTTTAATTGCTGAATAGTATTCCATTGTGTAAATGTACCATAATTTTTGTATTCATTCCTCAGTTGAGGGACATCTGGGTTGTTTCCAGACTCTGGCTCTTAGAATAAAGCTGCTACAAACATGGTTGACCAAATGTTCTTGTACACTGAGCATATTTTGGACATATGCCTAGGAGTGGTATAGCTGGATCTTGAGGAAACACCATTTCTAATTGTCTGAGAAAGTACCAGATTGATTTCCAAAGTGGTTGTACAAGTTTACGTTCCCGCCAGCAATGGAGGAGGGTTCCCATTTCTTCACATCCTCTCCAGCATGTGTTATCACTTGAGTTTTTTATCTTAGCCGTTCTGATGGGTATAAAGTGAAACCTCAGGGTAGATAACCTCAGGAAGATAACTTCACAACAAAAAATAAAAAGAAAACAAGAATTGAAACACAGTAACATCACCAACTCTACAACAAAAGAAATTAACATTTATTGGTCACTATTATCCATCAACATCAATGGACTCAACTCTCCAATAAAAAGACACAGACTAACAGAATGGGTGCAGAAACAGGATCCAACATTCTCCTGCATCCAAGAAACACACCTCTGAAACAAAGATAAACACTACTTCAGAGTAAAGGGTTGGAAAATTGTTATTCAAGGAAACAGACCCAGAAAACAAGCCAGGGTAGCTATCCTAATATCTAACAAAATAGACTTTCAATCAAAATTAATCAAAAATGATGAGAAGGGGCACTTCATTCTCATTAAAGGAAAAATCCACCAAGAGGACATCACAATTCTAAACATCTATGCCCCAAATACAAGAATGTCTACATTTGTAAATGAAATATTATTAAAGCTTAAATCACACACTGATCCCAACACCTTAATAGTGGGAGACTTCAACACCCCACTCTCACCAAGGGACAGATCATCTAGACAGAAGCAAAACAGGGAAATAAAGGCACTTACAGTGGTTCTAAATCAAATAGACCTAATAGATGTTTACATAATTTTTCACCCAAACTCAGAAGAGTATACCTTCTTTTCAGCACCTCATGGAACCTTCTCCAAAATAGACCATATAGTCAGGCACAAAGTAAGCCTCAGCAGATACAAGAAGATAGAAATAATCCCTTGTATTCTATCTGACCACAATGGACTAAAGCTGGACCTCAACAACAAAGGAAATAGCAAAAAGCCTACACACACATGGAAACTGAACAACTTGCTACTCAATGACAGCTGGGTCAGAGAAAAATAAAAAAAGAAATTAAATCAATGAAAATGAAGGCACAACATATCCAAACTTATGGGATACATTGAAAGCAGTGCTAAGTGCCTTCAAGAAGAAATTTGTAACATCTCATACAAGCAACTTAATGGCTCACCTGAAAGTCCTAGAAAAAAAAAAGAAGCAGATACACCCAAGAGCAGTAGATGGCTGGAAATAAACTGAGAGCTGAAATCAATAAATTAGAAACTAATAAAACTATTCAAGGAATCAATGAAACCAAGAGCTGGTTCTTTGAGAAAATCAACAAGATAGACAAACCCTTAGCCAAACTAACTAAAAGGCAGAGATAAACTATCCAAATCAGCAAAATCAGAAATGAAAAGGGGGACATAACTACAGCCACTGAAGAAATCCAAACAATCATTAGGTCATACTGCAAAAGCCTATACACCACAAAATTTGAAAATCTAAAAGAAATGGATAATTTTCTTGGTAGATTCCATTTACCAAAATTAAATATAGATCATGTAAATAGATCAAATAGTCCTATATCTCCCAAGAAAATAGAAGCAGTCATTAAAAGTCTCCCTTCCAAAAAAAGCCCAGGGTCAGATGGTTTCAGTGCAGAATTCTACCAGACCTTCAAAGAAGAGCTAACTTCAATTCTCTTCAAACTACTTCACAAAATAGAAACAGAAGGAACATTACCAAACTCATTCTATGAATCTACAGTCACCTTGATACCTAAACCACACAAAGAACCAACAAAAAAAAGAACTTCAGACCTGTCTCTATTATGAACATTGATGCAAAAATGCTCAATGATTTTATGTTTAATGTTGACATTAAACATATTATTAAACATTAAACATATTATTAGTTAATAAGCTATGAATGGAGAGTAACTAGAAAGATATCAAATAAGCTATGAAGGCACCGGGGGCCAGGAGAATATCCTAGGAAAGAGTTTTAGGAGAGAGCCCTGCTCAACAATGGTGAGATTTAGATTTGATGGGAGAAGGTCCTGGATGGTCTACCTGCCTGACCAGCATTGTCAGGAGCTCTAAAGTCCACTGGTCCTCAGGTTAGACTTGCATGAGGAGGTGCTTAGATGTCACCCACCAGTAGCTGGATGTAGGCTGCTAAGAAAGAAGCTTTGATTTTAAACAAAATGATGCTGCAGATGGGACTGACTTAATAGTATAGGGTGAGATCCATCTGAAATACTTCTGTTTGGGCAGAGTTATGTATGCTTCAAAGAGATCCTCAGTTAATGGAACTACACAACCGAGGAGCAGAAAAATTTCTTTCCTATGAGATGAAGTGATTGATTATAGAAAAGTCTAGGTGTAGAGTGTAAAAATTGTTGAATCAGAGACTGCTGCTATCTTGATCCTGGATATTTTTCTTTTTTCACTTTTCTTAATTTTTTTTTATTTTTATTAATTACACTGTATTCATTTTGTATCCCCCATAAACCCCTCCTTCCTCCCCTTCTAATCCCACTTTCCCCTCCCCCTTCTCCATGCATGCCCCTCCCTAAGTCTGCTGATAGGGGAGATCTGCCTCTCCTTCCTTCTGATCTTAGTCTATCAGATCTCATCAGGAGTGGCTGCATTGTCTTCCTCTTTGGCCTGATAAGGCTGCTCCCCCATCAGGGGGAGGTGATCAAAGAGCAGGCCAATCAGTTCATGTCAGAGGCAGTCCCTCTTCCCATTACTATGGAACCCACTTGGACACTAAACTGCCATGGGCTACATCTGTGCAGGGATTCTGGGTTATCTCCATGCATGGTACTTAGATGGAGTATGAGTCTCTGGAAAGACCCCTGTGTTTAAATTTTGTGGTTCTGTTACTCTCCTTGTGGAGCTCCTGTCCTCTCCAGATCTTACTATTTCCCACTTCTTTCATAAGATTCCCTGCACTCTGCCCAAAGGTTGGCCATAAGTCTCAGCATCTGCTTTGATAGTCTGCAGGGCAGAGCCTTTTAGAAGCCCTCTGTGGCAGGCTGCTGACTTGTTTCCTGTTTTCTTCTTCTGATGTCCATCCTCTTTGCCTTTCTGAATGGGGATTGATCATTTTAACCAGAGTCCTCCCTCTTGATTAGTTTCTTTAGGTGAACAGATTTTAGTATGTTTATCCTATATTATATGTCTATATTAGTGAGTATATACCATGTGTGTCTTTCTGCTTCTGGGATACCTCACTCAGGATGATCTTCTCCAGTTCCCACCGTTTACCTGCAAATTTCATGATTTCCTTGTTATTATTTTTTTCCTGAGTAATATTCCATTGTGTAAATGTACCACAATTTCTGTATCCATTCTTCAGTTGAGGGGCATCTGGGTTGTTTCCAGCTTCTGGCTATTACAAATAAAGCTTCTACAAACATGGTTGAGCAAATGTCCTTTTTGTGTACTTGAGCCTCTTTTGGATATATGCCTAGGAGTGGTATCACTGGATCTTGAGGAAGTGCTATTCTAATTGTCTGAGAAAGCGCCAGATTGATTTCCAGAGTGGTTGTACAAGTTTACATTCCCACCAGCAATGGAGGAGGGTTCCCCTTTCTCCACAACCTCTCCAGCATGTGTTGTCACTTGAGTTTTTGCCCTTGGCCATTCTGATAGGTGTAAGGTGAAATCTCAGGGTCGTTTTGATTTGCATTTCCCTGATGGCTAATGATGTTGAGCATTTCTTTAAGTGTTTCTCTTTATTTATTTATATTTCTATAAATATTTCCATAAATTATTTATTTATTTATATTTCTATAAATTACAATTAATTTACTTTGTATCCCAGCTTGTAGCTTCCTCCTCCATCCCTTCCCAATCCCTTCCTCCCTCCCTCATCTCCTCCCATGTTCCTCCCCAAGTCCACTGATAGGGGAGGTCCTCCTCTCCTTCCCTCTTACCCTAGCCTATCAGGTCTCATCAGGACTGGCTTCATTGTTTTCCTCTGTGGCCAGGTAAGGCTGCTTCCCCATGAGGGGAGGTGATCAAAGAGCCAGCCACTGAGTTCATGTCAGAGACAGCCCATGTTCCCATTACTAGGGAACCCACTTGGAGAATGAGCTGCCATGGGCTACATCTGAGCAGGGGTTCCAGTACCATGCATGGTACTTGGCTGGAGTATCAGTCTCAGAAACGTCCTCTGTGCCCAGAATTTTTTGATCTGTTGCTCTCCTTGTGGAGCTTCTGTCCCCTCCAGCTCTTTCTATCTCCCCCTTCAATCATAAAATTCCCTCCACTCTGCCCAAAGTTCAGCTATGATTCTCAGCATCTCCTTCGATACCTTGCTGGGTAAAGACCACAGAGGGCTGTTAATGATTCTGGGTATTTTTTCAATGAAATATCTTAGACAGGTGACTTCCCAAGCATGTGTTGAATCTCTTAGGGAGACAGGATATGGCTTAGGTATTCCAATCAGTATGCTTGAAGTTACCTCAGAAATATTTTATTAAATTCTGGCATATGGTGAAAACTACCAGACAGGCTGAAGGGTGGTGCCATAGTTTTTAATTTATCCTCTTGTATCTGGAAGGCTTATTCACTTACTATTTTTTATTTGTTCCAAGAAAGCCATGAGATTCAAAAACTGCCTAGGCATTAATGTGCTCAGATAATTAAAGATTTTGTTTTGGAGGGAACAGAATAGTGATTAGTTTTTCTCTTTGGATGGTGAAAATTAGGAAAATATTTCAATCATGAAGCATTTATTGAATGCTTTGAACACAGAAAACCTGTTAAATTCAGGACTTGAGTACTTATATTGTGCAAGCCACACCCTGCTGTAGATACTGGTAATTCAATCAGGAGACAGAGACCTTCTCCTTCCCAAGTTCTTAGCCCCAAGAGAGGGTTACCATTTATTTACTTAAAATCAGCCTGGTCAGAGTTGTTCCTTAAATAAAGATTGGCCCTGTTTTATCAGGTATCTTCAGGACTGGCTGCAAAGCCCTCCTCTGTGGCCTAGCAGGACTGCTCCTCCCTTGGGGGGGGGGAGGTCAAAGAGCCAGTCATTGAGTTCCTGTCAGAAAAAGTCCTTGTCTTGGAAAGGGGCAGGGAGGAGATGAGGGAGGGAGGGTGGGATTGGGAGGGAATAAGGGAGCAGGATACAGCTGGGATACAGAGTTAATAAAATGTAACTAATAATAAGAAAATTAAATTAAATTAAAAAATAAAGATTGGCTGAAAAGTTCTGTTTCACAAGCTTACACTCAGAACCATTTCCTAGTATCACACCACAAGGCTCATAGTGATGAGTGACATAGCTGAAGATAGTTTCGGTTTCGAAAATTATCTGAAATCTTGTATATGGCACACAAATATTATAAACTGAGATAATTGAATTGGATAATTTCTAACAGGGACACATAGCCTTTATTTTGTTTTTGTGTTTGTTTCTTAGATATTAATATTCAAATTAATGTCTTTCACATTAGGACCCTCACACTTAGTTTGTAATAACTCACGTTCATATTTTCTTCACTGGAAAACAAAGTCACCAGATTATTTTATTAAATAAACAAGATCAGCAAAATACCTTCTGCAAAGATATAGTTTACTGACATCAAATATATTCTAAATGACTCAATTTTCTTTTTATGAATAAGTTAGTTTATTAAAATATTTAAAAATATTGCCCATCTCTACTCATGTTAATTTCCTGCATAATGATTTAATAAAATTATGATCCAGGTTATAGCTTTATTTATTTTCATCTTTACATGCACACTGTACTCTGGATTAGCCTGGTCTGTCTTTGTGTGTGGACTGGGGGAAATGATAATCGTATCTACATGCTTTAAGGCATTTTTGGTTAATGTTTGAAGTAAAATATGTTTCCTCACTTTAGAAAAAAGCTGATGATCATTCTTAATGTGTCATTTCCTCTAGCCAATAATGTGAATCATGGAAGTTACCCGAAAGTATCAAATCGTTATGTAAACCATCTGTTTCACAGCTTGTAGCAGCTCTGTGCCCCCAACCTACCCTTGGCCACATTAATATTAAAACAGACTGCTCAAAATCTTCAATTTATTTTCTTATTATATACTTATAGTGTTGTTATAGCCTGAAGTTGCCAGTTCCCTGCTGACCTAACAGATTTCATATCTAACTTGTGTTCACATACTTTTAAGTATAAAAATACTTCCTCAGCTTTTCTTCATTTGTTGTGGTTTAGTCAACGCATATGTATTTCAATTGTATACTTTGTTGTTGTAAATTTTACTTTTATATAACTGAACAGTCATTTCCTCCCGGATGGATAAAAAAATCATGTAAATATGGAAATGACAAGGAATATATTGTTATATAATAGATTAGTATTTTGCAATACAGTTTTTGTTATGGTGATATTGAAGATCTCCATGTGCCGTGTTAAACATATCAACTCTCTTCTGTTTTTAGTGTAGTACAGACATATGTGCATGCACACATACATATTTACACACATGCTGACACCAAGGGCATTTCTATTTTACAGTTGTCTACATGGAAGCAGAAAATAATGAGAGATAAGAGTTATCGAGTAAAGGCTATGTATAGATAAATTTCCCAGAACTGCAGGCTACACAAATAATCGAAAATCTTGTTCCTGTACTAGTATAGTTGAGATGTACTTCATGGACCATCTAGCACACAGCTCAAAAGGACAGATTCCGTTTTTGGGGCCATACATACTTAGGTTATTCAGAGAGAAGGTAGCCCATGAATGCGTTGTACCCCACTGTGGCGCTTTCTGCTTTCTTATCACAGTGCACCTAGATGGAGAAATTGTGCCTTGACGTGTGTTGAGCATCTTTTAAAGTACCTTCTCCCTACAGTAAAGCCCTGAGACAGTCTTTCTGCCCTTCTCCATCTTGCTTTCCTTTATAGACGATTTTGTCAGCACAGCCACTACATTCGTACCCCTGTGCTGGTGTAATCCTTTAGATTCATTGCCATTTTCCTTTCTGCATCTAACTCTCCTCTCCTGAAGGATTGGGGCTCAAATACAAGAGTGTTTTCTGTTCTTAATTCTCCCTAGTTGGAAGTATCTTCTCCCTCCTCTTTCTTCCTGCACCTATTTGATCTCTAATTACTTACAAATCGGGTGTGGTTTTACCAGCTATGAATATGCGTGTCCTTTCATGCACCAAGTTCAGGCTCCTGACATGTTTTTGTTTCTCTACATTCACTATCAGTTTTAGCCTTTTAAACGGTAGTTTTGTAATTGGGTCGATTCCACTGAACAGAAACATAGAAAGAAACCAGGAACAGAATCTTTTAAACTGCTTTATTCAGAGAGCCCGGGATCTGGGAAGAAAGTGGGTGACACCCTAAAAATCTGTCTTACATCTTGTCTTTAGCCTGCACATTTTATAGGGAGGGGAAAATGGTGCCAGTCACTGTTCTGGTCAGGTGGTCAAACTTGTCGCTGAGACTTCAGTGCTTGTGCCTTTCTCCTCTCTCAGAAGCAGGCAGGTGATTCACAGGCAGCATCAGTGGCATCAGCAGCAGCAGCAGCAGCAGCATGGATTCTCCCATTATCCAGCAGATTGTGTTAAGTGTTAACACATACTAGATGTTAACAATATACTAGACTGTCAACACAAAACAAACAAACCTTGAACAGTGCGTGTATAGATTCCTTCTTTCAGAATGACATACAAGTGTTTCTATTTTATTTTTTAATTTTTTAAATATTAGTTACAGTTTATTAACTTTGTATCCCAGCTGTATCCCACTCCCTCATTCTCTCCTAATCTCACCCTCCCTCCCTCATCCTCTCCCTACCCCTTTCCAAGTCCATTGATAGGGGAGGACCTCCTCCCCTTTCATCTGACCCTAGCTTATCAGGTATCTTCAGGTCTGGCTGCAAAGCCCTCCTCTGTGGCCTAGCAGGGCTGCTCCTCCCTCAGGTGGGGTGAGGGAGGTCAAAGAGCCACCATTGAGTTCATGTCAGAAATAGTCCCTGTTCCCCTTACTAGGGTACCCACTTGGATACTGAGCTACTATGGGCTACATCTGAACAGGGGTTCTAGGTTATATCCATACATAGTCCTTGGTTGGAGATACAGTTTCACAAAAGACCCCTGTGCCCAGATATGTTTGGTTCTTGTGGAGCTCCTGTCCTCTCCAGGTCATACTAACTCCCCCTTCTTTCATATGATTCCCTGTACTCTGCTGAAGGTTTAGTTATGAGTCTCAGTATCTACTTTGATACATTGCTAGGTAGAGTCTTTCAGAGGTCCTCTGTGGTAGGTTCCTGTCCTATTACTCGTTTTCTCCTACTTACAAAGTTCATCCCATTTGTCTTTCTAAGTGAGGATTGATCATCTTACCCAGGGTCCTGTTTCTTGTTTATCTTCTTTAGATGTACAGATTTAACTATGTTTATCCTATCTTATAGGTCTGTATAGCTATTCATTCCTGTTTTTGATCAATGAATATTTAAGAAATTTAAGTGAATTTGTTTGAAGTAGTAGGTATAGATAATATAACTTTAAATGAATTGAAGTGGTAGTGAAATTATATTCACAGTAAATTCAGGTTAATATGATACTCTTCCTTGTTGTCAAAAAAGAAGTTTTCATTTACTGCTTCCTTTTTTTAGTTGAAAATAGATTCTCCTCTCATAAAGTACACCCCAACTACAGTTTCTCCTCCATTCCTACAACGCCCCTCAGATCCACTACCCCTTTCATTTTTCTTCAGAAAAGGGCAGGCCTCCAAGAAACAACAACTAAACAGGGCAAAACAAGATGCAGTAAGGCAGAAACCCTCACATTTTGAGGCTGGACAAGGTGACCCAATAGGAGGAAGAGAGTCCCAAAAGCCAGTAAAGGAGTCAGAGATACACCTGTTCCCAAGTTTAGGGTATATTAGTATGTGCCTTCATTGGTGCAAAAATAACTGAACAAATACTATGTGAGAGGTGACTAATTTTTCTAGGAACTGGGAAATTAACAAAAGTATGAATATGAAAGGAAATGACTAATTTCAAGTGATAAATGTGGAGTTTCAGTAAGAAGAAAGTGAATATTAATGTAATTAGAGGATTTTTTTTTAAATAGAAGAAAATGGTGTGACCCAGGCAGGAGAAAACAAGCCATGAAGAGAGCTGTACACTGGAGACACTGGTATAAATGATATATGTCTTAATGGAAAAAAATTCATGCCAGATTTATATAGAGTGACAATGGCATAAAACAACTACTTATATAAACTACCAGGATATTGAAAAAGTAAAACATCCATTATCAGAGTGCGTTCAAAAACGAGGCTGTGTACAGTAACTGAAAGGAGAGTAGATAGACACTCCTGCTTTCTTCACAGGTACAGCTTGCTAAACGTGTGTGAGGGTGAGGGGACAGAGATAGAGTTACACAGGTTCGCTAAGCTGGAAGAACATACAGGAGGCAGCTACACAGAAAGAGAGGGCTGGGAACTGCCTAAAACTGTCTTTAAATTACAACAGAATATTAACCCCCATAGACATAGAGTAAAAGTTCATGAAGATAGAAAAATCAAAACCTCATTGGAAAAAGCAATACCAGCGGGAATGTTATTGTTGTGAAACTGGATGCTGGACTCTTGAGGGCTTCTCTACTCCAGCTAGTTGCCAAATAATCAAGACGGAGACTTTAGATTTATATTAAGCTTTAAGACACTAGGGCTGGGCAGATATCAATCCTCTAAGCTTTTTTGCTATTTCCTAGCTACACACCCCAAGTTACTTGCCATAATTGTTCCTGCCTGGGCTGCTTCTGTTCATCAAGCCAACCCTCATGGCCATGTGCTCACAGCTTTTACTACCCCAGGGAGACTTTCTTCTCTCAGGCTTCCTCTTCTGCTTTTTTCTCTTCCTCTTCCCTGCCTTATAGTCCCTCTGAGACCTCAAACCTGTGCACCTATGCTCCTCCTACTTCTCTTCTGCCCAGCTATAAGCTGTCAGCTACTTTATTTAACCAGTCAGAGAATATTGGTGAGCAAGGTTTATACAATATCACTTGGTGTGCATGAGAATGTATTGTTCTGGGTGGCAAACAGGTCTTGGGGGCCAGTAATTAGCATTAGAATACATAGCCTCAGACCAACCCCCAACATCTTATTATAAAAATTTTCAGAATTCAGATGTGTAAAGAATTGTCATTACTACCAGCCCACTGGCAAGATCTTGCTGATCCATTCAGGAACGAAAATCTTACTGATGAGTAAGTATGATAACTGTAGTGTAAAGGTTAAATTAATCTTTTTTATTAATGACTTATTGTTTAAATTAAAATGTAATTACATCATTTCTCCATTATCTTTTCTTTCACAGATTATGAAAACAACTTAATAAGCATAGACTCTGAATACATATATATTAATGTAAAAAGATTGGTTTATAATTACAGTCTACTTTCTTTTCAATTACAGCACATGTCTTGTCTTTTAACCCAATTTGACAATGGATAGGGAAACTTCAGGCTTAGATGTTTTAGTGGTAAGAAAGTCTTTATGGAAAATAAAAATTGAGGGCTTTTCCCAACTTAAAGTATGATGCTTCCATCACTGTGGTGATAAAAACTCCCTAACATACAAAGAACTCTAGATCAGCAGTACTCAGAAACACAGTAACAAAACTACTTAAATTGTAACAAAGCAAGCCACACAATACTTTAGAGATTATGCATCATGAGTAAGCATCTTTCAGAAAGACTAGGTTAGTTCAGCACCGTAACTGGGTACCCAAATTGCAGTCCTCTTACATTTAAGACAAGTTCTGGTTAGTTAATTTAAAAGTAATCAAACCAACCTTGCAGGGAGTTGGGCAGATTTCTTAGTAGTTAAAGCATTCACTGTGCAAGCCTGAGGACCTGAGTTTGAATTCTCAGATAGAACCAGCAAATGCTGAGCGTAGTGGCAACTGTGTGTAATCTCAGTGCTCCTATGATGAGATGGGAGGCAGAGACAAAAGACTCCCTGGAAGCTTGGAGGATAGACTCAAAAGTGTGTATGAGCCAGCAGACACACCCACAACTACACACATATACACAAACATAGCATGCACATAGAAATAAAAAAATTAAAAATTCAAAAATTTCAGGACTCTTCATTGGGAAACAAACAATCTTTTGAACTAGTGGGGCTGGAACAATTCCAGCCGATACAGAAAAATTAAAATGACACCCAGGCTTTAAGTACGCACAACATGCCAGCTAGCTCAGTGTGGGTCAAAGAGCACAGTGCAAGAGCAAAACTCTTAAACCATCAAAAGAAAATGCAGGAGAATGTCTGCCGCTGTGAAAAAATCAAACAGTTCTTTGGTATTATTCAAAGAACACAGGGATATTTGTGTAGAATATAGTATTTATTTATATAACTCAACAGTGAAAAATCAAACAGTAAATACATCTGTGTGAGTTAACAGTAGTCTAAAATACAGGAAGTGAATGGTTTCCAAGCATAAGAGGAGACATTTAACATCCCACTAAACCCAGAATTGCAGATTAAAAGCTCCCTGTGATGCTTTCACACACCCATGAAGTTGGCTAAAAGGATAAAATTCACTATGGCCAAGGACATGGACCTAGCAGAATCACATACATAGCTAGTAGGAATGTGAAACGATACATTTTGAAAAACGTTTTCGTAGTTACCGGGCAAGTTTGAGATATATTTACTGTGTGGCCTTACATCTTGGATATTTTACATGAGAGAAAAAAATACACACATACACGTATATTATGTGATTGTTCACAGCAACTTATTTCTTGGTGGCCTCAAGATGAAAACAACACAAATGCCTGATAGCTGACTATGTGAACAAAATTGGTCATATTCATTTCCCAAAATACTATTTTGCTTTATAAAGCAATTAAGAAGCGGCTTGGAGATATAGCTAGTGATTGTCCAGCTGGCATGAGGTCATTGAGTTTAATCTACAGCGCCACAAAATGGTGATGATGATGATGATGGTGGTGATTTTGATGATAGTTATTAAATAGGAAAGAATTTCCTATTGATATATAAAAATGTAGGGGTGAATCAAAAAATAGGTTCAAGGAAAGAAATTCACATAGAATATGTACCTTATGATTCTACTTTTGTGAGGTTTGGAAAAAGACAACCCTTCTAGAGTAGCAGATAAAAGATTTAGGTAGAAGAATACTGGCAGTGATGATGGAGGCATTCCACTGCTGGAATTTGAAGACCATGCAGGAGTACGTGTTTTAAACCATGAATGTGTTTATAGATGCAAATAATGCCTTAATAAAGTTGATTTTAGGAATAAAATAAATCTTTAGCAAAATAATATTTACTCAAATGAAATGGCCTCTCATGAAGGATAATTTTGCTTCCAAAAGTAATATGTTTTTCCTTATGTACTATCTTACTAAAAATTGTACTTAAGCTTCTAAAATACTTTAGCAACTTTGATATTAGCTTTTGCATGTTGTGTGTAAATCAGATTTTCCTCACTCAATATGTTTGAAATAAAGAAATTATTTATCAAGCCAAAGTCAGATACAATAATGAAGTTTTAAGAGATAATAGCAACATACGAATTTATTGTATTCAAAGTAAACAGCAATGCAAATTTTTTCTAAAGTTTCCCAAGTACTTTGCAAAGGATTTCACCTATGTAAACAGCAGGTGGGGATTAAATGTTTTGGAAATGAGCATTTAAATTAAAAGATAATAGCTCTTCCTAGTTTATCCCTTTATAGTTACTGCAGATGAAGTAATTGTTAATAAGTGTGAAATACAGCTGGCACTGGAAACACCCTCAGGGTTGAGTAATCACAAAACACAGCAATATCATTTAGTTCATGGTTGCCAGGCTGTAGACCTGGTGAACTTCAGCATGAAGACTTTATTTTCTTCCTCTGTTTTTGTTTCTTGCAGATTTAATTGTAGTTGAGGATTGTGGCTAGCTTCAGATGAATCCGGGAGCAATTATACTTTTCAGAAGACTTAATTCCTGCAGCTTTTGTGGGTGTCACTACCCTGGGCAGGCACACTAATGCTCAGGTTAAAGTGTAGTGTAGTTGATGTCATTAGCATGGGCATATATGCTAATGGTCATGTTAAAGGGGAGTGTGGGTGGGCATTCAGTAATTTTCAGAAAAATATAAGCAGTGTTTTAATCATGAAAACTTTACATTTGATGCTGTAGCATCCTTACCCCGGGACATGCAGTCTGTTTCTCAGGACTGCATTGAAGATAAGAGTCTCTGTTGCCCTTTTGGTACTGCAAAATTGCTGTCCGTCAGTATACCTAGTCCCTTATTGCTCACTGTGAAAACAACATAAAATAAAATATGATGACATACCCTGCTATTACATAACTGTTGCCCTCCTTTGAATTGATGAACAGTAACGATTCCATGTGAGATCTCCTGCGTAATAAGCTCATGCAGGTTTGGAGAGAAGGTGTACGCTAAGGTGATACTGCTTTGCATAATAAGTGTGCAGGAATTTGAAGCACTAATGAACAAAGCCCATGGAAATAAAATTCTGTTGTTGATGAAAATCACCTGTAACCCAGCCAACTGTCCGATTTTATACACACACACACACATTTATATATACATACATATATATATGTACATAATTAAGTAAAACAACATTTCCTCATATGTGACCTGTTAGGAAAAATAGCTTTTTCTCCAAATTATCAATTTTGCCTTAAGTTCTAAGGCTTGCCAAAACCCAAACCAAGCCAAGCTTAACAAATCTCTCTATAAATGTCATCAGAACTTTTAAGATCTTTCTCTTTACAAAAGAGAAATTATGATGGAGGATGAGAAGGGTTAAGCTGTCATTTAATGCTCATTCTCTTCTAGGACTTTTGCTAAAATCTGAGTAGAAGACAAGAGGTTGACATGAACTTGTTCTTTAATAAAATCAAACAGATGCCAAGGCTCTCGTTTGGATTTTGACAATATGGTCAAATAAAGCAGGTCCCCAAGTTACAGGATTTATAATTATAAACTAGCTTTGTTTATAAGATGAACTTGCAAACTAAGTAATATCTTAGACATTAATTAGTTTATTCACTTTTTTAAATAAGGGAAATTCTTGCCCTACTTTACTGGGCTAGTCTATATTTGAAAGCATGTTATAAAATATTAAGCACCAGTATATGTAATTAGGTAAATATGTTTTATGTTCACATAAGTTATATGAAGCACAACACATTTTGAAGAGAAATCCTATCTCAGTGCTATGTTGGTACCAAGATTATTTTTATTTTTCTCTAATTGAATTCAAATCTGTCTCCCCACGATATTTATGTCATGGCTCTTTTGTAAAACAGAATTGTCTTAATCTTTCTTCCATATAATTATCATGTAATAACCCACAAAGGGAACAAGCTCAGACTATATAAATAAAGATCTATTTTCTGTAGAAGTTTCACCTTTTTCCTTCTGGAACTTTAAAAATACAGGTGTTCGGTAAAACATTTAAAAGGCATTTGAAACAAAGAAATCCTCTGAGTTTAAATGTGTTCATGTGTCTTTCCATATACAATATATAATTATATATGCATATGTAAATATATGCATAAATCAATATAATCACATATGCACATATGATTATAGTTAATTTGGTAAAAGACTTTCCAAGATACCTTTTATACAACTGAGGTAGTCAAGACCCCACAATTGAAGGAAATTCATGCCTGACACTGTATGCAGCCAACCCCCTTGGGCTGGTAAGGCCTTGGAACTTGGAGAGAACCTTCTCCATTCCTAAGCCAGCACCATCAACAACTGCATTCTAAAGACCCATTCTTACATCCACAGATAAGTGTAGCTGTCACCGCTCATCACAGAAGCTTCATTTGTCACAGATGGAGATTGTTACCCAGAGCTGCAACTGGTCAAAGTGCAGAGACCAGTGCATATGGGTGTCCAGCTCCATTTAGTACACTGACAGCCAAGGCTCAGACACCAAGGCTCAGAGATCATTTTAGGAGTGTAGAAGACTGTACGCACCGAAGAGAAGAACTAGGACATTTGCTGCTCTGTAGTCTCTTCTTTAAGAAAGGGACGAGGGACTCAAAAGGACAGATAGGAAATAGGGTATAACTCTGGGGCAACTGGGGGAGTGAATAGGATCAAAATGCTACATCAAATTCCCAAAGAGTTAATAAAAACATTTATTCCCCAAATACAGTTTTACACCGCAGATTTCTATTCTGACATTAGAGGGCAGTGCTGAGCCACTGATGTTTCTACGTTCCTGTTATAGCCACTTGTAACGGTTAATATAAAATAAAACTGAAATATCAATCATGATATTTGTGATACAATTATGCACAGGCCTGAATACAATTTATATGTAGTAAAATTAAAATAAGAGTCCATTCATCTAGCATTTTACTTAATAAATATGTATTAAGTTTATTATATGCAACATATTGTACATGATGCAAAAATGAAAAAGGTCATGCTTTCTTCCAAATAAATTAAAATTAAACAGGGAAGTTAGGGATACTTGTGTATGTGTGTAAATGCTGGAGCGTCCTGTGTATATTTGCAAGTCTTTCATCATTGTCATAATAAAACTATTGGTAATACTATTTTATGTGCCAGTCAGAGAAATAATTCTATCCTGATATAGCCCTACAAAAATAGGAATTATTATTGTACCTACTTTGGCAAGTGAGGAAACTGAAGATTAATAGGATTAAGTATTTACTCAAAGCCGCTTGGCTTTGAAGGTTCATAGCTTGGATTTAATGTGTTCTTGTTTAACTTCAAAGAAGTCCAGGCATTCTGGCACTGTGCCATCCCTTATTTCAAGATGTATATGAAATGCCATAAAATACATGCTCGCATAAGGAATGGTAGACAAGCAGAACAGCATGTTATAATTTGTTTGTGATAAATCTGGAAAACTTTACTTAATGGGAAAAATCTGAACTGTATTTGAATTGATTGAGTTATAAGAAAATACTAGCTAAAATAGTTAATATTTCTTGAGATGTTATGAGTCAAGTACTCTGCATCTATTACCTCACTTGATTGGGAGGTAAAAGAACTGCTGAGTGTTATTTTTGTTGTATGACTAAGTCAAGCAAGTGGTCAGATCTTCTGAAAATGGCACAGTTTGAACTTGGATCCGGGCTTGTCTAATTATAGAAGTTATATTTTTTTTTAACTCCCACTATATGTTGAATAGAAAAGTAATAGAGAAGGCACAGGTAAAGGTGTGGGACATGATCAGGCAAAGATAAACAATTCCTCTTGACTGTAGTCTGGACTGAATATAATGAAATAAACGAAAAAGCTGAAGGAAGGGCTCAGTACTACAGGTTTGTGATTCCAGCTCTTTATGACAGTTCAAGTCCAGCCTGGCACTTAGTGAGACCCTGCAGTTGGACAGGTAAAGAGGCCAGAAGGATCTGGGAAGAATTTGGGCAATGGAGACATGATCAAAATATACTGTAGAAGAAGTATAAAATAATATATACTGAAAATATACTGAAGAAGTAAAAAATTATTTAGAAATTTTAAACTACTAACAATAAATTAAATAAGCAATACAAATTTTTTAAAAGAGGTCTGGAAGGGGTAGTTTCATGGAAGAAACTACCAAACGAACTCTAGATTTAATTCCATCTCTGAGTAAAAAAACTCTAAAGAATAATTTTACCACAGAGCCTTTAAGATAAATTAAATAATTTGCATATTATTCATTGTTCAGTGAGAAATAATTGGAGACTTATGAACAGGAATGAGGTATAAACATAATTTTTTAAAAGAGAAGATACATAGGGGAAAAGTTGACTGCATAATTGAATAGATTAAGTGCAGGACCATTAGCAGAATCAGAAAATAACCAATGAAGTGAAATGCTGATTTAGGAATATTGACAGATTGTAGCTGAGCATGTAACATTTCATGGTGCCATGTGGGGTCCTTGCTGATGGCCAAATCAACAAACTAAATTGGTGAGGGAGATGCTTTTGACAGCTTTTAATTCTTTTTTTGTATGTGTGTTTAAAAGGATCTAACATGTACAAGTTCTTTTTTTTTAATTTTTCATCAATTACACTTTATTCATTCTGCATCCCCCCATAAGCCCCTCCCTCCTCCCCTCCCAATCCCACCCTCCCTCCTCCCTCTGCTTGCATGCCACTCCCCAAGACCACTGATAGGGGAGGTTCTCCTCTCCTTTCTGATCTTAGTCTATCAGTTCACATCAAAAGTGGCTGCATTGTCCTCTACTATGGCCTGGTAAGGCTGCTCCCCCCCAGGGGGAGGTGATCAAAGAGCAGGCCAATCAGATTATGTCAGAGGCAGTCCCTCTTCACATTACTATATAACCCAATTGGACTCTGAACTGCCCTGGGCTACATCTGTGCAGGGGTTCTGGGTTATCTCCATGAATAGTCCTTGGTTGGAGTATGAGTCTCTGGGAAGTTCCCTGTGTTCAAATTTTCTTGTTCCGTTGCTCTCCTTGTGGAGACCCTGTCCTCTCCAGCTCTTACTATTTCCCAGTTCTTACCTAAAATTCCATTCACTCTGCCCAACAGTTGCCCATCAGGCTCAGTATCTGCTTTGATAGTCTGAAGGGCAAAGGCTTTCAGAGGCCCTCTGTGGTAGGTTCCTAGGTTGTTTCCTGTTTTCTTCTTCTTCTGATGTCTATCCTCTTTGCCTTTCCGGATGGGGATTGGACATTTTTGTTAGGGTCCTCTCTCTTGCTTAGTTTCTTTAGATGCACAGGTTTTAGTGGGTTTGTCCTATGTTGTATGTCTATATGAGTGAGTATATACCATGTGTGTCTTTTTGCTTCTGGGACAACTCACTCAGGATGATCCTTTCCAGATCCCACCATTTACCTGCAAATTTCATGATTTCCTTATTTTTCATTGCTGAGTAATATTCCATTGTGTAGATGTACCACAATTTCTGCATCCATTCTTCAGTTGAGGGGCATCTGGGTTGTTTCCAGCTTCTGGCTATTACAAATAAAGCTGCTACAAACATGGTTGAGCAAATGTCCTTTTTGTGTACTTGAGCCTCTTTTGGATATATGCCCAGTAGTGGTATGGCTGGATCTTGAGGAAGCGCTATTCCTAGTTGTCTGAGAAAGTGCCAGATTGATTTCCAGAGTGGTTGTACAAGTTTACATTCCCACCAGCAGTGGAGAAGGGTTCCCCTTTCTCCACAACCTCTCCAGCATGTGTTGTCACTTGAGTTTTTGATCTTGGCCATTCTCATGGGTGTAAGGTGAAATCTCAGGGTTGTTTTGATTTGCATTTCCCTAATGGCTAGTGAGGTTGAACATTTCTTTAAGTGCTTCTCTGCCATTCGGTATTCCTCTACAGAGAATTCTCTGTTTAGCTCTGTTCCCCATTTTTTGAGTGGATTACTTGGTTTGCTGCTTTTCAGCTTCTTTAGTTCTTTATATATACTGGATATGAGTGCTGTGTCAGATAAAGGGTTGGTGAAGATTCTTTCCCAATCTGTAGGCAGTCGCTTTGTTTTGATGATGGTGTCCTTTGCTTTACAGAAGCTTTTCAGTTTCATGAGGTCCCATTTATTGATTGTTGCTCTTAGAGCCTGTGCTGTTGGTGTTCTGTTCAGGAAGTTTTCCCCTGTACCAATGAGTTCTCAACTTCATATGGAATAACAAGAAACCCAGAATTGCTAAAATAATCCTCTACAATAAAAGATCTTCTGGAGGTATCTCCATCCCTGATCTTATGTTGTACTATAGAGCAACAGTTTTAAAAACTGCATGGTACTGGCATAGAAACAGAATGGTGGATCAATGGAACCGAACAGAGGACCCAGAAATAAACCCACACACTTATGGACACCTGATCTTTGACAAAGACGCCAAAACCATACAATGGAAAAAAGATAACATCTTCAACACATGGTGCTGGTCTAACTAGATGTCTACATGTAGAAAAATGAAAATAGATCCATACTTGTCACCCTGCACAAAACTGAAGTCCAAGTGGATCAAAGACCTCAACATAAAACCTGATACATTAAATCAGCTTGAAAAAAAAAGTGGGAAATACCCTAGAACTCATGTACAAGTTCTTATTAAAGTTATTGTTTCTTTTATTTAAAATAGATTTTCACACAGTATATTATGATTGCAGTTTCACCTTCCTCTCCTTCCCCCAGCTCCTCTATACCTGCCCTGTCATCCCGATTCACACCCTCCCATCTCTTGATAGAAAACCAACAGGCATCTAAAGATTAATAAGAAAATAAAATAAGATAAACAAAATTGAACAAATTAGAATACAAAGAACAACCAAGCAAGAAAAATAGTTAAAAAAAAAAAACATACAAGAAATGCATATAGACACAGAGGCACAAGTTTGCACACTTAGAAATCCCATAAAAAATCCAAAATGGAATCCATAATATATATATGCAAAGGACTGTAAGATAGAAAAAAATGCCCTTAAAATTATGAGACAGAGATTCTCCAAGATGCTGTTGAGTTCATTTTGTGTTGGCCAATTGCTGCAGGGCATGGGGTTGACCCTTAAGACTGGTTTGTTTCCTGAGTGAGAATCCTTCGAAGAAAACGTACCTTAAATTTGCAAGTGGCTACCAATCGGGTTAGGTGTGAGGGCATGTGTTCACGTCTCCTCTCGGCTCTTAGCCACCATCTGGTGCAGAGCCGTGCAGACCCTGTGCGTGCTGCCACAGTCTCTGAGTTCATACATGTGATAGCCCTGGTGTGTCCAGAAGGTCTTGATTCTTCTGTGTCCTCCATCTCCTCTGGTGTTATACTTCACAACCTCTTCAACAGAGTGCCCTGAGCCTTGAGGAGAGGGATCTGATGGAGAAATAAAGGGGCTGAGTGTTCCAGTATCTTTCACTTTCTGCACATTTTCTGACTGTGGATCTCTGTATTTGTTCACCCCTGCTGCAAGTAGACACTTTTCTGATGATGGCTGAGGAAGGCATAGATCTGTGACTATAGAAGAATGTTGTTAGGAGTGATTTTATTGCTATGTCCCTTAGCATAACAGTAGTATTTGGTTTTCCCCTAGGTTGCTGGCCTATTTAATCTCAAGTTCTTGCCCATACAAGCAGCACTGAGTATGGGTTCCATCTTAAGGAGTGGGCTTTAACTCAAATCATATATTAGTTGATTACTCCTCCAAGCTTGTGTCGATGTTGCACCAGCATATCTTGTAGGTAGGTCACTCTTGTAGATTCAAGGGTTTGTAGATGGGTTGGTGTTTGCATTTTTTCTTTGGTAGAATTCAGAGTACCTTTCAGTCCCATGCATACTTGTCCTTATGCTGAGGGCTTTAGGTAGGTACCGGTTCAATTTCTCCATGTTCAATGTGTTGTGTAGATTTTGTCTTCAGTAATACGGTCTTAATATCTGTGGAGAGTCACCAATAGTCTTAGCAATAGCCTGTGTTGTTTAGGGGTTTCCAGGGGACCCCTTTGGCCAACAACTCAATTGGGTGTAACCCACTCCCAGTGATGGAGGCTTCATTTGATGCTCAGTTGGGGCTCTGTCTCTTTTGTTATTTGGCAAATTCATTTAGAGCACTTTTATATGTGTATGCATTATAGGAAGCGTCTACTGTGTCAGATTTCCAGATGACCTCTCAAATGGCCCATAGTTGTAGCTATCCCTCTTTGTGTTTTCTTCCTCACCTCCTCTTTTCTCCCCTTCTCTGTTGGATTCTCCCATCCCAGTCTCTATCTCCCCCCACCCATTCACTCATAGCTATCTATTCTCTTTCTCCTTCCTAGGGAGACCCATCCATCACCCTAGTCTCTTACTCTCTACCTACCCTCTGTAATTACATGGATTGTAGCTTGCTTATCATTGACTTAGCAGCTAACATTCATGTATAAGCCATATTTGTCTCTTTGGGTCTGAGTTAACCTCAGGATGATTTTTTTCTCCAGTTGCATCCATTAGCTTAGTGTTTTAGACTCCACAGGATAGATAGAGGGTCTTCAGAGTAAAAAAGTGATAAACACTTCTTATTGCTTATTTCACAAATATGTACTTAAGAAGCTATGGGTTGGTGTGTACCAACACAATTTCACTGGCTGTTGCAGATGGCAAAATGTTCCTGGGGATATCATCATCTTACGAAAGCGTTAAAATATGCATATTTTGTTTAAAGTGCAGTACAACAGCTTAGTTATTCAGCTTATTCCTATTTATAAGATCATGTGCAAGATGAGAGGTCTTGGAATCTTGCAGTTGAGGATGGCCTTCAGTCTGACAGTCTGGGTTTTATTTTATTTTATTTTTAATTTTCACCATTTATTCATTATATATCCTGATTAAACCCCCCTCTCTCAACTCCTCCCATCCCCATCCTCTCTCCCTCTTTCCCTCTATCACCTTCCCCTAGTCCACAGAAAGGGGGAGTTCTCCTCCTCTGCCATCTGCCCATAGTTTATCAAGTCTCATCAGGACCTGGATCCTCTTCCTCTGTGGCCTGGTAAAGCTGCATCACCAGGGGCAAGGATCAAAGAACAGACACACCAAATTGGTGACAGAGGCAGCCCCTGCGCCCCTTTACTTGGGAACCCACATGGAGACTGAGCTGCCAATCTGCTTTTTCTTCCACTGGCTAGTTTAGTGGCTTTTGGATTTTACTTGAGTTCTCTGTACTGTGGTTTCCTTGTTTATAAAGCAAATATAAATAATATTTGCCTCAGAAGGGAAATAATGTTTGTCTCAGAAGTTGTTTTGTGAATAAGAATAATCAACACAAAATGGCCTCGTGATGTTAGTAAGTTCTCAGTATAATGTGAGACAATAACTAATTAATTAAGGGACTTATAAATTGTATAGCTTGCTAGTTGTTGGCAATTGATAAAGGGAAAGCTAAACATGGGTGTAGAAAAAAATCAATTTTATTTATAATGGGAAGAAAAGAACATCTTTAATTTTTATAATTTTTTAATTAGGGTCTTTACTTACCGTAATTAATTTTGATCTGTCAGTATTGCACTGAACATGGCATTCTGATAAACTTTACAAAGTTTATCTCTTTTAAATTTAAAAAATGTTAAAGAATGTTTTTATGAATTCTGTGAGAATTTCATGCAATGTATTTTGTTCATACTTACCACTCCTCACCTCTCCCTAGGTCCACTCCCTTTCCTACAGCCCAACCTCTTGAAAAATAAGACAAACAGAAAAGCCCCAGTGAGTCCAGTGTGTGTTACCCGTATACTCGTGGATGTGGGCATCCGCAGGGGTGTGGTCATCCTTCCAGGTACCACACCCTTAATGGAAATGACTTTCCCAGCAGCTGTTAGTTGCCAGTAGCTCTCCAGCTAAGGAGGACTTAATGCCTACCTCCTGGCTCCATGCTTGGATTTTGTCTGATGTGGGCTTTAGCAGGGCTTTTGCATGTTGCCACAATCATATCTGCAATTGCCATGTTGTATCTGGAAAATGATTTCCTATCCCTGAGCCTTGGGAGGATGGTACATGTTATAAGAATATCATTTAGAGCTCAGCACTCTTGCAGTCTCTTCATCTTGATAAATTGATGGTCTCTGTGTTAACCTCCCACTTACTGCAAAAAGAAGGTTCTCTAATGAGATCTAAGAGAGGCACTCTACATAAAATAATGAACTGTCAGGAGTCAGTTAAATACTATGTCCACTCAGAAGGCTGGTGGGTTCTTCCTGTGATTTGTGACAGGCCTAGCCACAGGCCTAGCTACCAGTTCCTAGTCCTGTTAATAGTGCTAAGTATTTGTCCTGCCTTGTGGATGAGGCCTTAAGCACACTCAGAACGTGCTCGGTTACCTCCATGACCTTAATGCCAATATTGTGCTGGCGAGGCTATCTTATCAGGGTTAGCTCACAGGATTCACGACTGAGTAAAACTGATGCTAACTTTCTTCCCTGTTAGCATTCATCGAGCCATATAGGCCTGCCCAAGCCGCCAGCCGGGTCGGAGCCTCCGGCATTCCCTTCTCTACACTGCCCTCCCATCACACCCCATTTAGTCCTGTATGTTCTGTTACACATCTTTCCCGTTTATGCCACTCTGTCTGTCTTCCCTCCCTCTACAGTTCCCCAGGCCCCTAACCCACCTTTATGGGTATCTCAAATGAAACACAGATACCTAAAGATTCCAAGCTAGCCTCTATAAATGAGAGAAAACATGCACCAGTCATTTTTCTGAGTATGGATTTTATTACACTCAGACTGGATATGTCCAGCTCCATCCATTTACTTGAAAATTTAATAACTTCATATTCAGCATCTAAATAATATTCCATTATGTAAACATATCACAGTTATATTATTCATTCACCCAGCAGTGGAGACCTGGGAAGTTTCCGTTTCCTGACTGTTGTGAATATAGCAGCAATGAACATGAATAAGCAAACATTTGTCTAGAAGGATACTAGAGTCCTTTGGGAATATGCCCAGGAGTGGAATAGCCAGATCTTGGGGTAGATCTGTAGCTAGCTTTTTGAGGAATGTCCTCAGTGATTTATATAGTGACTGCATCACTGTGCACTCCCACTAACAGTGAGTAAGTGTTCCCCGTCTCCCACACCCATGTTAGCATTTGTTGTTACTTTTTTTTAATTTATACATATGTATTTAAAAATTCCAGTTCACTGAGCATTCAGCAGGGTCTTTAATAATTGACTTTTTATTTTCTAAAATGTTTCTTGCATTATCTCCTTGATCTTCTCTTCCATTTATAGTCTCTTTCTAATGATTATAAAACTCTTTTTGTTAAAGTTTTTGGCCTTTTAAAAATTCTCCAACTTTCTTAACTTCTGACTTTTTTTTGTATTATATCTGTCATTAAATTTCCTCAGTTTTACTTTCTAGTGATTCCACTGCAGTGCATGTTTACATATATGTATGTGTGTGTGCTTATTTTTGTGTGAATCTATGTATTTGATGGTATTCTTCTCTTCTTGTGTCATGGATATCTTCTTTCCACCCAGGAAAATGTAATTAAAAACAGCTTGTTTTATTACAGACTTTCTTTAAATATATGAAAACCCTTATTTAAATGTAGCTGAAACATTAAGAAATGTTTTATTAGTTTAGGGGTTGGCTTCATAGTATTAATAACAACATTGACATTACCATTTTCTTGTTATTTGTCACAGATAACCTTTCTTAGGAAGGTTGTTAATCCCTTGTTGTTACTAATTACTCAGCAACGCAGCTAGATAACCTTTAAAGAAAAGGGGTTTTATATTGGCTCATTATTGCAGTGTAAGGTTGAGATGCCATATCTGCTATTGGCCTTGTTGCTGGTAGGTCCCGAGGCAGAACAGAGCACATGGCAAGTGGCAGGCAGCATGTAGGTGTCTCCTTTCAATTCTGTCTCCGTTCTTAAAAATCCACCAGTGTTCAGTCACCATAAAGCTCCACCACAATGACCCCATCTGTTCACCTCGTCAAGGTCCTACCTTCAGACTCCATGTCTGGATAAAGTTTCAGCCATCTCAGTACTTCATTCATGGTGGGTATTGAACTCCAAATGAGTTTTGGAGGTGATCAATCATATTTTCCCTTGCCAAAGTTAGTGTCTACAGAGAAGCATATTCAAATCCCCTATGAAATATAAGCCTAGTTATCATAGATTCTGAGGCACTTCTGGGGAGCAGTGGGTCACCTCAGCATCTTCATTTACTACATACCAACAGATGTTAGCTCAGTTCTGCAGGTTAACTCAGTTAACTCAGTTCTATAGGCTCAAGGCTACAGCCCTCTGACATGGAGTTTTTGCTCTGTTTCAGTTCCATTTACTCACAGCTTCACAAGAATCAGCCCCTCCAATCATTCCATCGTGCAACCGCTTTTCTTTCAAGTTGTCATCTGTTAGTTAATACCTCCTGGTCTCCTACTCAAAAGTCACCTGCCATGGTCCACATGTGTTCTTGGTACTGCAATCTGCTTCTGTTTCTCTCGTTGCCTTTGTCCCACAGTTTATGAAATTTTTATAAACCTGGCATAGTCACTTCGGTGGGATTCAGAAGGTAGCAGGAGTAAGCTTGTACGGTTGGCATGTAATCTACTTGTAAATTTTTAAAAGTATTATTTATCTCAGTCATGTGTATTATGTAGACTTCATGGCATCTGCTCTTGGCTGCCCCTTAAAGCCTTTCTTAAGGTAATTCCTATTTTACTCAAGTATTTTATATTAGCCTCCTTGCCTACATTTCCCTTAATTCTATGAATAAACTTAAATTCTTGATAAACCATTAGATTTTTTCTCATGTGTTGCCGTTCACATATTTTCTCAGGTCATTATCATGCCCTGTTCCCCATTACAAACTTCATTCATTTATGTCTTTCTCACCCACTTTCTTTGCTTTCAACATGAATTGATTATTCATATGGCAAGATGGCAGAGCCAGATCATTAGGGCTAGAAGTCAGCCGACTTGCTAAGATGCACAAGCAAGTCAGTTATATGATTTGATTGATGTTGTGATCTATAAATAACACTGATATAATATATTGGTATAATATAAATTTGATTTCAGAGAACTTCATCTACAATAAATTTGTCACCAGGAGAAGTGGAAGAGGAGGAGGAGGATCCGAACACTTGTGGACCCACAGGACTTTGGGAAGCACTAACTCCGTGTAACGGATGTAGGAACCTGGGCTTTCCCATGCTTGCACAGGTAAAGGTTTGCTTTTATTACGGTACAACAAAGCTGTCAGACAGTCGCATGGTTTTTTGATTCAGTTTTTTTTTTCCATCAGAAATGTACATAGTCCTCAGTTTCCTCTGTGAGTTCTTTTTCTTCCTGTGAGCCTCAATGTGACATTAGTGAATTCACACAATTTTTATGTTTTTAAATTTTGGTTATGATACTGAAAGTTTCCCCCATTTATAAAACTTTAAGGTTCATGACCCATAAAATGTCATATAAAAGAACAATAATTTTACAGATACTTAGATGTGATCTAAAACTGTAGTTAGAGGAGGCCATGTTGGGGTTGTTTAGAAACACTGGTTGTGATACATAGGTTTTTAGCACAATGGAAGCATTATAGAATAATATAAATAAATCCAATGTTCCACTGGGAATTCTTTTTAAATGAGAAGAGAGCACTAAAATACTGATCATGTGTTTTTAAACATTTCATTATTAAATCAGATTTATTATATTATGGGCCCTAATTTTCAAAAATTAAATAACAGAGTTAGGAAGTTTGAAGCTGCAATAAAAATATTTCTCATAAGATGAGCTGAACTTCATACAGATGAAGATAATATTAAAATAAGGTTGAAAATGGATAAAAAAACAATCTATGACAGATAAAAGTCAGTTTGTCTAGCAATGAGTATCACAAATACAATTTTCCTGTTTTGCACTTGTATTTAGAAGCCATCATTTTTTATGGTAATGTCACAGAAACTTTGTTAATAGTGTTCCACATTTCAATAAGAGTTTTTCTGAAATGCTAAATGAAATTTTCAACTTGATATGTAGCATTTACAACTTTCTTCATAGGACTTTTGTAATATCTGCTCAAATTTTTATGTGATTTGTTAGTAAGAAATAATGGAATGTGAGTCTTTGGAAGTTCATTGATGTTCAGTATCTGTGGACCATTGCAGTGGAATTCTTGTAGTCAGCATCATGGATTAGCCAGTGGACACACCTTCACTTAAGGTCTTCATACACAGAATAAAACTTTATGAGTGTAGAGGAAAGGAAAAGGCAGAAGTTTTTATTTTATGAATATTCTAATCTGATTAACAGTTTAATAACAATTAATATCATTCCAGACTTTGTAAAATTATGTTTTTCAATAATTTTATGAAGTAGGACTTCATAGTCTTATGAAGTAGGACTCTTAGAACAAATTAAACTATCATTGTTGTTACTGTAATGCTCTGCCACTCAAATCATTAATGCTGTGACCATATCTGACTACCCAACTCTTTACTAATGATTGCCCTAAATTTTTTTTATTTTTTTAAGTATTGGTAATTTTCTGATAAACAATTTTTTTTTCAATGCCGTTTATTCAGGAACCTTGAACAATCATCTGACCCTGGGTAAAGCCAGCCCACTTTAAATAGCCTCTGGGTAGCCAACCTCAGCATGCCACGTGGGCAATGCAGATAGGTCCACATACATGGAAGCAAGCCAGATCCTCAGCCTTAGCCAAATGTGGAGTTGTTTGTGACAGAGAGCACTCACCATCGGGAGGGTGGAAGGCGGAAACCAGCTCCATCTTTCAGGCGCGGCATTACGCAGCTCTCTACAGTTCCCCCTTTTTGTTTTGGACGCATCAGGCAAGAGTAGAGGTCTGATCTCTGATATTAGAAATAAATTGGGACTTTGTACTGATGTTCATTTAGGTGTCATCCACCCAAAGAGCATCAGACCCGTCCGATACCTTTTTCTCAGAGGCGGGACCTGGGGCATCAACCCGCATGCAATCAGACATGCTCCTCTCTGGGTCCAAAGCGGCTGACCCTGAGTGCAGTGCTTAGCCTCGCATCCTGAGCATAACATTTTGGCTTTTTATGGTAGCCAACCATGCTTGGGGAGACTGTCCTGCTTCAATGGCTGTAAAGGCCTGAATGGTCATGGCTGCATTATGCTGTTGTGAGACTCTAATCTTGCATATATACCACAGGCAAACCAAGATAACCAACACCAGAAGGCCTGCTAACGCTCCCATGCCCGCCCATTCCTTCAGATGATTCATGGCTGCAGCAATCCATGATGATAATCCTGTGGCTAGTCCTGCGTCCACTCTGGTAGAATTTACCATGACAATGGCCACTCTCAGCTGCTCCATCGTAGTATCGAATTCTCCAGTCCAATTACCTAAAATATAGCTAGACAATTGTTTAGACAGATTTGCAGCACAGGGAAAATTCTCATGTTGTATGCTAGTGACTCAAAGTCCAACATACTTTCATTGACAGCCAAGTTGAGTGATTTGCCATAGGGTATCAATTTGCTCCTGTACGAGGTCAATTCTCTAATTGAACAACATCAAACCTCCTTTTAGTTGAGCATTAATTCCTTTTTGTACATCTAAGGCATGAGCTACATTGGCTAAAAGGTTATTCAGGGTCTGAGCAGTCTGCCCAGTATGACTAATGCCACGGTGGTAGCTCCAACAGCCGCCAATGAGATGGCAGTAACAATGGCAGCTGTAATTCCAGGATCCCTTTTCTGTCTGAAGAGAGTCAGAGCGTGAGGGCATCAACGGGCACAGGCACCCAGAGAGGCATGCGAGTAACCAGCTAGTAAATTTACTAGCATTACAGCATTGGGCAAAAAAGCAAGTATCATTACCACAATTACTTGGCTCTATGTGGCTAATAATGAATAAAAATGGGGGATATAAACAAACAGGTATGGGCTTATAGGAAATATTATGAGAAGCCTTAACCCCCTCGTTGGAGCATCCTGCATCAGTTCTAGAACTAGCAGTGGTGGTGTCCAAGGTCTGAGTAGGTTCAGGAGACCATTGCCCCCAGGGGCGAGATGTGCTCCTTGTAAATTGACTAACTCCATGTTTTCCTCCACTTTTGAAAGTTATTTAAGGTTCTTAAATTATTTTTTCCCCTTTTTTAAAAATTTTTCATCAATTACACTTTATTCATTCTGCATCCCCCCATAAGCCCCTCCCTCCCCTCCCAATCCCACCCTCCCTCCTCCCTCTGCATTCATGCCACTCCCCAAGACCACTGATAGGGGAGGTTCTTCTCTCCTTTCTGATCTTAGTCCATCAGTTCACATCAAAAGTGGCTGCATTGTCCTCTACTATGGCCTGGTAAGGTTGCTCCCCCTCAGGAGGAGGTGATCAAAGAGCAGGCCAGTCAGTTCATGTCAGAGGCAGTCCCTCTTCACATTACTATGTAACCCAATTGGACTCTGAACTGCCCTGGGCTACATCTGTGCAGGGGTTCTGGGTTATCTCTATGAATAGTCCTTGGTTGGAGTATGAGTCTCTGGGAAGTTCCCTGTGTTCAAATTTTCTTGTTCTGTTGCTCTCCTTGTGGAGACCCTGTTCCCTCCAGCTCTTACTATTTCCCAGTTCTTACCTAAAATTCCATTCACTCTGCCCAACACTTGCCCATCAGGCTCAGCATCTGCTTTGATAGTCTGAAGGGCAGAGGCTTTCAGAGGCCCTCTGTGGTAGGTTCCTAGGTTGTTTCCTGTTTTCTTCTTCTTCTGATGTCCATCCTCTTTGCCTTTCCGGATGGGGATTGGACATTTTTGTTAGGGTCCTCTCTCTTGCTTAGTTTCTTTAGATGCACAGGTTTTAGTGGGTTTGTCCTATGTTGTATGTCTATATGAGTGAGTATATACCATGTGTGTCTTTTTGCTTCTGGGACAACTCACTCAGGATGATCCTTTCCAGATCCCACCATTTACCTGCAAATTTCATGATTTCCTTATTTTTCATTGCTGAGTAATATTCCATTGTGTAGATGTACCACATTTTCTGCATCCATTCTTCAGTTGAGGGGCATCTGGGTTGTTTCCAGCTTCTGGCTATTACAAATAAAGCTGCTACAAACATGGTTGAGCAAATTTCTTTTTTGTGTGCTTGAGCCTCTTTTGGATATATGCCCAGGAGTGGTATGGCTGGATCTTGGGGAAGCACTATTCCTAGTTGTCTGAGAAAATGCCAGATTGATTTCCAGAGTGGTTGTGCCAGTTTATATTCCCACCAGCAGTGGAGAAGGGTTCCTCTTTCTCCACAACCTCTCCAGCATGTGTTGTCACTTGAGTTTTTGATCTTGGCCATTCTCATGGGTGTAAGGTGAAATCTCAGGGTTGTTTTGATTTGCATTTCCCTAATGGCTAGTGAGGTTGAGCATTTCTTTAAGTGCTTCTCTGCCATTCGATATTCCTCTACAGAGAATTCTCTGTTTAGCTCTGTTCCCCATTTTTTAAGTGGGTTACTTGGTTTGCTGCTTTTCAGCTTCTTTAGTTCTTTATATATACTTGATATGAGTCCTCTGTCAGATAAAGGGTTGGTAAAGATTCTTTCCCAATCTGTAGGAGGTCACTTTGTTTTGATGACGGTGTCCTTTGCTTTGCAGAAGCTTTTCAGTTTCATGAGGTCCCATTTATTGATTGTTGCTCTTAGAGCCTGTGCTGTTGGAGTTCTGTTCAGGAAGTTTTCCCCTGTACCAATGAGTTCTAGGGTATTCCCCACTTTTTTTTCAAGCCGATTTAATGTGTCTGGTTTTATGTTGAGGTCTTTGATCCACCTGGACTTCAGTTTTGTGCAGGGTGACAAGTATGGATCTATTTTCATTTTTCTACATGTAGACATCCAGTTGGACCAGCACCATTTGTTGAAGATGCTATCTTTTTTCCATTGTATGGTTTTGGCATCTTTGTCAAATATCAGGTGTCCATAAGTGTGTGGGTTTATTTCTGGGTCCTCTGTTCGGTTCCATTGATCCACCATTCTGTTTCTATGCCAGTACCATGCAGTTTTTAAAACTGTTGCTCTATAGTACAACTTAAGATCAGGGATGGAGATACCTCCAGAAGATCTTTTATTGTAGAGGATTGTTTTAGCAATTCTGGGTTTCTTGTTATTCCATATGAAGTTGAGAATTTTTCTTTCCAGGTCTGTAAAGAATTGTGTTGGTAATTTGATGGGCATTGCATTGAATGTGTAGATTGCTTTTGGTAAGATGGCCATTTTTACTATGTTAATCCTACCAAGCCATGAGCATGGGAGATCTTTCCATCTTCTCATATCTTCTTCTAGTTCTTTCTTCAGAGATTTGAAATTTTTTTCATACAAGTCTTTGACTTCCTTGGTTAGGGTTACTCCGAGGTACCTTATGTCATTTGTGGCTATTGTGAAGGGTGTTGTTTCCCTAATTTCTTTCTCAGCCCTTTTGTCTTTTGTATACAGGAGGGCTACTGATTTTTTTGAGTTAATTTTGTATCCGGCCACTTTGCTGAAGGTGTTTATCAGCTGTAGGAGTTCCCTGGTAGAGTTTTTGGGGTCACTCACATATACTATCATATCATCTGCAAATAGTGATAATTTGACTTCTTCCTTTCCAATTTGTATTTCTTGATCTCCTTCAACTGTCTTATTGCTCTAGCAAGGACTTCCAGAACTATGTTGAAGAGATATGGAGAGAGTGGGCAGCCTTGTCTTGTCCCTGATTTCAGTGGGATTGCTTTAAATTTCTCTCCGTTCAGTTTGATGTTGGCTATAGGTTTGCTGTATATCGCCTTTACTATGTTTAGATATGTGCCTTGTATCCCTGATCTCTCCAATACTTTAAACATGAATGGATGTTGGATTTTGTCAAAGGCTTTTTCAGCATCTAGGAAGATTATCATGTGGTTTTTTTCTTTCAATTTGTTAATATGGTGGATCACATTGATGGATTTCCGTATATTGAACCATCCCTGCATACCTGGGATGAAGCCTACTTGGTCATGGTGGATGATATCTTTGATGGGTTCTTGTATTCGGTTTGCGAGTATTTTGTTGAGTATTTTTGCATCAATGTTCATAAGGGAGATTGGCCTGAAATTCTCTTTCTTTGTTGAGTCTTTGTGAGGTTTAGGTACCAAGGTGACTGTGGCTTCATAGAACGAGTTTGGTAATGTTCCTATTTTGTGGAATAGTTTGAAGAGAATTGGTGTTAGCTCTTCTTTGAATGTCTGGTAGAATTCTGCGCTGAAACCATCAGGTCCTGGGCTTTTTTTGGATGGGAGACTTTCGATGACTGCTTCTATTTCCTTGGGGGATATAGGACTATTTAATTGATTTACCTGGTCCTGATTTAGCTCTGGTAAGTGGAATCGATCAAGAAAATTGTCCATTTCATTTAAATTTTCAAATTTTGTTCCGTATAGACTTTTGAAGTAAGTCCTAATGATTGCTTGGATTTCCTCAGTGTCTGTAGTTATGTCCCCCTTTTCATTTCTGATTTTGTTGATTTGTATGGTGTCTCACTGCCTTTTAGTTAGGTTGGCTAAGGGTTTGTCTATCTTGTTGATTTTCTAAAAGAACCAGCTCTTGGTTTCGTTGATTCTTTGAATTGTTTTATTTGTTTCTAATTGATTGATTTCAGCCCTGAGTTTGATTATTTCCAGCCGTCTGCTCCTTCTTGGTGTGTCTGCTTCTTCTTTTTCTAGGGTTTTTAAGTGAGCCATTAAGTTGCTTGAATGAGCTGTCTCAAATTTCTTCTTGAAGGCACTTAGTGCTATGAACTTTCCTCTTAGCACTGCTTTCATTGTGTCCCACAAGTTTTGGTATGTTGTGTCTTCATTTTCATTGAGTTCTAGGAAGGTTTTAATTTCTTTCTTTATTTCTTCCCTGACCCAGCTGTCTTTTAGTAGCAAGTTGTTCAGTTTCCATGTATGTGTAGGCTTTTTGCTATTTCTGTTGTTACTGAGGTCCAGCTTTATTCCATGGTGATCAGACAGGATACAAGGGATTATTTCAATCTTCCTGTATTTGTTGAGGATTGCTTTGTGACCAACTATGTGGTCTATTTTGGAGAAGGTTCCATGAGGTGCTGAGAAGAAGGTAAATTCTTTTGTGTTTGGGTGTAAGGTTCTGTAAATGTCTGTTAGGTCCATTTGATTCATGACCTCTGTTAGAGATAGCGTTTCTTTGTTTAATTTCTGTTTTGTTGACCTGTCCTTTGTTGAGAGTGGGGTGTTGAAGTCTCCCACTATTAGTGTGTGGGGATCTATATGTGGTTTAAGTTTCATCAATGTTTCTTTCACAAATGTGGGTGCCCTTGTATTTGGGGCATAGATGTTCAGGATTGTGATGTCTTCTTGGTGGAATTTTCCCTTGATGAGTATGAAGATTAATTTTGGTTGAAAGACTATTTTATCAGATATTAGAATGGCTACTCCTGCTTGCTTCTTGTGTCCATTTGCTTGAAAAGCCGTCTTCCATCCCTTTACCCTCAGGTAATGTCTATCTTTGTGATTTAGGAGTGTTTCTTGTATACAACAGATTGCTGGGTTTTGTTTACGCATCCATTCTGTTAGTCTGTGTCTTTTTATTGGAGAATTAAGTCCATTGATATTGAGAGAGAGTAATGACCAGTGGCTGTTAAATCCTTTGACTTTGATGTTGGCTATGGTCATACGGTTGTGTGCTTGGTTGCTTTTTGTTTTACTGAAGTGAGGTTATTTATTTCCTGTGTTTTCTTGAATGTAGCTAGCTTTCTTGGGTTGTATTTTTCCTTCCAGTGTCTTCTGTAATGCTGGATTTGTTTGTAGGTATTGTTGAAATTTGTTTTTGTCATTGAATATCTTGTTTTCTCCGTCTATGAGGACTGAGAGTTTTGCAGGGTATAGTAGCCTGGGCTGACATCTGTGTTCTCTTAGGGTCTGCATGATATCTGTCCAGGCCCTTCTGGCTTTCATAGTCTCTGTTGAAAAGTCAGGTGTGATTCTAATGGGTTTGCCATTATATGTTACTTGGCCTTTTTCTTGCAGCTTTTAGTATTTTTTCTTTGTTCTGTATACTTAGTGTTTTGATTATTATGTGGCGGGAGGATTTTCTTTTCTGGTCTAATTTATTGGGTGTTCTATAGGCCTCTTGTATTCTTATTGGCCTCTCCTTTAAGTTGGGAAAATTTTCTTCAATGATTTTGTTGAAAATATTTTCTGGGCCTTGGTGCAGGGAATCTTCTTTTTCCTCTATTCCTATTAATCTTAGGTTTTGTCTTTTTATGTTGTCTTGAATTTCTTGGACTGTCTGTTTCAGGAATTTTTTAGATTTATCATTTTCTTTGACAGATACATCTATTTCTTCCATTGTATCTTCCACACCTGAGATTCTGTCTTCCATTTCTTGTAGCCTATTGGTTATGCTAACCTCTGTAGTTCCTGCTTTCTTCCCTAAGTTCTTTCTCTCCACAATTTCTTTCATTTGTGTGTTTTTTTTAATTTTTCCAATTCTATCTTCAGGTCTTGAGCTATTTTGTTGGTTTCCTTCCCCTGTCTGACTGTATTTTCATGTTTTTCCATCAGTTCCTTCAGCTGTTTGTTTGAACAATCCACTGTTTCTTTTATTTCATTCAGTGATTTAAGCATTTCCTCTCTAAAGGCCACATACTTTTTGGCTTCAGCTTCTTCTATTTCTTTTCGTATTTTATTTGTTTCCTCTGTTATCTTCTTCATGAGCATAGATGTTAGGTCGTCTCCTTGAATTTCATTTATGCTGGGGTGTCTAGGGCTATTTGCCCCTGGATAATTGGGTTCTGGAGATGCCATAATGCTCTGGCTTTTGTTGGTTGAACTTTTACGCTGTCCTCTACCCATTGGGCTATCTTAGTTGTTTGAATTTAGTTTCTCGTTGTTCCTGGACTCTTGTAGTGGAGAGAATCCCTTTGGCAGGAAGATCTTTTTTCCTGAAGGAAGCCTTCCCAGCTTTTTGGGTATAGTCCCTGTATGTCCGCTGTTTTTCAGGAGTTGCTACAGCTCACCTCAGGCATAGAGACCTGGGTGGTAACTGTGGTCCTGATTAGTCGAGAGGGCTCTCCTCTAACAGGGAGAAGTCCTGGGGGAAGCTGCCCTTTTTCTGGGTTTCTTGCTGTAAATTTAGTGATCAGCTGAGGTGATCTGTGGCGGGTGAGTACTGCTCTGGTGTCTTGGGGCACTCAGTTCTGTCTGTTTGCAATCTGCAGTCTGCTAGACTTTCCCTAGGTGACCCCAGCAGCACGGTTTCTTCCTTCTCTGTGGGGTCCTCTCCGGACAGGGGTTCCCAGTCCATGTTGTACTGGGGCACACAGCTTGTCTGTATCGCTGAGCACAAAGCTCTCTGCGTGCGGCAGGAGCTTGGCTGTGATGGCGGCAGAGACTTTCCGGGGAGAGACTGGGTGACCTGCGATCAGACCCACAACCCTGCTTCCCCGTGGGGTCCCCCCATGACTGGGACTCCCAGTCTCAGGTACCTTTGTGCCCATGGATCAGCCTGGGAAAGTGGCTGGGACCCACCCGCTTGCGGCTCCAGCCCGGAGACCCAAAGCCGGGATTTCTTCTGGGTTCTGGCTGGGTAGCCGTGAGTAGACCAGACCGATTCCCCCACCGTGGGAGCCTCCCCTCACCTGGGAAAAACGATCGATGTAGTTTCAGGGCCCCGAGTTCAGTCTCCTGGTCTCTGCACGGAAAGTGCTGTCCTGCTGCTCAGACGCGCTGTTTTCCCGGCGCCGCCATCTTGGCTCCCCCCTGATAAACAATTTTTAAATGCTGTTTTATTCTTTGACAATTTGTCTGAAAATACTAGTGTTGCTTGAATAAATTTCTTAGACATTCTAGACATTAACATTCCAGTAGTTACATTTATCACAAAGTGTTCTTAATCTTCAGCTTTTCTGTTGTCTTCATTTGGATATATGTTCACAAGTATATTGTGTAGTTTTTTTCTTTTAATTTTTATTAATTACACTTTATTCACTTTGTATCCCTCTATAAACCCCTCCCTTCTCCCTGCCCAGTCCCACCTTCCCTCCCCCTTCTCTAGGTATGCCCCTCCCCAAGTTCACTGATAGGGGAGGTCTTCCTCCCCTTCCTTCTGATCCTAGTCTATTAGGTCTCATCAGGACTGGCTGCACTGTCCTCCTCTGTGGACTGGTAAGGCTGCTCCTCCTTCAGGAGGAGGGGATCAAAGAGCCAGCCTATGAGTTCATGTCAGAGATGGTCTTTGTTCCCATTACTATGGAACCTACTTGGTCATTGAACTGTCATGGGCTACATCTGTGCAGGGGTTCTAGGTTATCTCCATCAATGGTACTTGGTTGGAGTATCAGTCTCAGAAAAGACCCCTGTGCCCAGATTTTTTGGTTCTGTTGCTCTCCTTGTGGAGCTCCTGTCCTCTCCAGATCTTACTATTTCCCACTTCTTTCATAAGATTCCCTGCACTCTGCCCAAAGGTTGGCCATAAGTCTCAGCATCTGCTTTGATATCCTGCAGGGTAGAGCCTTTCAGAGGCCCTCTGTGGCAGGCTCTTGTCCTGTTCCCTGTTTTCTCCTTCTTCTGATGTCTATCCTCTTTGCCTTTCTGAATGGAGATTGAGCATTTTAGCTGGTGTCCTCCTTTTTAATTAGTTTCTTTTGGTGTACAGATTTTAGTAGGTTTATTCTATATTATATGTCTAATATCCACTTATGAGTGAGTATATACCCTGTGTGCCTTCCTGTTTCTGGTGTACCTCACTCAGGATGATCTTTTCCAGTTCCCACCATTTACCTGCAAATCTCATGATTTCCTTGTTTTTTTATTGCTGACAAATATTCCATTGTGTAGATGTACCACAATTTCTGTATCCCTTCCTCCGTTGAGGGGCATTTGGGTTGTTTCCAGCTTCTGGCTATTACAAATAAAGTTGCTACAAATATGGTTGAGCAAATGCCCTTATGTTGTACTTGAGCATATTTTAGATATATGCCTAGGAGTAGTATAGCTAGATCTGGAGGAAGTGCTATTTCTAATTGTCTGAGAAAGCACCAGATTAATTTCCAGAGTGGTTGTAGAAGTTTACATTCCCACCAGCAGTGAAGGAGAATTCCCCTTTCTCCACAACCTCTCCAGCATGTGTTGTCACTTGAGCTTTTGATCTTGGCCATTCTGAAGGGTGTAAGGTGAAATCTCAGAGTCATTTTGATTTGCATTTCCCTGATGACTAAGGACGCTGAACATTTCTTTAAGTGTTTCTCTGCCATTCGATATTCCTCTGTTGAGAATTCTCTGTTTAGCTCTGTACCCCATTTTTTAATTGGATTACTTGATTTATTGCTGTTTAACTTCTTGAGTTCTTTATATATACTAGATATTAGTCCTCTGTCAGATGGACGATTGGTGAAGATCCTTCCCCAATCTGTAGACAGTCTTTTTGTTTTGAGAACAGTGTCCTTTGCTTTACAGAAGCTTTTCAGTTTCATGAGGTCCCATTTATTGACTCTTGGTCTTAGAGCCTGTGCTGTTGGTGTTCTGTTCAGGAAGTTGTCATCTGTACCAATGAGTTCAAGGCTCTTCCCCACTTTTTCTTCTAACAGGTTTAGTATGTCTGGTTTTATATTGAGGTCTTTGATCCACTTGGACTTTAGTTTTGTGCAGGGTGATAAATATGGATCTATTTGTATTTTTCTACATGTAGATGTCCAGTTAGACCAGCACCATTTGTTGAAGATGCTATCTTTTTTTTTTCCATTGAATGGTTTTGGCATCTTTGTCAAAAATCAGGTGTCCATAAGTGTGTGTATTTATTTTGGGGTCTTCTATCTGATTCCATTGATCCACCATTCTGTTTCTGTGCCAGTACCATGCAGTTCTTAGTATTGTTGCTCTATAGTACATCTTGAGATCAGGGATGGAGATACCTCCAGAAGATCTTTTATTGTAGAGGATTGTTTTAGCAATTCTGGGTTTCTTGTTATTCCATGTGAAGTTGAGAATTTTTCTTTCAAGGTCTGTAAAGAAATTGTAATTTGATGGGAATTGCATTCAATCTGTAGATTGCTTTTGGTAAGATGGGCATTTTTAATACATTAATCCCGCCAAACCATGAGCATGGGAGATATTTCCATCTTCTGATATCTTCTTCTAATTCTTTCTTTAGAGACTGGAAATTTTTTCACACAAGTCTTTGACTTGCTTCATTAGGGGTCACAACAAGGTACTTTATATCCTTTGTGACTATTGTGAAGGGTGTTATTTCCCTAATTTCTTTCTCAGTCAGCCCTTTTGTCTTTTGTATACAGGAGGACTACTGATTTTTTTTTTTTTAGTTAATTTTGTATCCAGGCACTTGGCTGAAGGTGTTAATCAGCTGTAGGAGTTCCCTGGTAGAATTTTTGGGGTCACTCAGGTATACTATCATATCATCTGCAAATAGTGATACCTTGACTTCTTCCTTTCCAATTTGTATCCCCTTGGTCTCCTTTAATTTTCTTATTGCTTTAGCAAGGACTTCAAGAACTGTGTTGAAGAGATATTGTAAGAGTGGACAGCCTTGCTTTGTCCCTGATTTCAGTAGGATTGCTTTAAGTTTCTCTCCATTGACTTTGATCTTTTTCTATAGGCTTGCTGTATATTGCCTTTACTATGTTTAGGTATGTGCCTTGTATGCCTGATCTCTCCAAGACTTTAAATATGAATGGGTGTTGGATTTTATCAAATGCTTTTTCAGCATCTAAGGAGATGATCATGTGGTTTTTTCTTCTTCAGTTTGTTCATATGGTGGATCACATTGAAGGATTTCCATATATTGAACCACCCCTGCATACCTGAGAGGAAGCCTACTTGGTCATAGTGGATGATATCTTTGATGTGTTCTTGTATTCAGTTTGCAAGTATTTTGTTGAGCATTTTTGCATCAATGTTCATAAGGGAGATTGGCCTGAAATTCTCTCTCTTTGTTGGGTCTTTGTGAGGTTTAGGTACCAAGGTGACTGTGGCTTCATAGAATAAGTTTGGTAGTGTTCCTTCTGTTCCTCTTTTGTGGACTAGTTTGAAGAGTATTGGCATTAGCTCTTCTTTGAAGGTCCGGTAAAATTCTGTGCTGAAACCATCTGGCCTTGGGCTTTTTTTTTTTTTTTTTTTTTTTTTTTATGAGTGTTTTGATGAACACTTCTACTTACTTAGGGGATATAGGGCATTTAATTGATTTACCTGGTCTTGATTAAGCTTTGGCAAGTGGAATCAGTCAAGAAAATTGTCCATTTGATTTAGATTTTCAAATTTTGTGGCATATAGGCTTTTGAAGTAAGACCTAATGATTATTTGGATTTCTTCAGTGTCTGTGGTTATGTCCCCCAATTAATTTCTGATTTTGCTGATTTGCTTAGTATCTCTCTGCCTTTTAGTTAGTTTGGCTAAGGGTTTGTCTATGTTGTTGATTTTCTCAAAGAACCAGTTCTTGGTTTCATTGATTCTTTGAATTGTTTTATTTGTTTCTAATTGATTGATTTCAGCCCTGAGATTGATTATTTCCAGTAGTCTACTCCTCTTTGGTGTGTCTGCTTCTTTTTTTTCCTAGGGCTTTTAGGTGAGCCATTAAGTCGTTTGAATGAGATGTTTTAAATTTCTTCTTGAAGGCACTTAGGGCTATGAACTTTCCTCTTAGCACTGCTTTCATTGTGTCCCATAAGTTTGGGTATGTTGTGCCTTCATTTTCATTGAATTTTAGGAAGACTTTAATTTCTTTCTTTATTTTTCTCTGACCCAGCTGTCATTTAGAAGCAAGTTGTTCAGTTTCCATGTGTGTGTGTACGCTTTTTGCTATTTTTGTTGTTGAGGTCCAGCTTTAGTCCATGGTGATCAGATAGAATACAAGGGATGATTTCAATCTTATATCTGTTGAGGCTTGCTTTGTGACCAACTATATGGTCTATTTTGGAGAAGGTTCCATGAGGTGCCGATAAGAAGGTAAATTCTTTTGTGTTTGGGTGAAAGATTCTGTAGATGTCTTTTAGGTCCATTTGATTCAAAACCTCTGTCAGAGTTATTGTTTCTTTGTTTAATTTCTGTTTTGTTGATCTTTGTTGAGAGTGGGGTGTTGAAGTCTTTCACTATTAATGTGTGGGAATCTATGTGTGGTTTAAGTTTTATTAATGTTTCTTTTACAAGTGTGGGTGCCCTTGTATTTAGGGCATAGATGTTCAGGATTGTGATATCTTCCTGGAATTTTCCCTTGATGAATATGAAGTGTCTTTCTTTATCTCTTTTTATTAATTTTGGTTGAAAGTCTATTTTATTAGATATTAGAATGGCTACTCCTGCTTGCTTCTTGGGTCCATTTGTTTGGAAAACCGTCTTCCAGCCTTTTACCCTTAGGTAATGTCCATCTTTGTGACTTAGGTGTGTTTCTTGTGTGCAACAGATTGTTGGGTCTTGTTTATGCATCCAATCTGTTACTCTGTGTCTTTTTATTGGAGAACTGAGTCCATTGCTGTTGAGAGACATTAATGACCAGTGGCTGTTAGATCCTTCAATTTTGATGTTGGCTATGGTAGTGTGTTTGTGTGCTTGGCTACTTTTTGTTATGCTGTAGTGAGGTTATTTATTTCCTGTGTTTTCTTGAAAGTAGTTAGTTTTCTTGGGTTGTATTTTTCCTTCTAGTATCTTTTGTAATGCTGGATTTGTGTGTAGGTATTGTGGAAATTTGTTTTTGTCATTGAATATCTTGTTTTCTCCATCTATGAGGACTGAGAGTTTTACTGGGTATAGTAGCCTAGGCTGACATCTGTGTTCTCTTAGGATCTGTATGATATCTGTCCAGGCCCTTCTGGCTTTCATAGTCTCTGGTGAGAATTCAGGTGTGATTCTAATGGGTTTGCCATTATATGTTACTTGGCCTTTTTCTTGCAGCTTTTAGTATTTTTTCTTTGTTCTGTATACTTAGTGTTTTGATTATTATGTGGCGGGAGGATTTTCTTTTCTGGTCTAATTTATTGGGTGTTCTATAGGCCTCTTGTATTCTTATTGGCCTCTCCTTTAACTTGGGGAAATTTTCTTCTATGATTTTCTTTAAAATATTTTCTGGGCCTTGGAGGAGGGAACCTTTTCTCACTATTCCTATTACTCTTAGGTTTTGTCTTTTTATGTTGTCTTGGATTTCTTGGATGGTTTGTGTCAGGAATTTTTTAGATTTATCATTTTCTTTGACAGATACATCTATTTCTTCCATTGTATCTTCTACACCTGAGATTCTTTCTTCCATCTCTTGTAGTCTGTTGGTTATGCTTACCTCTGTAGTTGTAGTTGCTGTTTTCTTTCCGAGGTTCTCCCTCTCCATGGTTTCCTCCATTTGTTTTTTTTTTTAATTTTTCCAAATCTGTCTTCAGATCTTGAACCATTTTGTTGAATTCCTTCATCTGTCTGACTGTATTTTCCTTCAATTCCTTTACCTGTTTGTTTGAAGAATCCACTGTTTCTTTTATTTCTTTCAGTGATTTAATCATTTCCTCTCTGAAAGCCACAAAGTGGCTGCATCCTCCTGTATTTCTTTATGGATGGGCATAATCTGTTTTACTATATCTTCCTTTAATTCTTTATGCATTTTATTTGCTTCCTCCATTAATCTCTTCATAAGCATGGATGTAAGGTCATCTTCTTGGATTTTACTTACGTTAGGGTGTCCAGGGTACTTGCCTCTGGGTAACTTGGTTCTGCAGATGCCATATTGCTTTGCCTATTTTTTGGTTGTGCTTTTTGCTTGCCTCTACCCATCTTGCTGTCTCAGGTGTTGTCTGTTAATTTCTGGTGCCTGTTGGGTCCTGGGGTGGGGAGAATCCACTTGGCAGGGTTCTGAAGGAGATCTCCTCAGCTTTTTGGGTATGGTCAACTGAATGACAGTACTTCTCATGAATTGTCAGTTTACCTCAGGCATATGAACTGTGTGGTAACTGTCATGTTCAGGAAGGCTCTCTTCTCATCACAAGTCCTGAAGATGGCTGCTCTGCTGCTGAGTTTCTTGCTCTGAGTTTAGTGAGCTATAGCTGTTGCTCTTAAGGTACAATTGTTGGGTGCAGCCCTCTTGAAGAACCAGGGAGTCCCGCAGTTTTGTCAGTTTAGTTAGGGATAACTGGTTACACCTTGGAGCAGTATCTGAGGGCTGCTCTAATGGCTCTTAGGCTTTTGTAGGTCTGAGGATGTAGCTGTGTGTCCCTGTGTCCTTGTAGTAATCAATTGCAGGTGAGCATGTCACTCATGCCTGCAGTAGAAGGCTAGAGCCTTGAGCCTGTGTGAATCTAGAAAGTCTTCTGGAGCTGGGTGTCCTGAGTGTTGGACCTAATGATCTCCTGCTGTGGTGTTTCCTCCCAATAGGGATCCCCAGAGGCTTTGAGGACTGCCATTCTGTCTGTAGAACATGCAGGCGCAGGCACGTGTGGCTCTGCCTTGCTGGCAATTGGGCGCCTGGGTGTCTGCAGAAACTGGGTAACTTTCCCTGAGAACTTTTAGGTGTGAGGGTGTTGGCTGAGTGCTCTGAGATCAGACCTGCTGTTCCCCTCCCTGTGGGTTTGCACCTGACAGAGAAATTCAGTCTCTGGTGCCCTGGGGCCCACAGTTCTATCTGGGGAAGTGAGTTAGGTGCGCAGGCAGGTCTCTGCACGGGCTGCTGGGTGTCCAACAGACCCTGGGTCTTTTCAAGGGATTGTCTGGGTGACCTAAGGTCGGTCCAATCATTTCCTGCACTGTGGGGTTTTCTCTCGACTGGAAATCTCAGTCTCTGATGTTGTAGGGCCCACAGTTCAGTCTGGGACAGTGATCAGAGCATGCTGGCCTATGGCTCTGGGCTGGAGAACAAGCACCTATGAACCAGGACCTCTTCCGAGTTTAGATGGGTGAGTTGAAGCTGATTGAATCCCACACGTGGGGTATCCTCTTACCTGGGAAACGCAACCGCTTGTGTTTTAGGACTGAGAGTTCTGACTACTGGTCACTGTGCTGATCCTGCTGTGCTGCTGGTCAGAGAGAGTGTCCTCACAGCGCTGCCATCTTGGATCCTCCTCCAGATGTGACCTATTGTGTAGTTTTTAATATAAAATTCATTAAACTTTTCAGAGCCACTTTTCCTTTAATTTGCTGCTTTAAGAATTACTTTTAACTTCAATTACAGATATGACTCTGTAATGGATTTCACTTGCTAACACCTGGTTTTCCTACAGCTATCCTATGAGCAATGATGGATTCATCTACTACATTTCATCCTTATGTTTTATATTTACATCTAAAATCTCATTTATTTCTGCTTTCGCAATGTGTAAACCACATGAGTAAGCATTGATATTACTATCCCATATGATTATATTAAAGCTATTACCTAACCTTATTATTTGCTTTTTAGCCTTTATGTTTTATAATTACAATGTCATATTTAAAAAGGTGTTCTTGTTGGACTTTATTGCTCTATTAAATATACACATTTGCTTATGGTTAAGTATTTTCAAAATCGGATTTAATCCAACAATCCAGAAATGAGACTCTCACTAATGCTCTGCTCGAATAAGTTCGTATACAATATGTCTAGGTACTATGATTCATGGGCTGTCCTTCAACAAGCTTGTGTGTATATGTTAGCCATAGATATATTTATAGATCTTTTATTTCAGAAGCGTGTGAAGGGATTTTGTGGCTTCACAATTGATGCACACATATATTCTAAACTGTGTTTACTAATAGCAGCATGTGGGGTGCACATACCATTGTGCTGTGTGGTGGTTTGAGGAGTTGGTTCTTTCCTTCTGCCTTTGTATAGATTCCAGGAGAGCACTCAGACTGGCAGGCCTGTCTGGGACCCGACAAGCCATCATGCCGGTCCCGTGTGTGCTTTATACATTTTGTTACTTGCACCGTCTTCAAGCCCACTGCTTCTATTTCACTGCTGAGGATTTTCTACGTACATGATTTACCCACCCAGAAAAAATGCATTTTAAATCTTTATAAAATTTTTATCTTTAATTTATTCAGTATTTCTCAGCTTTTTTTAAGATGAGAGAGAACATACATTATTTCAGAACTTTAAGGAAATTTTGTAACCTAACGCTAAAGTTATGAGGAGCACCCCACTTTCTGCTCAGAAACAGAAAGACATAATACTTACCACCAAAGGAATATAAACCCTGAAAAGACACCGAGTCAGCAAGACTGTATCTCTACTGAAGCCTTAGACAGTGAACAGAGAGTATACATGATCTTAACCATCTACTTGGTGGTTATTCAGGGCCACTCTGCGGTGACAGAGTCCCTGCCTGCAAGAGCTACAATGGTTGCTTTCATACTTCTTAGTGAGGGCATCAGCATCAAATGAAATGTGTTGAAATGAAATCACATGCCAACATACGACTTGAAACAGTTTTTACTGTAAAAATATTATGGTGTTTAATTTTTTTCCCCCATTTTAGGTACTCTACCCAAAGTAACCTATGATTACATATACTTTCTCGACAGTGTAACCTCGGAATTTTCAGACAACCTACAAATATATATATATTTTAAATTTAGAAACTGCTTTTTACATTTCTAGCCTAATTGGGGTACCATTAAAATCAGTGCGTATCATTCTTCATGAACAGCTGCTTCCTTATAGGCTTCTACATGCTTCTTTGCGGTCTGTGCTATTACTATGGCATTTTATATGTTTTACATCCACAGACGTGTTAACACCATAGACAATGTATAGAGCAACTTGTATTTCATATTTACTACCAGTTAATTTAATTGAATCTAACATGAACAAATATCTTTTATGTTTAAAGTGTAGCATCCAGCTTTTAAGCCATAATTAGGGAAAGATTATAGACTTCTAGCACCCAGGACCCATGTGTTCTGAAATGCTTTTAAGCTCCGGCAATATTTTGATTGTAAACTGAGTATGTCTACCTAATTCCCAGTTTTGGTCCAGGTTTCAAACTGACTTGATACTTAAGATTTTAGTTTTCTTTTTTTCTTCCCCCAATACTAAAAACGGATCGAACAGGCTAAGTGGTGGGCGCATTCAAGTTCGTGCCTGTGAGTGAATCATGTGGTGTTTTATCTTTTTGTTGTGACTGCACCAATATGTCTGCAAACACTTTCTCTTAAACTCATGACCATTCAGAACGCTAAGCAAAACCAGGTGATTAAAGTTCTTAGAAAATACTGAGGTTTTGTGTCATTAAAGGTTTTATATAAAACAAATAAGACAAAGTTGGGCAGTGAATTGGAAGGGAAACCACAGAAATCCTTTCTAGAAAATATGGCCAAATTCGAATCTGTTTCTCACTGCAAACCACAGGGATTGCTACCCTTTTGGTCACGTATACCACATGCTGGACATTTCACAGGCATCGTTTCTATTGTGAAATGCTAGCATTTTCCCTAATGTCATGGCTTCCGAATGATGCTTTCTCCATTAATCTTTCTAACTATCATGCCTGTCCTGAAGTAGGGGTGGGGTGCTGAGCATTCAAGGCTCACCAGGATTCTCACCTGCTGTCCTCAGAACAGCACAGTATCATCTTCCAGTCTGCACAAAGCCTTCTGTCACCTTGGTCTCTCCTCAAACATGGGTGCCTGAGGGTATCACTGGCCAGGGAGGCCTGTAAGGCTCCCCTGGTGATTTCAGGATAGTAAACAAGGTTTTCCCAGTGAAATCTTCTATCTAAAGACACAGTTTTCAATAAAAGTGTGGCTAGGAGAGCAAGCATCGCTGAGGCTGTTTAGATGGAGTATTGTCTGGACAGACTTTAAGAGAAGCAGCTTGGCTAGTTCTAAGATGTCTGCTGGCTCATCTCTTCTCAGTGCTGCATGGCCATACCCGGCCAAGTCCTCAGTGACAGCAGCTGGTTTGGCTAACATCATGTTGTCAGACGGTGTGAAACTGGGGCTGGTGGGAGTGAGGTGTGTAGTCACCATTTGGGCGTAGTTGTGTGCATGAACCATGGCGCCTCATTTGCTGCTACGGATGCGGTCACTCTTAAACAGTGCGTACTTAAAGGCAGGGCACTCCTCTGTGCGGTGTTCATGTTGCCTTTTCTGTCCAGAGCTATAAAACGTGCTCGTTGCAGCGCTCGGCTCTGGGCTGTCTAATTTGGTGAAAGGTTAGTTTTGACCAAGACGTCTCTTAGAGTCTATGCCACGGCTTTCTAAGCACAGTCACAGGGCAGCCTGCCTTGCCGGCCTCTCTGGAAAGTGGGCGATGGGCTGACCTCTGCAGGTTTTCTGTCCCTGGGTGACTGAAGACCTTCTGGGAAGTCTTGAACAAGTGCTCAGTGACGTATGTAGCCAGGCACTTGGATCCAGTCAGTGCTGCCCAGTGGCCGAGGTATAGGGACACGTCAGTGTCAGGGCATTGCAGACACCACGACCCCTCATTGGTAGGATGTGTGCATATAAGTACTTAAGCATGAGAACTGATACCGGGGCCTAAAATATTGGCTGCACCAGCTCTGTCCCTGTTTCCAAAATTTCAAACACCCATCACAGTGCCTCCCTCTCTCCTCTCTCCTCACTTATCCAATTTCTCCTAACAACTTGTACAGGTCCCACTTTTATTCCCCTGTCAAGTGTGACCTGTGCTTGTCACACACCCTGTGACTTTGTGACCTAGGGGCCCCTCTATTGGCCAGGGACATTGTCTTTGCTTCAGTCATACAGTTCATTGAGGTGTGCCCCACCTCACCACCTGACCCTCACCCCAATTTATTTCTCTGGATGTCTTAATACGGAGTGCACGTGCCTCTTCAGAAGGATCAAGTAAGCTTTCCATATCTACATTAATATTCTTTTGGTTTAAAATAGATGTATTACACATATTCTTATATCCCGCACTTCTAGTCATGGACATTTACCTTAGAGACAACTGGAGCATCTGCTGGACAGACACTCATCAGTGTTTATCATAGCATAGCCATAGATTAGCATGATCAACAGGATTCGTACCTTCAACAGGAGACCAGCTAAATAAACACTCCATTATGCAGTATCTGCAGCCATAGAAATGATTATGCAGCTCCTTATTATTGACAACTTAAAAAAAAACAGATTTCAAGCTAGTAATTATATATATATATATATATGATCAGATTTACATAAAATCACCCATATTTGTGTTTGTACGTGCACTTATGTTCAGTGTGGTGTTTATTTTACAGTAATGTGGGTTTTTTATCTTGATTGTTTCTATTTTATCAAAAAAATAGTACTGGAAAAATAAAAGTAATTATTAGCAATGTATTTTCTTATAGCCACCAAAATAATGGTGTATTTTAAAGATTTTGTCTAGACGCTGTGCCCTGAGTGTACAGTGAGAATGGACTTGAATATCGTTCCTTCCTCCATTATTCGCCCACTGTCAGGCTGTCCTTCCAGCTCTGAGGAACCTTTGCAGCTATTGCAGACAGTATAAATGAAATAGCTGTGCAGCACCATCGTAGCGCACCATGCACACCAAGAACCATCGTTGCCGCAGCTTTGCTTCTGCAGGACACAGTTTCTCCCACGATGAAATAGATAGTTATTTCTGGTCAGATGAGTATTTTTTTATTTTACTTGGTGAGGGGTTTAGTCACACATGAACAATTAGCCATACTGAGCTTTCCAAAGTCCTTATATCCCAATTTCCACTTGAATTCTGACAAGTGTGTCTCTATTTTTATGAATCTGATTCGGTTTACTTGAAATTCCTGAAGCTGTTTGAAAACTACCCTACTAGCATTTACTTTCCTGTTTAAGAAACTCAGGTGGCTAAATGAAAGTCTGCTTGAACCTGCCTGCGAGTAAGAATCATTTCATGCGAAGGCAGAGGCTCTCTCTTGCTCTCAGAACAGATTGCCATGTAGCTAGTCATTAGATATTCAGAAAATTATGCTGTCCTTTATATTAGAATTCATGTCACTAGGTTAATCATTTAACGTCTCTGAGTTTCATATTTTTACATCCTTAAAATTGACATGATCCTTTAGATATCAGCTCAGAATAGTTACAGTTTTGCCAGAGAGGTTTAACTTTATCTCTCTTGTAATAAAACTGTAATATGATGAGACCTCTGAATAATAATCACCAGGCAAGGTACTACTCAAGAAATAGCCTTGGAAACTGCTGTTCAGTTAGTCATAGAATCCTGTTTTGTTGCTGAACTCTTTTTACTGAAACTTTTAATGGAATCAATAATGGCCAACGACAAGTTGTTACTTCTGTGAGATGGGTAGGATTTGGGGGCAGTGCTCAAAATGTGACTTGATTGTATGAGCTAAACTTTTTTAACGTATGCCCATTAATAATAAACATGGCTGTTGTGGAACAGTTTTTATTAAAGATGTCACTTTCCTACCATGTACATTGTGTTACTTATGTGACAATGGTATTTGTAGATGGTTAACTTAAGGATCTTAAATTGAGGTTCATTGTAATCACAGTGGTCATCATAGAGGAAGGCAGGAGGACGAAGGACTGTGAGAATATGATGCTTGGAGAAATCTGAGTGATACAGTTATTGACTAAGTAAGGACAACTCTAGATGCTAGAAAAGCAGAAAGTGGAGTGTTTTGTAGAGCAATGGTTTTCAGCCTGTGCCTTGTGACCCCCTTGGGGATTGAACAACCTTTTCATAGGGGTCATCTGAGACCATAAAAAATGCATATATTTATATTACATTTAATAACAGTAGCAACATTATGGTGATGAAATAGCAATAAAAATAATTTTATGGTTGGGGGCCACCACAGCATGAGGAACTGCATTAAAGGGTCACAGCATTAGAATGTTGAGAAGAACTTTTATAGCACCTCTACAAGGAATTAATGCTGCCAACACCTTGAAATTAGTCCAAATTAGTTGGACTTTTGATTTTGAGAACTGTTAAGAGAATATATTTAACATTTTGTTAATCTTCTAAGTGTGTGGTTATTTGCAACTGCCATTCTAGGAAATGATAACTAGTTGGTACCTGGAATGGGAATACTGCTATAAAAATGCTCCACCCCCAAATAGGAAGGGCCTTGAGACTGCACATTGGGTCAAGTTCCAGAAGAATTTGCAGGAGGATGTTCTAGAACAGAAGTAATTAAGTATCAAACACTCTGCTGGTTAGGGCTCATGAACTGTTATAGCAGAAAAAAAAAATCTGTATTCCTTAGAGAATACCTAAATACCTAAGATGGATGCTTGTAGAAACACAATGTTAAAGGCTCTATAGGTTAGAATTCAGAAGAACCTGAGGAAAGTTTTAGAGGAAACATACCTTATAGAATATATGAATCTCCACAGAAAGGACGTTGGCAGACATGCAAATGTTAAGGGTGCTTTTGTAAGTTCTTGGAGGTAATGAAAATTACATCATCGAAAACAGAAGGAATAGAGACACTTGGGATGCAGGAGCAGAGAGTATAGGTGGACGGTGTCTTACAGGTGACTGATTAAGTGACAAACTTGGTTTATCAGCTGGTAAGAATGCTAGATAGTGTTGAAGGTATGGCCAGATTTCTTCTCTCTGTTCACAGTGAAGGTAAGAGATAAGAGAGAAACTGGGCACAGAACTTTTAATTAAAAAGGAACATGGCATTTGTGACCAGGTTTATGATTAAGCTCTCCAGATTTGAAAAGATGCTAATATTTGGAGATGAGTTGTCAAGAAAGGATATACTGAAGAGAGAACAAAGGTGTGCCTAGATAATTTTCTTCTACTGCCTTGGTAAGATAAAGCAACAGCAACAACAAAACCAAAGAAAGCCTGGAGGCTTTTAAATCACATAGCTCTTGGAAGAGATTAGACATTCCAGGTGTAGATATCCCAACACAAGCCGAGAGGAAACCATTATAAGATGTGTGTGCTGTACACCATAGACCCATAAAGCTTTTGAGAGTGTTGTGATGGCAGAAATACTCAACAGCTGGGATCTAAAGCAGGAGACAGAGGGCAAAAGAAGTAAAACATTTGGATTTCTAAACTTCTACAGACAGGAAACATGCTTACAGAGCTTCTCAGGGGGAAGCATATCCTGAACAAGGAGGACGGAGCTGGCCTTTCAAAGACTCTCCTTGGGTTGAGAACCTACTGGTGTTTTCTCTATTTGGATTTCCAAACTGCTTTTGGCCATCAACTTCCCTTTTGCCTACTATTTCTTCCTTTTTGAAAGGGAATAAAGATGTGCATTTAATATTATATTATTTATACATGTGTGTGTCTGTACAAACGCGTGCCATGAGTGTGCATTGCCTATGTAGGAGGAGAGAGGACATCAGATCTCCTGGAATTGGAGTTGCAGGTGGTTGTGAGCCATTGTAGGTTCTGGGAATTGAACCCTGTCCTTCCGCAGAGCAGTAAGTGCTCTCACCTCTGAGCCATCGCTCTAGCTCCATGTTATTGAAATCACATAGTAATTGTTCCCTGAGTTGCACCATGGTTGTTTCGTTTTTCAGCTGTTGGACACTGGCTGCTTTATCCTCCCTTTGGATGGGGAGGCTTGGTCTTCCTCCGTATCTAGCTCAGGCTTTTAGCCAGCTCGGGCTTTGAAATCTTGATTCTTCTAGCTCAGCTCCCAGAGTGCAGGGCTCACAGGTGTCCCACACACCTGGTTTCTATCTTCATTTTAAAATGAGGTTTGGTTTCATGAACTACAGAAGCACCCTTACATTTTAGAGAAATGGGAATAGTGTAATATAACAAAAAGTACCTAGGAGCATCTAAGTTTTGTAACTTCGGCTTTGCAACTTACTAGGTTTGTGCCTTTTAATAAATCATATATTGCTGTCAATCCTGTCTATTGCTTTTCAATTATCTTCAAAAGAGAGACCTTATACTTACTTGAAGGGCTGACATAAAAATTAGAGAATGTGTTTAATCATGTATAATAAGGTGAAACCCATAGTAGGACCTCAACAAATGACAGCTATTGTTACTGTTATTATTTTTCTTCCCTTTGAAAGTATATACCAGTATACCTTTCAAGAAGCCATCTCCCCTATCAGTGGACTGGGGGAGAGGCATGGGTGGAGAAGAGGGAAGGAGGGTGGGATGGGGAGGAAAAGAGAGAGGGAGCTACAGGTAGGACACAAAGGGAATGAACTATAATTAATAAAAATAAAATATTATAATAAAAATAAAATAAGCAGAGTAAGATTATTATTCTGCTATCCCTAGAAACAAAAGCAATTCTTCAGACTGCCAGCTTTTCCCAGTATAAACTGTAGGGGCTCAGAGATCAATCACTTTAAGTCTTAATTTTGTCATTTGTAAAATTGGAGTAATACTAGCATTTACACACTAGAAAAAAACTGAGAAATAAGTGACATCCTATGTACACTACAGCCCGCAAAATCACAGTAGAACACTTCTAGCCGGGATCAGGGCAAGACTCCAGAGCGCCAGCTCCCAAAACCTTAAGATGATCCGTAATTGCATGATTTCACAGATACCTTTTAGATGCTTACGCAGTCACTTCTCAGACACTGAAGCCTTGATGAAGGTCGCTGTAGAGTCAGAGGCTGTGGGATGTCATCTTCTTCCAAATGCTGGCGAGCCGCAAGCTGCTGCACAACTCGGATGTTAACAGGTCTGGCTCAAATGCTCTGACCTTCTGAAAGCCTAACTTATCTTCTTCAGCCAGAGACAGTTTCATTTCTCTTAACAGCCAAGGTGGTGTGTGTGTGTGTGTGTGTGTGTGTGTGTGTGTGTGTGTGTGTCGTGTGTGGCTACCTCTCCCCTGAAGGCCATTTGCTTGGCTCGTAGTTTTAGCTTAGGGGCTCTCTATATCTGAGGAGCGCTTTCGCGTCAGGCTGCTGGGCCTGGCGCCTCATGCGCCTTTGAACTGTTGTGTTGACTCCAGAGGTTGTTCTTCTGTGTCACCACAGGGAGAGGGGCTCTCTGCGTCCTGCTTTGCCACTTTCCAATAAGGCATTCAGCTTCCCGGAACAGTTGTCTTACTTGTAGAATGATAATAATTCCAGTGCTATACTGCTTTGGGAGATTTGATAAACCGATAGATATCAAGCCAATTTTGACCAGTTTGGGCTTGCCCAGCACAGGAATACTGGCCCTTGTTATAGCTAAGGTATGTGTTCAATTTCTCTCTATCTTTTTTGCATTTACTACTCTATCAGGTAACTGTATTATTAAAAATATTAATATGTAATAACAACAAAATAAAAGGCATGTAACATCTCAATGTGTTGTGCAATGACAGAATATTATGTTGCTTTCTACTTTTGCCAACAAATATTTTATCGACTGTGTATATTTTACATTCACCATGGCAGCAAAATTAAAGCTACATTTACGTTAATTCCATGGAGTCCTGCCCCCACCTCAGTTTTGTGACCCAGCTGAAATTTGGTTCTGCTCACCAGGCTCCAACAAATCAAAACCTGAGTGAGATTAGTAGTAATTAAGACAAGACTTACTTAAGGAAGTAACTCTTACTCCTTTATACCTTGCTAATGGCTGCTTTGTAACTCATTCTGAAAGGGAGAGCAGCCATGCCAGGATGGCGGCATCAGCCTTTCTTTTCTCCTTTATTTCTGGCAGGCAGATGGGCCTCAGGTGAATAATGGACCCTTCTGTATGACCCTCCTTAGAGGACTGCCCAAGACCCATTTCTGTTCTCCCGCTTTCTCTTTATTTTCTTTCTCTTTGCCCATCCTCAGTTTCTTGGGGTGGTTATATCCTGGCCCCAAGGCATGCCAATCCTTAACCTCATAGAGAATTTGACTTATTAGAAAATCTTTTAGAAAAGTCCCAAAAGAATTGCTTCTCACTAGGTTTGAGGTGAGGAATAGAGATGGTCACATGAGGACTGCATCCAGCTATTGAGAGAGAACAGGGAAGGAGGGAGAGGCAAGAACAGGTGAGGATAGTGAAAGTCAGTAGTAAGACAGAGAAAAATGCCAAGATCATAGGCTACATTAGGAATTCTTGGCCATGAGCGCTGTATTGATTTTTCAAACATGTGGTCATGATGGGAATACAAGGTGGGAACCTGAGCCATTTGTCATCGTCACTTGAATGTGGAGGGGAAAATTACAAAGTCTTGCACATCTTTGATTTTTTTTTAATCTTTTTATTGCAACAGGCAGTCAGACGGCTACCTAAAATATACTGGGAAGGGGATGGATTGTTTTTTGATAATTGTTTGTAATTTATTTGTAAATTGCTTTGTATTTTAGTAACATGCTTTAGCTAAGAAATCCCCAAAATAGATTTCACCTCTGGATGTAGCTTTCTCCCCCAACCCTGCTGAAGGCAGATCATTTCATGTTGATACAGAAGAAAAATATATCAGCATATAGGTAATATAAGAAGGTAACCTAATACCTTGTAGAAGGAGTTTAATTATACTTTAATTTTGAGCATAAATGCTCCCGTTTCTACGTTCCTCTGAAGGCCGAGTAGGAAGTTGCCTGTTGGGTCATGAAGAAGATCACAGAGCCAGGTGCCCACTTTGCCCAGGAAGACTTTTGTTCAGCTCTACCACTCTGTCATTTTCTGGCTCTCCTCAGACTCAGTCCTAGCCCTTCCCTTATTGTCCACTGTCAGTGATAAGCAAGATGCTCCTCCCTGTGAACATTTCCATCACAGCTTTCTTCAGAAATACCTGTGCGCGTATGTGTGCTCATTTGCATTGACTGCACTGTTACCCCTAAAGTGGTATGAAAGGGAGACAAATTATTCCTTCAGTGAGATACACTGTCTCAAAAAGTATGGTGGAGGGAAATAGCAGAAGACACCTGAAGTGAACCTTTGGCCTGCACATGTATGTGCATGTCCATACACACACACACACACACACACACACTTCACTTCACTTCACTTCACTTCACTTTGCAAATTCTGAAATACCTGAGAGTGTGGCTACTGGCTTGTGATGCAAGGAAGAAAAATGAAAAATGGAGGAAATTTGATGAAAAGTTTGTATGTGCTCACTGTAGACTGCCTTTTAGTTTGACATACATAGCAGAGGGATCCAGGAGGAGTGATTTCATCGCATGCTGTCTGCAAAAGAAAAGTGAGTATTTTAACAAGCTGAGAACATCTCCAGATGAATTCTGCTTGCTGATGAAAAGGCAGTAGGCACTTGTTACTGAGAATGTCTTCCATAGTGCCCAGAGGGTCATGTGAAGGTGAGTGTCCGGTGTGGTAGCTGTTACTATTTGCAAAAGTTGGTAGCAAGGCTGCCAAGGAGTTCCTGCCATTGCACTGCACTGCCACTGCACTGTGGACAGCAGCCAGGTACGCTTTGCTACCCACAGATGCTTAATCAACGCCGAGAGGTAGAAGTTACTCAGTGTAGCGCACCGAAATACTGAAAGGGAGAACAATTGCTTAACTCCTCACATGAAAGACAGTTGATTCTAAATACATGGGGTCACGATGGATTAACGAATCTATTCACATGTGACACAAATAAGTATTGAGGGAAAAACTACCATTGATATAATCTTAAAAATAAAGTTAAAATATTTTATGAAATTAGGTAGTAAAGCAAAGAAGATGGCTTCATGTCTGGCATGTATTCAGTGCTAAAGCTGTCTCTGTGGCTGAGCTTGTTTCTTATGTGCTGTGTGACCTTGGACAAATTCCTTTAACTCTGTTACTTGGTTTCAGTAGCCGCAATGCTTCATGAAGTTGCTAGGAATATAACATGAGGGAAAATATTGGAGTACTTAAAACTGTGCCCAGTTCATAATGAATTCTCTCTTTCTCTGTCTACCTTTCTCCCTCTGTCTTTCTCTCTCTCTCTCTCTCTCTCTCTCTCTCTCTCTCTCTCTCTCTCTGTGTGTGTGTGTGTGTGTGTGTGTGTGTGTAGGGTATTGATACTGAAGAAGCCACAGGCCACTTTTCTGTCATAGAATGACATAAGGAAAGCTATGGCAATCAGAATATATTGTGCCTTCGTTTAAGTGACAGCTATCATATTTAAGATAAGAATTTTGCTCATTTACTCTCCATCTCCGTTTTATTCAGACCTATGCATTTTATGAATTTATTTTGAGCTCAAGAAAAGTTGTTCGGAACACATTCCCCAAATCCAACTAAACACTGCTGGTATTTTTTAATTGGCATTTTTTTCTTTAATCATCTTCTGTAAGCCTCATGAGTGCTGAATCATGAGTATTATAGTATGCTCTTCTCAGTGAAATATAGTTAGTGTAGGTATTCAGAAAATTTAAATGAGAGCTTCTCATGTATGAAAATTTAAGTGAGTAATCATAGAATAATGGTTTGGGTTGAAAATCAAAGATCAATACCTCATTAGTCTTAGTTTAAATAAGTTCCTGGGACACATCTTAGTTTTATTCCACGAATCCTCTAGCCATAAAATCTTCTTCATGAGTTCAGCCTATTCCTGTGGTACCTCATTAAGGATACTGTCTCTAATGTCTTTGTAAAAAATCACTTTTATTATTTTTTTAATGGGAATTTAAGGTAGTCCGATGGACCCCTCACTGCAGTCCAGCTGTTTAAGTTTTATAGGAGGTGGGGAACTGAACCTCAGTCCCAGCTGGCTCAAGCAGCCCTGCACCTGCTGTTTTACTTACCACAGAGGTTTCAAGTAGATTCAGTGTTTTTAATGTTGTAAACAAGGAGGTCTGCGCAGAACCTCCAGTGGGTTCATGGGTAAGCTCTAAAAATGCTCAAAATAGGCACTAGCACCGGAGGCTGGCAAGCTTCGACATAGTAGAGGTTGGGTGGGGCAGCTTCTGAGAAAAAGGAGAAAGCCTAGGGTGTTTGGGAAGGCACATTTAGGCTTTGGCCAGGATGGGAAAGGAAGAGAAGGTAATGGAGAAGTTATTTCTTCTGAGTTTGAACTTGTCTGAATTAGGCCTCGGAAGGAGGCACAGCAGTGCTGCATGGCGGAAAAGCTGCCAAACGCCTGATCCCTTAAGGGTGTAATTAGTTCTCCCACTCCTTCGCTCCTTCAGGTGAATTTTGGTGGAGGGAGGGAAGAGGCATGGACTCATGACCTAGTGATTGATAGGCCCAGCTGGATTAGCTCTATTTTTAACTTTCTTTTTCTGTTTTAAAAATTGTATGTTAATGTTTTTACCTGTACCGAGTACATGCGTGCAGGACCTGTAGGAGCCAGGGGAGGGTTCAGATCCCCCGGAACTGGGGTAATAGCTGGCTGTATGTGCTCATTTGGGTGCTGAGACCTGAACTTAGGTCCTCCTGGTTAAAAGCAGCAAGTGCTCTATCTCTGCAGTCCCAAGATCGGAACTTAAAACTGAGGCAACAACAGTATGTAATGCCTTGAATAGTTCAGAATGTCAGGTCTCCACCCACGGCCAGAGTTAGAACTTAGATTCCTTTTTTTTTTTTTTTTTTTTCTGACCAGAATAATTAGTTTGCTGTTTAATAAAGGCCAGATACCTCTGGCTTTTTAGATGATCATTAAAATGGTAATTAAAATCCTAAGAAGTAGCATAGCTGATGTTTATATTTCTGGAGCTACCAGAGATTCAAAGCCAGCATGAGTGAGGGCTCATCCTCAAAGGCCTCTAGGCCTACTGTAGAAATGGCAGGAATATTGAAGAGACCATGACTGTTATCTGGAATGGTTCCATCAAGTTCCCATGAGCTATGTAGGTCCCAAGGGGAAAAAATGAACTCTGAAAGTAGAGAGAATAAAGGAAAGACGCTCCAGGTAGAAAGTGATGCAAGTATGTAGGCAGGGGTTTGAATGTCTTAAAAAAAGCAAACATAACTGCATTGCATTGGACCAAAAGACTTCGTACTTGAAAAATAAAAATGATAAAAATAGGATTGAAGATGTAGGTAGAGACCAAAATTTGAAGGAACATAGAATTCCTCTGGTTTCTCTCAAGTTTTTGTTTCGATTAGATTAAAGGGAAACCTGCTTAGAAGCAATTTTTGACTCAGTTAAGTTTTGAATTTCCTCCTGAGCTAACTGTGTCTTGGAAGGAGTGATTGATGTCTCCCAGGGCTAATGGCTGAGGCATTGTTTCCCAGAGCAGGATTCTTGGGCCCAGAACACACATCTATGAATAGTGATGTGATGGCCACAGAAGCACCTGCTTGTCAAACCCTCAGGATCTGAAGTCTCCCTGCAGCTTTTTTGTCCTCCAGCCTCTGCCTGGTGTTTCCCTTTTCAACGTTTATTGAATGTGCCCTGTGCTCTCAGAGGGATGATAATCTCTCTAAGCAGCCCTAAATTACCTTGGCTACAGGATGTGTTTTTGTAAAAGAAATGGTGTAGCACTTAGACAGTCATAGGATGAAAAAGTTCTAAGGACCACTGACTAAGATAATTTTTCATTTCATGTAAAATCCCCCGCAGAAAGATTCATATAAGTGATCTCTTTCTCCTTCAAAGCCTTTTGTGATTGGCAGCTCTCTTCAGCATTTATGAGTCCCTCTAGCACTGGGACCCTCAGGGTATATAATCGACTAATAGGACACTGAACAGTCCTTTTTCTATGGAATGATTTTAATAAATTGATGCACATAATATCTAAATAGTTAGATACGGTCTAGGTGGCTGTAAGTCATCAGGGACCAGGTCGAAGCAGTTGCTAGAATTAACTCATTTGATATTTTCTGTCTGTTCACAGCTAAAGAGCCGCAAATGTAAACTGCAGTTTCCATGTTTAGATGTATATGTCTTAAGTTTCTTCTTTTGTACTTCACATTTACAGACCCAATCACCTATTAGCATCACAGTCTGAGGACACATAGAAAATTCCATATCAGCAGCTCTGAAGTGAAGCTTGTCTTTCCCCTCTACACTGCTCCCTGCTCCTGTTGATGTAACTCTCTCTCTCTCTCTCTCTCTCTCTCTCTCTGTCTCGTATGCACACACATGTACACACATACACACACACATGTACCATGGCTCAAAAAAAAAAAAAAACAACCATGAAGTAGTTTGTTCTGAAGCCAAATATGACTAACCAGGGCCCCCAAACAAGTTTCAGGCTGCTTCTGATACAGTGTTCCACTGTGGAAGTGGCTCCGTGAGATAAAAGTTATGGAATAATGAAAGGCATACATCAAGGCATGTTGAAAACACAGTGGGACCATCAGGCAGGTAGGTTTATAGCAAGGTGACCTTGGGTGCAATCTAGTGACATTCTTTGCCTTTGGGTTGGTAGAAGCTTTGTACATTCTAAAACAATTTGCTTCCTACTCACAAAGATGAGTGTTAGGTCAAAGGCTAGGGTGGGCAAGGAATGGTTTTTACTGGAATTAAAGATAGCCTGGGGTGCATTAGTTCTGGTCTGCAGAATTCTATCCCTTCATAACCCCTGAACTTTGGGCTTTTCTCTTTTAATTCTGGGGACTTCAGTTCATATTCCCAACTGCAGTTATCATCTACTTGCTATCAATTTGCCCCAAATGGAAACCTGGGAGTTTTCCTAAATTACTTTTCAAACTCTTTGATCAAATGTTACTCTCTTTATAATGACCATCCTTGCATCTTATCTCTTCTTTCCTTTATCCTCGAACTTTTAAGAAGATTAAACAATCTCTTGCCTCCTTTTATTTCTCTTCAATATTAGCTGTGGAAGTGACTTACAACTATCACAGTGTCATATTATGAAATCAACAATTTTACCGGTCACATTTAGGATAATATCAGCAGTTCTCTTTCACCAATGCAGTTCTCATCTCCTGCTTAGCCTCATCACCTTTGGCTGTCCTCTTTACCTGTTGTCACCCCTTTATGACTTCAATGGATTCCTGGATGGCTCATGAGCTAGAATGAAAAACAGCCTGAAAACTGTAACCTATTTGGCAAATCTCTATTTGAACTTTAATGAGGAATCTTCAAATGAGATTTCATTGTGCTATCATTTTAGTCATCTGTATCCTTACAAAAGGGAAGCATAGGCAGAAGTTTATATTCTCAAGAAAATTCCAAGGAGGTAGGTTTAAAAATTGGAGTGATAAATCAGAAGCCAACAGATGCTGACATCCATTAGTTGCTTAAAGAGTCAAGGAATGAACTTTCCCTAAATCTTCTGAAGGAACATGACAGTTGACACCTCAGTTTGTGCCCAGTGGTACTAATCCCCCGCCCCACAGATGTACCCTCCAGAAATATAAGAGGATTACTTCTGCTGCTGTAAGCCTAGGTTTTTAACTTGTTACAGCAGCTATTGGAAACTGCTACAACTGTTACTCTTCTTATTTCCCTGAACATTGAGTGTTCTAACACATTTGCCCACAGCCTGGAATGTTCCTTTTCTGTGTTCTGTGAGGAAGATCCCTGCTTTTTCTCAGAGCATTCCGTGAAACCTTTGGTGACCCGGGCAAGCCTGCATGCTGTTCTTGCATGCCTGTTGTAACTCTTTTGTCTTCAGTTTTCAATGCATCCTTTATTTATGGTTACAGTGCAAGAGACATGATAGCTTGTGGTTCTGTTCTAGATGGTTGGAGTGATAGTGTCTGAGTTAGATTTCTAAGCTGTTTTCTTATCTATAAAATGGTAATAATAAGGCACCTGTTCCTGGTAAGGATTGCCTGAGATAATCTATGTAAAGATTCTATCTGGTAGGAAGTATGTGCCCAGAAAGCATTAGCTGCTTGCTCTTAGAAAACTACTTTTAGTTTTCTCTTCACTGAACTAGGAGGTTTTGGAAGGAAACAGGAATTCTTTTCAAGGGAATGCCAGCCAATATGAGAGTGATGGTTTGTGTTTAAGTAGTATATAATGGATAAAGGACTAAAAAAAAGTTTTTACTATAGGTCTTGATAAATATGTTATTCTCATATGTAGAACTCTTAAAATTCTCAGTCTTGTTTTCTTTCTTTAAAAATTGTCACATTTTTATCTATACAATGGGCATCATGTCAATCCTTTCATCTTCATTCAGGAATTTAAAAATATTTTTATTAATTAAGAATTTTTTCAAACAGAGAATTCTCTGTAGAGGAATACCGAATGGCAGAGAAGCACTTAAAGAAATGCTCAACCTCACTAGCCATTAGGGAAATGCAAATCAAAACAACCCTGAGATTTCACCTTACACCCATGAGAATGGCCAAGATCAAAAACTCAAGTGACAACACATGCTGGAGAGGTTGTGGAGAAAGGGGAACCCTTCTCCACTGCTGGTGGGAATGTAAACTTGTACAACCACTCTGGAAATCAATCTGGCGCTTTCTCAGACAACTAGGAATAGCGCTTCCTCAAGATCCAGCCATACCACTCCTGGGCATATATCCAAAAGAGGCTCAAGTACACAAAAAGGACATTTGCTCAACCATGTTTGTAGCAGCTTTATTTGTAATAGCCAGAAGCTGGAAACAACCCAGATGCCCCTCAACTGAAGAATGGATGCAGAAATTGTGGTACATCTACACATGGAATATTACTCAGCAATGAAAAATAAGGAAATCATGAAATTTGCAGGTAAATGGTGGGATCTGGAAAGGATCATCCTGAGTGAGTTGTCCCAGAAGCAAAAAGACACACATGGTATATACTCACTCATATAGACATACAACATAGGACAAACCCACTAAAACCTGTGCATCTAAAGAAACTAAGCAAGAGAGAGGACCCTAACTAAAATGTCCAATCCCCATCCGGAAAGGCAAAGAGGATGGACATCAGAAGAAGAAGAAAGCAGGAAACAACCTAGGAACCTACCACAGAGGGCCTCTGAAAGCCTCTGCCCTTCAGACTATCAAAGCAGATGCTGAGCCGGATGGGCAACTGTTGGGCAGGTGAACGGAATTTTAGGTAAGAACTGGGAAATAGTAATAGCTGGAGAGGACAGGGTCTCCACAAGGAGAGCAACAGAACAAGAAAATTTGAACACAGGGAACTTCCCAGAGACTCATACTCCAACCAAGGACTATTCATGGAGATAACCCAGAACCCCTGCACAGATGTAGCCCAGGGCAGTTCAGAGTCCAATTGGGTTACATAGTAATGTGAAGAGGGACTGCCTCTGACATAATCTGATTGGCCTGCTCTTTGATCACCTCCCCTTGAGGGGGGAGCAGCCTTACCAGGCCATAGTAGAGGACAATGCAGCCACTTTTGATGTGAACTGATGGACTAAGATCAGAAAGGAGAGGAGAACCTCCCCTATCAGTGGACTTGGGGAGGGGCATGCAAGCAGAGGGAGGAGGGAGGGTGGGATTGGGAGGTTGACATTTATTCTCTGCACCTTTTCAGTTGTGAGTTTCTGCATTAACTACTATTCACTGCGCAAAGAAATGTCTATGATGAGATCTGAGTGGGTAGGCTGATATTGTGTCTACGATGGGATTCTTCTTATGGATGCAAGGCTCAGTAGTCCCTCTTCTTGACAGGGACTTCAGAATAGTCTTTGGCTTTGTACATAATTTGAAAGTTCTATTTTTTTTTTGTTCTAGTTTGACTCTATATGAAGTTCACAGGTAGACTGTCTAAAAGGCTAAAAAGTTTTCTTTGTTAAAAAAATCTTATTCTTGTGTGCAACTCATTTGTATAGCTTTGCAATCACAGAAGCTGAGAGATAAAGAACAGGAGTATTCAGAATTGCTGAATACTCATCATCTCCTTCAACCTCATTTTACAGGCTCCTCTTAGCATCTTTTGAAAAGCTAGCAAAATGATTGATCTCACTCACTGGGAAATTTTATTGTGTTGAAACCATCTTTGTGGAAGTTCTTCTAAAAATAATAATGGTCATTTTTTTCCCCTGAGGAAACTTAACTACAGAGTTACTTTATACTCTTTATTATTGCAAACACTTCTCAAAGACAATGAAGTCACTGAGAGAATGTCTTACATGATTGCTTCAAAGCTCTGAAACATATGGAGGAAATTGATAAACTGAAGATTAGAATACAACCCTGGGCCTTGTTTAGTTCGCTCTTATCAAAACTCTTTGCTCATAGAAAGTATATTCAGATATTTCGAAAGCCATTTGGTAATATGATTGAGCTATGTGCTGCAGTTATCTTAACTCTTTCATCGAGTTATCTGTAATTCATTTACCAGGAGTTAAGAGTTATGAATTTCACTGATGTAAACCATGTGTGCCATGTAGTAAAACATGCATTTTGTTTTACATTTTATTTGTTTATAGGTACTGAAAGGTATTGTAACAACAAGGGTGATTTTTAATCAGTAGGTTTTCTTGACTCTTTTTTTTTTTTTTAGTGTTAATCCATGACAGTAACCATGTAGTGTAAAGAAAGGCTTTGAATTGCTTAGCTGGACTATGGCAATGCTAGTCTGTTAAATGGAACATAAGTAGTCTTCTATTTTCGAGAGTGAGCTGATTCATAATAATATTGATTGTTCTTTAAGGACCAGGATTATGTATTATTTAGTTTTTAATATCTGTACCAAGCAGACTACCTGGTAGATCATTAGTCACTAGGGGAATGCAACTACAATAATAATGTAATTTTAATGGATACAATAAAAAAGACAATGCTAAGTCTTGGCCGTGGTACTGAAAAGCTGCAGTGCCCATTGGCAGAACTGTAAAATGACAGTCACTTTTATAAGACAGTTTGTGGCTGCTTAAAACTTTAAGGTTACCGTATGACTCAGCAGTTCCGCTCGGAAGGAATGGGCCTGCTCTTTGCTCACCAGTGTTCTCTCATCCCTGGGTAGATGCCCACAACACAGACGGGTTCTTCTCATGCTTTTCCCTTGGCTTAGGTCACAGTTAAGCATCTACGTGGTCAGCAGTAGAAAGGTGATACTGAGTTTTTGGGTGTTGGGTTTTTGTTTTGGCAATATTTTTATCTCCATTAGAAAATAGATAATTTTGGAAAATGTGTAATGTGCATATTTGCATTAGACATAGGTTCATTTTGACCACATAATTAAGGAATTGCTGAACTTACAGCTTACATATACTTTAAATATTAAAACTTACAAATTAATCTAAAGTCATTATTATAGTATATTGAATAATACCATTCTATTTTCCAAATTCGGCTGCATTTTAACCTCAAATATGACTTATTTAGCACTAGGCTTTTGAAAATCTAAGCAGTGACGGCATAGGTGTACTTGACTATGAGTTTCAGTGGGAGTGGCTTGAGTCCTTAAGTGAAGGGAAAAGACACAGAGATGTGCACAGGAAAACAGCCACGTAGTAATGGAGGCAGAATTTGGGGTTATGAAGCTTCAAGTCCAGGAGCATCAAGAATTATTTGTGCCACAGGATGTGAGGAAGAAAAGAAAGACCTTCTGTAGAGCTTTTAGGTCCATGGTTCTGAACCGGTTAGTCAACACTCCTTTGGTGTCCAAAGACCCTTTCCTAGGGATTGCCTAAGACCACTGGAAAACACCGATGTTTAAAATGTGATTCATACAGTAGCAAAATTGCAGTTATGAAGTAGCAATGAAATAATTTTACGGTTGGTGGGGGTCACCACAACATGAGGAACTATATTAAAAGGCCACAGCCTTAGGGTGGTTGAGAACCACTGCTTTAGTATACATGTGAGTGGATCCTGGACAGTTTAGTTATCTGTGGCAGTAATAATCTGTCACACTGAGTGAAATTATCATTTTGTATTTAATTACTTTTGTAATAAATTAATGTAAGATAATATTGACAGGATTTTTATCTCTGGAAAATGTATTTTTGCATTTCAGCCTTTAGAATGAAATAACACTGTTACTTAGTTTTTCATTAGGAAAAATGTATAAGATACATAAGCAGCTGGTGATGTTTTTAACATTCTTAAGAATGTTACTGGCTTGCATTAAAATATTTTTTATTTTTTTTAAATATTAATTACAGTTTATTCACCTTGTATCCCACCTGTAGCTCCCTCCCTCTCTCCCTCCCAACCCGTCCCTCCCTCCCTCTTCTCCACCCTGTTTATCACAGGCTTCAACTATGACCAGAATGTGTTTTCATCAGCATTTGTTAATAATAGTGTGTTTTTTGCAATGAGGGAACAAACTAGTAGGGTCCCTCTTGTGCCAAAACTACGAACTTCGTTTTCTGGAGAAGCTCAAGTATTTCCAGTAAAAGCCAATAATCTTAACTTTGTGCAGGCTTCTCTCATGGTCTTGGAGAGTTGTTTTCATTTAATCAGATTATCTTATATGTTAGATATTAACGTCTTGGTTCCACCTGAAATTTAGGCTTACTGTTATGCGACCCACCCAAGTGGGGGCACTGTCATTTCTGCCTAGGCCTGCCTCAGAGTCTGCAGCCCTTTAGGAACTGCATGTCACTTTCCCTAATTTCTTTTTTCTCTCTGTCTTTTTTTTTTTACTTTTTTTTTCATTTTTATTAGTTTTTTTTTAAAGTTTGAAGAAACATGTTCTGAGCAAATTGACCCTCCACAACTCTTCTAGCTTCACTCCCCCTTTTCTGCACTTCCAACTCCATCCTTTTTTTTTTAATTTCAAGACAAACTTGAGCTATTTAAATAGTTGTGGATGTGTTTTTTTATAATTTTTATTTTTTACATTAATCACAGGTTATTTTCTTTGTATCCCAGCCATAGCCTCCTCCCAACCCCACCCTCCCTCCCTCATCTCCTCCCTGCCCCTTTCCAAGTCCACTAATAGGGGAGGTCCTCCTCCCCTTCCATCTGAGCCTAGCTTATCAGGTATTTTCAGGACTGTCTGCAATGTCCTCCTCTGTGATCTAGCAAGGCTGCTCCTCCCTTGGGGGGTTGCAGAGGTCAAAGAGCCAGCCATTGAGTTCATGTCAGAAACAGTCCTTGTTCCCCTTACTAGGGTACCCACTTGGATACTGAGCTCCCATGGGCTACATCTGAGCAGAGGTTCTAGGTTACATCCATACATGGTTCTTGGTTGGAGAAACAGTCTCAAATGGTGGGATCTAGAAAAGATCATCCTGAGTGAGGTATCCCAGGAGCAGAAAGACACACACGGTATATACTCACTTATAAGTGGGTACTAGACCTATTTATAAGATAGGATAAACATACTAAAATCTGCACACCTAAAGAAGATAAACAAGAAAGAGGACCCAGGATAAGATGATCAGTCCTCACTTAGAAAGACAGAAGGGATGGACATGGGAAGTAGGAGAAAACAAGTAACAGGTCAGGAGCCTACCACAGCGGGCCTCTGAAAGACTCTACCTAGCAGTGTATCAAAGCAGAGGCTGAGACTCATAACCAAACCTTCAGCAGAGTGCAGGGAACCATATGAAAGAAGGGGGAGTTTTTAGATCTGGAGAGGACAGGAGCTCCACAAGGACCAAATATATCAGGGCACAGGGGTCTTCTGAGACCGTTTCACTTTCCCTAATTTCAAGTGGATTTTTAGAAGTGTTAAAAGTTGTTGGATCTTAGGTGATAGGTTAGAATTTGAATTCTGACTGTGCGGTTTCTTAACTCAGATTCCGTGAACTTTAATCTTACATGATATGTATACTTACAACAGGCTTTAAGCGTGCACTGGAGCATTGCTAACCCCAGGCATAGCTTTGCACAGCACAGATCTAGTACTTGCACAGTTAAAACCTCAAAGGATTGCTTTGGCTGCAACCCTCCATTTCCTGTTCTCCAAGCCTGTGACAACTTTTTCTACTTCTGGAGTTAACTAATTTGAATTCTCTATGTAAGTAGTTTTTCTCCTTATCTGGTTGGGTTGCCTTTAACTTCACCCATGTTATTGTATTGTAAGGTTTCCTTATAAATGCTGAATGATATGTCCTGTGTTCATGTCCACATGTGTGCATGCATCCCACTTTTTCAATGAAGTCTGGATGACCTATTCATGGTCATTTAGGTTGTTTGCATTTCTTGGCTGTTTTGACTATTATTGCAGAGTCTGTGAATATATTAAATATTTCTTTGGAATAAATAATGTAAGGAGGGATTGCTAAATAATATGGTAGTTCAGTTACCAGTTTTTAGAGAAATTTCAAAACGGTCTCCATTTTAAATTCTTACCAGCGGTAGGCAAGTGTTTCAGTTTCCCTGAGCCTCACCAATGCTTCTATTTCATCTATACTAATCATAGTTAATTAGTCATTTAAGCCTTTCACAGGCCTTTATTCACTGAAGTTTTGTAACAACTCTGGGAAATAGAGAAATGCGCAGTCTTTATGTATGAGGAAAATGAGATTCAGACAGTTAAGTAACTGCCCATAGTTACAAGCTCCTGAGTGTCAGGCCTGGGTTGCAGGTTTACGCCTGTGGACAGCGCTGTCTTTCACAGGATGGAGATAAATAGCACAAGTTACATTGGTTGGATATTAGCATAAATGATGTATTATAGGCACTTTGCTGAAAATGATGAAAGAAAGGTTAGTTGTTATGGATGCTTTACTTTACTGTGAAGGAAATGTCAGGGTATGCATTTTCCTTCTAATAAGTTTTATGGACTTTAAATATGGTTGTCACAGCTTAATGCTGCTGATGTATTTCTTGAAGTCTCTTTTGAAGCAAAATACTTGCTTGCTTATTTAATGGGTAAGAGTAAATACAAAACTATATGACTAGCTTAGCAATTCATGTTTTGTAATAACTTCTTGATGCCTGAGTTGTTCTAACTAAGGATTATTTGTGAAAGTCAATTAATCTTTTATTAATATGCTAGTATTTAGCAATATTTATGAGAAGAATTTTTTATTATTTGCAGTAAATTATTTATTATTGTGTAGTTTTATTATAGAGAATATTGGCTCCTCTTTGATACCTACCTATTTAGTCATTGGGATAATTTTAGATACTTTAAAATAAACTTTCTCACTAGGCTTCTATATCAAAAATTTTGACTAAAGTATTGATGGCCTCTAACAACTAAAGTTAATGTTGTCTTTGATAATTTTAATGTCATTTCACTTTGTGAGAGCCTTCATATTCCACCATGCTGTTTTTTTCTTCCCATCATTATGACCATAATCTTCATCTTCTTCTTTTTTCCATGGTCTCTTATCATTCTCAGAGCCCTCTTTTGGTGGTATGTGTGTTAATTGTGATAATTAACAATTAATTATATGTGATATATAATTAATGTGTTATATGTGATAATTTCTGGCAAAGGATAAAATCAGAATACAAAGACTTTTATGCTTGCTTTCATTTTTAGTCACTATCTAGATATTAAGTTTGATACATCTGGGTTGTAGGCAAATAGTGGCAAATGCCCTCACCACTGAGGGTCAGTTTCCTTCCACTGTGCTTAGCTATTGATTAGGACCACACATCACCCTGCAACACCTTGGAAAGTGGCCAAGCTTCCATTCAGGACGCGTTGCTCATGTACACATGGATCTTGTTGATCGGGTACATTTCATACACTTTATCATAATCCTCATAATGGTTCTAATTGTACAATTTTACTAAAATGAACAAAATGAAAATCATTCAGATAGGGAACACCTTAATTGCCATTGTCTTAGAATGAACAGGGTCAGCGTAAAAAATAGCATTCTCTCTTGTTTTCACAGAGTGTGGTTAGAATAATGGTCCAATTTTCAGTCCAATTGAATATTAGTTTAAATAACAATAAACATTCTTTGTTATGTTTTTAAAAGGTCAGGACAAAATTCAAAACATTGTCTAAAAGTAATTTAAAGTTTCAAGCATCATCGATAGCATGGGAGAAATATTGTTTAATTGCTTAGGATTTTGGCTTTTTCTTTTTAGAGAAAAATTATTCTTCTCTCTTTCAATACATCCTGACCACTGTTTTTCCTCCCTCCACATCTCCTACTCCACCTCATTCTTCCTCTCTCCCCCAGATCCACTTATCCTCCTCTTCTCGTTAGAAAAAGAACAGGCTTCCCAGGGATATCAAACAAACAAAGCACAGCAAAGATACAATAAGGCTAGGTAGAAACCTTCAAATCAAGGCTGGACAGAGCAATCCAGTAAGAAGAAAAAGGTCCCAAGAGCAGGACAAGGAGCCAGAGACACCCCCACTTCCACTGTTAGGAAGCAAAAGCACCAAGCCAGCAAACATAACATTAGAGTCTTAGGTGAGAGAGTCTGTGTTTTGTCTATGTAGAAATGTGAGGTCCATTAGCTTTGATTAGGGCTGGGATACTGTGTCAGCAGTGCCTTCTCCTTCCTGAGGATTCCCACCACAAGGGTGCCAGCATGGTGAAGCCGAGAACTATTCCTACCCTTGAGATGGGAGAAAAGTGTTGAAAATAATGAATTTAGTAGTGACCTGTGTAGCAATCCTAAGTGTTTTGGGGTTGGAGATAATTTCTGGGCTCTCAAGAGCTTGCTGTATTGTGGGATTTGTGGGGAAAAAAAATTATTCCTGACTGTTACTTGTGACTGGGTGGATGAATAATTTTAAGAATTCTGTTACACCATGAAAGGAAGTTTCACTAGAAACAGATTTTGTTTACAGGAATAGATCATTATTTTAACCAACAGAGAGTGTATGAAAATAACATTTGTAATGAGTCTGAAAACTATTGTCATGGTTACCTTGATCATTATAATATCCCCACCCCCTTTTTCTTTATCCCGGAAAGCAGAACATCTGTCTGTAAGTTTTTAGGATGATAAATAGCATTAATTTATCTCAATTCAATGCTATCAAATGAGATACCTTTATCAAATGAGACACCTTCTTTAACAGATAACATCTAGAAGGAAATGTCATGATTTACATGAAATTCCTGTGGAATTCTGTCTGAAAGTTATTTGAATAACAGTGAGTCATCATTTAATAAGATCAGAAGGACAGATACAGCTATTCATGCTCACATATTAATTGTTTAGTTGGTCTTGTGTAGAGAATTTTAATTTGGAACATGGCTGCTTTAGCAACAGATCACATCCAAAGACTTCATAGGTCTGTATGATCCATTTGGAATACAACCACACCTTTAATCCAGGAGACTGAGACAAGCAGATCTGCCCTCAAGACCAGCCTGGTATGGAGCAAGTTTCAGATAAAGAAAAGCTTAGGTCCAAGTGTGGTGGTTCACTTCTTTAATCCCAAACAATGAAGGTAAAGTTAGATTATAGAAGGAAGCACCCATGTTTGAAAGTGATGTCTAATTGAGTGACAGAAGACTTAATGCATCAGAGAAAGATTTGACAGAATAGGATTCACCCAGCTCTCAAAGGAGAAAGGAGAGAAAAGGGAAACTACTTAGGGGAGCTACACAGAGAATGAGGAGAGAGGGGGCAGTTTTACCTGGATAGTTTTACAGAGAGAGGTTGAATGAGAGAAGAGCTAGACTCAGGTAAAGACCAAATGAGCCAGAAGATTGAGAAGGAGCCAGAAGATTAGAGTAGATTGCAGGAGTTAGTTTGAGGCCAAGCAGTGCAATTTAGAGACTGAGAGAAATGTCAGATTGAATAAATTAGCTGGGAAAGAAGATTGAGCCAGAACAGCTCAGTTGAACCAGCTAGCTTTGAGCTCAGCAAGAATGAGAAAGGGCAAGCTTATTAAGCAGTAAGTCTCAGAAGCTGAAAAGGATCTAGGCCTAGGTTGGATTGTACGGAGGCTAGAAGCTAGGCCTAAATTAGCATTGGAGGCAATTTAAAAAGGCAAATAAAGGTTCATTTTACAGTCTTGAAATGCATAGGGGGGTACAACTCAATCTACTGCTATAGAAGATATAAAATAGAGCAAAGAAAAATCATGAGTTACTTGAAAGAACTAAAAAACACAGGAGGAAATTCATGATATTTCTAGATCAGAACATTTAGTTTTCACTAGTTTTTTAGCATCTCACAATAATGGAGTGAGTTCTGTGAAAGAAAACTTATGTGCAGAATCAAGTTGATTACTAAGACGTTGGGGTTTTAAAATCTGTTTTATTTGGAATGTTATTACTGTGCTTTTCACGAAAAGTATTGACTGAAGAAAATTTGGAAAACATATTACTGTAAACCCTTATGTGAAGATGGTCACTGTTCACACATATGGGTTCAGTGGACACACTGGCTTTTTTTTTTTTTTTTTTTTTTTGCCTGTGATGATCTTCTGGTTGGCACCATCTTCCAGGTCCTCTTCAGCTACCCACTTGTAATTCATTCTTGAGGTCACATATTGGCAGTACAGTCTTGCACGTGTGAAGCCGTCTAAATTGTTATTGCACCTGCTGCTCAAAGGCAAGCACTGAAACTCTGGGATCCTTTGAACTCATGAATTGCTGTGATTTTGTACCCCATGATAACTGCTGTGGATACAGGGATATAATGCGATAAACAGCATCTTGTGTTTGAAACGTTCTCTGCATTAATATGCGATATTCAATGAATTACTGCAAATTTAGTGTTCTGCTCTAGAAACACCCTCTATAATATTTCTCCTGAGACTTTGAAGTCTGCTCTCAGTGAATTATAATGTTTATCTGTTTTGTTTTTAGTTCTCATGGCACCAGCTTTGTGCCTCATGGAGTTTCCTGTTGCTATGAAACATAATAAAACATGAAGGTGTAAATCTTTGTACATATGGATTACCAAGTTATTTACCAAAAAGTTATACTTCATTAAAGGGCGCTTTATGTAATTTCATTCAGCTTTGAAAGCAGCAGTGTATGCGATCTAATGAGGAGGCTGGCAGAGCCAGGGAACTGACAGGGCACTGTGACTGAGGAGACTGGGCATGTGCCTAATATTTGGGGGAACATGGAGAGAGGAGGGTGAAATGCTGTAGGCAGCTAAACATGGGTTGGGCATGTTCGAAGTCTTAAACAGTTGGTTTGGAAGTTTGATAGGACCTTGTCTCTTAGTCAAATACATCAGGAGTTAAATTATTGACGCTGGCACCTTAAGCAGGTTTGTTCTTTTTTCATCTATCTTTGCTCTTCTTCCAAAGGGCTTTTGGAATCTGAATACATTTTAGGTTTTCCCTCCTGCTCTTCAGCTGCAGGAGATCGGAGAGGCACTCTTGGATACTTTCTACGTTCATATCCCTCTATGAACTATTTCTAAACTACTACACAAATAGTCCCATTTTGGATACAACATTCTTTGAGAGAGAATTTTGATGTTTTTATTTTGCGCTAGGGAGCGAGGAAGAGCAAACCTTCACTGCCAGAAGTGTCTAGTTTTATCTGATTCATTATCTGACAGCAGAGGCACAGAAGTGCAATGCATCCTCAGTTAGGGGGAATGGAAAAACATATTGGTTTAACATTTCCTGAATTCCATCCCCACTCAGGTCTTACTAGATCAGGTGCTTAAGAGTTTATCACGACACTGAGTCAAGGTGATGGAGAATGGAAGCAGCTGGAAAGATTTCAAATGCTCTGTTCATTCCTCCACCTCACGACTTAATTAGGCTGGTATGTGCTTCACTTAAAACGTCTAGAAAATTCAATATAACGTAATTTTCCTGGAAAAAAAAACCTCAAAGAGTAATTTTAAATGGTAGTTTGCTGGAAATATCATTTTTATGTATAAGAGATTCATTTTTTTTCTACAAACACAAATTCCTAGCAGTCTCTATTAATCATCATAGGCTTTTTTTTTCTGGGAGTTCAGAAGTTCTGTACAAAGAAAAAAATGGATTATGTCCGCTGTGTAGAATGTAGATGAATCTTTGGTATAAATCATGTGAAGTAATATTGAGGAACCATGCATCTTATTGATTCCAGGAGTGTTTAGCTCAGAACATTTTTATGTGCACTGTAATTTATCTTAGAGACTTAGTCTGACACGGCTGTTCTTCTCCTGTATCTGGAGCTAGCCCTTTCAGATAGCTGTTCTTGTGTACTCACTTTGAATCCTTTTGGTATATTTCCGTTAACACATGGAGAGTGTTCTCCATCAGAAAAGGCTAGGCAATTTGGATTATCTCTCTGGATCTTACTGTGTAGTTCATAAGCTGATGCTGAATAACTACTTAATTCTAGCTGCTCTTATTCTTTATCTTCTGTAACATATTTTCTTTCTTGGTCCTTATTGCTTTATTGAATAACTCTTCTTTATCATTTCAGTCCCTGCATTTTGATAGTCTCCTCAATATATTTCATAGATTAAGCTATTTTCCACCTCAAAGTCCTCTCCTTGAGCTGAACATCCTATTTGACACTCTTTGAGTATAATTATTTCAGTCTAGATAAAAGCAGAGGTCCTTCATATGACAACACACCCAAAGGCAAAACGTGTCTATTCCTGTGACTTGTCCTGTGGCAATCCCCCCATCATTCTGCAGCCAGAATTATTAGCATTTTCTCTGAGCCAACAATTTCATTGCTACTCTCCCAATGTTAGGATTATTTTCTCTCCACTGAGCTGAGAAGTAGATGCAAAACTTTGTGAACTGTAACAATTTCATTTCCTAACATCAAACAACACTGAACACCAGATGCAGAGGTTAAAGATAATGTATGTGTTATTGTGGTTTGAACGAGAATGGCTACGTAGCATTAAATTTTGTGGATAAAGTAAGTTTCTTTTGATCAGTTGATAAATATTTGGAGTAAGTTTTTAATGTTGTAAACAAAGTTAACTTGAACATTTAAACACGAGACTTTTTATGAAACCAATGTTTGCCATTCTCATGGCCCTCTTTTGTTCTCTCATCCTCCTCTTCCTCTTTTCATGCCATAGACAGTTGATGGACATAGATAGATACATACATAGGTAGATGGTAGATCAATAGATATTCCACATAGAAGATATGAAATACTTTGTGTTTCTAATTCTGACTTATTTCATTTAATGTCATGATGTCTGTTTCCATTCATTTTCCTACAAAGGAATCCTCCTGCCTCTGCTTTCCCAGCACTGGGCTTACAGGCACACATAAACATGGGTTGTGCATGAGTCTCAGACTTCACAACCTTGTGCAGCAAGCGTGTTTCCCACCAAGTCGTCCCCAGCTTTCCCCCTTAGTCCTTAGTGTGAGTACCCAGAGCTGTAAGTTTCTCTCTCTCTCTCTCTCTCTCTCTCTTTGGTTATATATCAAGGGTTCTATAAGTTGTGGTTTCATTGTCTTTTGACTCCAGGAGTTTTAAAAAGTTTACCGTGATCTATTATGCATTCAAGAGTATGTTGCTCAGACTCCACAATATATACTTATCTTTGCTTTTTAAAAATGTATTTATTTTGTGGCAATAAACATCAAACCCAGAGGTAAGTATAAAAACCAAATAGTGTTATTTATCCATATTTATTCTTTTATCAAGTTCTTTTGACCCATTTTAAGTTATTTGTATTTTCATGTGCACTTTAGTATTAAACTGTCAATTTATATATTTCTCTGGAATACTGATGAGAAGTGCAATGAATTTGCAAAGAATTGGCAACTTCTAAAGACTGAACTTTAAAATATATGAATATGCTTCTCTCTCTTGATTTTGATCTCAACTTTCTTTGATCAATGTTATGTAGCTAGATTTACTATAAATGTGTTTGTTTCTGGATATTACAAAATGCCCTCTTAATTTTAATTGTTTGTTGGTTGTATAGAGCTATGTTGGATAATTTGCTTTGGTGTTGGATGTTGCAAACTTGCTGGACTAGCTTATTAATTCTAGGGCATGTGTTGATTTGTAGTTTTGTCTGTGTAGGTAACACTGTCTGTGAATAAAGGTGTTTGAACTGCCTTCTAATCCACTTGCCTTTACCTATTTTTCTTGTCTTACTTTACTGAGATAGTTCATCTCGCTCACTGGTGAATAGAAGTCCTGAGGGCTCATATTCTTGCCCTCACCAAGCTTAAAAGATTCAGTAATTTAGCGTTGTGATGCTAACTACAATATAAAAATGCCCTTTATCATGTCAGGAAAGTTCTCTTCTCTTTAAGTTGCTAAGTGTTCTCAATCATGAATACATGTCAAATGTAGTCAATCACTTTCCATTATAACATTGAAATGATCATAGGATTTAAATTTTTTCCTTTAATATGAAGAATTTTGTTTACTGAAATGTTGACCAAATGTGACATTCCCAAAGATAAACCTCACTTGTTAACATTTATTTATAATCAATCGTTGGATAGTCATGAGTTTGTTTTACTAATAATTGCCTAATTTTGTATTAACACTGGGTTCTCATTTGCTAAAATGGGGCCACAGCAACCTTTAGTTTAGAGATAATTTAGCTGTTTTACCCAATTCCCTGGCAATACGTGTCACAGTTTAGGGTTCTCAGAAAACAAATTATAACACAGAGATTGGCAAGTAGTGGCTGATTGGTGGGGACAGGGGGTTCGCTCTCAGGATCAACCGAATCAGAATATAAGGAATTAGGCTGTCCAATAGGGGGCGCTGCTACCGGGAGAGCTGAGTGAGTGCGTCTCCAGTGTTTTAATGTCTGACAATCTCTCCCACAGTTAGCAAAAGAAACATTTTCTCTTTAAAAACTTGTTCTTCCAAAGTAAAATCCTAGTGGGGCAAGGATTGGTATTCAGGTAAACAGACCTTAGTATTCCCCAAGAAGCATGAATTATTAGTTGTTTATCATCAACATTTCATCATCATCATCATCAAACTATTGTTAAACAGTGAAAGCAGAGTCTATGCATCTAGATGCAAATTGATTTCGCAATTTTTCTTTGGGAGAAATGGGATGGTTTCTTGTGGTTTATTTTCTCATTAAATAATAAGCATGGCTGCAGATTGAGATTCCTATGAGGAATGGTGTGCTGGTGGAGGAGAATGTGAAAGCCGCCTTGGAAAGTGAAAAATACCATTTTTTTTCTAACCTTGTAAGCTGCTTTGAACATATGGGGAGTTAGATTTAGCAAGGGGTGAAGCTTTTCAGGTACATACATGAAAGATTGTGTAGAGTGCACATTACTGGGGTAGCTATAAAATTAAAGTCCTTTCTGGATCTAGGAAGAGAAAATGGTTCATTTTATTAAGTTAGTTGATCTATACCCAATTAAGATACTAGTAATATTCAAAAGAAAAATGACTATGGTGGTGTGGTGGCTCCCGCCTGTGATCCCAGCATTGAGGAGGCAGAGGTAGGCGGGCCTCTATGAGTTTGAGGCCAGCCTGGTCTACAAAGTGAGTCCAGGACAGCCAGAGCTACACAGAGAAACCCTGTCTCAAAAAAGAAAGAAACAAACAAACAAAGAAAAGCAAAGAAAGAAACAAAGAAAAGAAGATAGAAAAGAAAAATAAGTGTATCACATGTCAGTGTAAACACAGATAGTTTTATAGGGAGTTCAGCAAGCTAATTAAATGACAATATGCATAACCTAGTGGAGTTTATTCCAGGAATGGAAGGGTAGTTAAATATCAGCAAATCAACAAATCAGGGGAGCAAAGTGCACTTATTACTGAATCAATAATGCTGAAAATCCATTTTTGACTTGAATGTATTCGCAACACCTGTCTTGGTATTCCGCTGAGACTCCACAGGATGAAAATTCCAACAGGCAGACTCATTTTGATTCTCCCTATGCAGCCCTGACAACCTATTATTTCTTTACGAAGTTTATCTGATTAAATTCTATACATGTAAAACAGATGCTATCAATGAATGACAATAATAACACACATTGTGGTACATAAGAGTGAGAATATATTTATTACATATTTGATTTTTTTTGCAATAGAGTTAATTACTTCTGTAAGTTAGTAATTCAGATCCATACTTGCTATTATTATTATCACAGATAGAGAAATTATCTCTATAGTACTTGATTACTATTATCTTGAAATTTCAGGCTTATACCCTGAATTTTACCAATTTAGTTTTGCCTCCAATTTATATTACAGTATCCAATTCTACCTGGCATTTAATATAAAGTAGTTTTTTGTTAATAAGTTTAATATTTTATAGACCGTGTAAAAACTGAAATTTATAGGGATTGTAAATTGTAGTTGTTGAATTTTAACATTGTGTGTGTGTGTGTGTGAGAGAGAGAGAGAGAGAGAGAGAGAGAGAGAGAGAGAGAGAGAGAGCGAGCACTCTGGACAGTCTTGACTGAAACAAAGTGTCATGGCTTATTGTGCACTGTCAGTTATGTTTACAGGCAGGTTTGCAGAGCCCCTGTGCTGCCTGGCATAACGTCAGCATCACGTTAATTCAGAAAGCTTCAGGGGAAGGTGGTCCTGGAGGTAAAACACTCAAAACTTGGAGAGCTACATTCTTATGTAATAAGTAACATTTGTTTTCAACCCTTTGTAAAATGTCATTTTTTGATTCTACTCAAAATTATGTTATTCCAATTGCATACAACTTTTATGGTTGCTTATTAATATTGAAAATGTAATAGTTGGCTCATGAATCTTGGCCTTTATTTTGTAGGTTTATAAACCAAGGCCAGAAAGAATTTTCAGGGTCATGGAGATAATTAGTAGCAAATCTGTACTGGGAGCTAGTTTTCTTGATTGCAACCCCTCCATCATATTTCACATACAATTCTTAAAACTATCATATTTCCCATAGGATTGGGCTCGATATGGACATATTTTCTGTACTGTTTATTTGATCAGAGGAGGTCCAGAGAGTTATCAAAAAAAATCCTTAAAAATTCAGCCTTCAAGGGCTCTTAGATGACCCTCGTCCAAGTCACAACAGTTCTCTTTGCCCTCAGCACACTCAGTGCCTCCCTTTCGTCTCGGATGCACCATGCCTCCTGTGGGCAGAAAGCCTGGGTATGTTAGTGACATGACGTAGAAGACCTTTAGATAACCTTTGCGATTGCTGAGCAAGTGTCTTCGAAAGAAAAACATTTTCTGAACAATGGCATCCTCCCAAAGTGCTAGATGCCATTATTGCAGGTAGCTGATACCTCAAAATTCAGAAAGCATTTCAAACATAGAAGAATAAAAAGATGGAAAACACACGCATCCTATATTTGCGTACTTAAACATCTGAGAGTTGCACATACAGAATCCCTCTTCGCCCGAGCCAGATCCTACTTTGCTTTCTTGCTATGATTAAGACCCAATTCTCAATTGTTACATGCAAACAGGACAGAAGCTTTTGTGCCAAATTCAAATAGTACCATGGTGCCAGTTGTTGAGCCTTCAACATCATATTTAAGGACTGAAGATGGAAAGAGGATAAAATGCTTTGGCTGTATTTTAATTGTGTTAGTTTTCATTTGTTTTGTTTTAGTGTTGGGAATTGAACCTAGACACTGACTAGGCAGGAGCTCTGCCCTCCAAGCCTGCATATTATTTTACAAACATGTTTTTATAACTCATTCCATTATTATTAAAGACAATGTTTAGAAAGTAGGGCTTTCTGAAACTGAAATAATTTTTCATTTCATTTTAAAAGTGTCCTTATAATCTAGTCCATATAATATGCAGAACACCTGTATGAAGAGTAAATCTTTTAAAGTAAACATTGAATTTGAAGCATCGTATTAAGCTTGCTGTTAAAGAAATCTTCAGTAATTTAAAAAGAATAAGTTTGAGAAATATTCACAGACATTTATTTTATCTGCTGAGGGAAACATGAATTTTACAAATTTTGATAGATTTGTTTACCTAGCATAAGCAAAGCTGAATTTATGTATATTATTAAACCCTACTTAGAATTGTTCAAGTGCTTGCTTTTTATGTACTTTTACAATGTACATGCAGTGCACTCTCATAAAGCAAATGAATGTATATTATTTTATTGTGAAAAAGTTAAGACCTATGCAGAAGTAGGAAAACTGGTGTAAAAAAGCACTGTCCCCCAACCTAATCTGCCGTCAACATTCTGCCAGTCTTGCCTAAAGTATCCTCCCTCTTTTTTCTAGAATATCAGAGAGCTAGAGAACAAAAACATTATTCATTATTGTCACCAACAACGCACTTTTTAACATTTCCTCAGTTGTGGGATAATCAACATTTCTGAAGTGACAGTCTGAATATGCACAAACTGCTGGGTGAAAGATGCTCCAGAGGGTTAAAAGAGCTGAGGAGGAGGGTTTGTGCAGACTCCTTGCTGAGAAGCCTTATTCTTGAATCCTAAGAGAACAAATAAAAAATATTCGCTTTGTCACATGGTCTGGTGTGGAAAGACTGAGTGCCTGCTTGGATTTTTCTCTGAGACTCTTGGGTACTGGGAGCTGACTGTCAGCTGTGACTGGGATATAGGAGCTTGTTTGTGGCTTTGCTGAGAACACCGGGAAGTGAGAAATGAAAGGAAGGAAGATGGAGACCCTGATAAGATAAGCAGCTTATAAAGAGGCATCAGACAGCCTGTGACCAGTTCTGCTCTGGGATGCTGGTCCTTCGGGTAGTGCACTGGAGGGAGGGCATCCCGAATGACATGAGGAGGCAAAACCAATACCTGTAAGGGACTGATAACAAAGGGCTTTCCGTTAGCAGTATTCCCAGTGGCTTGGAGAGCAAGTCCTGCTGCTGGCAAAGAGAGTCTGGGCAGCACAGCAGAGCATCTACTACAAACAAGCTTCACAGGAAAATCTGTTCCCGTAGTTTTCCCTTCAGAAGGAAACATGCTAAACAATTTTGTGCATTAGGTATCTGCACACATCGCAATATTTAGGTCAACTTGAGGATTTAGCTATTTAATTTTTAGGATGGGGACTCTTAAGAGGTTTGGTAAGTCACCCCAGGTTACAGAGGTATGAAGAGAAGAGCTGACATTTCAGCCAATTTCCATACAACTTGCTGCCTCTCTCCACCTTGCAGTTCACAGGCTCGCACCACACTTCACAGAGCACCTGTGGTTAGAGCTACAGATAGCGCATCTGCTATCCCCTGAATTCCTCGCGTTACCTACCAGTCAGGGTAACGATATGTTTACAGTTTCAAGTCATGTTAACTTAAAACCTTCCAAGCCTATTAGAAACTCAAGTGGAAATTTCTAAAGGTCGGGTGGATTTCACCAATAGGTTGTTGCATGTTTTCCATACTTCCCACTTTTTTCTTAAACTACTACGTTGAAAAACAAAGTAAAAGCAGTTCACTGATTCTGTGATGATTTCTCTCACGCATTAGCAGTGCTTTGGAGACAATGCACTAGGTTATCAGAATGCGTCCCTGGAACCATTATTCTGGCCTTTTAAGCTACTGAATGGGAATAGAGAACGCAGATTTCTACTCATGACCCCGCCCTGAGTGATCTTGGGAGAAGCCATTTTACCCCGCCCTGAGTGATCTTGGGAGAAGCCATTTTACCCACTGGGTGTGTTTTAGTTTTCTTCTCCTCCGTGACATTCTGTCTTTCCCTTGCTCTAAGTGATCGCTAAAGGATACATTAGATACTTTAAATGCATTAAAGCACCTCCTTAAGATTAAGTTTCTGCTGCCTCTTGTGACCTCAACAGCTGGCACATGGAAATGAGAATTCAAGATTTTTTTTTTTTTTTGGCTCTCTGAGGAGTTTAACATATAAAACTTTGTTGTAACCTTACCATCTCCCAAGAAAAAATATGTTGTTACTTAACAGTGTTACCCAAACAAAAGTCTTAGTTATGATTCCTTAATTATCTCAGAGAATAAGAGAATATATAAATAAATTGTAAGTGGGCTTTATACGCAAATTCCCCAATATGTTACAGAGTGTGCTGATCAGCAGCTGATTGAACTGGTTGAATTTGAATATTAGAGAGATCTTTGACAGCTGTATCAAATAACTATCGGAGTAATGACCACACAAAGGTGTCTATCCCGTCACCTCTAAAATGTGAAATATCACCTGATATAACAACAACAAATAATTGCAGATGTGACTAAGCTAAGGACCTTTATATGGGAAGGTCACCCTGAGTGGCTGGAGTGGACCCCATGTAATCACAAGAGTATGCATAAGCCAGAGGTAGCAGTATCAGGGAAGGACATAGGTTTGAAGATGCTGTTTTGATGGCTTTGAAGACAGAGCATAGCCATCAGTTAGGAACACAGAGATCTTATGGAAGCTGAGAAAGATGAGGAAACAGATTCTGCAGGAGGTTCCAAAAGAACTGTTGCCCTTTTGGAGGCCTTGATTTAGTCTGCCTTGGTCCTATTCTGATTTACTCAATGCTAAAATAACGACTTAGCTTTTGGATAACGTCTGTTGCTAGTGATGGCTACAATTTGAAACTAATATTGTAGGACTGTGTCTCAGCTAGGGTTTCTATTGCTGTGAAGAGACACTATGACCATGGAAACTCTTATAAAGGAAAATTTGGGCTGGCCTACAGTTCAGAGGTTTAGTCCATTGTTGTGGCGAGAAGCATGGCAGCACACAGGCAGACATGGCACTGGAAAAGGAGCTGAGTCTACATCCAGATTGGCAGACAGCAGGAAAAGATGCCACACTGCACCTGGATTGAGCATCTGAGACCTCAGATCCCGGCTTTAGTGACACACTTCCTCCAACAAAGACGTACCTCCTAGTGGTACCGCTCCCTGTGGACCTATGGGGGCCATTTTTATTCAACCACCGTGAACCATCATCCCCTTTAACCATGTGATCTTTTTAAATATAGACCATTTCATCGTGCTCATCAACTGTGAGAACCACACAGTGGGACACAGCGCTGGGGTGGGGCTGACTCAGCTGCCCCTGTCTGTCTGCATACAAAGTACAGCCTGGAAGGCTCATTTGAGCCTTTCATTCTTTGTTAAAGTCCGAGGAAGAGCCGTCATGCCCCTCCAAGACTCTCTTTGGAAGAAAAGCCTTTTTCCTAGGCTTTCTTCTCCAGAATAGGGTGGCTGTCTGGCCTTTATTGTGGTGTTATCTTGGCCCTGATGTCTCTAACTGCTCTGAGTGGTTCATGGAGACCTTCGTTGCACCTCTGAATGTCTCCTACTGCCTCATATCGAGAACTTTGAAGCACACATTTTATTCTTTTTCCTTCTATCATTTTCATTGCTGATACTCCCTGTGGCTAAGTCAGGGGTATTTAGCACTACTGGGGGAAAAAATCAAACTATCCTATGGGTGTATCTTGGGAATTTTTATGACTTATAACTTGGTATGATGTGTATGTGAGAGATAGGTGGGGAGTGGAGACTGGAGTGGTTTCTCCCCTCAGGAGAAATTGTGTATATGTACCTTCATATTCAATTAAGGTCCGTAAATCATTGATTTTAATTTAATAAAAGGAAATATTTAACTGGATAGGCTTAACCAATTTAGGTGAGCCCTTTAAAGAAGATGTTAGCCTGGCAGCCTGGAGGGAAGGAGTTATGTTATGAGCTACCTACTGAGGGGACCAACTTTCACAAATAAATTGCAGGCCCTAATCCTGCAGCTGCAAGAAGCCGAATTTTTCCAATAACTGTAATGATAGCCGCCGAAGAGCAACTTTGGAGATTCCGAGCAGGAGGTCAAGCAGTGCTCCGACTCCCCAAACTAGGAGAAAATAGCTGGTAGCTGTTTTGAATTTCTAACTTTCTAGTAATTTGAAATGCAGCTGTTAACAGGCAGCTGTCAGGGGCTTTGGTGTGCGAGCAGTTTTGTCTGGAATGTGAATTCACCATGATTAGACTGACTGGAAGCGTGGACTTGGGGAATATTGTGTTCAGGGATGCAAAGTGAGGGGCATTATACACTGAAAATGAGAAGACCTTTGTTACACAGCTTCAGAAATTGTTGCGGGCTCGTACGCTCTGCCATTATACCTAAAGCAGAGCTTCTAAGTGCTGTGCTTGCACGTGGTGATAGGGAGCTCTGCAAGCCAAGTGTCAGAGTTCTGTCTCTCTTCCTCTTGCTGCTTATAATGTGTAAGAGGCGGGAGATCAATTAAAAGAGGAAATGTTGAGGAAGACAACATTTGAGGAACCAAATTTGAGGAAGTTTGAGGAACCAAAAGCTTAGCCTCCAGGTGGGAGAAGTTACCGAAAGTGGTTCCCAACAGTATGGCAGGAAGCAGTTTCCTGGGTGTCACCGTAAGGCCAAGGTGTGACACTTGGCAATTCGGTCACACTCATTTTCCTTTGAAGAGATTAAGAGTGTGTCTCCCCGGTTCTTCTCAAGCCGTCCTCAGGTTTCTCAAAGGTGTAGCAAAGGGGGAATATTGAAAAGATCTGTGGCTATGGCTTTCCCCTTGCTGTTTGATTCCCTGTGAATTCCTTTTGGAAAGCTCACCAAACCTTTGAGAAATTAATTTCTTCAAGCCAGCAACCAGCTCAGCATGACACAGTGAAAGGGGAAGGGCATTGTCTGTTCCTCTTCTAGATTTACAAACTTGCATCTTCAAGCTGAGCTTTGCACAAGGTCTCAGTGATATGAGATTTTTTTTTTTCTAAAATGGCAGTTTCTATCTCGAATCGAGGTAATTGAAACTGCTTAACCATAAAAGTTGTGAGTCCCTTTCTTTGTGGGTTAAAGACAGTATAATGTAAAACTAAGCTCTGTCCTGTACTGGAGCCCTGTGTTTTACTCAGAGTTTGCAGGTGTTTACCATGATGTACTTGAGGAAATTTCGTATATTAACTCCACATTCTGGTAATTTGTTCAGTGTCTTTACTCCCACATGTCCTCCTGGTTGAGGAACTAATTTGACTTTATAGTTACAGGCCCTTCCATTGCTGACATGGAGATTAAAACCTAATGTTCCCAACTCATATTCAGCCTATGGTCTCCGCTCTCCTTCAGTAGCCTATCCCTTCCACCCCACCCTGAGAAATGTAACCACACCATGTAAAGCATGGTCCCTTTTAAGTTACTCTTCTTCTTTAGGACTGCTCCTGATAGCATGCGTATGCCTCAGTATGTACCATCTTCTGCTGTAGCTGTTAGACCCTCAGCATGTTTAGGCTCACTTGCTTCAGGGCTAGAATGAAACCATCTTTATTCGGTCTTCCACTCTGCCTTTTTCTGCTCCTATCTGTGTTTTGATTACTTTTCTCATCACTATAAGAAAAATACCTAACAGCAACTTTTAAAGGAATGAATACTGCCCTGAGCCATCCCCCTAACCCTGTTGCTGCTGGATTGGGTCAGTTTCCTCAGGCTACGTGGGCTAGGGATTGAGGAGCGATAACCCTGCGTATAAAACCAAAGCTCCTTTGCCAAATGTAGTGTCAGGAGACGCTAGGCAGTTAAAACAGCAATTGTCTACTTAGCAGTCATCAGAAAATTGGCCCGCAAAACCAAATCTGCTGCTGCTTGTTTTTGTAAATAAAGATTTATTGGAACACAGCCATACCCTTCAGTTGTATGTGGCTGTGACTGTTTTCCTGCTTTATCAATAGAGTTGAGTAGCTGCAACAGAGGCCGTCTGGCCCACAAACTCCCAAATGTGGTTCCTGATCCTGTACTCCTATTCTCATAAAGAAAATTAAAGCTCACGGGGAAAAGGCAACCATGGGTAGATAAAGGTGGTTGCCATCTTGAAGACCATCTTGTTTAAAAGGCCCTGAATCAAGCCTTCAGCATGCAGATGTTGAGCTAAGGAATATACACTCTGAGCTAAGGTGGTATCTCAGTGATGGAGGACCTGCCTTCCATGCACAAAGGTCCTGGGTTTGCTTCTCAGCACAGGTGGATAATGAATAAATAGGGGCAGCCTGATAAGCTAGCTTAATGATTTCATCCCAGTCCTCCACGAAAGAGCTTTATTATTTATAGAAATTTGTGCTGAATTTCTGTTTTGTATTTTAATAACTACTACATTTGGTTTACTTAGGAAAAAAAACATAATTTAGTAAGTAGAGTGTGATCTGGTGCGGTACATAAAGTCTTTGTTTTAAATAAGCTCTGTGTTCAACTTTTTTCACTAGTATAATCAGACACATGATGCTAGTGTCCTTTATAAAGAAAAATATTTAGGCAACATTTCTGAAAATTCAAGACACTCCAAGGTAGTGTGGAGATTTTCCTGCAGGTACCAGACTTCACCTGTGAGCTCCTACAGCATTCATCCATCTGTCCCACAATCCATCCCTACACTTCCTGGTATGCATATCCTGAGACTCTGCCCTGCCCCCAGCTGTGGGCTATATGGTACACTAAGCCTCATCTCCTGCATTTTAGTTCCGATTGCAGCTCAGTGTGAAAAGTGCTCTGGTAAAGGTAGAGTTCCTACAGAACAGCATTGTGACCAAGCTGAGTACAGGCAGGGGACTCAGAGCTCCTGGGGAAGATTTGCTGAACAGCATGGTCCGTTTTTCAGTCTAAGGATGCAGTCAAGGGATATCGAGTGATTTTACATGGCTGGACTTGGCGATAGGAGTATGGTAGAAATGGTGACAAGATGAAATTAAATCTAGGCAGGGACTGTGTGCCTTCAATGTTTCGTTTGCTCCGCCGAAGGTGGTACCACAGTTTTCTGCTTCCACACTTGTGTCAGGAAACAGTCACGCAGTGATCTGGAGTTACTGTGTAGGGAATTCTGAAGTCTGATGAGAGTTGGAAGTATGATGACTTATCTTTGGTTACATGCGGGATCAGGAATTAGGGGGTAGAAGCTGTTATGTGAGTGTCATGGTGAGGATCCACAGATCTGAGTGTGCAAAGTAATTACTCTTGGTGTTAGTGTGTTAGTAGGAAATGCGAACTCGTACTTTACTTAGATCAAGTAAAACTTGGCACAGCTAGGAGTATGGCTTGTCAGCAAGCACTGTAAGTCCCCAGGCCACTCTTTGGCCTTATTTACTTGATGACTCTGAAAAGTTAATGAATTCATGAAGCCTCACAAGGGGATAGACACAATACTGGAAGAGCCAATAGTGATAGCATTTTCACTTTCTTTCAGTAAATTTATTCTTATCTAACTCTGTTGCTAAGCTCATGCACAGGAAACTGTTTGACACTCACTTGCCCACCATTTGGCTATCATGTATGCAGCCCTGGAGACACAGTATAAGTACTTGCTGGGCAGCAGAAACTAAGAAAGAGACGATTTAAAAGTGAGTCAAGAAAGAAAAAGGAAAGGAGGTAACCATATCTCAGCATAACTTGATTTATCAAATCTTTTTCGTTTTCATGAATAATAATTTATTTACTGAGATCTCACAGACCATCTGCTTAATGCAAAGGAAGCTGGCAAGGACCAGTCTTAAACTTCCTGGTCTTTTGCTTCAACTGCTATTTTGGAAACTGTGTTAATGTTTCGCCTAGCTCTAGTTTTTTCTCAGCCCTCTTACTGGCTGTGAATTTTGAAGGATTACAGACAATAGCCAAAGCAATGAATATATGTAAATTCTTTTATTACCCTGCAAAAAGCATATCAAAGTCTGATGGATGGCCTTCATGTGAATTAATGTGTTCTAAATATTGTTTTATATAGGCTTTTTCACTAAACCTAGAGCTCACTGATTGGCTAAATTGGCTGCCAATAAGCTCATAGTATCCTCCAGTATTTGGCTTCTAGTGTGCTAGGATTACAGGCATGAGGTGTCATGCTCAGGTTTCTATGTGGGTGATAGAGAAGCAAACTCAGGCTTCTATACTTGCCCACAGCATTTTACCCACTGAGCCACCCACCCAACACCCATTTCTACTTAATGCTCTGTATAACTGCAGCAGGAGTATCAACAATGGTAGAGGTCTTTTGCTACCCACATTTCTTTCATCCCAGTTATATAAAGGACATAGGAGTTTTAAATTCTTGAGAAAAATTGTCTTATATAGTTCAGGGATTCTACAGTTTTTCTACTTCCAATCCTTTTTCACTGAAAAATTATGTGTGACACTCTATGTCACACACACACACACACACACACACACACACACACACATATATATGCACACACACACATATATATAAAACAAACAATAACTGGTGATAATCCTAAATAAATGTATTTAAAAATAATTATTTAGTGCACATATAATTGTAATCATTTATTAAGCATTAGAGCCAATTTACACACTAATGAGATGTATGCGCGTATTTATTTTTATTGAGTGATATTTGATATTGGTGTACATAGGCCATCGTCAATGTTTTTCCCAGTTGATTAATTTTTTAAAACATAATACTTCTATTATTTGAGAATTCCATACATGTGCTATGGGACATGTGTGTTCAGAATCAAGGCAGCAGTCAAGTGATGAGATACACTGTGAGTGAGTGCTCCTAGGAGCACCATAGATTCATTATGCATTTGAGTTTTGACTTGATTTTTGATGGTGCATTCAGAAACCTTTTATTGAATCCACATTTGTCACGACTTCCATGTTCAGTTATGCAGCTCCATGAGATCTTGAACTTAGGAAGGCAGGGTGTAACTTTGACATATGCTTTTTCAGGATATTTTTGCTAAGCAGTCTTAGATTTGTTTCAACTCTTAGTCATAGCTCTATAATAAATATTTGTTGCCACTATGGTCATTGCACTAAAACAAATCACTAATATTTTACAGCTAGAGGCAGAGGCAGGGAAATCTTTTGGAGGCCAGCTTGGTCTACATAGTGAGTTCCAGGCTGACCAAAGCTACTTTGTCTCAACTAGACCCTGTCTCAAAAAAACCAAGCAGACAAATCGCTTTTCCAGCACAAACTGTGTAGTGTGTAATGGTGGCTTGATTTGGATGACTTTTTTACCCCTTCACACAACCATTCAGCTTGGAGATGGGTATCGTGCCTCTGTTTTGTGAGCTGAAAACTCAGGTTGTGAAGAAAGAACGGAGAGAAAGAAATAGCAGCTGTTTAAATGTATTGAGCTCCGGCAAGCTTCTGGTGTGCCTTTGTTATATGTCCTCATGACAAGTTTCCACTATCATACTTGTCAAAGCTGTAATTATCTATTTAGGGCTTGCATTACTGGCCAGACATTCTTATCCCTACACTTACGTATCTGGCACATAATAATACTTGCAGACCAGTTATTGTTCTAACTTTTAATAACTGAATGCTTGTATTCCTATGATGTAACATAGTTAATAACTGTTGGATGACTGCCACTGAATGAATAAATCTAGGAAAATCAAAGGCAGCAAGCACTCTTGCCCAGCATACCCTTTTCCACGTGCTTGTCAAACATTGACCGCCTTCTTTCAGTCTGGCTTTAAAATGTCACCTTAGGAGAGTATTGATGAGCTAATTACTTTACTAATGGTGACCTTTAAACACTTATGTTTTTATTTTTAATTTAATTTTATTTATATATTTATTTATTACAATTTATTCACTTTGTATCCCCACTGCAGCCCCATCCCTCATCTTCCCCCTCTTGTCCCCCTATGCCCTTTCCCTAGTCCCCTGATAGGGGAGGGCCTCCTCCCCTTCCATCTGACCCTAGCCTATCCGGTCTCACCAGGATTAAAGCTGCATCATCTTCCTCTGTGGCCTGGCAAGGCTGTACCCCCCAGGGGGAGGTGGTCAAAGAGCCTGCCACTGAGTTCATGTCAGAGACAGTGATATACCTCTTACTAGGGAACCCACTTGGAAACTGAGCAGCCAATGGGCTTCCTTTGAACAGGGGGTTTAGGTCCTCTCCATGCATGGTCCTTAGTTAGAGTATAGGACTCTTCCAGACCCCCTGGGCCCAGGTATTTTGGAACTGTTGGTCTCCTTGTGGAGTTACTGTCCCCTCCAGGTCTTTCTATCTCCCTCTTCTTCCATAAGGATTCAGCACTCCATCCCAGATCTCAAGCTGTACTACAAATTAACAGTAATAAAAATGGCATGGTACTGGCATAGAAACAGACTGGTGGATCAATGGAATCGAATAGAAGACCCAGAAATAAATCCACACACCTATGGAAACTTAATTTTTGACAAAGAAGTCAAACCATACAATGGAAGACAGTATCTTCAACAAATGGTGCTGGTCTAACTGTATTTCTACCTGTAGAAAAATGCAAATAGACCCATATTTATCACCCTGCACAAAACTAAAGTCAAAGTGGATCAAAGACCTCAACATAAAACCAGACACACTAAATCAGTTAGAAGAAAAATTTGGAAAGGGCCTAGAACTCATTGGCACAGGAGACAACTTCCTGAACAGAACACCAACAGCATAGGCTCTGCTTTAAGATCAACAATCAGTAAATGGGACCTCATGAAACTGAAAAGCTTCTGTAAAACAAAGGACACTGTCATCAAAACAAAGTGACAGCCTACAGACTGGGAAAAGATCTTCACCAACCCTATATTTGACAGAGGGCTAATATCCAGAACATATAAAGAAGAAGTTAAACAGCAACAAATCAAGTAGTCTAAATAAAAAATGGGCTACAGAGTTAATCAGAGAATTCTCAACAGAGGAATATCAAATGGCAGAAAACACTTAAAGAAATGTTCAACATCCTTGCATCTGGGAAATGCAAATCAAAACAACCCTGAGATTTCACCTCATCATACCAATCAGAATGGCTAAGGTCAAAAACTCAAGGGATGATGCATGCTGGAGATGTGGAGAAAGGAGAACCATCCTCCATTGCTGGTGGGAATGTAACCTTGTACAACCACTTTGGAAATCAATCTGGCACTTTCTCAGAAAATTATGAATAGTGCTACATCAAGATCCAGCTATACCACTCCTACGCATATACCCAAAATATGCCCCACCATTCAACAAGGACATTTGCTCAACCATGTTTGTAGCAGAGTTATTCAAAATAGCCAGAATCTGGAAACAACCTAGATGTCCATCAAAGGAAGAAGAATGGATACAAAAATTATGGTACATTTACACAATGGAATACTATTCAGCAATTAAAAACAAGGAAGTCATGAAATTTGCAGGCAAATGGTGGGAACTAGAAAAGATCATCCTGAGTGAGGTAACTCAGAAACAGAAAGACACACATGGTATATACTCACTTATAAGTGGATATTAGACATATAATATAGGATAAACATATTAAAATCTATAGCCCTAAAGAAGCTAAACAACAAGGAGGACCCTAGGGAAGACCCTTAATCCTCATTCAGAAGGGCAAACAGGATAGACATTTGGAAGTAGGAGAAGACAAAGAACAGAACAGGAGCCTTCCACAGAGGACCTCTGAAAGACTCTACCCTCCAGGTTATTGAAGGAGATAGTGAGACTCACAGCCAAACTTTGGGCAAGATTTATGTTTTTAAAGAAAGTAGTACCTAAAAGATTATGTCACTCATGATAAAAATTTTCATGAATTAATATGTGAAGGTATATGAAGGATGGATAGGGGAGTAGTTTCTATGCCCTCCCTCAAACAAACAACTCCCACGATACTTTCACTGCTGTATCTTTTCTTGCTACAGATATTGAGCTTCATTGTGGTAAACTATTGTGGACTAGAAAGCATGTGTGAGTGAGTGTGTGTGTGATGTGTGTGTATAGACAGGATCTCACTTATCTCTCGCTGGCCTTAAACTCAGTTTGTAGCTGAGGATTATGTTGAACTTGCAGTATTCCTGCCTCCACTTCTGTGCTGTGATTACGAGCTTGCACCCACATGCCTGTTTTGTGCAGTACTCGGAATAGAACTGAAGACTGCATGCATGCTGGGCCAGCATCTACCAACTGAGCTACATCCTGGGTCCTAATGTTAGGCTTTTAGACTTTTTTGTGTTTACTTTTTTTTAATTTATGGAGAATAGGTTTATTCAGTTTACAGTTTTTAAGCCTTAAGAAGATGGTGCCATCCCATAGCGTGCACCTGACGCCGACATAAAAAAATAAATGCAATGTAATGAACATGGTACCATATCTGCTCAGCAAGGAAGAGGCCTATTTGCTGCATTGTGGCATGACAGCATATACCAAATGATGAGAAAGCAGGGCTAGCTCATGTCTCTCTTTCCCTACAGAAGCCACTAATGTCCTAGTCACGATTTCTAATCTTCATTGCTTTTCAAAGGTCCTACCTCCAAACCCATGTGAGTGTGGAGATTAAGCTTTTAGCGCTTGTGTTTGCAGGGCATGAGGTCAAGCTATTCACGCAGGTATCCTGTTTGCAGCTCTTTTTTCTCAGATCTCAGTGTTTTTTCACTATAGCCTCAGTTATTGCTGTGATATCTCCCTCTCCCTCTATTCCTTAGCTTGTGTTTACTTTTGTAAGAAGAAAACAAAAAGGAGAGGACAACAGTAAATTCTTATTGCCTTATTTGGACAACAGTAAATTCTTGAATCAGAAGTTCAATCAATCTGATATTTTAATTGATCATTTGAGTAAAATTTTGTTGGTGTTATAGGTTTGTAAGTCCTATCTATTAACAGTGATTTTATTTTAGTTCTCTGATACACTGGGCACTGTCAATGACAGACAAAAAATTACAATTCCAAAACCAGGCCAAATTCTTTTACAGATTCCGTTTTCATAATTTGAAATTACTTGTTTATTTCACATGAAGTTATCACTATAAAACAAATATATCACATTTTCTATCCTTAAGAACTACATGTTTGGAATATAATTCTAGAAGATGGAAAGTGATAAATAAAAGCTTGCTTGATATTTTAGAATATCTTAACAACATATTTGCAACAGATTTGTTGTGTGCATGGGGCATGAGAATAATTCATTTATTCAGTAAGCCTTGGTTCAGTTTAAAAACATTTAATGCTAAGTGTTAGGTATGTGAACTAAAAGCCTCTTTGCTATCCATTTGCTTGGCTCCTATTCGCCTTCCTAGCTTGAGAGATGTTTTCAGGCCACAGTTACCCAACAGAGAGACTTTGGGCAGATTTGAGTTGGGTTCTGTTTTCGTGGGCTCGGCCGCCAGGCAGTACTGTTGCTTGGCCTTGGCTATAGGATGAGGATTCATCTTTCTAGGTCTGTTGTCTCACAACCATATAGTGAGGCAATGGCTGTTCACTTACATTCCCGTGTTCTTTTTTTTTTAATTTTTTAAAATTTTTATTTAACTTTTATTAATTACACTTTATTCATTTTGTATCCCCCCATAAGCCCCTCCCTCCTCCCCTCCTGGTCCCACCCTTCCCCCTCTTTCTGCATGCATGCCCCTTCCCAAGTCCACTGATAGGGGAGGTCCTCCTCTCCTTCTTTCTGATCTTAGGCTATCAGTTCTCATCAGAAGTGGCTGCATTGTCAGTGTTCTAGGTTATCTCCATGAATAGTCCTTGGTTGGAGTATGAGTCTCTGGGAAGTTATGTATGAATCAAAAATTGAGTATCTGTCCTGAGAAGAAAGGCATTTTCTCCCGTCATAAGAAAAAATTACAACAAAATGTAAAGATCTTCGACTTCAACTTGCAGTTCTAGAATTGGACAACAACTCGTTCTGTAAGGAAGATGAGCGCACAGATGAAGTGAGCACAGGGTATTCGCTTTACAAACAGAAGAGGTCTGTGAAAGCAGAAACAGCAAACGACAAATTGGTCATTTCAAACAGCAGCAAGAGGTGTCCTTATCATAGTGGGTAACCTGTTTGGGGACTTGCTTTTTCTTCCATCTTTTCTGATTCTGTTTTTTATTGCATTCTCTCTCTCACTCCGTCTCTTTGTCTCTGTCTCTCTGTCTGTGTGTGTGTGTGTGTGTGTGTGTGTACATGTCATGGTGCACATATGGAGATCAGAGAACCACAGCAGGGGCTGCTTCTCTCTTCCTGCTTTTTGGGTCCCCAGGTTGACAACTATGGTTGTCAGTCTTGGGACAGGCACCTTTACATGATGAGCCATCTCACCAGCCATCCTGAAGGTCAGAGAGACCACAGGGCTTCAAACCTGCTGGTGTGTAACTTCTGCACAAGTGACTCTCTTGTTTGGTTGGTCAGGCCTAGTGCCAGAGCTCAGTCGAAATGAATAGTCTATTACAAATATTATATAACAACCCCGAAAATGGAAAAAATAGTTAGGAGAGTGTCCACCAGCACCAGGCAGTTTTTCATGAGCTGTTTCTTAATACAAGAATTTGATGTCAACATTATTCGCAAACTTCAGCCATTACAAAGATGTTCAGTGGAAGTGTACATTGCATTAGATCTACAAGGTAAATGGTTAGTGGGGTGACTCAGTAACATGCCAGGCCTTTTGGTTTCTGAGGTTTGTAAGGTTACAGGGATCCCCCACTTTCTTTACCTCCCTAAGGTTTCATCACCCAGAGCTTTACCACTAATCCCCAGGTAGGACATCTCTGACCTGTCATCTCTCTAAAATCTTCATGTTTCACTGTGGGAGTCAATCCCATCTGCCACACCACATTCACCCTTAAGATAATATACACCATTTCTCTAACTATACCTCTTCTTCCTTGCTAAAAGGAGATCATCTCATACGAAATGTACGTTAGCTCCTTTCCCTCCTGGTAGATCTGACTATTCCATATATATATATATATGGCAAGGGGAAAATAATAGTCAGATCTACCAGGAGGGAAAGGGATATATATATATATATCTTTCATTCATGAAGTAGAGACACTTCACTTTCCGTTTTCAAAGTCTCTTCTAGGTAATTCTTCCTTTTGGTCTACATAGTCTATGCATTAGCAGAGATCACCCTTTCTGTACTGCATAGCATAGTAGAGTGATGGTTTCTTTGTTTAGAACAGCACAGATGTGAACTGTCTCCCTGAACACTTGTGGCACAGTTGAGTGTGTGTTTGTGCTCTGTGTTTGCTAGATCAAAGACAATTGGTTAGAGTTTTAATAGAGAATTGAAATGTTTTAAAATGTTAAATTCTTTTCTTTTCTCTTTTCTTTTCTTTTCTTTTCTTTTCTTTTCTTTTCTTTTCTTTTCTTTTCTTTTCTTCTTTTCGACAAGGTTTCTGTGTAGCCTTGGCTGTCCAGGACTTGCTCTGCAGACCAGGCTGGCCTTGAACTCACAGAGATCCACCTGACTCAGCCTCCGTGAGTGCTGGGATTACAAGCGTGTGCTACCATGCCCATTGAATTTTTTAAGAACTTGCCTTTCTGTATCTAGAACTTTTAGAAGTCATATTAGATGTTCAAGAATGCTAGCAATTGATTTCTTTTATCTGATAGATTTGTACTTCATTTCTGTTCTTTTTCTTTTAAGTCTTCCTCATCAGGCAGGTGGAATAATAGAGTGATTATAAATTCATAAATTGAGTAGCCATATGTTCCAGCTGCCTACAGCTTTATTACATTAATTATCTGTTTTCTCCCTTACATTCAACTTGACTTTGGCCATTCTTCTTGACAAGAGTTCTGTCCTACCCCTGCCCCACTCTGACTTCTAAGTTCATGTAGTTTTCAGTGTTCCTCTGAGTTCAGTTTTAGACTGATCTCTGAATGGGAAGAAGAGTCCATCTTTAGTAAAATTAACCTATGTAACATTTTTAAGATGAAGACATATAAGAGAACAAAAAGGGAAAAAGTCATGCCACTGAACGTAAGCTAACTGCCACAGTACAAATTACGAAGAAGACGTTTCTTTCTTTCTTTTTCATTTTTTTTTTACAATTTAGTCATTATATATCCTGATTAAAAGCCCCTCCCTCAACTCCCCTCCCTCAACTCCCCCAGTCCCACCTCCCTCTTCCCCTCATCCCCTTCCCCTAGTACACTGTAAGGGGAATTCTCCAATATTGCCATCTTCCAATAGCTTGTTAATTCAAGACTGCTTAGATCCTCTTCCTCCGTGGCCTGCAAGGCTGCGTCATCAGGGGCGAGTGACTCAGAGATTCACATGGAGCCTGGGTTGTCAATCAGCCACATTTGAGTAAGGGTTCTAGGTCCACTCCATGCATGGTCCTCCACTGGTGCATCAGACTCTGCAGGACCCCCTGGGGTCAGATCTTTTAGTTTTGTTGCTCTCCTGTCCCCTCCATGTCCCTCTAATCCTACTCCTCTCTTCTTCCATTGGCCTTGAGCCTCAGCATCTGGTTTGATCCCCTGCTGGGTGATTCCTTTCGGAGGACCCTCAATAGTAGACTCCCATCCTGTTTCTTCTCTTCTACTGCTTTTGGTGTCTTTCCTGTTTGCCATTCTGAAAGAGATTTATGCATCCTCCTTAGGGACCTCCTTATTGTTTAGCTTACAAAGAAGACGTATGCATACATATCTTTCTGTGTGTGTTTGTGTATATGTGTGTATACATACATATATACATATGTATGTATGTCTCTATCTGTATATATATTTTTATGTATATAGGTATATATATAATATATACACTCACCATACATATGCATATATACACATATATGTATATATGTATATATATAATATACATATATGAACACAGAGAGAGAGACTTATACACACATGGAAATACAGCTTTTTTGGTTACTAAATTATCTACAACAAGTGAGAGAGAACTTCTTTCTCCTCTTCTTCTGCCATATTCTCTTCTTAGAGGGAAAGAATCTAATTGAACTCCAACCACGGGAAAAAGGTCTTGCTTTGACTTTAGTTTTGACCTGGAATTCCAAGTATTTCAGCAGTCAAATTACTACCCCCTCAACATAACTACAGTAATCTAAGAAAAAAGGTGATCTAAGAAATCACCTCCCCTCACAAGGTACCACCAAGAGTGTGATAAACAAGCTTGAGGTTAATTACTATGAGTAACTCAAGGAAATTTTTTTCTTTTTTCTTTCTTTCTTTCTTTCTTTCTTTCTTTTCTTTCTTTCTTTCATTTATAATCTTTAGACAGAAATCTAAGAAACAAAAGACAGGGACTTTCTTTTTTTTCTTTATGAAAAATGTTGATAAATGTTGGTTGAATGCTAAATGGATGTGATAAACTCCAGCAGAACTTAAATGTGCTAATAACTATAATTTAGGAGACTAAATGGAATGGGAATAGTGTCGTCCCCCTCTGGGAGTTAGGACTAGACCATAGGCAGGAAGAACAGTAGCTGCATGTGTGTAGCAGCCCATATTTGTAATTCTGTACTCAGGATGTGGACTAACAGAATCGAGATATCAGGGAGTCTCCACGACGTAGAAACATCAAGGGCTACATGACGGCCTGTCTCCGGGGATCAGGCAAACAATGTGGTTTAGAAATGAAGAGGGAAATTCAACATCTCCAGTTTTCCTTTTAAGCAGTGATTATCAACTTGTGGGTCCTGACTCATTTGTGGATCAAATGACCCTTTCACGGTGGTTTCCTAAAACCACAGATAACATAGATATTTATATTATGACTCAAACAGTAGCTAAATTACAGTCACGAAGTAGCAATGAAAATGATTTTATGGGTGGGGCAAAAACAACATAAAGAACTGTATTAAAGGTACAGTACTAGGAAGGTTGATTACTACTGGACTTGAAAGTAATGCTCGCCGAGAGACCCTCTCCCCCATTTTTCTCCAAAGAACAGGGGGAAATGTATAATGCAAATAATAGGCATCGTAGAATTATATTCATTGCTCTATCAATTATGATCACTTCTCTTCTCACTTCCAGTAAGTTCACTTCTAGTAAATGGACCCAGATAACCAGAAAGACAAATACTTTATCAAGGCTCAAAGAAGAGATGAGATAATGTTTAAAAATGTTTTCAGAATAGTTAAAATAACATACATTTTTTCAGCCCAAGTAGGAAAAACACTAAGAGTTTTTAAAATAGTGTTTTTGAAAACTATGAAAGACTTCATGCAGTGTGGAGGTTAATAGCGTGGGAGTATGGTGTATCTAATTAGACAGATGTGGAGCATCTCCAAAAATATAGTTGCTCAAGTTACAATCTACCTAGTTAGAGCTAGTGAAAGAAAATATTTATATGAGGAATGCAGGACTCCCATCTCTGGTTTTTCTTAACAGTTTTTCTGACATTTCTTCTGTCCAGCTAGGTCTGGTAACAATTGCTCTTGTCACTTTTCCCTCTTTTATGGATGATCAAATGCAGGGCTGTCCATAGACTGAGCACTCCGGTCTCAGTGCAGCTGCGGGCAGCGAGCTTTGCCGTGAAAGAGGCTTTTTTCAAAGGAATTTCCAGCTGTGCTCTTAGGGTGCTGTAGACACCTCCTGCAACAATCATTTACTTCATTCCCCGAACAACCCTTTCCGAGAGATACTATTATCCTCAGTTCATACGTGAAGAAGCAAAGGGGCAACAAAGGCTCAGTCACTGCCTCACTCTGTATACTGCAGTTACTTCAGAACCTGCTCTAGGAAATGGATAGCAGAGCCAATGGCAGAAGAGAGACACAAAACTTGCCACGTCGACTCTCATTGGAACCAGAATTAAGGAGGAACATTTGAGATCATTGACAACGAATATCACTTAAACATTTGTTCACGGCAACAAACTTATTCATGTATTATTTATATTGACTCAGATTTCACCATGCAGTAGGGTTGACAAAGCTGACCACAAAGCTCTTTTTGGAAGGGAGGTGGGATGTTGGTCTCCACACCTGGGATCACAATTAGGACTTTCTGTGGTAGGCAGCTTTCCCGCTGAGCTGCAGCCCTCCTCCTCTTTTCATTTTTACAATGTGTAGAATTTCAAAGTAATTCTGATTTGTGTGTGAGTGAAAAACAGTCACAACTCCTTTAAATCCAAATATAAGGTAGTGATTTATGGTAAAATTCACGTTTTCTCTCTCTAGTCGTTTGATCAGTCTTGGTCTTGTCACCACCAGCGAGTCCTTTGTTCCCAGACCAGTGGTGTGTTCTTGGACATCTCTATGGGCCTGCATGTCACACGTTTTTTATCCTTTTCTCTGCTACCAGGCTGCCAGAATACTTTAGACTAGGGGTTCTTAATCTTTTTAATGTACGATTCCTTTTTACTTAAGAAATTTTTTATTTAAAGCCAAATATGTCAATATATGTAAATATATAAAATGGGCTTCCAAACCAAACACTGATAATGAATCGTAAAGAAATTTATTTAAAACAACTCTTTGGCACATATATAATTTCACCATTTATTAAAAATTGAAAGCTAATCTGTTAACTAATGAACATTTTTATTTTTGCATAAAGAGATAAATCTTGCACTCAGAGAGGTGGATCTCTGTGAGGTCAAGACCAGCCTGGGTTACAAAGAGAGTCCAGGACAGCCAGGGCTACACAGAGAAACCCTTTCTTGACAAACCACAATCAAACAACAAAAACAAAGTTAAATCTTGATGCAGCACCTGTTAAGGAACAGATATTCAACATTATTCAGAATTTATTATTTTTTTATTTTTCTTCATAACAGCCATTCTGCTTAGCAAAAAGATGTACAAAATACCAGAAATACATTTAGGACCTTTTTTTTTTTCTTTCTCTATAGAAACTGTCCTAATTCCAAGTCAAAATTTATTTAAGGATCATTCATAACATTTGTCAGCAACTATAGCAACAATTTTTCTAACCAAACATTCTAAAATAATGCCATCCAAAGATGGGCGAATTTGACCCTTACAAGCTGGGGAACAACAGCACGAAAATACTGAAATCTTAGTTTTCAGTAAATTAAGCAGCTGTGTTTTGGTAAGAAAAGAAAGCTTTTTGCGTACAGTAAAAAACACTGCAAGTCAGAACAGACAAGAGCCTCAAATGTGAGTTGACGTGTTCCAGGCGGCTTCGGTTGCTGGTATATGGAAAGATGCATCCACTGAGGTCACGGGGAAGTCTCGCGATGCAGCGTGGGTGCCCACTGCCGGCGGCACCCTGGCTTCATGGCATCGTTAATTTTCAATTAATTTTAGGTCATTGTGCACTCAGAAACCCTTTACTGGTGCCAAAGTTTTCATGGCACACTTTGTACTGCTGCAACTCACAATTAAGATTCGGTGCTTTGGATTGCTGGAAAAATGTGTATTTATTCCCAGACATGAATGACTGTTTTGACCTGATTGACATATCACCTGCACAAGTCATCACTGGCCCTTTTTTAAAAATAATTTGTACACATACTCATTTTAATAAATATGCTTACAGTATGAGTTTATAAAATCTTTGATCCATGTCACAATTTTTTTTCAGTTTTCTTGGGATCAAGCCTGTATACTCATGATACAGTTTAGCGTATGTTTACAAGTTTATAAGGTATGATGGTGTTATTTCTTTTTATATTCTTGTCTTAAAGAAATCACTGGACACTTCGGTGGGAACTTGGTAAGATATGTTCTTCTCTCTTACCAATTCTAATATCCTACTTTAGGTATGATTTTTTTCCAGACTCAGGTATAACACTCCTTTTACTTTCTTTTACATTGTAATATTTTTTCTTTTTCAGTTTTAATATGAAGTCTTTAGGCTTCAGTAAAATGCATATTTCAGTAGGACTGCATTTAGTGTCCAATCTTCGCCTAAGAAGTTATTTTATACAGTCTTTTAGCTGAATTTTTAATGTATAAATCTTTTTCTTAAAGCCACACAGAATAAGCAATCATTGACATGGCCTAATTACCCACGTAAATGCTGAAAATAAATGTCTGTGTATCCATACAACTTGGACGGAAAATGTGCAAGCTATTGGTAAATGTTCATTCAAGCTATTGGTAAATATTCGTTCCAGACACAAAGTAGCTGTGCTTGACTTTCTGGCTGACTCTACCCTTGGAAACACATCTGCATGGTGTGGTTCTGTTGCACTTGTGAGGGAGACTTGGGACACCGTCCCAGAGAGAGCCAAGAGTTTAACACCTAAAGAAGGGGTGTCTTCTATACCGCCATGTTGTAGGCTAGCTCTAAGATGATTAAATTAGTAATACAATTTGATAGGTAATTTCTGGTACGAAAGGAGTCATAACTTGTAGGTTTCATCTTTCGTGAGGCTTAAGGGAAAACCACTTTTTGCTGACATGAGGCTTCTATAATGCCTTATGTTGCCATAATAACCTGGTTATGCTAGGTTTGATATTTTCAAGTTGAGCTGTTTTCTTTTCTAATGAAGTACACAAGCATACTAAAAATGTGCACGAAAAGGGACATTTGGTTAAGATTCTCAATATTTTGAATAATTTAATATATCCTTCAATTAAAAATTTGCAATGAACAGCACAATCTGTGGTGTTTCCTATAATACAGCTATAAGTCTTAGTAGGTAAGAAAATTATATGGAGCTAGAATAAAATTCCAGGGTTATTTTGTTTTGTTTTGTTTTACAAAAGTCAAGAAACACACAAAGTACAATCTTATAAACCCTGTGGAACGAAGGGAATAACTAACTTCTGATTTTCATTTTAGGCACATCATTATTCATAATAAAGCAGGCAATGTGTAACATGACAGCGTTCCTATATATCTGTTGAAGTTTGCTGTTATGAACGCCATGACCAACAGTAACGTGGGTAGGAAATGGCTTATTTTATGTTACAGTTTCCTGTCCATCACTAAAGGACGTCAGGTCGTGGGCCTGGAGGCAGGGCCTGTGGAGGAACACTGCTTACGGTCTCTTCTCCAGCATGCACCCAGGCTTATATTCAGCTGCCTTCCTTATATAACAGAGTCCCACCCACACAGGCTGGAACCGCCCACTGAGGCTGGGCCTTCCTACATCCACTAGCAGCTAAAGCACTGCCCCAGACACAGGCCCACAGGACAAAGTGATCTAGGCAATTCCTCAATCAAGGGCCCTTCTTTCTAGATGATTCTAGTTTCTGTCAAGTTGACAATAAAAACTAAGTACACTATCCAGCTGGCCAGACCACTGCATTTTAAGGCTTATTTATGCTTCTTAATGTTCTTTTCCCCACAGGGGTAGGCAGTATGGTTCTATAGGCCATGGGCATGTTCTGAGTGAAAGCTCTACCACTGTGGTTAGGATGTGATTTGTCCTCCAAAGGCTCACATGCCAGAAGTTTGTCCCCAGTATAACAGTATTAAGAAATGGTAGCTCTTTTATAGATGCAGCCATTAGAAGGCCATTGTGTCACAGGAACATCATTCTTGGAAGAAACTGATGTAGATTTCATAGGACTGGATGAATTATGATGAGCACGCACTGTTGTAAAGCAGTAGACCCATGGGCTTGGTTTCTTCATCATGTGACTCTTACCACTTGTTTGCTGTGTTATCAGGTAGCCATGGAGTTCATGCCAGATGATAGAACATGCTATTCAGACTTCAGCCACAGCAATCATGAACTTAACAAGATATGTCACCCACCTTCTTACACCTTATCTATCTTCTGGTTTCATTTATTCTGCCAGTCTCTACTTTTTATCTGGACTGCTGAATTCACACATACCTAATGCAGTAAGTGGTAGGTAGACGCTATGACTGCCATGTTAACTGTTACCCATGTACCCTATTTGTTCCTCTGTTCTTCTAGTACTATTTTCTCTGTATGAAGATATTTTCTACACTACCATTAATATCTTAGTGTTTCTTTATTTTTTTCAAAAACAATAAAATTAATTTACATTAGCTATTTTCTTAGTGGGTAGTCTGAGCAGTACACTTAATGTTTTCACATCAGATAACATAGTGTGTGTTAATATCAACATCAGTACAATTAAAAAACTTTGCTCTAATTTAGCTTCACTTCTTCCTTTCTTATTTGTATAAATGCTTTTGCACAAACACATATTTTTATATTATAAGCATGCCGAGATAGATTCATAATTATTCATTTATGAAGTTGCTTTGAAATTTTGGGGAAGAAGAGATATAAATAAAATGCATTTGAATTTTCTTTCATATTTACCATTATTTATCTTCACTCATGTTCTTTATTTTGTACTGTAGATTTGAGCTTCTGTATAGTATACTTTCTTTTCAGAGTTAAAGTCTTTATTAGCTGGCCTTTAAGTAGATGGGGAATTTAAATAGGCAGCTATGAGTTATGGTATGCTCAAATTCAGTGCTAAGCTAATCTAACAGGCATATTAAACAGAATGTTGTTATAGGGTTAACTGGAAAGTCAAATAAAGTAGTTGAACTTCCGCGAACATGGAATCTGGTTTTGGGTAAAGGAATGTGGAAGGCACTTGAGGTACTGGAGTATGTATGGGTAGTGGGAAGACCAATGATGTGATTTGAATGAGAATGGTCCCCATAGGTTCCTATGTTTGAATACTTGGTTCTCAGTGTGGTGGAACAGTTTGGAAAGAATTAGGAGGTGTGGTCTTGTTAGAGAATGTGTGTCACTGCATACAGGCTTTGAGGTTTCAAAACACTCATGTCATTCCTAGTCTCCTTTCTACCTCGTAAATCAAGATTATGAGCTGTCAGCTGTTTCTTTACCTTAGTAGATTCCAACTTTCTGAAACCATAAGCCCAACTAAACACTTTCTTCTCTATGTTGCTTTTATAGTTGTGTTTTGTCACAGCAATGGAAATGCGATTAAGGCAGAAGTTAGTACTAGGAGTGGGGTATTGTTGTTTCGGGCCTGATAATGCTGCTGTTTTGAAGAAATGTGGAAGACTTTGAGACTTTGTACTAGGAAGCAATAAAATGCTCTAACTGATGGGTCATCCTAGTAGGATGTTGGAAGGTAGTCCTGAGAGTGATGTTGGCTATGGTAATCCGGATCAAGAGATTTCAAAGGGAGCAATATTAGGAACTGGCCTAGAGACCATTCTTGTGATATTTTGGCAAAAATATTGCTGTTTTCTGCCCATGACCTAAAAATATACTAATTGAAAAGCTTTGGATTAATTTCCTTGTTGGAAATTTCAAAACAACCTAATATTGACTCTGTTGCATGGCTATTATTAAACACTATTCAGAAAAAGAACAAGCAGGACAAAAGAAATATGAAATACACAGTCTGAAGTGAACCAGGCACTGAAAAATTTAATCTTGGAGCACAGGCTTGTGCTGAGAGAGATGAGAAGTTGAAGAGAATGCCTGTTCTGAAATAGAATAAAAGAAGGGATGTTCTGATGGAAATATCCCACCCAGCAAAGCTTCCATCCTATAAAAAAAGGTCTGGGAAATTTTCTTCTCTTAACAAGCAACAACAAAAAAAGAAAGTTTCTGCAAATGTGATTCAGTGGGGCCAGGCTCCATCTCAACTGGGCAGATGAACTTGAAAGTGTTTTCCATGTGGTTCTAGCTTTAGAATCATAAAGGATATAGTAGTGAGGGGAATGTGAAATCTTCCTCTCCAGCTAAGGAAAGCCACTGAGGCCAGGCTTATGGGAGGGGAATCCCTGCATCGAGGCCTTGGGAGGCTAATAAGTGAAGCTGAAAAAATGAAGCCTGGATTGTGTTGGAGACTCTAAGACATGGAGAGACATGTCTTAGAGCCATGAGACTGTCAGGAAGAGCTGCAGAACTACAGTGGAGAGGAACCAGCCCAAGGGAGAGAAGTGTGTTGTAAGCAGCAAAGCCAGAAGGGTACAGCCATTTATTTCCTTTGACATTAGCTGCAGTGTTTGGAATTTGCCCTGCTGGGTTCCTGCCTTGCTTTGGTCCAGTATTTCCTTATAGTGCCTACATTCTTCTCTTTTGGAATGGTAATGTATATTATGCAGCACTGTAGGTTGAAAGCATGTATTTTTTTATTTTTTAAGGAGGTTATGATTAAGAGGGTGATTTGAGTCTCTAATGAGACTTTGCACTTTTAATCTGTATTGAGACTGTAGAAACTATGGAGGCTTTTGGAACTGGACTAAATGCATTTTGCATTGTGATTTTGTTATGAGTCTAAGGTGGTCAGAGAGTGGTTTGAATGAGAATGGCTACCATATATATGTGCCTGTGGGAGCCATTCTCATTCAAAACACTCTCTGACTACCTTAGACTCATGCCCAGACCATAATGCAAATATATATAATATACACAAACACACACATTTAATACTTAGCCCACAGTTGGTGGAACTGGTTGGGAAGGATTAGGAAATTAGGATGTGGCTTTGACGGAGGAAGTATGTCACTGCAGGTGGGCTTTGAGGTTTCAAAACAGTCAGTGCTATCCTCAAAGTCTTTCTCTTTGCCTTGTGGTTGTAGATTAAGATGTGAGTTCGCAACTGTTCCTTTGATTCACCAGCATGGACTCTAACCCTCTGAAACCATAAAACCAAATTAAACATTTTCTTTTCCGAGTTGCCTTTATCACACTGTTTTATCACAGCAATAGAAAAGTAACTAAGATAGATAACATATGGTAAATTCTTATTTTGACATCTTAAAGATTCCTTGATTTAGCTAATAGTTTCTTAAGCTGCTTAACAGACACATGATCCTAAGGATTCAGTGTGGCTGCTGGTTATCAAAGCATACTTTACTTTATCTAAAACTGAATGCCCTCAAGTTGCTTCCTAAATCACATTAACTCGAAAGAACAAAAAACAAGTGTTTTCTAAAAGTCTGAATGAAGATATTACAAAATGTATGCCACATTCACTTATTTTCTGACATGTGCTTCTCTGCATGGAAATGTTTACTAATAGAACAAATAAGGGCCCCGGGGTTCATTGTTGTTTGTACTTGGAACACAGTTCTCTCTGTCAGCATATAGAGTCAGCAATGTTTTCCCAGTGATTTTTTCCTATCACTTTTCTTTAGCACTTGAGGAAAAAAAATAGTAAATAAAAGAGAGAAAGAGAGAGAGAGAGAGAGAGAGAGAGAGAGAGAGAGAGAGAGAGAGAATCTCTGGCCTATCACATTTAATTTCTATGTGGGATCAAAATTCCTAAACTTTTCTGAACTTTTCCCTAACTTGTGATCATTTCTTATTCTGCCATTTATTTTTCTAGATAGGCCTGACAAATCTGAGACTAGAGGTAAGCAATATATATTTTCAGCTTGTTGGCAAAAATTGTCAGTAGGTTAAATGAATAGTAGTTTTTGCATATTTAATCCATGTTTAATCTTTTCAAATTTGCATTAGTTTCTTTGTGAATAATAAAATAAGAACATTATTGTTGCCTTTTGGTATTTTTTGTTAACAACAGTACAACTACCGATCAGGTCAAGGAAGTAGGACTTGCCCTCCTGTTTTCCTGTAGCAATACCAAGACTGGCTTGGCTCTGCTCTGTTCTTACCTTCCTCGGGAGGTGTCTGGTTTGCAAATCTAGGACAGGAGCTGAGCCCGTGTCTCTTACTTAGATCTTCCTGCCTGCAGGATGCACATGATATAAGCTTGGCAGTAGAGAACCCAGTTGGGAGACTTGGTGTCAGTCTACGAAACTGTGGGGTTCCCATGTTCTCTGTGTCTAAGCCAGTGTCTGCTGTATCCCCCACCTCACTGACACTCACTCCTGTTCACCCAAACCCTTTGCATTATCCACAGATTGGCAAACAGCCTCCTGAGCAAATCTGCCTGGCCTGCATGTCCAGGCTCTCACAGCTGTTGCATGGATTTATTGCCACAGCTGCTCCCCTGCTGTGACAGCCACCCTGACTGGCGGTGAGAGAACACCTGGGTGTGCAGAGCCTAAAATGTTGGTTCTTCGTAGGAAAGGTTTGTTACGCTTGGGCTTTTGTCTATAATTTGGAAGGAACTAAGGCCGTCGTTTATTGGACTGTAATTTCCTCAATTAACCCAGAAAATCATTTGAAGTCATGATGTGCTTAGCAGGGATGAAGAAGTGAAAATGTTCCACGTGTTGCTGGCTGCCTCTTAGTAGGAAAAGAAAACAGGTTGGGAAAAGAAGAGAGGAAACAAAGGAAGAGAGGAAAACTAAGAGAGGATTCTCTCTTTTCCCTGACCCTTCAAACTGCTTAGTTACCCTGTCCTGTGGGCCCTGACCTCCTTTGGTCATCCACAGGAGCACTGAACATTTCTCTGCAACTTTACAGCATTCTAGCATTGTTTGCTAGATGATGTTGTCTTTTAAATATTTCTATGGAATACTGATTGAGTTTTAGATTGACTGGCATCTCCTGGATTTCTATACCTAATTATTATAAAGACTTTATATTTGAATATTCAATTTTTATTTAGTTTCTGAATTCACTTTTCTAATGATATAGTACTTCTCCTTCCCCCACCAAAACAAGGGTCTAGGGTATTCCTGCTCTCATTACAAAGAATTCATCTGGGCTCGCTCTGTCCCTGCTATAGTAAAATACTTTCTAGGCAATTCTCTTAGGGTTTTATTGCTGTGAAGAGACACCATGACCACAGCAACTCTAATAAAGGAAAAACGTTTGATTGGGGCTGGCTTACAGACTCAGAGGTTTAGTCCATCATCATCGTGGTAGGAAACATGGCGGCATGCAGGCTGGCATAATGCCGGAGAGGAGCTGAGAGTTCCACACCTTAATCTGCGGGCGGCAGACAGGAACAGTGTGCCAGGCTGGGTGGATCCGAGACCTCTAAGCCCGCCTCCACAGTGACGCACTTCCTCCAACAAAGCCACGCCTACTCCAGCAAAGTCACCCCTCCTAGTAGTGCCATTCCCTGTGGGCCTATGGGGGAGGGGAGGAGAGGGCCTATGGGGGAGAGGTGTGTGCACTGTGATATTTTAACTTCCAGGTTGTTTCACAGAAAGCATTTTCCTCTTCGTCATCCTGTTAGTGAGCTGCATTCCATTCTCTTTTATGTAGATCATCTGGGTTTTTGTTGAGGATTCCCACTGAGATGATCTCTATTTGGTTTTGCTTTAGTGTTTGGCATGTTTTCAGTTGCATTTATTTGCTTCATTAAGAAGATTATTCTTGGGATTTCACTAGTTACAATTTCACCTGGGTATGCAGATTTATTCACAACCACACCAGAAATAAAAGTCAAAGTTACATATTTTTGAAAGTGTTTCATCACCTTTTTCAGGTGACATTTAAATTCATGGACTTTTTTTTTCTTTTTTTTCTTTTTTTACCTGAATAGAACATATACATATGGCTTTTAAAAGGTTGAATAAAATAAAAGGGAATATTATCTTGTTTCCCATTGTTAACCCTCAAAGGTCTCTAGTCATTCCTTCAAGAGATACAGTGTGTATGCATGTTTTATTTTGACACAAATGATACTTTGTTTGAGATAGGAGTTCACTACATAAATGAAGTTAGCCTTGAAGTCAATACCATCCTATTTTAGCCTCCTGAGTACTGGAAATACAATCCTGTGACATCATATCTGGCTTGGTACTTCTATAGTTATCGCATTTTAAAATGAACAAAGTGGGCCTGAAGAGATGGCTCAGAGGTTAAGCACACTGGCTGCATTTCCAGAGGTCCTGAGTTCAACTCCCATCTGTCATGCCTGCATACATGCAGGCAAAACATTGCACATATAATAAATAAATAAATCTTTAAAATGAGTGAGTCATAATAATGACTATATCTATGGGTCGCTTAGGCACTAGGGCACCACACTAAGTATTTTATGCAACATAGCTCATTTTAGTTCAAGGTTATTTTTTATTTTATTATTGCATTTTCAACTATCACTAAGTTTTAACTAGAAACTATTAGTTACTAACTTCTCAATGAAAAGAACTGTTGTTGCTTTGCCATGTCAGCTGTGCTACAAAGGGAAGAGCTGGGGTTCTCATTTCTGGCCTCCTACTTCATAACTGATGCTATGTTCTTTAGGTATATTTCACCAATAATTTGCATCAAAATAGCCTGGGTATTTGTAAAACACAGATCTCTGGGCTCATCATTGGAGTTTTTCACATTCTTGACAAGATGCAGGATTCACTCTCTTGCCACCCTCCACTTCATCATCTGCTAAAACGGTGAGAATGAGAATATCAAGTATATCATGCTCATAAATTGTTATGCTCTAGAAAATAGTGATGGAAACTTCTGATCCTAGCTCAAGGTAATAGAAAAAGCTAAATACAAGTTTTAAGGTCCATGTCAAACAGTGACTGACAAATTAGACTGAAAGATGTTCAACAAAAAAATACATGTAAAGTGCCCTTTTTAAGCCCCTTTGCGCTGTTTATAGAAATTTGGTTAAGAATAGTCGCTGACATTTGCATATATTGACTTATAAAGGAGACCACCACCAATCCTTGTAAAGTCTTTCCAATTATTTTTCATGATCAGCCCTTATCACTTGCTTATTTTTCTCTTACGTTGTTGATCTCTTTAATTTCAATTTATAATTCTATTCACATATTAAAGATATAAGACCTGTTATTGAAATTTTTGTTTCTTTTTGCCAATATAATATTTTTATTGATTATTTGTGAGTTTCATACAATGCACCCTGATAACTAATTTCCAATTCCTCCCAGGTTCACCCTCCCACCCTTGTTTCCCACCCCCCAAGTCCAATTTGTGTTGTCCAGATACTCATTGGAGATTGGTTAAAATCCCCATGGACAGTTCTTAAAGAGTCCTTTGCTGCCCTGCCCCTCCCTGCCAGAAGCTATCCACTGTGAAGAGCTACACTTCATCATTTTTATCACGATTTTTAAGGACTCTCTTCAGTGGGTTCCTAATAAATGAAACAATTTAATCCTTGCATTTACATAGATTTATCAACCTTTCTTTTCCCTCTACAGTTCAGGGTATAAGTCCTTTTAAATCTTTCAGGCAAAGGTCATTCTTTAAGGTTAATATAACAACAAATTTGTCTTCTCATTCTTTAAATATTTACTTTGGATCAGTTTTAGTGTTTGACATATAATGGTCAGAAGAGAGAGGCAGGAGGATCACCACAAATTTAAAACCAGTCTGATGTATGTGCTAAGTTCCAGGTCAGACATGGCTACATAAGGAGACTATTAAATATGTATGTATGTATGTATGTATGTATCTATCTATCTATCTATCTATCTATCTATCTATCTATCTATCTATCATCTCTCTCTCTCTCTCTCTCTCTCTCTCTCTCTCTGTATATGGTTTTCAGAGTTCTTGTTTATTTTTAATGACTGATCGGCTATCAAACTAGCAATTACTAAATAATCCATTGTTTCACTTCTGACTTGAATTGCCATCTTCTAAGTATAATAAATTTCTGCAAGCATTGAAACTGTTTCTTTTCAAATATCTTTTTTGTTCCATTGCCTTTCCATTATTGTATTGGACCATGTATATATATTTAAATATATGATGAGAGGCTAGCCTTTCTCCCCTCCATTATTTTCTTTTTCAAATTGTTACCAGGTTATTGGCATACACTTATTTTTCCAAACTCACTTCAGGATGTTGTGTCACAATTCCAGATAAGTAGGAGGTGCACTGATGGAATAGTGCTGCCTTAACTTTGGGAGAGATAGACATCACTGGCTCTGAATATTGATAGCAAAGCATTTTTTTCTGTTAAGGTACAATTTGATATCTTCTCACCCTTTCCCAATTTTTAATGTCTTCTGTTGATGTATTATGTGATTCCTATTGTTCTCATATCAAATTTCCCAAATTTACTAAGTTAAAAGCCATTTTATTATTTTACGGTTGGGGGTGGGCAAAATGAATCCCCCTAGACTAAAATAAAATAAAATTGCTGCTTTCACTGCAGAGGCCCTAGTAAAGGATCTGTCCTCTCACCATTTTAGCATCTGTGCACTGCCTGTGCTCCATGGAGTCTAGCTGACTTCTTAGTTCTTTCTTTAATTGCACATATGATGCATGTGCATGTGTGTGTGTGCATGGGTCATGAGGCCAGAGGATGATGTTTGGTGTCGTCCTCTGTTGCTCTCCATGTTATTTTGAGGTAGGGTCTCTCACTAAACCTGATGCTCTGTAACTTGCCTAGGCTGGCTGCCCAATGAGCTCTAGGGATTTTTGGGTCTTCAATCCTCCATGCTAGGATGCTGGGATTACAGGGGGCCACCAGACCTAGCTTTTAGGTATGTGGTGGGGATCTGTACTTAGGTCCTCATGCTTATAGGAGAGGCAGTCAACATTTGATAAAGTTATCAGATGAGCTGTTCCCAGTCCCCTACTCTCTATCCTATCTCAGTGAGTTCAGAGTTCTATACTTAAATCAATTTTTATCACAACTTGCATTTATCAATCTAGAAACATTTTAGACCTAAAAACACTATTTACTCCTAAACAACTTAAACTTATATGTGATACTATTACTAGTCTTCAGCTCCATCTGAGACCTGAGAAGAATAAATATTTCCTGAATAGACAGGAAGTGCAGAGCAAGTATCTTCCAAAACTATAGAAATGACAAAGATAGCTGGCTACCTGGACAGTCACCCATGATTCCTCAGCAACATTGGGACATCATCTTTGGCCTTCTGGACTAGTATATGACAGACATTTTTGTGAAGCAGGAATTATGAAGGGTTGTTTATCTTGTAGTGGCAAAGCTTGGAAGCTGACACTCGTGCATCTTTTTTGCTTAGTTTAGACAGCATGCTGTTTGCAGTTGAGGCAAGGGCAGTTTCTTTCCCAGTGGATAGCTTGCCGCATTTGAAGCAATGCCCATGATCTGTTTTGAAGTAGATTTAGGATGCTGTCAGGAACTGACATGTCTCACTGTCATAAAAAAGCCTTTTATTAATAAAACATTTTAAAATTCCGTATTCTGTAGATCTCTGACGTTTTTTGAAGACTGACAAGGGAAATGTTTGATTAAATAAAGCTCCTGTGATTAACTAACTAGTAGCTAAACATGACCATAGTTTGATTGACTGACTTGGATTTTTAATTATCCTAAACAGTTTAATAGCAGCTTTCAATGACTAGAACTTCACAACATTTTTAAATGAGTTGCATAAGTACAATGCCTTATATAAGAGTTGAAACTTGTAGAGTATGTTGTAACAAAAGAAACCATAAATTTTGTCAATATATAAAAATCCATACCAATGTAAAAAAATTAGCTTATAGAATGCTCTTTAGTTTAAAAGTAGGTTCAGTGAAGTACTCTCTTTCCTATACCCCCCTTTTTTTCTTTTTTTTCCCTCTTCCATCTTTCCCCTTTAATACTAAGAGGAGAGAAAAAATGAGAGAGGAAAAATAAGAAAGAGAAAAATCTCCGAATTTAACCTCCTATCCATTGTTTCCTCCCTGACCATGACCGTTGATGACTTACAACCACCCCCCTTAAACAATGACAAGCATCCATCACCCACCCAGTTACCAAAACCACCCACTCCACTTTTGGGGCATGGGGCGTGCACCAAGCACTGCCACAAATGCACCTCTCTTGATAGTTTTAATTTACCTACCATCTTACCATCCTTTTAATTCAACTGCCATCCTCTCCACTCTGTGAATGATCAGCCTAGGTGTGAAGAGACCCTTCCAGCTCAGTGGTTCTCAACCTTCCTAGTGATGCAACACTTTCATACAGCTCCTCATGTTGTGGTGACCCCAGCCATAAAATTACTTGTTGCTACTTCGTGACTGTAATGTTGCTACTGTCCTGAACCATAATGTAAATATCTGAAATATAGGACAGCTGATATATGACCCCCGAGGGGCTGCTACCTACAGTTTGAGAACCCTGCTCTTCTGCAGGAAGCAGTCAAGGTCAACTTAACCAACTCTTAATTGTTAGAAATCAGATATGAAGATGAAGCCTCGCTCCCTCTTGTCTCTCCATATGCCCCATACACATCCTTAGAGACAGAGCCATTCTAACCTCTCTTCTACCTTTCAGATATTTGAGACACATAGTTCCCTGCATCTTTTTTCTTCACGTGATATTTACTAAATATCAAATGGTTGTTTTACTCATCTGTGTGTAAAGAAAACATGATATTTGGCTTATCCCCCCTATAATATGTGGATTACAGCACCAAGCCACATGACCCACATATAGTCTCCATACATTGTTCCTTAAGCTTCTTGAGGTAAGAGGAAAGCTCATGGTGATATTCTGTCAAGGCGGTTTCAAAAAGCCTCAAATAAACATGAGGATAATACTGAATAATTTGATATAGATGAATGTAAGAAGAGATTTATCCTACCAGCTAGTAAAATTAATTTTAAGCTTTTGGTAATCAAAACTGTATGATGCTAGTACTAGAACAGGCTGACACATGGAATTAGAAAATTCAGAAACAGATTTGACTTAACGTAAACATATGGCAAATACCTTTTGTTGTAGAATTCTATTTCAAAATGGTGAAACATATAAATAAGATGTATAAATAAGAGGTTGTTTTTAAAGAGCAAAACAGTAAATTACAATATGATAGAACCGACTAAATTATGAGTACTTACATACTGGAAGCTAACCTTAAATGTATCATTTGAACATAGTGGATGTGATCAATTTAGAATGGGGTCATATTTGATAAACCCATGACAAGTTAAAAATACTCTAAGCCAAAAGTACATTTACTTTACCGAATCTGGCAGACATTATAGCTTATCAATAAAATATTGTAGTATAGCGCATCTTTACCCCTTTGATCACACGATTCACTGAGGCCTGTGATTTGTGACCATTGAGAAGCATCATAAGGGAATGCTCTACCACATAGCACTAGCCTAAAATAAGATAACCTCAAAGTTTGGAGTATAGTTTCTATGAATATATATTGCTCTTATATATCATAGAGTCAGAAAATCTTGTCAAACATCAAAATCAAGGATCAAGCATATTTATGATTGAAAAGAGTTCATAATAAATTGTTGGAAATAAATATCAGATTATAGAATTTCTATATGATTTATGTTACTATATGACTTACAGAAAATTAGATAAAGCAGTACATGTCTATTATCTCAGCACTCGGGAGGCTGAGGCAGAAGACTGAAAAGTTTGAGGTGAGTGTGGGCTACACAGACACTGTTGCACAATACTTGAAGGAAAAACAACTGTGGATACAAAGATACTCAAAACTCAAATTAGGAAATGGGAAATCCCTTCAATAAATAGTTGTGGAAAACCTCATAGCCTCATAGGAATGTTACTTCAGATTTTCATCTCAGACTATATGCAAAAAAATTAACCTGAAATGGACTTAAACCATAAAACCAAAAACTGTAAAACTACTAGAAGAAAACAGAATTAAAATCTTCATGATGTTGGTTTTGGCATTTGTTTTTTATCTTAGCACAAAAGAATTAACAAAAACAAAGTAGACAAATGAATTACATTGGATAAATGGCTTTTGTATATCAGATAAAGTATTTGTAAATCATACATGATATAAAGGGTTTATATTGTTATACAGGGCACTCAAACAGCTCCATAGTTGGAAACAATTAAATCTTTAAAATGAACAAAGGACTTGGATAGTTGTTCCCTAAAGAAGATATATAAGATGACCAATAGATATAAAAAAAGGCCTCTGCTCAGTAATCAGGAAAATTCAAACCAAAGTTACCAGCTCATAGCTGGTAGAATGGCTAATGCAAAAACGATAAAAACGCACCACTATTGAGAGAATATGGAGAAAATGAAATCCATAAACACCACTGGATAAAATAAGAGTTGATACACCCATTATGGAAAATGCTTAGAGTTTCTCAAAAAATTAGAAATATTGAGAATGATTCATCCCACTGTTGGGTATTTAGCAAAGGGTATGAAATCGGTGTTCTGAGCAGTTACAGCGCTCACATGTGTATTGTCGCCCTATTCACAGAAGTCAGACTTTAAATCAGCCTGTGCACCTCCAAGTAGAGAAAGTAAATCTTCCATCTCTCATAGTTAAACTCCCGAGTCATTCTTTTAAGGATTTAAAAATCCTAGTAATCCTTTATAAACAGTGAGCCTGCAACTTTACCAAGTCCATGAATTTTTCTGAAAAATTTAATTTAGGGTTTTAGCTGGAGACTTTTTAATTTATTTTATTTTTAAGAGTATAATGCTGTTGCATCATTCCTCCCTTCCCTTTCCTCTCTCTAAAACTTCTCAGGTATACCCTACTTGTTCTCTTTCAAGCTCATGCTCACTTTTCATTACTTATTATTGTATACCTATGTACACAATATGTATGTATATGTATGTATATGTATATGTATATGTATATGTATATGTATATGTATATGTATATGTGTGTGTATATGTATCCTTGCTCAGTCTGTATAAAGTCACTTGTATGTATGTTTTCAGAGTGAAAATTTTTCTTTTTCTTTTCTTCTTTTTCTTTCTTTTCCTCCTCTTCTTCCTCCTTCTCCTCCTCTTCTTCTTGTCATTTCCCATACATACTGTTCCAGCATTTGTTGTCAGTTGTTTTGTTGACATTTGCCATTCCAGCAAACATTGGAGACTGACGAGACGCTGTTCAGTTTTACATTTGTAACCTCAGTTTCTCTTTTCTTCCTTCCTACAGTCCTTGTTTTTGTTCTTTCTTTCATTTTCCTTTCACTGTGCTACCTAGGCTGCTGGCCTCAAATTCAAAATATCACTCCTCCTCGTGTAGCTGGGATTGCTTAGGACGTCATAGTCTTCAGTTTTGAAAGGCAATGAAGTAAGCAACAACAAACTAACAAAAAAGGGAATTCCTTGGGTGTACAGATTTTAGTATGATTATCCTATATTATATGTCTAACATCCACTTATAAGTGAGTATATACTGTTGTGTCTTTTCTGCTTCAGGGATACCTCACTCAGGATGATCCTTTCTAGATCCCACCATTTGCCTGAAAAATTCATGATTTCCTTATTTTTAATTGCTGAGTGTATTCCATTGTGTAAATGTACCACAATTTCTATATCCATTCCTTCGTTGAGGGACATCTGGGTTGTTTCCAGTTTCTGGCTATTACAAATAAAGCTGTTACAAACATGGTTTAGCAAATGTCCTTATTGTGTACTTGAGCATATTTTGGATATATGCCTGGGAGTGGTATAGCTGAATCTTGAGGTAGCGCTATTCCTAATTGTCTGAGATAGCGCCAGGTTGATTTCCAAAGTGGTTGTACAAGGTTACATTCCTACCAATCCTAATCAAGAAGGAGGACGCTGGGTAAGATACTCAGTCTTCATTCAGAAAGACAAATGGGACGGACATCGGAAGAAGGAGAAAACAGGGAACAGGACAGGAATCAAGCACAGAAGACCTTTGAAAGACTCTACCAGGAAATGTATCAAAGCAGATACTGAGACTCATAGCCAAACTTTGGGCAGAGTGCAGGGAATCTTATGAAAGAAGGGGGAGATAGAAATACCTGAAGGGGACAGGAACTCCACAAGGAGAGCAACAGAACCAAAAAATCTGGGTACAGGGGTCTTTTGTAAGACTGATATTCCAAATAAGGACCATACATGGAAATAACCTAGAACCCCTGCACAGATGTAGCCTGTGACAGCTCAGTGTCCAAGAGGGTTCCCCAGTAATAGGAACAGGGGCTGTCTCTGACATGAACCCAGGGGCTGGCTCTTTGATCACCTCCACCTGAGGGGAGAGCAGCCTTACCAGTCCACAGAGGAAGACAATACAGCCAGTCCTGATGAGACCTGATAGAGTAGGGTCAGATGGAAGGGGAGGAGGACCTCCCCTATCATTGGACTGGCGGAGGGGCATAGGAGAGGGAGAAGTAGGGAGGGTAGAATTGGGAAGGGGTAGGGTAGGGGCTATAACTGGGATATACTATGAATAAACTGTAATTAATAAAAATAAAAATTTAAAAAGTGAATTCATTTCTATGACAGTAGTAGTCTGTCTGCTTAAAGGACAAGGGACTGTCCCTGGGATGCATAGAGGTATTCAGCTCCTGATGTGCAGCAGGACCTGCAGAAGATTCTGGAGAGAGGGTGGTGCAGAGGGCAAAGCACACAGGGCAAAGGCCTGATGTCTAGTATAGCCCCACAGGTGACTAGCTGGAGATTCCCAGCAATGGGGAGTCTATTCTGTTGCTTTCTAGTCCCTTCCCTCAGCTTATTGTGTTAAAGTGTTTATTTTATAAGAAAAGTAATACTATCAATTCATAAAACTTATTTTGGTGAATTGACCCATATTTCCTCTCTTTGTCTTATAAACATTAGTCTTCTGCTTTTTTTGTTTTGTTTTTTGTTTTTGTTTTTGTTTGTTTTGTTTTGTTTTGTTTTTTGCCTTTTAGGAGGTCTGCTCTTCCCCCCACTTTGTGAGATTGCTCTGGAGGGCGAGCCTTTCAGATATGTTGAGAAAATCATTATGTGGCTGTCCAGCTTCTCTGGCTGGAACACTGTGGCTCCTTTTATCATTTTTTTCTGCGACATGGGTTTTAAAGCACATACCCTACTGATTGCTTCCTCTTGATGCTTTCTACTTTGTCACCCTTTGTTGTTAAAAATAAATTACTCCCAATTTCTTGCTTTCAATAGAGTAGAGTGAACATAATTGACTCTTTGATGTGTGAGGGTCTGGTGTGGTCTGAAAGCAATTACCCTGACCTTGAATTCCACTTACTGTAAATATCATTATAGAGAAAGTAGGAGCTCACTCTAAATCTGTATCAACCCTGGAATAGACTATGGAAGATATTTTGAAAATGAGTTTATTTTCTTGTTATTTGTTTCTCAGTTGTGAAGTGTACTTTATAAGGTAACAAATACAAAAAATGTGATTCATTCTGAAATCCATCCTGCAGATAATTTGTCTTCTCTAGTAGACTATGAACTCCCTGAGAGCAAGGACTATTTCTTACCAACTAAAACAAAATATCCAGTGTTTAGCTTCCAATGCTTAATGTAGTCTCTCTAACACACACACACACACACACACACACACACACACACACATGCACACACTCACACAAATAGCACACACACATATAATCACATACACATACATACTCAAACACACACACACACCACACATACCTAAACACACACACTCAAAAACACTCACACAATCACACACACACACAAACACACATGTGAACACACATGGGGAAGGTCCAATAATTATTTGTAAGTAGTTAATACATCTTGCATAAGAAATTAAGATGTTATACAATTAACTTAACTGTGTTTTTTAGAATATAATGAGGTATTAGTAACATAAAATTTGGATCTAAATTACATCCTAACCTTAAAAGGATTAGTCACACTGTATTAGTTAGATAGCTAGCAGTATTTGCAAAAAATATTAATGTGTTGGATGGGATACTTATAATTCTGAGAGAAAACTCAAACAGCAATACCTTAAACTACGAGGATGCTAATGTTTGCTTATAAAGCTGGAAGAAACTGGTCCTAGGTCTATCCAAGCAACTCAAATATATCATAAGGTTACCAGGCACTTTTGTCTTAATGGTGCAACTTTACCATTTTGTTCTTGAGTTTGCATTATAGTAAAAAACAAAAACAAAAAAAGTCTTCCCCTTTCCTAGAGAGTAGTCTAGGGGTAGCCTCCTCATAGACTTCTTTGGGGAAACACATCCCTTCAGCCTCCCCCCACCCCCACCCCTAGAGGATTCTGCTTGTGTCTAAGGAGCCAAAGATGAGTTATATGGTTTTCTCTAGGAGGCTGCAAAGAGCAGGGTCTTGGAAATGGCTGTTGATTAAAACTGCTTACACCATATCTTGGTCATCAAGTGGGTCCCCTAACAATGGGAGTAGGGGCTGTGTCTGACTCTGTTACCTGCCTTTGGATCCCTTTCCCCTAGCTGGGCTGCCTTGTCTGGCCTCAGTGGGAGAGGATGCATGTAGTCCTGCTGTGACTTGAGGTGACAAAAAGATGGGTTGGTACCCCTTGGGGGTCTCCCCTTCTCTGAGAAAAATGAGGGGGGATGGGAAGAGGGGAGCATGAGGGTGGAACTGGGAGGAAGGAGGGAGGGGGCTGGGATCAGATTGTAAAGTGATTAAATAAAAATTAAATATGTAAATAAATTGAATAACTGTTTACCCTGTGACTAGGAAGTAGATATATACAATAGAAGAAGATCAAGACTGTTAGTAACTAATGCAGTCTCAGGGTAGCCAAATGGTAAGAACTCTCAGAAAACATCATTGCTCACACCGGGGTGGCATGGTCATAGGACCTTTCCAGGTAGAACATCAGTTATTAACCAATTTGATACCAACTGAGGGACCTAGTTTTATTTTCTGGTTTTTATAACTCAGACAAGGCTATATTTTTATTAAGAAGGTTTTGATTCTCTCTCCTTCTCAGGAGTCTTATCCAAAGAAGAGGAATTACACCATGGAAATTGTGCCATCTGCTTCTCTGGACACATTCCCTTCGGAAAATGAAAACTTTCTTTGTGATCTCGTGGACACAGCTGTTACAAAGAAACCTTGCTCCTTAGAAATCGCAAGGGCACCTTCTCCGAGAGCTGGTAATATTTCCTACTAACAATTAGCCAATTCAATTTGCATATTCACATAAGTGAAGATACACTATTAATACTTTATTTCATCCTATATTATCAACATGGAAGTGCCCCAGGGTAGTCGCAGGGATCAATTTTGCATTTCAAGTGAGTACAGGGAAGCCACGGGTTTCGATGTGAAACCTCTTCATGATTAAGGGCTCTCTTTGGAGATGGCCCTGCCTTGCTGAAGCTACTTGGATGCATTTTAACCATTAGAACTTTGGTCAGATGTAATGCTCTGGGTCCCTGGTAACAGGCATCTTTCTTATACCTTGGTGCATCCTGTTTCCAATTTCCTGAACTATATTTCACTTCTAAGTTTATTTTATGTTTTTATAGCATGTTTAGATCTATTCTTTTCTGTTTTTCTCTTTTGTTTGTTGCTTGGCTTGGTTTGGTTGGCTTGGTTTGGTTTGCTTTGGTTTTGTAGCTCAGGGTATCCTGGTACTTACTATGTAGACCAGGCTGGCCTTGAACTCACAGAGATATGCCTGTTTCTGCCTCCCATGTGCTGCGATTAAAGGCATGCATCACCATGCCTGGTCTGTTTTTTCCTTTTTCAGTTTATGTTGCAAACTAACGGACAAGGCCAGTCAAATATTGCGCCTCTCACTGCTAGGGAAAATGAATTTGTATCTTACTCAAGATGAATAAATGGTTGGGCCTTCGGCTGAACATGAATCTTTGCCTGACCATTGATGATATCCAGGATGTTGCTATAAAAGTGAATAGAAGAGGAAAGATTCAGGTGACTACTCAGTATATTCAGAGCCCTTAGGGCCTTCAGGAAAGTCGGGAAGAGAAGCAGAAGAAAGGTTGACAGTTTAGTTGCTGCTTGTATTTGTATGATGAAATTTAGAAATGATACTGTAAAACCAGGTGAGAAATGGTACACACAGTGAGGCCCTGGAGACAGGAAATAAAAATGGGAATGGAAAATACAGGTTACATGGTCAGTATTTAAAAAGTTATGATGATAGCATAGGAGGGAGGCAGGTGGGAGAGGGAAGTGCTAATTCATTAGGATAACGAAGGCTCGGTCTCCTGTGAAGGTTGGAAAAACTCTCTGATGTGAGGAGGTACTGAAGTTGAGGCATACAAAGAAGGTAGAATGGGTAGATGTTAGCAATCCAGTAGTCTAGGTAAATGCAGACATTCCTTGCCCAGGGATGGAAACATGGAAAAATGGTTACTGTTATAGAGGAATTCTCTTACATTTCCAAGTGTGTTTGTTCTGCATACCTTGGCACCTTCTGGGCACAGCTGGGCAGTAGAGTGCCTGTCCACCATGTCCAGTGCTCTTGGTTCATGCCCCAATATTTGGGGTGGGGTGGGGAAGCAATGGCTGAAAGGAAGACTTTAAAGTGGTTGAGGTAAAACCCAGAAAAGCCATTATGAAGGATTGGCTAGAAACTTTCACAGAGATGAACAAATAGACATTGAGCAGTGCTGAGGCCAAAGAATGGTATGAATTATAAGAATAAAAAAGAAAGACTTTTTTGGATTAGGTGAAATGTAGTAATAAAACAGTTGAAAACTAAAAGTGTTTACTCTGTGTCCAGAGTACTTATGCGTGTCACCTCATATGTCCCTTAGGGTGCTATGAGATAGTAACATTATCCGTGGTCTGGAATGAGAACATGTAGGCCCTGACACACAGGTAGGGTCAGAGGATTATGGTAATAAGATTGAGGCTTGAACTTAAGTGGTGCAACTCGTATTCATTATGCTCTATAGTGCTGCATTATGTCAGGGGATGCGGTGAATTAGGAGTGTGGACAAGGAGCTGGGTATGGAGGAATATAGAGGTCAGATGGAAGTTCTCACTTGACAGTGAAAATCAGAAAAGGTGTCAGGAAAGCAAAAAGCCAGCTGAGCACTGGCCATAGTTGAAGGCAAACAAATGAGTGATTCACATGTCATCATAGGAAATAAAAGCTGTGTCATGGCATGGACTGGGTGAAAGCACAGACAGGCGTGGTGGTGCACGCCTGTAATCCCAGCACTCTAGGAGGCAGAGGCAGGGGGATCTCTGTGAGTTCAAGGCAAGCCTGGTCCACAAAACAAGTCCAGGAAAGCCAAGGCTACACAGAGAAAGCCTGTGTTTTAAAAAAAGAAAAAAGGTAACCCTGGAACTTTGCAATAAGGACCATGGCAGACTTGAGGCGGGAAAATATAGGCAACATGTGCCAAGCTGTAAGGGAGCTTTAACTAGGGAACAGGCACAGGGTGGTGTCGGGATTGATGATAGGGGAAGGGGTGCAAGCATGGAAGGGTGGTTTCCTCTTTCTCATCTGTCAAAATATGATCCATTTCCTCGATGTGCCAGAAGAATTCTGAATGCTAAGGACCTTTGGATAAAGAAGAGCAGTGCGTAGGTGCCAAGGACGATTAGGCTCTAGTCAACTCTGCTGCAAACAAAGAATGCTGCATAAGGGAAGAATCTGGGTGCAGTGGTGCACACTTGTAATCCCAGTGCTGGGTGAGGAAGAGGCAGGCAGATCTCTATGAGTTCAAGGCCAGCCTGGTCTACAAAGTGAGTCCAGGACAGCCAAAGCTACGCAGAGAAACCTTGTCTGGAAAAAACAATGATGTGTGTGTGTGTGTGTGTGTGTGTGTGTGTGTGTGTGTGTGTGTGTGCATGTGTGTGTAAGAAAAACATTTTAACAGCACCAAAAAAATCATGAAAAAAATCAAATGGTTGGATAACTTCTGACTTTGGAGCCCCTTTTATCAGCACATCGGAGAAGGAGGATTGTAGCAAAGGCACATTTGTCCTAAAGAACCTTAGCACAAATCACTGGTGAGGGCTTCAAAGGGAGAAACTATGACTGGAAAGCTGAAGTAATTTCAAGCTAAGAGAAGCTTTAGAAAAATAAACACCAAAATATATTTGAAATGAAAAAGTAAACATCTGGAATTAGGAAAAGAAGGTACATACAACATAAGAAAACTAGTGAATGGATGTTATGAGATAAACTTCCCCTGGAGGAAGATTTAGTGAATGGGAAATAGGGCAAGAAGAAAATTCTCAAATCACTATGCAGAAAGAAAAAGGACAAAATAGAATCATATATTGTGTGGTATATACCTACCAAGAATTTCTTACAAGTCTGGTCAAGGTTTCAGTGTTCTGGAAGTAATATATTTGAGGAAACATCATCCCATAGAACCCTGCCCTAAGGAGGCGGATAAGTGAATGGTAAAAGTTATTATATTTTATAGTATGGAAGGATGCAATATTTCATAGAGCCCTTTGGAAGCAATATGAAAGAGCATTTAACCTCCCCTGGAAGCATAAGGTACAATTTAAAAGAGAGGGTGTCTGTGATGTATGTCTATTGCTATTTAAAAGCCACTAAGCTTGTACTGATAAGAGCAATTTATTTTGCTCATGAATCTGTGACTCTATCACGTATTTTTTTTTTCAACAAGGATTACCCTTCTACCACATTGTATCACCTGGGATGGCTCAGTTAGGAAATTTAGAAAGCCACTTTTTTTTTTTTCTTTTCGTGCTAGGACTTGAACCCAGGGTACTATATGTGGCTGGCGCTCTAACTCTGAGCTACATCCCCATCCCCAGAGGTAAGGCTGATGCCAATGTCTCTTAAAAGACAGAGCTGGTTGGATACCTGGCGGGTTGTATTGGCTATACACTGGGGGCTTGGTAAAGGGTGTGGTGTGGAGTTCTGTTACCTTCTGCCGAAGGCACGTATTTCCTTTGCATCAGCGGCTCCATTCTGAAGATCAGTGTCTCTCCCCACTACCAGTGGAAGCTCCAGCACTTTCATTTTGTTCTCATTTTGTGCTCTGGAAATCTGGGATGTGAGCATGGCCAGGCTTCTGGTGGGGGCTCTCTTGCTGGCTGTAGAAAGCTGACATTTCACTGTGTGCTTATGTCTGCTCTTTGTGTGTGTGCTGAGTGAGTGACTCTTGCATTTTTTGCCCCTGAGAAGTAATTATATTTAAGGAAAACACTTCAGGAAGATCAGGACCCTTCTTCCCAGCTTTCAGTCTCTCTTTGAAGACTTCCCCAGGGATTTTGTCATAACTCCTTAGGTCCCCACAACTTCTTTCTCTCCCATGAGCTTTTAGCTTTCATGGTCACTTGTTTTCAGGTTCCCTACCCTCTGCCTGCTGCCGATAAGTCATCATATTAAAGCCACATGTTTTAAGTTTTCTACTGGAACATCCAAATGCCAACTCTCAAAGTCTCTTTCAGGTACTGTTTGCCCTATAACAAGCCAACCTTAATGCTTAGTTAAAACAACAACAACAACGGTATACAGTCATTTCTTTTTCTTATAAATCTGCCTTTCTGGGATGACTCTGCAGTAGTTCCTCTCTTGCTGTTCCAAGTAATTGTGGAAGGGCATCTTGAGTAAACACTGTAGTAGTATCTGTGTATAATCCAGTATCTTGGGCCAAGTGGGCTGGCTCTATAACCCTAATATTCAGGAGGCAGAGGCAGGGGAATGACTGTGAATTTGTGACCATCTTTGGCAACATTGTGAGCTCCAGACCAGTCTGGGCTAATTTCAAACAGATCCACAGACATCTTATCTTTCTTCTTTGCTGTGGCCTACTTGGATTACTCATGGTATCTGTTGGGTTTCCAAGAACACACCCCAAGAAAATGTGGCAGAGGATGCACTCCTTTGCATGGTTTAGCACTGAATGGCAACATCACTTCTCCTGTAGTCTCCCTGCATTATAATGGATTTTTCGTTCTCTGACCCTTGACATAGGAGTGCCAGCTACATCACAGCATAAGCTGCTTTTGGAAAACACAAATTCATAAAACTATTTGTTTTTTTTTTTCCTAAATGGAGCGAGAGTTAATTTACATGGATATATGATTCCCTCTATTGTCTTTGATACTTGGGTTTGGTATAGAAACCAGGTTGACAAATTAACCCAGCTGAATTCATAACAGTTTGTGCTTAGCCCTTTGGGCTGTGTTTATGAATTATACCAGTGGGACATCTAGAATTAAAGTGGATATCATGTGTTTTTTAATCATAGGAATAAAAATGAATATAGATTCCTGGCAGGGACTCCCAAAGAACTGCGCTCTGTGAATGCCATAGCTGGCGAGACAGTGTCAGGATAGCTGTGTCTTTGCTGGCTAGATTAGGAAAGAGTTTTCACCCCCTACGCTATGGCTGCTATATTCTGCTCATTCAGTTAACCTGTCTGTCTAGGATTCATGTAGAGACCTCAAGGTTTCCACTGCTATGAGTACTTTATGACTTGTGTTTAGCTTCGCACTGTCTCTTTAAGATCGGGTTAATGAGCTGATGAACTTGGGGGAGCCACTGACCTCTCCTAGAGTTCCTGATGTGTTCCCTATGGTACAGCAGGACTTGCAGATGTGGTGATAACTCCTAGTGCAGACATGTCTCAGACTGAATGGTGAGAAAACTACCTCCTTATCCATCAAATATATGTGCTCTGGTGTTCTAGGCATTGTGTTAAGTGTTGCCAAGAAAACAGAGTTAAAGTACAAGTCCTAAAAGATAGAAAATTCAAAGGGTAGTAAGTGCAACAAGCAAAGCCAAGTACTCCTGGATGGTAGGAGAAAAGGTGTATGGGTTATAACTGCCTTCCAACAGATACTCTCTCAACTCAGCCTCAACTAAGGAAGATTAGATGGATGAATGAGAGGATATGTATGACACTGTGGCCAAGGAACTGTGTGTGTAGAGATCCATGGACATGCAAGAATGAAATTCATTCAGAAACTAACCTCTTAGATCATAGGATGCTGCTAAGGTGGAATGAATGATAAGAAAGAGAAGATAATGTGGCATCATCAGGTATTTGGTTTAGAATGATCATTATGAAACAAAATGGGTTTGGAATGTCCAGAGGTGAGGTTGGAAGCAGGAAAATTATTTAGCTGATCAATTTGTATCCTGGTTAGAGCCTTGAATGTCAACTTGATACAACTTAGAGTCATCTGAGGGGAAAATCTTCAATTGGAGAATTATCTAGCTCATATTGGCCTGGAAACATGTGTATGGGTGATTATCTTGATTATTAATCGATGCTGACAGGCCCAGCCCCAAGCATCATTAGGCTCGGGTCCTAAGCTTAGGACTACCTAGCCTGTATAGTAAAGCTAGCTAAGCATGAGGCAGAGAGTGAGCCAGCAAGCAACATCCTGAGTAGTTTCTGCTTCAAGAGACTCCCTTGACTTCCTGCCCTTGATGTATTTTTACCTGGAAGTGTAAGCCCTTTACTCCCTGAGTTGCTTTTGGTCATGGTGTTTATTTCAACAATGGAAAGGCAACTTAAATAGCATACAATCAGCAAGAAAGGACCATGACCAGCCTAGTGGCCATGCTGGTGGAAGAGGGAGTAGGGAGAATGATGCTGAGAGCGTTGAGAAGTAAAGTGCATTCCTCCTCCCTCCAGAGACTTTGACATTTCGAAATAAATGTTAGAGAACCGTGTCACCAGGAGTGCATGCTGTGGCTTAGGTTGACTCTGTTGCAGAGCGTAGTGTATGTTTGAAGCAAACTGGGACGGCCGTTCTGCACAGGAACTGCCCAAATACTTTCCTTGTGGGAGAGAGGAGGGAGAAGAAACCAGAGACATGGGAAAGGATAGTCAGATCTTAAAAGGAAGACCAAGAGATTGAGTTGTTCACCCTCCAAAAGGGCTTGAAGTTTGCATCTTAATCCTTGGATCCTTAGGTGTGATTTTATTGGCAGAATTTTGAGATCATCCTCATAGAAGTAATAATTAAGTAGGCCTTCCTGGACATGCCCAACCTATGGCCTCATGCAGTAGAAGACAGCTATGAACATAATGGTAAACTCACACAAAACATTGGGGACTGCATTTGTTTGTTGTTCATTTTTGTTGTTCACTTTTTTTTATTGCTTTGTTTTGGCAGGGGAGTAACTGGATTGTGTGATTTCCTGGCATCTGTCTTATAGATGTCATCCATGTGATAGTGCAATGTCAAAAGATTTGCTGTGCCTGTCATAAATCCAGTATGACCTGTGTTTTTATAGAAAGGGAAAAGGCAATGTGAAGTGACACAATAAAAATGGAACATTCCACAAGCGAAGCAAAGAGGCCTGTGCAGAGCGTTCTCACAAGGAATCTGTCCTGCTGATGTCCCACTCTGAGACCCCCTAATCAACAGAACTAAGAAACGAAATGTTTGTTGTGTACACTGTGTGTTTTGCTATATTACAAAGGCCCTATGGGTCGAACACAGAGGCTAATAAAATGAGCACACATGTCTAATGCATTAGCACGCATGGATCTGCCCGCACAGGCCAAGTCCTGCCTGGCTTTCTTATCTGAGAGACTGAGCAATTTCTTCCCGGTAACTGGCAGTGGCACTCATAGATATATCTCTTCCAAAAAACTTAGTTAAGTATGCATATTAGTCCCCTTTCTATATTTATTAGGCAGATGAACAAAACTTTTTTAACCATACTTTAATTCTAATATGAAAGTGAATTAGTAGTGTCTTTATGGTCAGCCATATTTTATAAGTCAACCAGCAAAATGAGTTTTTATCTAAGGAGCCCTTTGCTAGTACCTCAGTGACTGCAGATTTCATATGATATAAGAATGATAATACTGGACTCCTAAAGTAAGGACTGCTAAGGTTCCTATTCGTGCTGCCACTGTAAAATTGTCCCCTGCCCCTCAAGCAGGGGACTATGTATTTTCATGGTGGTGACTCAGTTATTTAAATGAACAACAATAAAAAGGAATTAATGAATGAGTTATCTTTAAAAGAAAATGGCTGTGATAGCAGTAAAATGCCTTTAGGAAATAGTCAGATGCCATCAAAGATGATATTTTATTGTCTGCCTTTCATTTAATTTTATCCTTCACAAGGGATTTTTTCCATTTCGTGGTAACTAAGCAACCTGTTATTTTGAATCACTTAGTGCAGGCTTTGCACAGTATGGGTGCTCAATAAATCCATTTTGATTAATGAGCAATTTATAACAACACTAGCAAAGACTGTTTCCAATCCTGTTGAGAGAGAATGGATGATCTCTAATAAAAAGGGCATGTTCAGTAGTGACACGCTAGGGTAGTGGGGGTCTGGTTACCTCTGCTCAGTTTGCTAATGTGCTTACTGGACCATGGCTTACCCGAAATGGAAGTGTCACCTATGAGTAATCCTCCACACCCCATTCCATCTTTTCTGCCATCTGACATAGCAGGATTGCAGGACTGAGGCTGTATGTGGGGGTTCAGGGTTCTGTAACTTATTTGTAACCATATATATAATGTTTATATACATTAAACATATATAATGTTTGAGATAGTGAAGATTTCTTAATTCTGATGCCAAAATTTTGAAATTAAAATAATCCTAACTGGACCAGGACAAACGTTTATCTCTGCTAAGCAAGTGAACAATGTAAACATGCTTTCTGTGGGTATGTTTAACTAATTTAAAAGAACAAACGATTTTTAGGACCCTTGGCAGTGTTCTTTTATAAATAAATATTGGTTTTTCTGATAAGAACCATTTTTATCAGACAGCAATCATTTATCTGGCATTTGCTCTATGCTCAGTGATTCTGTAGTCATTTATTAAGTTAGAGATCTACATGGTAAATTGGTAGCTTTGTGCTGGTCAGAGGAGAACAGAAAGGAAGAACCGGATTCCCACATCCATGGTGGAGTCCTGGTCTATCAGCCACCTCCTTTATCCACATGGGCATTCTGACAAGGCAAGTGTTTCACTTTGCTCACATGGGTGGAAGCTTGCTGTAAGTTGAAACATTCTAAACAGAGAGGAAATCACCCCAAATGAGTTTCACCTGTACTTTAAATGGAGAAACATAAACTGTAGATGAAGGCTTCTAAAAATACAATGAAGTCTTGCTAAGCTGAAGTTGCAGGCCTTTTATGTTGTGCATACCTTCTGAAAACAAATTTTCCTCTAATGTCAGGCTGTGTATAGTAATGAGAGAGGTAATACTTATTCATGCATATATGCCCATGTAATTCAAGCAGCCCCCTCCACCGCCTGTTTCTCTGCTGTCTTCTGATTCCAGGTGCTTTTCCTCCCTTGTCTCAGTAGCTGATCTTATATTTTAATTCATAAAGGATATAGAAGTCATACACGTGTCATCTCAGAATTTTGAGATGGAAGCAGGACGTTCAAGACATAGATGTCAGCCTGAGCTATGTGAGACTGTGTCTCTAATAAACAAAAAGAGTAAAGACAAGAATATAGAGACAGACAGATACAGACACACACACACACACACACACATGCACAGAGAGAGGGAGAGAGAGAGAAAGAGGGAGGGAAGGAGACAGACAAAAACAGAGAGAGAGACAGAGAACAGGAATACCACCCCTGACTCCTTCCTCTTATTTGTCCCTTCTGTTAATGTAGGTGGAGATTTTCTCTCCTTGTTAGTTGTTTCTTCTGTGCTCCAGTCTCTGCCTTCTTAGCAATTTTACACTTTCATTCATCTTTTCTCCTCTAGTGAATGTGTGTGCATAATAATTGATAATGAAAACAAGTAAACGACAAATAGGAATTTCATGATCCTTCCAGATGCTTAGCTACTTTTCTCTCTCCACCGTAATCTCCTGTGTTTATTTTCTTTCTCCTCTTTCACTTCTCAGATCACCACAGTTGGGTTTTCACTCCTTGTTCTTCTGTTGAAATGTACTTTCTAAGGTAGCAAGGGTCTTGAAGCCAAGAAACCTAAAATGACATTTCTTAATTCCCATTTTTCTTAACCTCTCAGCCACACAAGCTGGTGATCACTCCCCTGTGACAGTTTTTACTCCTCGGCTGTCCAAGGCAAGTTTTCATCAATTTTGTTCTTCCCTGTTTTGACAGATGACCCTTTTGTACAGTTTTAGAATTTTTTGAGTTACTTGAGCTGCAGTTAAAGTCCTTTTGTTCTCTCTCTCTCTAGTCTCTCTCTCTCTGTCTCTCCCTTGCTCCCTTGCCTCCCTTCATCTGTTTGTCTGTCTTTGTGTCTGTCTCGCTACATCTCTGTTTCTCTTCCTCTCTCTGCTTTTGTTTGGTAATTATATGTGCAGTGTGGCTTTTATTACCCTCAATGTGCTGAAGACTTGCAAATATTTATTTATAGTTATAACCACTTCTCTTAATTTAAAGCTCACCCGTGTATCCATTTCCTAATCCACCCACTATCCACAGAATATGCTTGTGTCTCAAATGCACTCCAAGCAGTGCATATATCACAATGTAAACTTTCCAATCTCGCCTCCAAATCATGTTTTTCTCAACAGGTTCCTTATTTCAGTAAAAGGATTAATCATCAACCCAACTGCAGCAACCCAAGTGTCAATCTTGCCACCCACCTCTCCATCAGCTCTCGAATTCACTCACCAAGTCTTATGAGTTTTAGGAGTAATAGATGATAGGATAATTTTGGTCCTTATTGTCTGTGTCTCAGATCTACTTGCTTCTCTGGGTTTCCACTATCACCATTCACTCCTGATTGTCCTTCAGCCTTCTCTTTATAACACAGCCACAAATCTGATTGCATCATTCCATCAGTTAAAACCCTTTTGTGGCTTGACATTGCTCTTAGAAAAAATTACCAAAATTTTTAATGAGGAGCTTTGACTGATACTGAAGATACTGGACAAAGGGCCTTCTAATATTGCTTTCCTTAATGAGCCTTGTTGTCAAAATTGTGTAGTTGTTTTGGGGTTTCAGTTGTTTGATTTCTATCTTCCAAATGTCGCTATCCACCATTGCACCTATAGCTTCTACCCAAGTCACTGCCTCAATTATGTTAAAAAAGGAAGTAATGTGTTTAAATAATTTATCCATAGTAACCTGATTTTAAACTAGTTTGTAAGATAGTACTCCCATTCCTATTCTACACATAAGAGAGTCAGGCCATAAAACAATTCAGAATTTGTGAGCAGCTGAGAATGCTAGAATTCAAATACAGAGAGTTTGTTCATATTCTTAACTGTAGTCACAATTAATTATCCAATTATGGAGTCTATGGTTTTTGAAGTTTTTATCTGTCTGTTTGATTTAGCGTCACAAGATAAATCTTGATTTTTCTTTCTTTTCGAAAGAAAATAGGAAGCTTTGGGAATTTGTTTACTATTTGTGAGAAAACCTAGGTGTGCCCACCTGTAGACACTGTAGAATATCCTAATTATTCTAAAGTAAGTGGATAAATCCTAGACAACCCAAAAGTCAAAGTGAACAATACACCTGAAGGGGAAGGTCACTGAAGTCATGAAGACACATTTGCTGTTGTTTTGTCTTGAGACAGAGGCTCGTGTATCCCAGGCTTGCCTGAAACTTCCTGTGTGGCTGAGGATGACCTTGAACTTTAGATCCTCTTGTCTGTCCCTCCTGAGGGCTAGAATTACAGGCATACATCTGATTTGTGTGGTGCTGGGGAATGGAACCCAGAGCTTTATGCTGGCTAGACAACATTGCAACTGAGCTACTCCCTACCCCAAAATAGTGCTTTTGAGTAAGGATTATGTAGATTCTCACAAAGGCACATAGTTACCCTTCAGTAAATATCTGTCGAGTGAATCACTGCATATTTACATGAGTATTGTTTAGTGCTAAATATTCATGTTCATGGTGAAACCAGAAGATATTACATTGCAGTGCTTGTTTTTAATGTACTGTTAATTTGTTTGCATACTTTTTGTATTCTCCAAATTTTCCACTGCTGGAGCAAATTATTTTTTTATTATAATTAAAGAATGATTTAAAATAACTTCCTTGTCTATAGGGTTAAAATACATTTTTTTCAAAACAGTTTGGTTCTATCTAACTCATGTCAAATATGTACATTATTTCCTTCTTTGAAGAAAGTAAAATATACTTAGCCTATATATAATATATAAAACCCTGAAGCTTCTGCAATAATGCTCCATCTATTAAAGACACAAGTTTTTAACTAATTTTGCTTATACTTCATAATTTTAAATTTTATGCATATATTAACATAAAAATTGCATGTGGTAATTTGGTACCACATGATGGTTTGATTTGCAAATCTAGCATGTAATTAGATTAAAGATATCTGTCTTCTGAAATATTTATCATCTTTTTACTGCAGAAACATTCAGAATCCTTTTTCCTAGCTTGAGATAGAGTGCACAGTTGCTCTCTAAGACTGTTGTGAGAATATTTTAATTTTGATGATCTTGTTTTATATACTGGTTAAAACCTTGATAAGAGTTATTTTCGGAGTCCAGAGTGTTAACTATTGCATGATAGAACCATGTGGTAAAAGTTATTTTTAATGCTTCTAAGAGGAATGTAGCTTATGGGGATTTACAGTTGCATAATTTCAGTCCATTTGAATGATTAAGCTGTTACTTCATGGAATTACTCGTTAATTTTCTTCTGCCTAACTGCTGTTCCATGCAGCATTAAATTGGGAGTAGTATTGTTCTGAAAATATAATCTTGCAGCAGTCCTTCATAATGCTTGTAGACCTGTGTTTAACACCTTTTTTCCCCATCCCCACATTGTCTAGACTTGCCAGACATGTCTCTTGCAAGCTCCCTAATTCACTTTAGATTCTTTTTTATTGATGCTCTATCATTCATATCGTATTATACTAAGACTGTTCTCTCCTTAGGTACTCCCACACTCCAATTAAGAAACATTAACTAAATTAACTGACACACAGCTGCAGTCATACTATACATTTAAATGGGAACAATTTTGTATCAATTCTTATTGCATTCAAGATTATATCTAGTGAGTTACATTTTATATTTGTATTAGAATACACAAGTTTTAGAAACCCAAACCTAAATTGTTCTTCTACTAGATTGTTCTAGCCATGAGAAAAGTTTTAAAATATAGAAAAGACAAAATTTAGTTTATTTAGTATTAATTTTCTCCTTGAATGGTTTGAAAAATAGAGAATCAAAAGTATTTCATCATTTCACCTCAGTCAAGATTGCAACATATTTACAAATTTATAAACTCATCACATTTGTCTTTATATATAATATTGTGATAATATTGTGATGGAACAAAATAAATGAGTACTTTCTTGAAAGGAATGAAAATTCAAAAGCAACTTGACATTGAATATTCATTTGTCACTTTGCATATATGCTTCACAGGTCTTTCTCAGAGTCTCTTCATGCTCTTTGGAATAGTCCCTTTCCATACAACCATTCGCTCATTACCTCATAAGCACCTGTTTAAGATTCTGGATCTCCAGGCTCAGTAGATATGTAAGACTCACAGTAAAACCCTGGGCAAGGTGAAGGCAGCACTGAGGAGCAGATGAACATAGATCCCTGAGTTCAAGACCAGCCTGGTCTAGAGAGTGACTTTCAGGACAGCCAAAACTACACAGAGAACCATGTCTTGAAAGAAAAAAAAAGAGTCACACAAAACAAAAGCAAGTAAAATAATAGAAATTTTAGTTATAAAACATTGCATAAAAATAATAGATGCAATAGACATTTAAGTAGACCATCATTGCATTCCCAGATGCATTTATTACTGCCAAACTTGGCCACACCCACTGTTTGTGGGAAAATGATTCTCCCTCTTAAAAGAGAACATGGAGGAAAACTGCACACCATTTAATCACATGTTTCTCTATGCTTTTAATTCTGTATACCCATCTCACTTGTTACCAATTGTCTTCTGCATCTCTTTCTTATGCATAAAGAAAATGGAAGAGAATAGAGGTATGCTAAAAGCTATGCCATGAACAGAGCAGGGAACAAGGTGAGCAGTTCATTTCTTTTGAAGTTTAACTGACATTTAATCACAATCATCTATGGGTATCTTGGGCCACCATTACAACTGAAGTACTTTGACAAAGTGTGGGAGAGAACATTTTGTCTAAATCTTGAGACACAGTGATACAGAAATGTTTCCAAACCTATAAATTCATGTACTTTTTGCTTAATTATTTTCCTTGGGAAATCCGGCTGGGTTTGTGTTGTTATTTAAAAAATTTTAACATCAGTGCTAATTAATGCTTATTTTCCTCCAAGTAGCTTTTATGAATGTTTATGGTCTCATTATAAAAATGAATAAATTATCTTAATACTTTTGCTTAAGACATACAAAGTAAAAAGAAATACTTTATAGCCTACTTATCAGAGCAGCTAACATTCTAGTATATTTATTTTTTTTCTATTTTTTTCTGTGCATGTTTTGCATACGTATGAAGACTTGGTATACATGAATTTGCATTGTATTCACTTTTAAAGTAAATGTGGTTTTTATTTTAGAAACATAACATGCTATCAGCCTGGCAAGACCTGTGAAGATTTTGGTAGCAGAAACCTTGGCTCTATTTTTTTTCCCACCCAGTGCTCAAACCAAAAGTGAGGGATAAATGCAGAATTATTATCCAGCATTCTGAAAAGCAAAATATTTATGTGCTTGAATAGAAGAGAAACACAGAAAGCTGAGTGGGACCTGAATGGCAGTTCAGCTACTGGCTTTGGGAGAAGTGGGGACAGCCCAGGCAGAATACATACTTGTGGGCACAGAGGCTAAAAGAACTTCATTTGCGGTAGGACCAAAAGTCAGATCCACTCCCGAAAGTGAGCAGCAGGGCACATTAAATCTTCAGGCCACAAGGTTAAGGAAGATAATGGTTCAGGCTCACAGAGTGAACAAGTTAAAGTCAGCTAAATAAACGGAGACGCTAAGTAATTTTTAAATGTATTTTTATAATTTATTCACTTTATATCCTCATTGTAGCCCCTCCCTCATCTCCTTCTGGTCCCACCCTCCCTCTTTCTTTCCTCCATCCTCCTCCCTTAGTCCACGGAAAGGGGGAGCCCTTCTCTTCTCCCATCTGACCCTTCCCTAACAAATCTCATCAGGACTACCTGGATTCTCTTACTCTGTGTCCTGGCAAGGTAGGCTTCAACCTAGGCATGCAGGGGTGGTTCGATATACAGAAATTCATAAGTATAATCCATCATATAAACAAATGAAAGGGGAAAAAATCCACATAATTTTCTCCTTAGATGCTGAAAAAGCATTTGACAAAATCCAACACTTTTTCCATGTTTAAAGTCTTGGAGAGACCAGGGATACAAGGCACATACCTAAACATAGTAAAGGCAATATACAGCAAGCTTATAGCCAACATCAGACTAAACAGAGAGAAACTTAAATCAGTTCTACCGAAATCAGGGAGAGTCTTACCCACTCTCTCCATAGCTAGAAGTACTAGCTAGAGCAAAAAGGGGATCAAGGAGATACAAATTGGAAAGGAAGAAGTCAAAGTATTCTATTCACGGATAATATGATGGTATGCATAAGTGACCCCAAAAATTTTACTAAGAAACTCCTACAGCTGATAAACACCTTCAGCAAAGTGGCTGGATAAAAAATTAACTAAAAAAAGAATCAGTAGCCCTCCTGCATACAAAAGACAAATGGGCTGAGAAAGAAATTAGGAAGCAATACCCTTCACAATAGCCACAAAACAAACAAACAAACAAACAAACAAAAACCAAAGTATCTTGGTGTTCTAACCAAGCAAGTGAAAGACTTGTATGAAAAACAAAAACAAACAAACAAAGAAACTCGAAGTCTCTCAAGAAAGAAATGGAAGAAGATATCAAAAGATGAAAAGATTTCCCATGCTCATAGATTGGTAGGAACATAGTAAAAATGCAGTTCCCATCAAAATGCCAACACAATTCTTTACAGACCTTGAAAGAACAATTCTCAAATTCATATGAAAAACAATAAACCCAGAATAGCTAAAACCATCCTGTACATAAAGTATTTTTATTAAATGAATTTCTACAAAACATTTTAAGAGGAAACATTGAAAATTAGAAACATAATTTATATTTTCTTATTCAGTGGTAAAAAATAAAAGAATAAAGAATATTTACTAAAATATTCCCAACAATAAAAAAGTGGAAAATCAGCACAAAAGAAAACGATAATTAATGAAAGAGATGACCATGTGGAATGTAAATTTTAAAACTCCTGCTGTTTTTTTAAAGTGCTCAATCAAGACAGAGTAACAGAATATTACTTTTTTATTTATTGCAGTTTATTCACTTTGTATCCCAGCTGTAACACCCTCCCTTATCCCCTTCCAATCCTACCCTCCCTCCCTCATCTCCTCCCATGCCCCTCTCTAAATCCACTGATAGGGGAGGTCCTTCTCCCCTTCCATCTGACCCTAGACTATCAGGTCTCATCAGGACTGGCTGCATTGTCTCCCTCTGTGACCTGGCAAGGCTGTTCCCCTATTGGGGGGGGGGGGGTGATCAAAGAGCCAGCCACTGAATTCATGTCAGAGGCAGCCCCTGTTCCATTTACTCAGGAACCCCCATGGAGACTGAGCTGCCATGGGCTACATCTGTGCAGGGGTTCTAGGTTTTCTCCATGTATGGTCCTTGGTTGCAGTATCAGTCTCTGAAAAGACCCCTGTGCTCCGATTTTTTGGCTCTGTTGGTCTCCTTTGTAGAGCTCCTGTTCCCTCCAGGTTTTTCTGTCTTCCCCTTCTTTCATAAGATTCCCTGTACCCTGCCCAAAATTTAGCTGAGTCTCAGCATCTTCTTTGATACACTTCTGGGTAGAGTCTTTCAGATTTGGGGGAAATAAAACAAAATACTGGGGCTGAGGAGATGGCTTGGCCAGTAAAATGTTTGCTGCACACACATGGAGACCTGGATTTCATCTCCTTAGCACCCATGTAAACTTTAAGGAAAGCTTCCCACGCTGGCACTGGGGTTTTGTTAGTCTGTGGCTTTTTGAGGTGGGGAGAGAAGCCCCAGGCTGATGTTAGATGTTTTCCTCTGTTGCCTTCTGCGCTATTATCATCACATTTTTGGATACAGAATCTCTGAATCTTTCTCATTTCTGTGTGATGAAAACACTCAGTATCTTTACTTTTGAATTTCCAAATGGATTACAGGTAGTGCACATTAGCTTCATCTATTCTGCTGTTGACGGGCACTTAGATTGTATTGTTAATGGCACTGAGAATAAAACCTGTCACAGTAGCTGTCCCTCTGATATGCTTTTTGCTTTGCTTTAGCTATGTATGCCTTGTAGTGGTGTTGGATGATCATAGGGTACCTCTGTGATTTCTGAGGAGCTATCATCCTTTTCTGATCTGCATTCAGATCAACAATGTAAAAAGGTTCCTTCCACTGCACAAAACTGCCATCATTTGCTATTTCCATCTTTTCTTTATCAGTCTACTTCAGTTGCGTTTATTCAAAGTAATATACAACTTTTCATACAAAACCCTGATCTGATGCTTGCATCTTTATTTTTACTTGGGAAAATTCCTTTTATATTTAGCATAACAACTAATGTGCTTCTCTTAATTCTTTTCATTTTTAGGTTATCTATTTATCTCTCTCTTTCTCTCTCTCTCTCTCTAGCTATCATTTATTTTCTTACATATTTGTTTTCCTGGATTCATCCAATTGATGATAATATTTCCTTTGTACTCATTTGAAATATTTTTTTTACTATATTCTATTATACTAAAATGATAATCTTCCTTCCCACATGTCCTTTTCCAAGTACCTATTTCTCATGAACATTAGATATCAAATATTTGCCAGGTAAGGCATTTAACACTGATTTTGCCACATGTATTAGTTAAGATATGAATCTTCTTCTTCTTTTGAGCACATTTTTTTCTTCTTCCTTTTGAACACATTGGCCCAAGAACTGTATGTTTTACACTAGGCAGATGGGTTGCAGTAAATAGAAAATGCAGCTAAGTCATCATCTTTCTAGAAAGCTTACTCATAAGTTTTGAGACAAAGAAGAAATGCATTTCAATGTGAAGGACTAAAATAAGTTTAATTTAAAAAAAATTGAAAGGGCTCTAGCAAGACTGACCAAGAAAAAAGTACAAATAAATATTATGTTGTTAAATGTATAATTAAAGCCTCCTATGAGATTATACAATAAAAATAATAAAATGAATTATTTTATTAAAATGGCTAGGACATAAGAAAAATGTATGATTTTCTATAAAATAGCAATCACCATGCATAATTCAATAGATATTAACAGAACTGAAATTAAAACCAGAGGGCAATGATAATTTAATAGGATAGTTTTACCAAACCTTAATAAGCAGATAGAAGTGAGGCTGAAAAAACTTAGTTGATTATTCCAAGAAGTAAACTACTTAACTTTGTAGTTGTTTGACTTGATGTGTTTTTGTTTGTTTGTTTCTGAGACAGTTTCTCTGTCTATGCCTTGGCTGTCCTAGACTCGCTTTGTAGATGAGGCTGGCCTGGACCTCACAGAGATCCTCCTGCCTCTGCCTCCCAAGTAATGGGATTATAGGCATGCACCACCATGCCTGACGTGACTTGACGTTTTGTAGGCTTACTCTTCAGTGCAAACACATGTATAAATCATAAACATAGTTATTACCACATCGATTCAAGTAATTTATTAGAGAGTACATTAGGACAAATAATATTTGCCTTGCTATTTCAAAAATATTTCAGCCATCAGAAAATCCTTCAAAATAATTTCAGTTTAAGCAAGTGAAGAAGTTAAGCAATGGGACAGAGCTTTTTGTCTGCTCTGATTCACTTTCTTGACTCTCACAAGCTAGCCTGGCTCTTCCGTGTAATCTAGGCTTGCTGCTGGTGAACATGGATGCACTTGTCTCTGTATGTTTTCCAACCATGAGTTTCTTTCAGCTGATGATGCATTAACTCTGAGAATCTCAAAGTTATTTTTTTTTTTTGCCTTTGCAAGGAATATAAAATCTAACCATTCATCAACATCTAAATTACATGATTTTTAGATAAAGTCCATATTCAAAAATTGTTATATTAGTTCTTTGAGAATGCCATACATTGTATTTTGATCATATTCCACCACCACTCCCTCAGCTCCCCTTAGACCCTCCCCTCATTCCATACCTATCAAAATTTAGTCCGTGGTTTTTAAAACCCATCAGGTCTAGTTAATGCTGGGCATATACTCTTTGCATTGTGGCCATCCACTGGCGCCTGTTCCACCTACCAGGGGCCACACACACCCTTGAAAAAGATAAATCCTGACACCTACCAATTACCAATAACCAATTCTTCAGCTGGGTGTGGGGCTCTTTGTGCTTGGATTTTGTCTGGCTTGAGCTTTTGAAGGTTATGTTCATGGTGTCACAGTTTCTAGGAGTTGATCTGTGCAACTGCCCTGTTGTGTCTGGAAGATACCATTTTATTGTAGTCACCCACTGCCTTGGTTCTGACTGTCCTTGGTTGAGGAGTTGAGGGTCTCTGTTTACCATCATCTGAAAGTAGAAGCTTCCTTGACGAGGTTGAGAGATGTACCGATCTATGAGTGAGTTGGTCTATATGAGTCAATTTAATACTATGTCCCTTCAGCAGAGCAATAAATAAGCTATTCCCTATAGCCTGCAACCTGTCTAGACACACGTTCATGGCCCCAGTAATGATATCAGGTCTGAGAGTTTGATCTTGTGGAATGGACCTTAAATCCAATCAGTTAATCATTATAATTTATGTTTTGCCAGGCCAGTCATTATTCTAGCTCCTAAGGTCATATCTAGGGAGACTGAAGATTCCTTTTCTCCTCTAGTATCATGCATATTCAGCATTCAGCATTATGAATGCGCAGAGATGAGGTTTTTAAGTTATTATTATTACTAGCTTACTTTCTCCACGTTCAATGACCTACATACATGGTATCTTCAGCAATAGGGCCTTACCATCAAGTTCTGTGAGGTAACTAATTGTATCAACAAAAGTATAATAGTTGGAGGTTGACTTCAATAACCAATAACTTCAGAAGGGGTGACTCATTCTTGGCACTTGTTTTCTTGTTAGCCTATGGTGTGTAGTTGGGGGCTTTGTTGTGCTAGTATAGTGTAACTCCCCTTAACCTCCACGTGGATTTCTGTAGGGGCCACAGCAGTTTGCATCTCTGTCATCAGAAAATCAATGTTCCCCTTCCCAAACCACATTCATGCCAGATTTTTACATCATTTGGCTTTTGGATCTTAGCCATTCAACTGGGATAAGATAAAATGCCAGAGTAGTTTTAGTTTGCCTTTCACTGATGTCTAAGGATGTTGAAGATTTAAAAAATATTGTTTAGCCATTAGCATTTTATCTTTTGAGAACTGTTTAGTCCCATGCCCCATGCAAATTTTTTTCTTGGTACTTTGTGGTTTCAGCTCTTTGTATAGATATTTACCATTTGTCAGATCAATATCTGGTAAAGATTATTTTTTTTCCCACTTGGTTGGCTGCCTTGTCACTGGAATAATGATGTCTTTTTTTGTGTCAATTATTTTGCTATTTTTGACCTTAAAAATTATAGGAAATCCATTCTCCGTATATGTGCAGGGAGCTCCTCTTATTTGTGTGTCTTTAGACTCTTGAAAGAGATGCAGGGGAATAGTTTGTGACACCATAGTAGCCAGATTTTAAATGTTCTTACAACACTGTTTCATAGAAGTAGCGTATATATGAAGCCAACATGAGTGGATCAAATTAATATATGCTGATTGGGGGAATTTTGAGAAATAGGTAACTATTAAAAATTTAAAACAATTCATACTCTCATCAGCAACAGATAAATACTGGCTTTCAGGACCCTTTATTCCATTTATAATTTAAATAGCTAAAACTAAGAATATGCTACGTTTTTGTTCACAGCTCTTTAACTGAAAATCACACTTTACAATAATTTGATGCCTCTGCATGTATGTATGTCTTTGTGACCAGTGTTTAAATAATACTTTATTAATAACAAAAATTCCATTGAGCTCTTTTAACAAAACCATCAATTTTATGGAAATTATATGAATTATTTTCTAAACCTGGAAAGGTTAAATACTATAAGTGGGAAATAACTTTAAAAGACTTTGGTAGTATTAGGATTAACAGTACTTGAAAGCATATGTAAGAAGGAGGAATGAAGAAAATCTTTCCTGTTTAATGATACCATTACCCAGAAAGAAAATCTTCTATAGGGAAGAATAAGGGCAGCAGTTTGAACATCAGAGTTATTGTCTCGGAAAAGATGGAAACCATTGCTGCAGGTTCTTTTGCTCCTGGTTTAAGAATGAATATAAAGGAAAACTTGTTGAGAATTAAGTCACATATTTGCCTCTCACTTTGCCTACTGGAAATCCTGGGACCATTCCATCTGATTCATGAAAGTGTAAGAAATGCGATGTCACTTTTCCTGAAGTACATCGAAATAAGTTGTAATTCCATCGGCATTCATTCCTCTTACAGTATGCGGCACTTGCTTTCCTGACTATCTGCATAACTTTCAGAAATGCTGTTGCAGAACAGTATTTCAAGAAAAATATATGTTCTTATAATATAATGGAAGAAACCAATTAAGGGAATTTTATACCAAAATACAAGATCAACAAAATAATGTAGGTTCCTAGCAATAGTAACTCAGTCACCATATTTAAATATCTTTACTTAGTTGTTGATTTCCACAAAATTTCTTAGAATTTTAGAAACAAAATCATTAGATTTATAAAATATTTGGTACATGTTCAATTTACATGGCAAACATCTCAGAACAATATTGTATGTGTGTGTATATACATATACACACATAGTAATATGATATTCATATGTTACAATACACATATAAAAATGTCATGCCTATTTTTGGGGGGTGTTGTTGTATTGGGTGTTTGTTTTTTGAGAAAATAACTTAAAGTTGGTTAGGTGGGGTGGGGGAAAATCTGGAAGGACTTGGGGAAGGGGAAAATATGATCAAAATATATATACATGTAAAATTGATTTAAACAGTAAAACTATAATATAAAAGATAATAAAAGGTAAAATTAAGAGTGTCTGCTAGGCTTTCTAAATTTTCTATCACTTTAATAATGAAAGAACATGAATACAGAAGTACAGGTTTAAATGTATTCCTCATTACCCATTTTCTTTCAAGTCCCGTCATCTCTTTCACTTTCCTATCTTCATTTTCATTTTATTTTTATAATAAAATTTAGCATCAGTACTTGAATGCAAATTTGGATGCTGTTTTGGAATGAGATGTGATGGAAGAAAAAGAGTGCGTTTCATTTAATGTGATAGAGATTGGCTTCAACAACCTAAGTGAAAACATATAAAATGAATGTAGAGAGGAACAGGAAACTAAGTATTGTTGAGAGCCAAGACCATGGAAGCAGGTCATTGAAGACGTCTCTGGGGACACTCTTAGGAGGACACTTAGAGGATGAGTTTCACTCTCATATCTTAGTCACCTAAAACATAGGCCACTGCTCTTTAGGAATTGGAATTTCAACAAAACTTTGAGAGAACGCAGCCATTCAGGCCACAGTGTCTCACTTCCCAGAGAGTGGGTACTTGCCTAAGCTAACTCATGTCAATAACTGAGTCACAGGAAATTCATACAGTCTCGACTCACAAAACTCCTAAACTAGTTGTCCCTCTAGTTCGTTTTAATATGATTACATCAGTCATGCAGCCATCTTTGTTCAGCCTGATGATGAAACATTACATAAAGGAAGACCAAACAGAAAAAGAGGCTGAGTCCTAAGATTTGGTACCGGGAGCCACTCTGGGGATTATACAATGTATTCATTGTTTAGTTACTTAAAAGAGCTTTTTTCATCAGTTTTAAGTCAGTCAATGAAGAAACATAAAACCAAACTTTCTTAAAAAAATGGAAAGCAAGGTAGAGGGAGAATGGGGCAGAGGCATAAAGGTAAACCTTAAATATGACTAATGAAGAAGTACATTACATAGATACATGTACTTTCAATTTTAAAAGGAAATGATGTGGATATGATATACACAGAGAATACAGATGATTCTCCTGTGTTTTCCTGTGAATTCTTGAAAGAGCACACAATAAAATCGGACCAGGGTGTGAGATCTTAGAAGGAATTAGACGGTTCACATATTATTGTCTTATATTTATCATATTATATTGTTTAATATTGTGTTTCACATTAATCAGATCTATGCTAAGCAATCTGAACCTACAGAAAGAGTAAACAGACATTGAGTTAATAGGTTTATATGTTTATTAATTTATTCTTTTAGTGAAGTACCAGTTGATAGTTTGGGATCCAATTATTTTTCAAGACAGGAACAATTAGTGAGAGCATATTACATTATTAACATAATTTTAGCAATAGTATGGTATTTTCTGTCTGTAATAAGTACCTTTGTTTAAAAATGCGAAAGGAACCATTGAGGGCACTTGGATCAAATTAAATCCAGGATGAACTCACGTAGGAGCTGACTTTGAGGTAGATGTTAGAATATAGTTTTAGTGAGTGATCTTGGAAAAAATATTTATTGAAGAGAAAAAAGTAAAAGGAGATGTTAGGAAATGATGTAATCTCAATTCATTATCCAAAGTGTCTTCATGGAACTCAAAGTTCTGTGACCCTTGAAAGTCATTCCAACGTGGTGATAGGTCAGGGGACCTTTGTCTACTTGTGATGACCAGATACTGAAAACAGGGTCTTGATGGGAGGAAGAAGAAAGTCACATATCGTCTGAGGCAATCTGGAAATAAAGCCGACATCTTCAAACTGTCTGCCAGGGACACCATATACAGGTAGTGGAATGCATCTTTCAGGCCTGGAGTTGAACCTGGAATGTGAAATAAAGCATCAATTGTACATAGTAATGTTTTTACTTTTTTGGCATATTTTGTAAAATAATAAGAATAAATGTAATTATTGACTGGAGAGTTACAAAATGATGGGTTATCATGTCTAAAATGAAGACACAAACAAATGAGAATCCAGAGAGCTGATGGAATAGATGACATTAGTTGGTAAAAGTATTTGAGGTCATCGTGGGATTGGATAGTAGGTATCGTGTGACTGAGAGACAGGAGAGAGTGGAAGTGATTGACTACTATGTATATCCGAATTTCCTCATACAAAATGCCTATTTGATGTAACTGTCTATATAGATGCACCGGGTTGGCTTTAGACATGGCAGTCTGCGTAGAAGTGAGGTCACATGAAGAACAATCAAAATCTTTGTGGGCCAAAGATAATTGGTCATCTTTGATGAATCTGAAGTTTCCCAAAATTACAGCAGGCTTGGGGTATAAAGTAATGATGGATAAAAAATATAAGTTTATAAGTGATATCTATGTCAGTATAAACTGCAATGGAATCTGATGGCATTAGATTAGTTTTTCACATGAGTACACTGGGACTTAATTCTAGAACAATCACTTTCTCTCCAACATCTATGATAATTTTATATGAAGTTTTAGCAATTCTTTTCTCTCCCTTACTGGTGGCCACTTGGCTGGTGTCTGGGTCTGAAAGGATTATGCTGGTGTGTTGCCTGGTCAGGCTGAGTGCTTATACCATTTTTGGAAACAGATGAAAGATGTAGAAGGTGAGTAAAAGGGAATATTGAGAAAAGCTAGAGAAAAGAATTTGTTGACAATAACAAATGTAAAGCACACGAACTCAAATAAAACTCAAAATCAACAGAGCATAGAAAACAAAAATATTGGCAAGCTTTGAAGTACAAATGCTTAATAAGAGAATCCATAATTGCCACTGCAATGACAAATGTTTATTTCTTCAAACTTTCTTCATCTGCTTACTAATTAGTTTCTAAGAATCAGCTTTTGGAAAGGGACCCATTTTCTCTGCCCTTCTTTCTGTTTTCTCTCTCTCTCCATCTTTTCCTTCTCTCTCTCCTTCCTTCTATCCTTTTTTACTTCCTTCCTTCTCTCTCTCCTTCCTTCTCTCTCCTTCCTTCTTTCTTTCCCTCTTCCCTCCCTCCCTCCCTCCCTCCCTCCCTCCCTTCCTTCCTTCCTTCCTTCCTTTCCTTCTTTCCTCCTGTTCCTTTCTTCATTCTTTGGTCCAGGTGAAGTATCTACCATTCTCGGCATTAGCTCAGGAGGAAGGTGGAAAATCCTATTGATGCTACCTGAATTCCTCCAAAGTTCTTGAGATCCTTCTGAATAGAGAATCCACAGGACACATAAGCTCTTCTCTTACTACCTTTGCGCACCAACGAGAGTATATAACTCTGAGAATATGTTAAGCTGTGTGAACCTTTTCAGGCTACAGGTGGGGGAAAGGGAAGAGTGAAGAGTGGGTGAGGGGAAGGAGTGTGTGCTCCCACTGCTCTGTACATCAGGCTACTTCTCAGTGAGTGCTAGGAGTCCTTCATGTTTCTTCAGCACTGGAGCTGTTGCTTGTTAGAATTTCCTGGTGTAGCTAAGGTCAAAGGTATTTACGGATTGAATTTGATCAAACACTAAATATTAACTTGAAGTTGCTTGTCAATTGTATTATCCCATAGTACCTAGGTAGGACTCTTTCTATGTAGAAATTTTAAAGTTGATTGTGTCCTTTTATTCTGTTCTTTATATAGATACATATAAAGTATCATTTGATCATAAGCTTGGGAAAAACATGCAATGTTTGAGACATGCAGTGTGGCTGACTTCTTTTTACAGCTAATTTTAGTTTTATATACCTTCTCCTTTTCATCTTAATATTTTTTACCAGCATCATTTTCATGTGCTTTTCCACACACATGCTGAGCTCCAACTAGACTAAGAAACTTATAGTTCCTGAAACTATAATGTGCTTTCATGCTTCTGACCAAGTGTATATTCTGTTCTCCTTGCTTGGGATACTTTCTCTACCAATTTCCATTCTAGCTCCCTTATTCATTCATCTGAGCTCCAAAATGAAGCATAAAAATGTAATTTTGTAACTTGCTATTTGTTACTCTATACTTTCCATAACATAATAACTTATTTCTAAAAAGGATTTAAAAAATCTACATAGCACTGCAGCCTGGGTAGCAAACATGTTGACCATACAATTAATGTTAGCCAAACATCTAACATACTAGTCATCTGTTGTTGAATAGCAAATTAATTAAAACACTGTGGCTGGAAACAGCAAGAGCTTACTATCTCCCTGGATCAGGAACCTAGGAAGGATTTACTTTTATTTTTCTGGTTGAGGGTCTCTCATGAGTCAGTCTATGGGACAGAACTATGGTCATTTCAAAGCTTGCAAGAGGGCTGGGGGATTTGCTTCCAAGCTGATTTGTGTGGTGATACACACATTTCAGCTTTTGGTGGGTTATTGGACTGATGGCTTCAGAGCCTCACCGTGCTGTATTGGTGTTTGACAAGGCTCTTAATATATTTCTGACTACCTCCTTCCTCAGTGCAAGAAATCTGAGAAAAGGAGAACCCAATAGGGCACATCCCAGGGAGAATCTAGTGATTTTAGAACCTATTTCCAGAAGTGACATCTCATCAGTTCTATATATATTTAGTCTGAAGAAGATCAGGTTTACTTTTTAGTTATGTGGGAATAATACTCATAAGCATTATGACTATAGGCATCTAACACTCCCCTAGGTTTCTCCATAAGCTGGCAAACATTTCCATTTTACATGTTTATGTTAAGAGTATACAGTCTATGGCCTATAACTAAGTATGGTTCACTGTTTGTTTTCATATATAATTATTACTGAGGACCTACTATGCACCATGCAATGAATTATGTACATATATGTCTCATTTATCCTTACAACACTACTCTAAAAGCATCATTTCATATATTGGGGAACAGATTAAATATACCAGGACATCAGCATAGATTTGTTTATACTACTTTACCAAATACTTTACCTAGCCTCTCCTTTTCTTAGTATTTCCTATTTTATTCAAGTTTAACTTTCATGAATCCTGCAAATATTTGTCTTTCCCATCCATTGTTTTTGTCCTTCCCACTTCCATCTTTTAGAATGCCCTTCCCTGACATTTATTTATGTTTAAAGTTTATGAATACATCAGAGAACATTTGAATAATTATTACTATGATAATTGTACATATTTATGGGTTATAATATAATAATTCAATACATACAGTGTTTAATGATCAAATGGGGGTAATTGACTATCCTTTCAAACATTTGTCATTTCCTTCTGTTGGGAACATTCAGGTTTCTCTCTTCTGGCTTTCTGAAGTATACAATAAGTTGCTGTCAGCTAAAGTGATATCCAACTACACCTTGTACTCATTAATATCCCCACTCCACCCCCTTTCATCTAGAAAAACCTCTGATAAGCACTAATCTGTCTGTACTTCTATAAGATAAACATTTTATCCTCCACATAGAAGTTACAATTTGCAACCTTTGTCTTTCAGATAAACTCCTACCCTTGGTATCTCTCCTAAATTCCCAGTTGGAAGAAACCTCAGTTTCACTTGTCAGATGTATAGCATCTAGCATGATCTTTTGGATCCTTGAACTAGTTGATGCACACCGGAGAATGATGTGACAGATACAAGGCTATAATACTGCACATGCTTTATTTACTATTGATAGGACACTGTTCTTGTAAAACATCAAATTTCTAAGGTCATTGTGGAGGAAATTGACAGAATAGCTCACTGTGTAGTAACTTAATCTGAACAGAGTCTCCTTTCTATCTGAAACTCCCAGTGTACTTAGCAATTCCCTCAGGTATTTTTTCCCACCTTATTTTATTTTTGCCACCAAATGCAAATAGAACATAGAAAACAGTCTTGAGCATAGGCTCCATAATGCAAAGTCAACTAGGTGACTAGCTAACTGATATATCAAGGGTATTTAGGATGAATATAATTTTTCAAGGTTGTATGTAGATTCTAGAAGGTCACATAGCAGCTATTTTGCATATCAGTTATTTATACTGCATTAATAACAGTAGCAAATTTACAGTTGTAAATTGTTTTTGGTTGGGGGGGTCATCGAAGCATGAGGAACTGTTTTAAAGGATCCTAGCGTTAGCAAGGTTGAGAACCACTGCTCTAGACTATCCTAGACTTAGACTTTTTTCAAAAAGAATGAACACAGGATTAGAGAATCCAGATCATCTTTCTCTGCGTTATTAAGAACATTTGCAACGGTTATGTTTAGCTCAGGTGTTGTAGTAAAAAACAAAAAGAGTGTTGATTTATAATGTTTTATTATTAGCTCTATGATTATCTTGGTGCTATTATTTAGCCCACTATCACAAATAATAAGACACAGACACCTGTTAGATTTTATAATTGCCTTACTTACTTTGGGCTGGGCAGATATTTCACGTACACTGTCTTAATAGCCACACCATCCATCTCCCAGCCCCATGCCATGCCATCTACCTTAATCATCCTTATCTGAACTACCTTTCATACATAATCCCATGGTACTTGCTTATATTCTTCATCTGGACCTTTTAATGCCATTATTGGAGTCTTTCCTTCCAGCCCATGTGGTTCGTTCTCCACACTAACCCATCGTGGCATCCTTCTTCCTCCTCTCTTCTCGTCCATCATGTCCATTCTGTCCCATGATTCTCTTGAACCTGAAGCCTGAGAACCTTAGCCATGCCTATCCCATTCTGCCCTGCTGAGGTATAGGCTATTTAATCAGCCAATCAGGTATAATGACTTAGGCAGGTTTCCACAACAAGAATAGGTTTCCACAACAAGGACAGGTTTAATCAGATTTTGAGGGATAATGCTCAACACTCAGGTTTTGTTTTGTCCATCTTATTTCACCTAGTATTTTTTTTTGTGTGTCTCAGTATTTCTTTTTTCAATTATTATTATTTTTAATATAATTTTTTATTTATTACAATTTATTCACTTTGTATCCCAGCTGTAGCCCCATCCTCATTCCCTCCCAAACCTTCCCTCCCTCCCTCATCTCTTCCCATGTTCCTTCCCCAGTCCACTGATAATGGAGGACCTCCTCCCCTTCCATCTGTCCCTAGCCTATCAGATCTCATCAAGACTGTCTTTCATAGTCTTCCTCTGTGGCCTGGTCAGGAGCACCCCCCACAGGATCAAGAGCCAGCCATTGAGTTCATGTCAGAGACAGTCCCTGCTCCCCTTATTAGGGAGCCCATTTGGAGACTGAGCGGCCATGGGCTACCTATGTGCAGGGGGTCCAGGTTGTCTCCATGAATGGCCCTTGGTTGTAATATCAGTCTTAGAAAAGACCCCTAGGCCCAGATTTTTTTGGTTCTGTTGTTCTCCTTGCAGAGCTCAGTATTTCTTAAAGACTGCATGAAAATAAGTCACACAGAGAATAAGAAATGAGTCTACTTGATAAACAGTGCAAAATCAATGTAGTATAAAATCAAATGACTAAAGAAACAGATCACTGATTCAGGACATGAAGATACTTGTACTTTTGTTTTCTAAGCAATTGAGTCTTTGATTGCCCATTATTTTATATTTTGTATTAAATTACTTTAAGAACCATTGAAGAATCTTTTGGCTTATGTTTTGGATAGATTTTTCAACATTCCTTTTGGACTTTATTGCTCAAAAAGAAAAAAAAAAAAACAAGCAACAAAAACTAGTAAGGCCAGTGAGTCTTTCTATGGTGGTTAATTTTATGCCAACTTAACTGCCAGTAGGGTGCTCTCATTTGGCAAAACATTTTAGCTGGGTTTGTCTGTGAGGTATTGTTAATGTGAAAACTTAGCACCTGAATGATAGGCTGAGCAAACAGATTTGTCTTCCCTCATGTCTGGACCTCATCCAGTCGACTGAAGAGCTGAACAGAATGAACTGGCTGAGCAGTGCTGAGAGCTCCTGACTGATAGCTTGAGCTTGAGCATTTGTGTTTTCGGGGCTTCAGAGTTGGGCTGATATTTTGGCCTTATGGGTTTGGAGCATGTCAGCCTCTGTAATAGAACTGAGCCTACAGCTTTCTTGGTTCTCTGTCTTTGGGACTCAGAGTAGAACTGCACACTGGCTCATCTGAGTTTGTAACTGTAGATCTTGAGAGCGTGTGCCTCTATGACCTTCTGATTCCATTCCTGACAGTAAATCTCTTTACATGTTTAGACATTTCCGGTTCATTTTCTCTGGAAAACCCTGACAAAATAAGGCCTCAAGAGACCACCTCTTATTTCTAGGATTAGATTTTGTTTCTACTAGTCTGTGATAATAAACAAAAGATATGATCTCAAAGCAACCCAAGACTCAAGATCATTTTTGTAGATATGCTATACATAAATACTTCTATTTCTTTTGTTTCATCTTCTGCACTTTATCTATAATATTCAGTTTGATAGCAGAAAAAAACATATTTATTAAACTTATATAGGCCTAATTACATGTAGTGTAGTCATCTTTCATTTTGCCTGCAAACATAGAACTCAGAAGATAATTACTAACAAGTCTCTTTTGTAAATGGTAAATAACACTCAAAACAGAAAGGGTAAGTAACCTGTGTGTTATGCAGGCTTGCTGGTCACAGAATTTAGCATCAGTACTTGAATGCAAATTTGGATGCTGTTTTGGAATGATATGTGATGGAAGAAAAAGAGTAAGTTTCATTTAATGTGATAGAGATTGGCTTCAACAACCTAAGTGAAAACATATAAAATGAATGTAGAGAGGAACAGGAAACTAACTATTGTTGAGAGCCAAGACCATGGAAGCAGGTCATTGAAGACTTCAGCATTGTAACTATCAGACGTCAACTTTTTTTGGGGGGAGGGGGAGGGGAGGGGTTCTTTGTCCTGTCTATTTATACCCCAGCATCTGTTAATTTTACTCTCTTCATTTTTCCTACCCACCTCCAGTTATTCACAATATAAAGAAATGATAAATGCTTGAGATGATTCATCAACTAATTACTCCAATCCAGTCACTGAGCACTGTCCAGAGATACTGAAATATCACTGTGTGCTTTATAAATGTGTACAGTTACTACATGCCAAATTAAAAATATTTAAAATTTTTATGTAAACACATACAGTAAAACAATCAGTACTTGTCATTTTCAAGTAAATAATAGCCAAGCTTGAAAGATGTGGGGAGCTGAGCTGAATGTTATCAGGTATTGATATAGGATATCTAGTAATAAATAAATAGAAATTTTAGAGTTTAAAGTGGACTTAAAATTAGGAGTTTGCCAGCAGACTAGAAGCAGCTGAACAAAGACAAAATAAACTGGAAAATAAATAAAATAATGTATTCTGAGTACAATACGGAGACAGTAGAAACACTGAAACAAAGAATAAACTAATAATAGTAAATTTTATCTACCATTGTCTCACTGGAGTCTAAAGGGCAGAGTGAAGGGGCAGAAGCAGTACTGGAAGCAATACACGGAGGATGTATGTCCGCATGGCTCCCTCACGTTGCTGATGGCCGCCGCACCCTCAGTTCTTCAGGGAAGGACCTTGGTCACCTTTGCTTGCTTTCTCTCCGCATGTTCACTACACACAGAGCCGTACTTGTAGGACTGCCAAACCGGCCAGAGACTAGCAGGGCCCCTTAGCTGTGTTTGTCTTCCCACACGCCCCGTTCCAGTGTACGGATCACACACATGCCGTTACCCCAACTTTTACGTGGACGTTGGGAATCTGAAGTCAGAGCTTCGTGCCCTGTGCAGTCGGCGCGTTACCGACTAAAGCATCTCCCGAGGCCCTGATGTGCATTTCTGTCTGACTGACACAGTCTTAGGGGAATTACTCCCTCCTCCTTTTATGAACAAAAGCGCCCTCCTAAATTATTCCTGTTCTCTTGGGATTGAGCAATGAGCACAGAAGAGAGAAACAAGTTCGTCAGTGTAAATACACTCTTAGCTTCATCTGCGCCAGTTCATCTGTCTGGGACATAAAATTATTGGGACACAAAGTAGAAACATAACAGACACAAACTTCTTAGTTTCACACTTTCAATGGTTTTCAGAAAAGCTACAAAAGACTGCCAGTTTCTTATCAGGCAGATGAACTTCCTGTGTACTAACTGAGGTTATGTTGTTTTCCATGCATTTCAAAGTATTTCAGACGTTTCCCAACCGTTCCTCAGATGTTATTTTGTTAGTGTTGCTTGAATGCATAACTTTTAAGTGATAAACATTTGGTATTGGATTAAAAAAAAATTACGGGGATCTTTGTAAAGAGTTTTGTCAGGAGATAATTTATATACCATAATTTTACTATTTTCAGTGCGTAATTTAATGTTTTAAATTTATTTAAATAATTATATGGTTATCATCATGATTCAAGTTTAGAATACTCTCATTATGTTCCAAATAAGTGCCACAATAATTACTTTCTCATATCTTCTTCCTTGCCCTTAGCAACCACTAATCTCTGTTTAGTTCCTATGTATTTGGATATTTCATGTAGATGGTATTGTATAGCATGTGGTCTTTTCTGTCTGACAATTTTCATCTAGTATTAAGTTTTTAAGTATTAAGTTTTCATCTAGTATTAAGGTTCACTGGTGTCATAAACATAAATTGAACGGAAAAGTATTGTACAAGATGCTAAATTTCAAGTTATTTCTTTTAAAACTTCCTATTCTTCCCATCCCCAAATGCTAAACATCAGGGAAGGTTTATTTAGATTTTGAAATTTCATTCATTTTTATTTTGAACATATAGTCTTTTATGATCATCTAGTAGTGATAAATTTGTTGGTTTATGTCTCATACAAATGCCATTTTTTATTAAAGTTCTATGATTTAGGGTTGTCTGGGAAAAGTTATTTTTGAGGCTTAAGTTTAGGCTTTAGAAATCAAGTAGATACACAATTTCTAAGTAATAAAAATGAGCTTTTATTAGAAACATTGTGGGGATTTGTTGGCTAATCTCAGCATATTTCAAAACTATATTCATTTTCAAAGTAAGGTTGTGGCCTTTCGTGTAGTGGTGGTGGTCGTAAGAACTGTGGAGGAGGATCTGCCATTATAAATTGAATATTGCAGTGGACATGATGATGCGCGCCTTAATCCCAGCACTCAGAAGGCAGAAGTAGGTGGAGAGAGTTCCAAGACAGCAGGGCTCTTAGACAGAAAAAAACAAAAAACAAAAAACAAAAAAACATGTCTCAAAGAAATGATAAATTTAATATTGCTCACTCATGTTGGAACAATACTGCAAGGATTATTATTCACCATCTTGAAAGAAAACAGAAGATTCTGTATGTGTTTTCTGTAAAATACACTACTAAAAATATTCCTAGCTATGGTATTATAATTGATACCAGTTTTAAGTTGAAATCTCAACTCATATTTACACACACAAAAATTCAAGTCTTAAGAGGTAAACTGACTGATTAAGTTCATGGCAGTTCTATTTTTATTCACAGATAATGCCTCTGAGGTAGCAATTACTGCTCCAGGAACTAGTCACCATAGAAACAGCTCTACAGGCCCAACACCTGACTGCTCACCTCCATCTCCCGACACTGCCCTAAAAAATATCGTAAAAGTTATCCGACCCCAGGTAAGTGCCCAGAATGACATCGTCTGCACTGTGATGTCTGGTTCTGAACTAATACATGTAAACTATACTTCAATGATGCAGCTACGGTGTACTATCTAATAGATTTTTACATTAAAGGAAGAGACTCTGAATGGGCTGTTTGCTTCCTGTGAAGTTCGTAATGGACACTGGGATCTCTATTAGTTCCTGGAAAATGAACTTTGATATTATGAGAAGGATTAAATGAAGCTTGGAGAAATGGATGTTTCACATTTGCCTCTCAGCATTTTAGACAATGCCGTGGTTGTTGAGCTGCTACTGTGCTCTGAAGCTTTTTGTGGACATGGTGTGTCTACCTTCAGCCTCAGAGAAGCTGATACGGTTCCAACTCCTCATGGCTTCTAATACTGTTGTCTGTTTGATAGCACACTACTCATTCTCTGCATTGTCCTCTGGTGTTCCCATTTTTTGGTAATCTGTCTTTACCTTTTGTTCTTTTTTTTCTTCTCCCATTTCTGTCACTTGTCTGTATGTTTCCCCCCCCCATCCCCCTTCTCTTTCTGTTGGATTTCCCAGTAGGCGGTTTGCAGGCAAGCTTTAGAAATATCATTGGGACAAGCTGTTCTGTGATATTTCATTGAAAATAGCACTTATAAAGTTGTTTGCATTATATTTTTGCCAACAGATGGATCTAGAACATAAAATTGGTGGTGTTCTCAACCTGTCTCGTTCTGAATGGGCTCCATAAAATCCAAGAGAGGGGGGACTTAGGATCCAATCAATGTCTTCCTGCATCTCTGAGACACAGAGCATGAATAAACCCTTGAGCCAGTCTGTAGTGCAAGCATGTCTAAGACTGTGTAAGCAACAATTTTTAAATAAATGACGTTCTTTGTTATACCGTGCTTTAGTTTATGACAGCCCCACCCTCATCAGTAAATAGCATATTAGCTTCACATATCCAGTATAGTGTGTAGAAGGCTTTTGTATAAATTATTTCATTTAAACTTCATTGATTCCCAGAGAATTTGTAGGCTGCTGTTGTAGGTAAACAGACTGGGGTTGTAGAGGGTCAAAACCAGCCATCTGATAGGGAGCTTCTTTGCTTTCTTTTAATAACACAACAACTTTTCACCTGGCCCTACTCAGAGATTAAAATCTTCTCAAGAGAGTGAGTCATCTTTATGTCAGTTGAATTTACAAGTTTAGCATTGTTTAGGCACAGATAACATTTTATAAAAAAACCCAGAATGCAAAGTAAGAGAATGTTTTCAAATGTTTCATCTCGATCTACTTGGGTGAAGAAGCAAACACCAAACCCAGATTCAGATGGTGAGTGCCACGTTTTTTCTTGCTGAGTCACAGTTTCCTTCAAAGCACTTTGGTATTGCTGTGTACTTATTACAGTTCCAGCACTCAAGTAAAAACTATTTGTTTTTATTTACAAATAAAAGATGCTGTCCTGTATGTGTTTTTAAAATCTATTAATAAATTTTAATTGTGTAAATCATCTACTTTAGAATGTCTTGGCCATTCATGAATAAAAAACAGATTCCTCAGAGACACAAAAAGTGAGGAAGAATTCGTCTTCCCCAGGGATGAGCCCCCTAATTACTTACCTAACTCCATGTAATCCACCCTGAATCGAAGTACATGCTAACACTGAGTGGATTCAACAGGTTGTGTAAACACACACACACACACACACACACACACACACGCACGCACGCACAAGCTGAGGGGTCTTAACAGGGAATATGGGAGGGCGGAAGGGAGGGAGGGAAAATGATGTAACTATATTTTAGCTAAAATTAAAGCAAAAACCAAAATAACAACAACAAACCTCTTGATGGGTGTGGTGGCACACGCCTTTAATCCCAGCACTTGAGAGGCAGAAGCAGAAGGATCTCAGTGAACTTGAGGCCAGCCTGGTCTACATGGTGAGTGAGTTTCAGACCAGCAAGAACTATATAGTAAGACTTCACCTCAAAAAATATCTCTACATATCTTAGTTCCGGTTAGAGTATTTGATAAATTTTGATGGAAACTAGAGTGAGCAGAAATGTCATCTTGACTCTACTCCTTGTCTCTGGCTATTTTCGTTATGACTCCTGAACTCTCAACTTTTCAGTCACTGTAGAGACACAGAAGTAGAAAACTCATGTGGAAGTAATTATGAAGGAATACTGGGGTAGGCCTGCTCATATCTTTATTTTCTTCATTTTCCTCCTTTTATTGAAAATAGATTCTTTTCTTACACAACATATCCTGATTACACTTTCCCCTCCCTCTTCTCCTCCCAGTTCCTCCATTCACTCCACCCTCCAGATCTAATCCCTTTCTGTCTCTCATTAGGAAAGAACAAGCTTCTAAGAGATAACAAGCAAACACAACAAAATAAAATATAATAAGATAAAACAAAACCCACCCCATCGAGGCTGGACAAGGGAAACCAAGAGAAGGAGAAGAGCCCCAGTAGAATGCACAAGAGGCAGAGGTTCAGTCATTCACACACTCAGGAGTCCTATAAAAATACTAGACTAAGAGCTATTTTATGTATGTACGTATGTGAGAGTATGTATGTATGTATGTGTATGTATGCGTGCATGCAGAATACCTGATACAGACCTGTGTAGACTCTGTGTTTTCTACTTCAGTCTCTCTGAGTTTATATGAGCTTTACTGGTTGATTTAGAAAGCCTTTTTCTTGTGGTGTCCTCCATCTCCTCTGGCTCTTACACTCTTTCTGTCTCCCTGAGCCCTGAGGGGAGGGATTTGATGGCAACATCCCAATTAGAGCTGTGTGTTCCAAGGTCTTTCTCTGTGTTATGTCTGGCTGTGGGTCTCTGTTCCTATCTGCAGCAGGAGGAAGCTTCTCTGATGATGGCTAAGCAAAGCCTGACCTATAAGTATAGCAGAATATCATTAAGAGTCATTTATGATACCTCTCTCTCTCTTTTGCTCTCTCTTTAGACCAGTAGTGTTTGGTTTTACCATAGGTCTCTGGGTTATCTAGTCTCTGGTACTTGGTCACTCAAGCAGTGTTGGGTATGGGTTCCATCTTGTGGAATGGACCTTAAGTCAAATCAGACATGTTCTATGTCATCTTTCCTTAGCATGTCTTGCAGGCAGGACAGATTATAGGTCAAAGGTTTTGTGGCCAGGCTGGTGTTTATGTTTGTCTTTTGGTAGCCTGCAGAATACTTTCAGCACCAAGGACGCTAGAACATAGAAGTGACTGCCCCATATTCAGTAAGTTGTATGGGTGTTGTCTTTGGCAACGGGACCTCACTATCAGTTTGTGGAGAGCAACCCATTGTTTTAGCAACAGCCTGGGATGTTTGGGTTTTCTCTGGGACCCCTTGTCCAACAATTCAATTGAATTAAAAATAGTCATGGTGCTAGAAGCCTCATTTGGTGACAAGAGATGGCCTGTTGGGCTTCTGTCTCCCTTATTATGAGGGGACCCCACATGGATCACTGTCATCTATTCTAGGAAGGTTCTACTACACTGTGTTTCTGTATCATCCCTCAACTCCCCCTCAATTTATCTGTCAATCCCCAAGTTTCCTCCCTTAACTCTGTTTCCCCTGGCCTCCCACCTGATCCTCCCATCCCCCTCCCCACTTGCCCCAGTTCATCTTTAAAATCTATTCTTTTATTTTTCTCTCAGGGAGATGCATGTGTAGCCCTTTACCTCTGTAACTAGCATCTCTGGATCTATGATTGTAAGTTGGTTATCAGTTATTTAATGGCTAATATCTACATATTAGTGACTATATGCCATGTTTATCTTTATGTTTCCAGGCCTGGGTTACCTTACTCAGGATAATTTTTTTCTAGTTTCATCCATTTTCCTGAAGATTTCATAATGTCATTTTTTTAAACAGCTGAGTAACACTCCATTGTGTAAATGTACCACATTTTCTTTTCCAGTTTCTGGCTGTTATAAATAAAGCAGCACTTAAGAGCGTAGATACAGAAATGCTCAATAAAATACTGGCAAAGTGAATCCAAGACTGCAATTAAAAGATCATCCACCATGATCAAGCAAGCTTCATCAAAGAGATGCAGGGATGGTTCAATATACAAACATCAATAAAAAAATAAGTAAGCATTCCCATATAATAAATAAGTAATCTGCATATAAACAATCTGAAAGAACAAAAATCACTTCTTTATATGCAGGAATCATTTCTTTATATGCAGGAAAGGCCTTTGACAAAATTTAACACCATTTCATGATAAAAAGTCCTAGAGAGAGTAGGGATACAATAGACATACCCGAACATAATAAAGGCAGTTTACAGCAAGCCTGTAGGCAACATCAAATTAAACAGAGGACTGTTAGTTTCAAGAAAGGGTTTGGAGAGCAGAGTAAAGGGTTTGGAGGATGGGCAGATGGTGGACTCAAATAGTTGTAGTCAGGAATGAAACGTTGTTGAGCTACTGTTCTGAAGAAAAGATAATTATTGGTTAGCTTATATAAGTGCCTATATTTTCGGTACAAGCTTCCTTTAAAGTGCTTGCTGATTTTAGCTTTGTGTCTGGAAATACAAGAAATCTGGTTAGTTTCACTTGTGGATATTCAAACACTTTGCATCCCTTTACTAACAAGAACTCTTTTTCAGTTAGAAATCAATGCCGTAGCTCATGTTAGGAAATGGTTCTATCACTGAGTGCGTTCTTAGCACTTAGTAATAAATTAACAACACTACTGAAATAGAGTTCTACTCTTAAAGCTAGAGATGAGAGACCTTTGATTCAGTTTTCAGATAATTCTGGAAGGAACCTATTCCCAAAAGTTGTTCTCTAGCTTCCACAGCACATCATTGCACGTGTGTATCTATACTCACACTTGTACATAACACACACACACACACACATACAACCCCCCCAAATTAAAAACATAAGCTTTAAAAATAAAAGGATCAATATAAACCTTATGGATTTGTACCGCCTAGCTTGTGTGTTCTTTGATGATGAGTAGAATGTGTGACCAGGTGAGATGGAGGGGAAACTTTACCTTATTCACTGAAAATGGATGCTACTTGGGTGTCACAGCTGGGCCACTTCCTTGGTACTTCTGTGTGGAGAGAATCCGTTGCAAGCGTGGAACCCTTTCTTTTGGAGAGGTGCAGTCTGGGTGACGCTGCAGGTGTCTGATGAGCTAATTACTTGCATGCCTCAGACTTGCCAGCGCTCTCTCGAGTTCGTTTCTGTTCTGCGTGTTTATCAACTGGCTAAGTCCCAGCTGTTGGTTTCACATCCCTGTTTGATCTCCTCACCTTTGTTTCTTTGGTTGCTTTCATGTCTTAAAAGCCTCCAAATTGTGAAACATCCTATTTTTAATTAACAAGAACTGAAATATTTATATGCTACTGGCTTCTCTTTGTTTCTCTCAAGAATATTAACCTACACGGCTTGAGCTTTTCTGTTTGGAATAACCTGCAGGTTTCTATCTGAAAAATAGAATGATTTTTATAGTTGAAAACACTTGAAAAATTTCTTTTGAAAAATTAAGTGGGTGCATTGACATGCCAATTTTCTTTCTACTAGATTAAGGACATATTGCTTACATTTGGCTTTTGTTCCTAAGCTGACATATAAAATTATATGTATTTGTAATGTACGGTAGTACATTGAGATGACTGCATACTTCTGAGGTAGAAAAACATGTCATTAATAAGTACATTTCCTTCCATCATTTTTGTATTAAGAACATTTAGCATCCTCTCTTTTTCCATTGTGTATGCAGTATGTTGCCACTTCCACAGTCACCATGCTGTACATAAATTTCTTGAGCTTACGTCTATCTAACTATAAATATTTATCTCTGATTAGCATTTTCAAAACTCCTTTTCCTCCTCTCTACACCAGCCACTGGTACATGCTATTCTGATCTCTACTTCTCTAAGATTATTTATTCTTATATCCCACAGAAAACTGAAATGATGCAGCAGTTATCTTTCTGTGTCTGGCCTAGCATCACTAATTATCATGAAAATGCAAATTAAAATCATAATGAGATACCATCTCATTCCTTTAAAAATGGCTATTATCAGAAAGAGTAGGGATAAAAGGAATTGGCAAAGATATGAGAATACTGAACTCTTGCACAGCGTAAGTAGAAATGTAAATTAGCGTAGCTATTATGGAAAGCTGTGTGGAGGCTCCTAGGAAGCTAAAATTATGACTATCAGATAATAGAATTTGCCATATGGTCCAGCAACCATATTACTGGGCACACATCTAAGGTCAGTAAGTCAAAGAGAGATCTGTGTTCCCTGTTTATTGCAATGTAGTCAGAAGAGCCAATCTAGAGAATCAACCTAAGGATCCACCAGTGGATGAATGGATAGAATAAATGGGATGTATTCACATGACAGAGTAATATCCAGCCACACAAATAAAGAAAATCATGTCATTTTGATGACATATGAATCTGGAGGATGTTTTTATTTTTTTGATGCATCCTGGTAAAAATCTTACCACCCTTCCAATAAAGCACAGAGGTAGTAAGTGAATATCTTCACACGTGGCCCGTTGTCCCTCTGCGTGTGTTCTCACTCTGAGCAGGAAGGAGTACTGCCACCACGTCAGAGTTTTCTCCTGTGCCTTACCAGGAAATGTCCCTCTTTTCCTCCTCACGTTATTTTTATGCCACAGATTAGGATAACCTATTATTATACTTTAGGTAGGATCGTACAATTCCTGTGTTTGTTGGTGTGTTTGATTTCCTGCACTCAATATATACTTTTGAAACTCAGCAATGTTACTAGTTTTTAAATGAATAGCATTCCATTGGATTAATATACCATGATTTGTTTCTTTGTTCTCCTGTTGATTGGTGCTTGATATTTTTTGTTTGTTTGTTGTTGTTTTACCTTTTAATTTATTCTTTGAAAATTCCGTACAAGCATACAATGCTTCTTGATCATATCTATTCCCTGCTTCCTTTCCCAACCCCTTCTTAACCCCCACTACATCATCTTCTGAATTGCATGCACATACATATATGCATACATATATGTATGTATGTATGTATGTATGTATGTACCATTTGGTGTTGCCCATATATGCATAGTGTAGGGTCATCCAGTGAAGCATGGGCCACCTACTACTGGTCGCCCTCCAGAGAAAAGTGGTACCCCACCTCCAGCACCATCAACTGCCAATAGCTTCCCAGCTAGGGGTAGGGACATAGGCTCAGGGAACCACCATGTTGTTTGCCGTTACACATGAATATTTACATGTTTTTATAGATGAGTGGAAGGGCTGGATCTTAAGGTGGTGAGTTTTATAATAAACTTGCCTACAGTCTGAAGGTAGTCATTACATTTTATAACCTCCAACAGCAATTCATAGCAGTGTCAGTTTCTGTACAACTAAGCTTGTTGATCATTTTTAGTTTAGCTATCCTTATTTGCGTGGAATGATTTATCACCATAGTTTAGTTTAATTTTTTTTGTGACTAATGGTATTGAATGCCTTTTCTATGGCTATTGCCCATTCTTATGAGGAACTTCTCTTCATTTTTTAATGGAATTTTTTAACTCTTCAATTTCTGGTTTAGAGTAATCCTGTATACATTCTCTCTTAACTCCCAAAGATCTATGCATTGTGAATATTTCCCTCCAGTATCTAATTTGATTAATTATTTTCATGTGTTTCTTTTGATGAATATAATTTATTTTTCTTTTCTAGTTACTGGTATTTGTCACATCCAGGATATGAATTATTTTCTTATTTTCATTCTAGAAGATTTTTTTTCTTGCTTAATTTAAGCTCAGGTTTATAATCTACTTAAGGTATTTCATCTGCTATGTGAATTAAGGGTTAAGATTTGGTTTTGAAAAAAAAAAGATTTGGTTTTGGCTACAAATACAAAGACTTTACTCATCAAGCTGAATTAATACATTGTGAATGTTAGCTGTTCTTACTTTCTCATTGTAGCTGGTACTTAGAAAATGATTTCTTTTTTTTTTTGTATGCAAAAGCAAGGAATATTTATTCTGCAAAAATTTCACATTACACCCATCAGAATGGCTAAGATGAATAACTCAAGTGACAACACATGCCGGAGAGGATGTGGAGAAAGGGGAACCCTCCTCCACTGCTGGTGGGACTTTAACTTTTTTTTTTTTATCAGTTACATTTTATTAACTCTGTATCCCAGCCGTGTCCCGATCCCTCATTCCCTCCCAGTCCCTCCCTCCCTCCCTCCCTCATCTCCACCGTGCCCCTTTCCAAGTCCACTGATAGGGGGGACCTCCTCCCCAATCATCTGATCCTGTTTTATCAGGTATCTTCAGGACTGGCTGCAAGGCCCTCCTCTGTGGCCTAACAGGACTGCTCCTCCCTTCGGGGGTGGGGAGACCAAAGAGCCAGTCATTGAGTTCCTGTTAGAAATAGTCCCTGTTCCCCTCACTTTGGGAAACCAATTGGTTACTGAGCTACCACAGGCTACATCTGAGTGGAGGTTCTAGGTTATATCCATACATGGTCCTTGGTTGAATGTCAGTCTCAGAAAAGACCCTGTGCCCAGATATATTTGGTCCTTGTGGAGCTCCTATCCTTTCCCCATCAGACTAACTCCCCTTCTTTCTTATGATTCCCTGTACTCTGCCAAAGGTTTGGTCATGAGTCTTTGCTTTGAAAACACTGCTAGTTAGAGTCTTTCAGATGCGCTCAGTAGACTCCTGTCATACGTTCAATGCACATCCCATCTGTCTTTCTAAATGAGGATTGATCATCTTACCCCATGTCCGCTCAATTGATTATCTTTTTTAGGTGTATAGATTTCATTATGTTTATCATATCTTATAGGTCTATATAAGTGAGTATATCCCATGTTTGTCTTTCTCCTTCTGGGATATTTCACTCAGAATGATCTTTTCTAGATCCCACCATTTGCCTGCAAATTTCATGATTTCCTCCTTTTTGATTGCTGAGTAGTATTCCATTGTATAAAAATACCACAATTTCTGTACCCATTCCACCGTTTATGGACATCTGGATTGTTTCCAGGTTCTGGCTATTACAAATAGAGCTGCTATAAACATGGTTGAGCAAGTGTCCTTTTTGTGTACTTGAACAAACTTTGGGTATATACCTAGCAGTGGTATAGCTGGGTCTGGAGGAAGCACTATTCCTATTTGTCTTAGAAAGCGCCAGATAGCTTTCCAGAGTGGTTGTACCAGTTTACATTCCCACCAGCAGTGGAGGAGGGTTCCCCTTTCTCCACAACCTCTCCAGCATGTGTTATCGCTTGAGTTTTTCATCTTGGCCATTCTGATGGGTGTAAGGTGATATCTCAGGGTCGTTTTGATTTGCATTTCCCTGATGGCTAATGAGGATGAGCATTTCTTTAAGTGTTTTCTCTGCCATTCGATAATCCTCTGTCGAGAATTCTCTGTTTAGCTCTGTTCCCCATTTTTTAATTGGATTACTTGGATTGCTGCTTTTCAGCTTCTTTAGTTCTTTGTATATACTGGATATTAGTCCTCTGTCAGATAAAGGGTTAGTGAAGATTCTTTCCCAATCTGTAGGCAGTCGTTTTGTTTTGATGACAGTATCCTTTGCTTTACAGAAACTTTTCAGTTTCATGAGGTCCCATTTATTGATTGTTGCTCTTAGATTTCTAACAGGAACTCAATGACTGGCTCTTTGGTCTCCCCACCCCTGAAGGGAGGAGCAGTCCTGTTAGGCCACAGAGGAGGGCTTTGCAGCCAGTCCTGAAGATACCCGATAAAACAGGATCAGATGAATGGGGAGGAGGTCCCCCCCTATCAGTGGACTTGGAAAGGGGCACGGTGGAGATGAGGGAGGGAGGGAGGGACTGGGAGGGAATGAGGGATCGGGACACGGCTGGGATACAGAGTTAATAAAATGTAACTGATAAAAAATAATAATAATAATAAAATAAAAAAAGAAAATGATTAAAATTGATTTAGGTGTTTCACTTAACAGTTAGGGTTGGTGTTGCTATTACTATAATTATTATTGCAACAGCAGTTTTCCTCCCTCCTAGCCTCCAGTCCCTTCTCCACACCTCCACTCTCCCGTATGTCCCCTCATCCACTCCTCCTGTGTTTCTCTTCAGAAAAGGGTCGGCCTCGCATGGATGTCACCCAAACACAACATACCAAGTTGCAGCAAGATTAGGGACCTCTCTTCCTGTTAAGGCTGGATGAGGTAACCCAGTGGGAGGAAAGGGTCTCAAAAGGCAGCGAAAGAGTCAGCACAGACAGCCCCTACTCTGACTGTTAGGAGTCCCACAGGAAGACCAAGCTACATAATAACGTATGTGTGGAAGGCCTAGGTTTTGCTTTTATAAACAGTGCTTTTCACAGGGTTGTTTTTTGATGTCAACTTAGGATAATTAGAGTTCACTTTTTTCTTTTTCTTCTTATTGTGACTGTGGTGGGAGTCATATGTTGATGTGATAAACCTAAAAATCTCTGCCTTGCTCCCTACCTGTGAGAGAATTTATTATCTCAATATGCATTATAGCATAAGCCATTGTTTAGGATGACATTACTGTTGGCCTGCTGAGAATTTTTCATATAAAGGGATGTGGAAGTTTTTCTCGCTGTTTTTGTCTGTAGGTGATGAACATACAATTTTTCCTCTCTTTCTTCAATGATATAGCAAATATATTTCTCAGGATGGCTTTGTTTTCAGGTGCTAGGTATCAAATGCAAAGTCTTGGGCATATTGGTCTTTCATTGAACTACATCTCCACCATCTATACTTTACATCCTTAAGAAAGCACGTTAATGTAACTTTGCACTTATGGAGAAATGATTGTGGATGTGTTATTTGATTTATGCAGTGCTGAATGTAGGTGAGACCTCGGATAAAGCATCATGGTAGACAGATGATCTGAGCATCAAGATGTAAGGGAATCAAAGATGATGAATAATTTGGAGAGACTGACTGGTGTTTAGGAATCACAGTAAGAGAGAGATGAGCAAAGTTCAATAGGACATAACTTGGAGAACATGCTGCTCCGGCGTACCTGCCTGTGATAGTCTCTGCTTAGATTAGATGGACTCTTTGTGTGTTCAGCAAGCTAACAATAAAGTGGCTTAATAATTATAATTGTAAAATGCTATCTCCTCCTGCTATCATTAAGTAGAATCTTGGACTGAGGTTATATAAAACTCTTGCCAAGTCTAGAATAGTATTTTCCTGGGCACTGAAGGGTTATAGAATACATATGTTAAATCTTAAAATTAGAAATGAGAGTGGGTATGTAAAAAGCCAACTCAGATAACTTAGTAAAAAAAACCAGAATATTGCAATGGTTTATAACAAAAATAGATAAAGAAAAAAAGAGCTTCAAAAAAAAGCAGTCTCAAAATATTTATCATTAAATATTGTACCATTTCTATTATAGATTGTATATTTCATTTATTTCCTATAAAAATGTTATGAGATTGGTATTTTTTTCCTTTATTTTAGCAATTGGGCCTGAGGCTTAGAAAGGTTGAATAATTTTCTCAATGTGACACAGCCACTAAATGGAAGAACTCTGAATTCCTAATGTCAGTAATCTTTCTATTAATGTTAATTAGCTCATTGGGGAGAAAATGATCAAGGTTGTGCATTTATATTCCAGAGGGATAAAGTTTGAGAGGAGAATAATGGACTGGAAAAAAGAAAGATGAGCAGAAACATGGATGGCCAAAGTTTATAGCGCAAAGGAGAGAAGCAAAGAGACTGTGTCCTTCATTGGAAGGCTTAAAGCTAAAGTTGTGTGAGAAGAGAAAGTTGCCAATAGAAGGATAGCTTTGCTATTTAAAATATTAACCTAATAATCTCAGGTAAAACAGAAGCTTGCAAAGAAAAAGTGGAAAAAAATCACCTGGACCCATGAACCACCTACAATTCTCCACAAATTAAGATTGCCTAAGAAACTTAAAAAAAAAAAAAAAAAGGTAAGCCCCATCGAAAACCAATTAAATCCATATGAAAACTAACATGCAAGGTCCTGGACCTACAGTGTGGTACAGGCTGATAAACCTTTTAAATGGAAAATAGAAATCAAAACAACTACATTGAACATGGGGATCTGTACAGCTTAGCAATTGGCAGGCATAAGTAACTGGCTCAGACTCATGACCTGCTTATGGCCACTGCCTGATCTCTTGAGAGAGCATCATGCCATATGTCACTGTCTGGAAACAGATGAGAATTTAAAACTCTAGCTACGGTTTCTAATAGATGCATATTGCTTTTGTGCAATTTTAGAAAATTGAGAAGATCTTCATTAAACCATTGCAAGTTAGAACTTGTCTATATATCTAACCCAGTTTCCTAAGGTAGGTTATGTACAGGAAGCTCATAGGGGATCATGTGAAGTTATCTTACAATAGAGTGTGTGTTCTGTCACAGTCCTCTGCAAACCTCTCTGGCCTGTCTGTTTGCCAGCAAAGTGAGGACAGTGGTTTCCATGCCTACTCCTCAGGAATGCAATAAGACCCAAAAAATAGTTATCAATAAAATATTGGCTATGATCATCGCAACTTCAGCTCCTAGAGTACATATCTGAGTTCTCTTGATCATCTGAATATACCCAAGAGGACACTGACTAGGAATGCCATGACTTCCTGCATTCATCTCTTAGCAACATCAGCATTATATATATATATCCTCACAATATATAAACTTCGGGAATTAGGGGTGTGAGTAAAACCAAATGGGAAACTATTTGTTGTTTTCACGTTCCACAGATTAAAAATATTCATCTTTTTTTAAAATTATTATAATACAGATTGCTGTGGATTGCAACATGATATTGAGTTTTTCTCTTATTCAGTGTTTCTCTTTCCATGTGCATATCAGTGAATGAGAATTTTTGGCATATCTTTTTTTCCCTAGAGCATCTCTAGGCTGTCTGCATAGATGACAGAATTTTGTAGGAATTTTTTTCCTTGAAAAAGTAAAATGTCTAGAAAGTAGAGTTGGCATTCTTTCTAGGTAAATTTTAAAGTTCCCAATTACCTTTGCCCCCAAACTCTCAGGAATTAAACTGACAACTTGGTGAACATTATACCTAATATGAGAATCTGAAGCTAACCATTTTAGCTCCCAATCTTAACTGTGAGAAAAATCCTGGAATTCAGCAATGGAAGTATCCATTGTACACACTAGTCTTGATTTATTCATTCACTAAACGTTGTTGAATACTGACCATATGCTGGGCATCTTAAGCAATAATTTGAATGTGACAATGACTAAAATGTGGATTCTATCCTAAGAAACCTTTCATGAATTGGGACCGAAGAGGGCTTTTTGAATCTCATTAAAGTAATTAATTGATCAAGCACCCAGGAGTCATCCTTAGAGGCCCTTTCTTTTCAGGCCCATATGTTCTCTCACCTCATTTCCACCCCGAAAGGCTACTCTGTGCTCTGAGTTTGTATCTCTAGTCCTGACTGCTTCCCTAACTTCCAGCTTCATGTTCTACAGGCGCCTCTGAGAAACAGTGGGCTGAACAGATTCGTGTTGTAGATAATGGCTCCCATCTGAAACGCTTACCTCCACCTGGAATTCCTTTCTTTCTCTACACTCCATATTCAAGCCAACATAGAATCCCTAGGGAAACAGTTTTCAGAACGTGCTTCAGCTTGCTTGGTAGGCTGTAATGCTTTCAAAGTCTGTGACATCATAACTGTTTCCAGAATAATACAAAGATGTTTTGCACTTTTGTCCATGAGTGCGAAGTGAAGATTTTCAGAAACTCTATGGTATGGGTAGCCTCTGGCAGCTAATGGAATGTTCACCTATGCACTTAAATTTTATACGTAGTCTATACGTAGTTGATTTCAATGTACTAAATATCAATTTAATATTGTCCCAATGAACAAAAATGCTATAGTATTCATAGGCATCTTTGTGGGTGAGAAGGTGGCTTGATACCAAATAATTCTTAAGTCAACCCTTTCTTTATTCATTGTTTATAGCTGTTTTATTGCACATATCCGTTGTGTATTGGTGGTAAGTTTAGTAAGCATATTTTAATTTATGTACATTGCCTAATCCAATATCAACACTGTAATTAAATATACTTCTTAAGCCAGGCCCTTCTTACTCTCCTTTTAGTATTACTTTTCTATAAGCCATTAACACCTTTTTTTTTTCACAAAGTAGTATTTATTCCAAATATTTGTTATTAACACCTTTTATGGAGAACTTTGGAAAATCATTCTGTCTTGTGTTTTAGCATTCATCATTGTGCCCTTATTGTCTTTTTATAAATCAAGAGCCAGTCTTATAAATTATGTCACATTCAGCTGATCAATCTTCCATTTCAAAGCAAGATATGTAACAGCATGGATAATTTAATTCTCTCCTTAACGCCACAGGCTCTTGGCTCCGTCTCTCCTTGGCTCATTTCACTCCTGCCATGCTGTCCTTCCTGAAATTCCAAACAGCGCCTACTTTAGGTTCTTACTATTGATTGTTGATTTTACGGAATATGAGTATGGACACCTTTCTTCTATATGCTATCCTTCCTTCAGGTCATTATTCAAATGCTACCTTACAAGCAATGCCTTCTCTTTTGAATATAAGGTACTGTATTTCACTCTACTTTATGCTATTTGCCCTCGTAGTGTTTTTTTTTTTTTTGAAATAGCATAATTTTTTTGTTGTTGTTGTTACATTTTTTTTCCACCTTCAGTAGCTGTTTCATGAGGATTGGAACTGTGTCCCTACTTTAAAAAAGTGAAATCCTCCACCACACCATGTAGACTACATAATTTATGTTCAGTATTATTTGACTTGTTTAGCTGATCCTAGTTGAGGAAATAGCAAAGAAAACTATGCTATGGAGAGAGTGCTCAAACTGAGTTTTGTATTTGAGCAGGAGTTAGTAGTCTGCAGAAGAAGGATGGGATGAGGGAAGTATTTGAAGTCCTTTGAATTAAGGCAGTGCAGCGTTTACCATAAGAACTTCTAGTGAATCAAGATGTCCTAAGAAACCAGAAGTTTATCACTCTCTTCTTAATCAGATCCCCTCTTATTTAGCACTGTTTATTCTATGAGTAATGTTCTTAGTAAAAAGGTTTTAGTAGTCAACTATTTTGGAGATGTAAGGGATTAAAGATTCTCATTGACAGATTTTTTTTTCATAATCTGGAAATTCATTGGTATATTTCACAAGTAGTGCTCCATGAAACTCAATTTAAGAAATATGATCTCAGGCATTTCACATGCATCTGTATTACTAATCTTCATTTATTCTGTTTTGTTTTTGTTTTAACTCTTGCATACATTCACACTGTAGAGAAGGAGGCACCCTGACTCAGCAGTGTGCCTGTTATTTAGTGCATTAGAGAGTGCCATGCTTGAAGTTTATATTTCAGGCCTTAGGACAACCATTATGATTCCAATATCACGTATGAAGAAAGGTACAAAAGTATGCTGTATTTTTATGCCATGTTGAAAAATAAGTTCTAAACCAATTTTGTTAAACACCTAAGACTGAAAAACAAATAACTAGAATGATTTTATAGCTCCTCTGTAAGCAGTATTATTTTAACATTACCTTATTTTATATTAATTTGATAAGTATTTTAAACAGATTATCAGACAGTATGAGGAATTAAGAAAACATTGCACACAGTTTCAGAACCACCAAACCTCCCAGTTCCAAGCCAAGTGAGAGATTGGATGCAGGAGTTAGACAAATCGAAACCAAATATCATAATTTTTAAATCATTTCTGGAACTGATTGGGAAATGTTGTTATAGGTTATTTGGCTGAATGTACTTGCTGTAACTTTTCTCTCAAATTAAGTACATATTCTGGTCCGGGGCACAGCTAGACAGCCTACACAGCGCTTTACCACAGAAAGCAGAGGACGTGCTGATTGTGCTGGCACACCTGCTCTAGGGAATGGAGGACCATGAGAAAGGCAGTTGTGAGTATGCTCAGTTTCTACCCCAAATTTATTTTCTGTCTGAGTACCTCCAGTTCTTTAGGGAAAAGTAAGTAAAGACTGGGAAAATGGATCAATAATGTTACTTCTTGAGGAAATATGAAACCAGGGAATAGAAGTTTGGCTTAACAGAAAGAGGACAACACATCTCACTTGGTCAAATAGCCCAGAGTTTTAGAAGAGACTCGGTGTCTTTTTGCCAAGTGTCAAAACTCTAAGTTTCTAAAATGTCATTTCTCTTTCCTTCTGTCAGTTATTTTTGCACTACCTTCTACTCAATTGCAAGGCAGAAATCCACGTCACTCAGGACTCCTCTTGTTCTTCCACCCTCTGTGTCTAATTAGCCACTAAAGCCTGTCACTTCTGCCTCCTAAATACAACTCAAAACCTCTCTCCTCTGCTCCCTCTACAACCGTCTGAGGGCTTTAGACTTTATTGCTAAAATTGCCTGATGGCTCCCCTAGCTCTCACTCTTATCTGCTTGTAAGTTATATTCCATATTTTCTGTACAGCGCTGATTGTGTTATTATTGTTATTGTTGTTTTATAATTTAAAAATATGCAAAGTTATAACAAAGTTGAAGATATATTACTGTTGGAAGAATATTTTGTGTCTGTATTGAAATGTCATCCATCAACAATAAATCTGATGGCTTATAGCTTAGGCAGGAAATAGGAGCTGGGACATACATCAGACAAAAAGGATTCTGGGATAGAGCCAGGTGCGGGAAATTCAACCCACAAGATGTGAGGAGAACAGAAACAGGGTAACTGATCAGAGGCGGCCAACTACATGGCAAAATGTAGAGTAGCATGATGGGATTATTTTATGTTATAACTGAGTCAGAGAAGACCCCAGCAATGGGGCCTGGGTATTTGTAAATATTTAATGAGCCTCGTGAGTCATTTCCCTGGGAGCTTAGGGGTAGGAGGAAAAACACGTGTTACAACATATTTCAAAAACTCCTTCTCCTGGAAGTACTTTAACTCATTACTGACCTGATGCTTCATTAGCTTCAAGTACTGACTTACTCCTCACAAGTGGAAAAATACAGCATCAAAAATCACATCATAGCCTCTGGCTTACTACTAACATTTAGTTTCAAGACGATTTAAATGTTTAGCCTCGTCTTGACTATTGAAACACCTACATGTTTAAAGATGATGGGCCTCTAAAAGCAATTTTATTTTATTTTTCTCTTTTTATTTATTCATTTATTTTTATTTATTTTTTAAAAATTATTCATTGTATATCCAGACTGTAGCCCCCTCCGTCAACTCCTCCCAGTCCCACCCTCCCTCTGTCTTTCCCCCATCCCCTTCCCCTAGTCCACTGAAAGAGGGAGTTCTCCTCCCCTACCATCTGCCTGTAGCTTATCAAGTCTCATGAGGACTGCCTGTGTCTTCTTCCTCTGTGGCCTGGGAAGGCCACAGTGCCAGGGGCAAGTGATCAAAGAGCAGACAACCGAGAGAAGGGTTCCCGGCTTAAATTCATCTGCTATTTTCTTACCAAATCCAGACATGAATCTTTATCAAAAAGAGCCAGCCAGAGAAGACTTGGGTTTCTTTGTCGTGTCCTGTCAGGTGGGACTTGAACTTTGATTTGTCTTAGTTTGAGTCTCACTGTAATAATTTAATTATGGTGGAATCTTGCAGGCTTCTCCACTGTGAAACTGCTTACTCATTTACTTCTGATATTTATAAGTGTTTATGAAAAGATACTTTAAAATTATGCTAATATCTCATATTAAGAGCATTCAGTTCTTTAAAAAATATTTTTATCTTCGAGAGCCATGGGTTTCCTATTTTGGTCAGTGAGTTACAGTCCATCGCTACCATTGTTTTAACACTTATATTACTCAGAGTTTCACCAAAGCAAGCCCTCCTGTGTACTTGTGACTTATTTTATCATTATTTGAACACTTCATGTTTTAGATTTAACTTTTCTAGGCCTAGATATGGAACTTACTCATTTTCCCAGTCACCTTTGTTCTTATTTCTATCATTTCTTTTATTATTATTTTTAATTAATTAATTTGTTACAATTTATTCACCTTGTATCCCAGCTGTAGTCCCTCCTTCATGTCTTCCCATCAGTGGACTAGGGGAGGGGCATAGGAGGAACTGCTGGAGGGAGGGTGGGGCTGGGAGGACACCTTTGTCTTCACATATACAATGGTGGATGACAATATTGAGGTACTAAGTACATACAGTGCTATTCTGGTTTTGTCTCCAGCAGTTTGGAAAGAGTTAGGGAATATTTGTAGTATCACAGTATGTCTGTGCATGCATATTGGGGGTATTTATGAACATTTATAAACATGAACACATCTATTTCTCCATCTCTATCTTCTTTACATACTGAAAAATATGAAGTCCTATGGATAATGCAGCTTCATATTTTATCAATGATCTAAACACTGCAGAATTCATTTCCATATTTGTAATTCTGTACCCTAACCACCAGACACCAAGTTTCCATTCTCCTCTGTGTTTGACTCTCTGAGCAGGTCGGACTCTGACTTAATCCCCAGTTTCTAAGGTTGGTGCAATCTCGCATGGATTCCATCTTCACTTAAACAGTACATGCCACCCAGCCACTTCCCTCTGCCTCTCATGGGCTTCGACAGTCAGTGTGAGGCTGAGCCCTGCAGGATCCAGTCCTCGCCATAACAGTGTTGACTCACCACCTTTGTCCACCTCTGATGTGGATGGTAGACACTGTGATATAATCATCCTCATGGGATCCTGTCTCCTTTGCTAGGCTTTGCTGGGCAGAGAATGAGCTTACCACACTGCGGTTAACTTTTGCATTACCTCCAAGATAACTTCCCTCTCCGGCACATGGAAGTCTGTTCATGTGCTGGCACAAGACTCTTTTCATGACTGCCATCCCCAGTACACTAAACTCGTGCAACTCACCAAAGCAATGTATGCTCTCCCACTACCTGATAGACTGCATGGCGTCTTTCCTACTCCTTCCTTCTTAACGGCTGTTTCTCCCTCAGCGTAAGATCCACGCATTGACCCAAACAATCCTTCCCCATGCTGTCTCCATCGGGATGCTCTTCTCCAATCACTCATTTCACTGATGCTTTCTGGGTATTCTCTAGGAGCTGATATTCCAGAAAAGGTAGCTAGTCAATGACCCAGTAAATAATAGAGACTAATAAAAACAACAGATTGTGAAAAATTGTATGATGAATTAAACAGAAAATGGTCTGTGGGGGGTGGGGGAGGCCAGTACTTTAGATCAAAGAAGACATCCATGAAGAGGTAGTATTTGGGCTTGAATATAAAGTAAGGTAAAGGACCAGTGAAGCAGAGTCCTTGGGACTCTGTGTGCTAGGGGACAAATAAAAGTGGCCTGACAGGGAACTAAACTTAGAATATAGGAACAGACAAGCGTGTGTAAGAACAGCACAAAGCTCAGTAGACTCAGTAAACTATGAAGAAAGGCTGGTGAAGTCATGTTAAGAATTGTCCATTTACTCCCAGTGTGATTCGAAGTTACTTGGGGCTTTAAGCAAATGGTTTGACTACACTCTGAAATATATTTTATTAATTATTTTGAGACTCGCATGCAATGTATTTTGATCATATTCAACCACCATTCTTCCTTCAACTCCTCCAAGATCTAACCCACATCCCTATACTTCCAACTTCATGTACTTCAAAAATAAACCATATCTAGGTGGGGTGGTGCATACCTGTAATCACTGCACTTGGGGAGGTAGAAGCAGGTGGATCTCTGTGAGTTCAAGGCCAGCTTGGTCTACAAAACGAGTCCAGGACAGCCAAGGCTGCACAGAGAAACTCTGTCTCAAAAAAACAGAAACCTAGAACCTAAATAAATAAATGCATACATACATAAATACGTAAATGAATAAAAATCACAATACTCCAATTTGTGCTGTTCATATACACTACGGCAAGGGGCCAGTCAATGGAGTGTCGGTGACCTGTGTTGACCTTAAAGAAGACTGACATTCCTTTTCTCTGAAACCACCAACTAGTCCATAGTTCCAACTAGTCCATTAGGATTGAGAGCACATGAATCCCTCTCCACTTTGTGCTTGAATGTTGGCTGGCTTGCTCATGTGTGGCTACTATGCAGGCAGTTGCATGGGAGTTCATAAATGCAGTGGCCTTGTCGTATCTAGAGACACTGTATCACTCTTGTCCTCCCTGGTCTCTGACTCTTACAATTTTTCTGGCTCCTTGACCATGAAGGTCCCAGAGCCTTGTGGAAGGATGTGTTATAGATGCCCATTTGTGGCTGATCACACGATCAAAAATTATTCTCTGTCCTTTGACCAGTTGTGAGTCTCCACATTTACCATCATCGGCTGCACAGACACCGTCCCCTGATGATGTCGGGAAGCTACACTAATCTATATTTATGCAGATACTAATTGAGAGGGCAGTCGGAAGTGTCCATTTAGTAGAATGATGGTAATAGGTTCATTCCCGGGCCCGTGAGCTCTCACTGTATCTCGCATGTGCTTGTCCCACGGAATTGGCCTTAATCCTGTCATAAAGCAGTTGGTTATCCTTACAGCATTCACGCCACCACTACTGTACTCATGGGAATACCTTGCCACCACATCAGCCATTAAGGCAGTTCACAGTGTTCAGAGCTTATGAGGGAGACCCTTGGTGACCCGGGCCCCTCCAGCAGCCCGTACAACACATTGCTACACTATGAAAGGCAGCCAGCAGAGAGGAGGCTTTCTGGACAGTAGCAGTTTGATTTCTCTGCATCTCCTTAGCAATGCGTATGTGGCTCGTACTGTCACGTTCTAGGGGCCAACCAAGAGCACTGCTGGCCAGCCCGTCTAACCAGATCACCAAGCTCCAGGTTCAGTGGGAGGCTGTGGAAAAAGGAAGATGGAGAATAATTGAGAAAGACACCCAGTGTCAGCCTCTGGCCTCCATGAAGACACATGGAGCATGCACACTCATACTCACACACATGCACACACATACATATACACCTGTAACACATACAATACACACATAGACATTCACACACATGAACACAGATAGAAACACACATATATTCACATACACACATACACATATGCACACATACACACATACGCACACAAATATCACATATATACACACAAAATAAGCTATATGAAATAGATAGCCATAAATGCTAAATTAATTTGTGTTCAGTGCCAAACCATGTGATTTTAAATTAAGATTATTAGTCTTTTATATATTTGTTGAATTTAAGACACTCTAAATATTTTCTGTTGAGTTTCACTGAAATGTAGCACAGTATCAACACATGTGTAAATCTACATAGTTGCAGTCATACATCAAGTGTGTATATATATATATATATATAATGATAATAAATATAGCAAAAATTATGTCAAGGAAGGGCTATTTGAAATAAGTCAAATTATAAAAACCGATATTAGACATTGCACTATTACAAAATACTGACAGTGATTAATAACATCCCTGAAAGGTATTTTTTTACCTTCTCATCCTTGTACTATCTCTCTTTCTCTCTTCTGTCACAACAGTTGTGAATGATTAGCTCAGCAGTCATTTCTCTATGAACTAACAAGAAGCATGAAAAGATAGAGCCTTGGGCTGTCTGTACTGCGAATTGAATCTCAGAGGTATTTACCTTCAACAAAAACTGTGAACACGAACTCAAAGGAAAAACTGAATAGCCTTGACTAGAAAAAAATAAATGTTTTAAAGTATCACAAAATACCAATTAAAATAGAAATAAAGTGAAATGGGGTAGAGATATTTATAATAAATGCACTATTAAACAACCAGTACAGAATATATGAAAGTCCTTCACAAGAGCATAGTAACATCACATTGGAAGAAAATGGGCTAGGATCAAAATGAAGGTCTCAAGAAAGAAAAAGATAAATATCCAATACATGAACAGAGAAATGCTTATCAAAATGATATCAAAACCATGTTGCCTGAATTTATCAGGCAGTTATCCTACAAAGCGCTTTAAGCTTTTAAAAATGAAAATATGTCCTGTGCTTAGTAAGTGCTTGGTAAAGGCATAGTGATGTGGGCATGACTCATGGTAGCAGAGATTTTCACTATTTTTTTAGTCTAGTAACTTTTTACTTGTCCAGTGAAATGCTCAAAAACACTGGATAAAATCTTTAAAATATATTTTTCATTGTAGCAATATTTTCTCAGAAAAATTATTATTTAAATGTGAGATGGAATTAAAATATTAAGCAGTTCTTTAAGATGAATTTACTCATGTAATAACAGCTAACATATTTTGCTTTCCTTCCTCTCCAGTTTCTGGAGTCTTAGATCATGAGCCTTCACTTCTCCACATGAGAGACAGGGCTGTTAGCCATTCTCCAGGGCTTCCGACTCTTATATCCAGAATTCTTCTTGAAAGTTTCTACTTAAAGCAATTACTGCAGTTACCAAACTTTGATGAAATAATTTTCATATTTTATATTCTTTATTTTCTCCTAAACCCAGTGATTCTCCCTTCATTCCATTCCTTTCCACTGAAGATGCAATGTAGCAGTGAGGTTTTAACATATGCAGACCTCTCCGCTAGTGTCTGCCCATGCTAGGTCTTACATCAAATGAAGAAGACAACCACTTCTTCATTATAAACTAGGCATTATTATAGTATTTCTTTTGTACTATCCCACTTAAACCAAACAGTGATGTTTCAGGGAAAGTTATGGATTGCTTCCATTTCGGCTATACAAATATTCAACTGTAAATATCAGTGTAAGATTTGACTCATTTGGCAGTTTTTTTTATCACTTACCTCTTGCAAGACTGGCTTGCAAGGTCACGAGGGAAGAGTACATGCTCAGTCCTGATGCAACTTGATGAGCTGGAGCATGGGAAAGGGTTGGAAGGCAAAGAAAAGGGAAAGGGGGAGGAAGAAAGAGAGAGAGTGGGATGGGGAGGGATGGAGGGATTGGGCTACAATAAGGATATAAAGTGAATTTAAAAAAAGATTTGAACTCAATTTACCTTACTCCAATCTTATTTCATTTCCTTAATATATAAGAAATTCACATAAAACTTTATGTCATTAGGATTTAATAAAAAATGAATTGAATACTTGTTTTATTTGCCCATTGATACAAAGGTACAAAAACAGATTTTAGAGTTAGAGGTAATTTTAATATATAATGACATTTTTTCCTTAAAAGAAATTTACAAAACATTATATATCAATCTTGCACATTTTTTGAAAGTATTTATTTCTTTTTATTTTTTCTTATTTTTTCATTTTTATTTTTTATCAATTACAGTTTATTCATTTTGTATCCCACCTGTAACTCCCTCCCTCCTCCCCTTCCAATCCTACCTTCCCTCCCCCTTCTAAACCCATGCCCCTCCCCCAGTCCACTGATAGAGGAGGTCTTCCCCTCCTTCTTTCTGATCCTAGTCTATCAGGTCTCATCAGGAGTGGCTGCATTGTCTTCCTCTGTGGCCTGATAAGGCTGCATCCCCCTCAGTGGGATGAGGTCAAAGAGCCAGACACTGAGTTCATGTTAGAGACAGTCCCTGTTCCCTTTACTAGGGAACCCACTTGGACAATGAACTGCCATGGGCTACATCTGTGCAAGGGTTCTAGGTTATCTCCATGATTGGTCCTTGGCTGGAGTATCAGCAAATTTTTGACTACTTAGAAATTAATTACTCTATGATAATTCATTTTAAGTATTTTTAAGAGGCGTGGTACAGAGAGAAAATAAAAATTTTAGTAGGTATTTAGCTAAGTGTTTCTGAGAAAAAAACTTAGCAGAAAAAAGAAATAGTTAGCTATAATTTAATATTATCTTCATTTAGTCATCTGATTGTTGTCATCTGATGACAACAATCCTATGGCACTGACTACAGTTTACTTCAGTGAAAGTTATATGCACTTATTCTAAACTTTATGCCATCTTGGTTACCCATAGAAGTACTTATATTTTAGGGAAATGTAAGTCAAAGCAACTTTGAGATTATCTTACATCCATCAGAATGGCCAAGATCAAAAACTCCAGTGACAACACATGCTGGAGAGGATGTGGAGAAAGGGGAACCCTCCTCCATTGCTGGTGGGAGTGCAAACTTGTGCAACTACTTTGGAAATGAATCTGGTGCTTTCTTTCAGAAAACTGGGAATAGTGCTACCTCAAGATCCAGCTATACCACTCTGTGGCATATTCCCAAAAAATGATCCACCATACAACAGGGATGTTTGCTCAACCATGTTTGTAGCCGCTTTTATTTGTAATAGCCAGAATCTGAAAACAACCCAGATGTTCCTCGATGGAGGAATGAATACAGAAATTGTGGTGCATTTATACAATGGAATACTGCTGAGCAATTAAAAACAAGCAAATCATGAAATTTGCAGGAAAATGGATGAAACTTGAGGTAACCCAAAAGCAGAAAGGTATGCATGGCATATATTCACCTATAAGCAGATAATAGCCATATAATGTAGGATAAACATACTAAGATCTACAGACCTAAAGAGGCTAAACAACAAGGAGGGCCCTAGCGAGGATGCTTGAATATCATTCAGGAGGGCAAACATGGTGATACAGGAAGCAGTAAAAGAGAAGACTGGAGCCTAGTATAGATGTCCTCTGAAAGACTCCATCCAGCAGGGGATCAAAGTAGATTCTGAGACTGACATCCAAACTTTGGACAGAGAACAAGGAGTCTTATGGAAGAGAGGTGAGATAACAGGACTTGGAGGGGACAAGGGCTCTACAAGGAGACCCACAAAGCCAAAAATATGGGTCCTGTGAGGCCTGCAGAGATTGATGCGTCAACCAATGACCATGCATGGAGAGGACCTAGCCGCCTGCTCAGATGTAACCCATAGGCAGCTCAGTCTCCAAGTGAGTCCCCTAATAAGGGGATCAGGGGCAGTCTCTGACATGAACTTGGTTGCGTCCTCTTTGATCACTTCTCCTTGGTAGAGTGGCCTTGTCAGGCCACAGAGAAAGAGGATCCAGACAGTCCTGATGAGACTTGATGGCTAGGGTCAGATAGTAGGGAAGGAGGATTCCTGCTTTTCAGCATACCAGGGGAGAGGGATGGGTGGGGCAGAGGAAGGGAGTGTGGGACCATGAGGAGATGAGGGAGGGGCCTACAATCAGGATAGAAAGTAAATTAATTGTAAAATATAATAAAATAAAAATAATTTTTTAAAAAGAGGTACTTACATTGTCACTTGTTTCTGGCTTAAGCTTTTACTTTCTTCTAATATATTTCTTAGTGATAACCTTCCTGGCAATTGCTTTTATGAATATCATGGGGGAAACATTCTTTTAAACTGTCATTTTCCTATTCATAATTCTGGTTCTTTGTATTGTATAGGAAGACATTTTAAATAATTCTAGCAAAACATGGTTCAATGGCATGTGTACTGATGGTTTTGAACTGTAGACTGAGCTAGGACTACCTGACAGCTCTTTGGCGTATCTCAAGAAGTTTCACTTTGCGAAGATATAAAATGTGGTAAATAACATACTTGCAGAACTGTGGTGTTTATAAGAGAGAAGATTATAGCACACATGACACAGAACGTACTCAATGCACACTATTGTCATGAGAGAAATTTCTTTAGACTTAGAGCAGATAGATTTCTGAGAAGTTGAAAAGCAATGCACACTTGTAAACATTCTCTTTTATTTACACAGTGTTATTACCTCTCTGGGCCTCTGAGGAGATGTCATTTGTAAATCATTATTTTATGCCATTTTAAAACTGAAACTGATGGGATGACATAAATTATCACCATCAGAATTGAGCAGAGAACTCCATAGCAGACCCTGAAACATCAGAGGAATAATGAAGAAATATGAAAATCTATCCAGAGATCCACCTGCCTCTAAATGTGTAGCCCAGGCTGGCCTCAAACTGAACTCCTCATCCTCCTGCCTCTGCCTCCTTTGGTAAATCCTGCCATTGTGTTCCAACACAAGGTCAAGAAAACCTACAAAATCAACCAACCTGGACCCATAGGGGCGCACAGAGACTGAACCACCAACCAGAGAGCATCCAAGCGACTGTTTTACACATATGTAGCAGATGTGCAGTTCTGTCCTCATGTGGAACCTCTAACAGCAGGAGCAGGGGCTGCCCCTGACTCTGTTGCCTGTTTTTGGAACCCTTTCTCCTAAATGGACAGCCTTGTCCAGCCTCAATAGAAGATGTGCCCAGTCCTACATCACATATCAAGGCATGTTAATACCCAGAAGGGGAGACCTCCCTTCTCTGAGAGGGAACACAGGGGCGGGGAAAGGGAGGGGCTGGGAGGAAGAGAGGGGGGCTGGGAGGAGAAGAGAGAGGGGAACTTCCTACTGGGATGCAAAGATAATTAATTAACTAATTAATTTTAAAAAAGAATAGGATACAGGCGATCATTCTCAGATTGGCAAAGAACATACATTTAAAAGAAATGCTTCAGTCAGCATTATTCTTAGCGAAAATCTGAATGTATTTCTCCCATGATTAGGAATAAGGCAAGGATGCATGTCTTCTTTCCTCATCCCTGCATAGTGCCGGGAGATCTAGCTTATACAATAAGGCAAAAAGGGAAACAAATGCATGAAGATGAAAAGAAAGTAGGAATATGAAATTCTCAAAAAAAAGTACATCTTTAAAAGTAAGTGAGAAAGCTATTGCCATTTGCACATGAATTATCTATTTAGAAAATTCTAAGAAATTTGTAAAAATCTGTGGTTACCTGTCTACACAGAATTGGGCATGTCAGCCTTCCCTCATAGTTGGAAGAAGGTCCTTACAAGGCACGCCTCTCATGGGGAGTCAATGGCAGCTAGTGATGTCTGAAAGAAGAATAGTTATCATCTTCAATGGTATAGCCACGGGTTAGTTCTTCAAGGTTAAACAAACAAATAAATAAATGATTTCCAAAACATTATAGGATGCAAATAAATTTTAAAAAAACAAATGATATTTTCATATAATAGTAATGACTGAATGGACACAGAAAATTTAAAAATACAATATTATTAATAATCACAATAATAAATAAAAAATATTAAAAATAAATGTTTGTGACTAATATTTAGTCACATAGCACTGTAAATGTAATACTTTTACATTCTGCGGCTTTGGCGCCAAAACTAGTTCAATTTTATAATTATTACACTTTAACAATTAATTTTAACCATGGTTGTTTTAAGAGATATACCATCATACTATAGATAAAATTTCATTAAATATGGCTATTTTAGTCTACAGTATTTTCAACACAACTCTGTATTACTTATACAATTTAAATTTTCACTTTCATGTGTTTTGTGTCTTTAATTAGAAGACTTTACTACTGCATAATGAACTCTCATTAGTAATTTTTATCAGAAATGATACCTACATAACTTTTGTTTGTCTGGAAACCTTATTTCCATTTTGTTTCTTAAGGATAGTTTAGACAGATAAAACTCTTTGGTTGGGAATAATACTTTCCCTTAAGATATTTGATACTATTATCCTACTCTTTCCCAGTTGCAAGGTTAGGGGCTAAGAACTCGGCTGTATATCATACTAGGATTTTCTAGTAGGATCTATTTCTGTCCTTTCTTGCTTTTTATTTTTTCTGTCTTTTATTTTAATGGATATATGATTACATGAACATTTATGATTATCTCTTTAATCTGTACAGAGATTGTAGATGAAAACATCTAATAAGGTTTTGATTTGAGAAATAAAATTTCTGAAGTATAGAGATATTGTTGCTCATGGTTTAGAAAACTCAAATGTAATAAAGATGTAAATTATTCACACTGATACTCAGTTTTATTGTAATTATTATCAAAAGCCAAATAACATATTTCATAAATTATTTTTGCCTTAGCTTTTTTTAATAGGGGCAAATCATACTTTGTATAGAAATGTAGAGGAACCAGGAAAGCTAAGACGTTTGTGAAAAGTAACAATGACACAGGAGGAATAAACCCACACCTGCCAGGACTGTTTCATAGTTATATTACTTAAGATGGTAACACATTATTAGTGAAAGGACATATGTATTGCTCAATGGAATAAAATGAAACTCTAAATAGCCCTCTCTAATTGGTTCAATACCAAAGGGTCAAATGCCGAGGAGGGCAAGTGTCCAGATCAGGAATAACTGGCTATTCACAGGCCAAAATAAAATAAAATAAAATAAAATAAAATAAAATAAAATAAAATAAAATAAGCCTGACTTAAGTCTTACAACCTATGTGAAAATAATTCAAGCTGATGAAGGTACTAAATGTAATGAAAAGCTCTAAAAAGTTTTGGAAAATATAGATTATCTAAAGCTTTAAGATCTAAATCTAGCAAAGATTTATAGTTGACGCTAAAAATATGGCCCATAGAAAGAAAAATTGATCTGTATGCTTCATCAATATGAAAACTTCTTTCCCTGGGGAAAATACTGTTACAAAGACTAAAAGACAAGTTACTTATCTGACAAAGAATCAATGCCTAGGATACGTAAAGAACCTTCAAAATAAAGTAAAAGCTATAATATGTCTTCAAATTAGGAAACCTCTTATTGCAGTGAATATACAGATGAGAATCACACGAGATGTCCAGCATCTTTATTTATTAGAGAAATGCAAAGTAACACTCCAGTGAGACACCATCACAGCCAGCAAGAGGCTGCCAAGACCAGAGAAAAACGCCCATGTTGCTGTTAGAAGGTAATACAGCAGCATCATTCTCAAAAAGAGTTCGATAATTCTTTTTTTAAATTTGTTGTTTTATTACAGTTTATTCACTTTGTATCACAGCTGTAGCCCCCTACCTCATCCCTTCTCACTCCCACTCTCTCTCTCTCATCTCCTGCCATGTCCCTCCCCAAGGCAACTGATGGTGGGGAGGTCCTCTTCCCCCTCCATCTGACCCTAGCCTGTCAGGTCTCCTCAGGACTGGCTGACTTGTCTTCCTCTGTGGCCTAGCAAGGCTGCTCCCTAATCAGGAGGAGGTGATCAAAGAGCCTACTACTGAGTTCATGTCAGAGACAGTTCCTGTTCCCATTATTAGGGAAACCACTTGTAGCCATGGGCTACATCTGAGCAGGGGTTCTAGGTTATCTCCATGCAAGGTCCTTGGTGGCATAGCAGTCTTAGAAAAGACCTCTGTGCCCATATTGTTTGGATCTGTTGCTCTCCTTGTGAAGATCCTGTCCTCTCCAGGTCTTTCTCTCTCTCCTTTCATAAGATTCCCTGCACTTTGCCCAAAGTTTGGCTATGTGTCTTAGCATCTACTTTGATAACCTGCTGGGTAGAGTCTTTCAGAGGCCCTCTGTGGTAGGATGTTGTCCTGTTCCCTGGTTTCTCCCTTTTCCTATGTTCATCTCATTTACCTTTCTGAATGAGGATTGAGCATCTTGTCCAGTGTCCTCCTTCTTGCATAACTTCTTTAAGTTTGTAGATTTTAGTATGTTTATCCTATATTATATGTCTAACATCCACTTATAAGTGAGTATATACCATGTGTGTCTTTCTGCTTCTGGGATAGCTCACTCAGGATGATCTTTTCTAGTTCCCACCATTTGCCTGCAGATTTCATGATTTCCTTGTTTTTAATTGCTGAGTAATATTCCATTGTGTAAATGTACCACAATTTCTGTATCCATTTCTCAGTTGAGGGACATCTGGGTTGTTTCTAGGTTCTGGCTATTATGAATAAAGCTGCTGTGAACATGGCTGAGCAAGTGTCCTTGCTGTATACTTGAACATCTTTTGGATATATGCCTAGGAGTGGTATAGCTGGCTCTTGATGTAACACTATTTCTAATTGTCTGAGAAAGCGCCAGATTGATTTCCAAAGTGGTTGTACAAGTTTGCTCTCCCACCAGCAATGGAGGAGGGTTCCCTTTTCTCCACATCCTCTCCAGTATGTGTTGTCACTTGAGGTTTTGATCTTAGGTGAAATCTCAGGGTTGTTTTGATTTGCATTTCCCTGATGACTATGGACACTGAGCACAAAGACCTCAACATAAAAAAAGAAAAAGTGGGGAAGAGCCTTGAACTCATTGGCACAGGAGACACCTTTCTGAACAGAACACCAACAGCACAGGCTCTAAGATCAACTATCAGTAAATGGGACCTCATGAAACTGAAAAGCTTCTGTAAAGCAAAGGACACTGTCATCAGAACAATAAGATTGCCTACGGATTGGGAAAGAATCTTCACCAACCCTATATCTGACAGAGGTCTAATATCTGGAATATATAAAGAACTAAAGAAGTTAAAAAGCAACAAATCAAGTAACCCAATTAAAAAAATGGGGTACAGAGGTAAATAGAGAATTCCCAGTAAAGGAATATCGAATGGCAGAGAAACACTTAAAGAAATGCTCAACATCCTTAGTCATCAGGGAAATGTAAATCAAAACAACCCTGAGTTTGATAATTCTTAAAGCATGAAACCATCCTACAACCCACGATGTGTACCCTTGGAAATTTATGCCATCTAAGTGAACATCCTTACACCAAAATGCGTACATAAAATTTGTAGTGGCATCATTACTAATCGCTGGACCTGGAGCAACCCAGTCACCACACAGTGGTGAAGAACTAATCATTTAGAGCTCTGATGTTACCCAGCAAATTAAGGTATAAGCTGTGGAAATGTACAAGGGTTTGGAGCAGTCTCGACTGAGAAGAGCCTGTTCCCACAGGCTCTATACTGGATGGAACTATTTATATAACATTCCTGACATGATGAATGTGAGGAATATAGAACAGATTTGTGTTTCCTGGAGCTAAGGAGAAGGTGTGGCAGAAGGGAAATAAGTGTGGCTATAAAAGGCACCAAAAGGAATCCTGGTGAAGACAGAAATCTGTTGTTTCTTGATCCGGTTTGTGATGCAGAAGAGTTTGCTGAGATCTACCACCGGGGAAAGCAGGAGAAGGTCATCTGCACCCCTTCTTAATTACTTACTAGAATCATACCTGAATTCACCATTCTTCAAAAATACACATCTTAAGCTAAACACTTAGCAGTTATTTTTTATACAGCACTGTGCACATTTGTGTGTAAAACGTTTTTCACCCACACAGTGATACCTACTTCCTATTTCAGTTGCTCAGAACATATCTTCTATAATCAGTTGCATAATTACCTTCCTGCTGTTCTTAAAATGAACCAAATCATTTAAAAAATTATTTTTAAAAACAAATTGGGAAATAAAGCTGGTCATACTTATTTTTAATTTAAGACATTGAATTTGACATGAACATTTCTAAAATATTAATGTACAAATATTTAAAATACTCAATTAAAATAATGTTTGCAAGATAGCTATGACCGTTTACATGTGGGCAGCGCTTATTTTATGAGGTAAACTCCTCAAAACGCTTTCTTGTTCTTCAGTATCTACATTGAATCTGGAGCTACCTAACATTTTTACGGACTGAAACTAAAGTCTAAAACTTTCTCTTTCATATACATATATATTTCAGTGCAAGTTTATAAAAAGAAACATATCACATATTCTTTGTTCTTGAAACTTTACACTAATGCTTATATATGTTAAATATAAGAGAATATGCTAGTAGTTTTATGTCTTTTAATAAAAGATGAAAATATATGTTAATCCATAGCCAAGTATCTTTATACAAAAATATTATAAATCAATGAGATGAAAACTAGAAATGATAAGATTCTTAAGGTTTTTTCTACCTTGCTCTTAATAATATTTCTAGCAACTACAGAAATTCAATATAAGGGCTGAGGAGAGAGCTTATTGGTTAAATCACTCGCTGTTCGATAATGAAGACCTGAGTTCAATTTTCAGAACCTGCGTAAAAGTCTGACATGAGCGTGAGCATCTGTGATCCTGAAGCTAAGGAAATGACAAGTGGGGACAGCATCTCTGTGGGCTTATGGACCAACCAGCCTACATGGTAGAAAATTAAGAAAGAACTGTGTCACGCCAGGCAGGAGGTGAGGGCAGAGATTTGTTTACGCCACATGCACACCATGGCACACATGCATTCATATTTTTGCACACACTCACACACATGCATTACAGGTACACTGAGTGCTCACACACACACACACACACACACATACACACACACACTGATGACTTATCTTGACTACACTGGAATCATCTAAAACAGAAGCTGCTAGGCACTGCTGTAAGGGATTTTTTCCTTTTTTTTTTTAATTTAACTTTTTATTGACTCTGTGAATTTAACATCATGCATCCTAATCCCTTTCATCTCCCCATTCTTTCATACCTGCCCTCTACCCATTCAACCTGCCCACCAAAAAAGAAAAAAAAATCTGATTGTGGAATCCGTACTGTGTTACAACGTGTCCCACAGTATACTTCTTTGCTTGCAGATGTTCATGGCAATGAGTCATTGGTCTGATTCAAAGCTTCTGGCTTCTGCTACACCATCTATACTGGATGCTTACCAGGACGCCTCTCAGATACCCTGGTGTTGCCCTATGGCATGGACATCCTACAGCTTTGGATCTGTAGGACCAAACCCTTCACACACTCCAGCAGCTCATAGATGGGGTAGGCCAAATCAGAGCCCTGGAGCTGGGCCTGGGTGGTAGCTGGTCTAGTCAGCCCCCCAGCTCTCCCGCACTCTCACCACCTGGGCGAGCTCCCCAGTCCTGCCCCAGCTAGCTCACCCAGTGCTGCAGCTGGCGGGGGGCGGAGCCAGCTCTCCCACTTTCCTGCTCTAGGGGCTAGCTCACTTGTTCACATGTCAAGCAGGGCCAGTTCTGTGGTGCTGTCCAGGTGAGGTGCAGGACCCTCTCTCCTGAGTCTGCAGCAGGTGACAACCAGGGCCAGCTCTCCCACTTCCGTGACTCAGGGGCTTGCTCTCCCATGCTCTTGCTCTCCAGGTCAGCTCACCTGCACCCCCACCACCAGGCCTTCAGCCCTACTGTGCTGTCCAGGCAAGATGCAGGGCCTGCTCTTCTGAGTGCTGCAGCCAATGAGGGGCAGGGACAGCTCTTTTGCTCTCATGACCCCAAGCCCAGCTTTCCTGCTTGCTGCAGGTGTTGAAGGGCAGGGGTAGGGATGAGGGATTTTTCTTAATTATTTATAATATAATATATTTATAATAATATATTATGTTAATATACCATATTATATTATTATGTTATAATAATATATTATTAATATTATACCATATTAGCATTAGTATATAATAATGTATTAATATTATTTTTTATTATTATTATATTATTTGAGTTAGGTAGGCTTACCCTAAATCTGAGCCACACTTTCTGGTAGCAGTCCACATAAAAGGGCATGGAAGAAGAAAGCTTTTGCTTTCTGCCTGCTTGTCCTCACTCTTGTTGGTAAGTTTATTTACACTGTTGCTGTGGCTAGATTCCAACATAGACAGAAAATCAGCAGTAGCTCAGATCACCCTGGACACTACCACCAGACTGACCTGCAGAAACTCAAGCCTCTCTGCTGAACTACTGAATACTTGAACTTTCCATTAGGAGACAGCCATTGTCGGACCACCCAGACCGGGATCTGTAGGCCACTCTAATAAATCCTCCTTTTAACAATATTTCCATTCTTTCACTTCTGTTTCTTTAGAGAATATATATTTACATTAATACATTGACTTAATTATTTTTTAAAAAGAATAAAATCCATAAAAGTTAGATTTTTTTTGTCTCCATAGTCTACTCACTTGTATTGCCTTTCAACACTCTTTAAATCAGTGTCTGTCAGTTTTCAGTCAGTGCTCTCTATATATTGAAGAAAATTTCCCATTGATGCAAAGGCGAGGCTTGAGAAATGTTAAGCACCTAGCTCCACTTGTAATTTTATATTGACTTCCTTTTATTTTATCCATATAATAATTATGATCCTGCCCCTAGAGGTCCTGCAGATGTGTCTGCTGTGGCACATGTGTGTCACTATGTGTCAGAGGAGAGATGGTATGTCTAAGCTCTGTGTTCTGACCTATGAATATCTGAATGATTAGTAGCCCAACATTCCCTGAAAGAAATGAGCCTGAGGCCACCACCAGTCTGGCACAAGGCAGGCCCAGAGGGCTCCCGGGACAGGGAGCAAGCTGATGATTAGAAGAACCCCACCTGGGGCCATGGCCTCCAGAGGGGAATAAGTCTGAAGCAGATGACCCTCACAAGGGACCACTGTGGTTGGCTGAGTTAGGAGTGAGCTTGAGATGACCACCATTCTGGCACCATGACCCTGGATAGGGAACTAGCTGGAGATGACCACCAGTGCTATGCCAGGAAAGCCTAGGGGAGCAGACTATGCCTCAGATGATCCCTGCCTACCACCATAATGCACGAGCAGAGCAGAGCACTTCTGAGACCATGCCTGAGAGAACTCCAGACACTCAGAGACCCCAGGCACCAAGGATCAAGTAAGTGGAGGAGAAATGGAAGAGAAAGAGAAACAGGAGGATGTGTGTACAATGAAGAGAGGTAGAACTGGAGACTAGACTAGCTGGTAATGCCACCTGGGAACATGGTGGGATCTTGGCCTGTGCTGCCACGTGGAGGGGGCACGTCTGAGTCCATGGCCCTGCAGTAGCAACGGTCTGTTACCACCAAAGGCCAGGCCGGACCTACCCTTAGCCAGCTGCAATGCTTGGGACAGGGGGCCTTCTACATTGTGGGACTTGCAGGTGAGCCACTTTTGAGGATATGAGTGCGGGAAAGCTGGCTCTACCACTCATCACCTATGTAGAGGTGTGAATGAGGGAGAGATGCCCTCCTCCCCTCTTACCCCTTACCACCTGTGGCAAGTTGGGAGACCTGGCTTTGGGGTCACGAGAACAGGAGAGCTGTCCCTGCTCCTTACTGGCTGCAGCACTCAGGGCCTGCACCTAGCCTGGGCAGCAGTGTAGAGCTGGGCCCTGTTTTTAGGGATTGCTGGTGAGCCTGTCCTGTGAATGGGAGCACAGGAGAGCCAGCAGGCTGACCAGCTCTGAGGCCTAGATACAGGGCTATGAGTTGGTCCACTCCAACATCTATTGCACTGATGAACTGCTGGGATGCATGGAAGGGCCTATCCTACAGATAAAAAACTACAGGGTCTTCATGACACAAGGTTACAACGGGCTATCTGAGAGGAGTCCCAGTGAGGTTCCAGTATTGATAGAGTAGCAGAAGACAGAGATCTCATACCAGACCAAGATTCATTGCAATGAACATTTGCAAGCAAAGAAGTGAGGACAAAAGGGAATACTGTCAGACAGAGCTTCCACATAAGTTTTTTTCTCTGTTGTGGGAGAGGTAGTAAGGGTGGAGGGTAGGAATGAAGGAAGGGAAAACGAGCAGGATTGGGGTATATGATGTGAAATTCACAAAGAACCAATAAACGCTAAAAAAATTATAATATGGGATCTGTATGAGAGGATTACTTAATTTTAATTCTATATATCTGTTTTAATTTTGGCACACACTGACTCTAAGACCATACTTGCATCTGAAGTTCACAAAAGGGAAAGAATAAAAGCAACATGTCCCACCCCCCATTTTCCGTCTCTGTCATTTATTTTAGAGATATTTATGTAGCTCTGCCTTTGTAGTTTGGGAAATAAAGGATGTTCTACCATGCCTAGGTACTGTCTACTTGTAATATCAGTGGTATAATCTTTAATATATAACAAATCACAAATACCCAGAACAACATCCACTCATAAATAGATGACATTAACTTGCTGGCATTTTACCTACCTGAGTTTAAGAATTCTACACCATTAGAACAGATTTTAAACATGTTAATACAACACACATACACAAGCACACACACGCACACACAGCCTGCATCTCATGAGAAATTTTTTATTTTATTAAAAAAAGAGAAGATAGATAATATTTTTAATAATATTTTGGGTTTTTGATATGTTTTTTTTTTTTTTTTGTAGCCTTGGCTGTTCTAGAATTAGCTCGGTAGACCAGGCTACCCTCAAATTCAGAGATCTTCCTGCCTCTACCTCCCCCGTGCTGGGGTTAAAGACCTGCACCACCACCACCCAGATTTAAAAGTATCTTTAACAAAAACATTGTTGGAATGCTTCAAGTCCCTTTTCTCTCAGAACAGTAAGGGCAAGGCTGGAAATACAGTTCAGTGGGAGAGTACTCACTAGGCATGTGTGGGGCCTGTGTCTGACCCCTGGTAGAGGCAGAAGCAGAGAAGTGGGGGAAGGAAGAAAGAGAGTTCACTGAGAATTCTAAGCTAAATGGATCTGATTTATTTACTTTTCTGCCTCCATCAATGCAATTAGGTGGTAGATTAAACAAAACTAAGAATAAATCTACAGAAGTGGTGAAAATGACAGTGTTATTGTAGGGTATTCTCAAAAACTAAAATTGCTTGATTTAGACAAAACCAAAGGGAGAAAGAAATCCACAGTCCATCAAAAGGGGGTGAAGGGAGGCCATCACATGAGTCATAACATGAGCTTGGAAAGTTTTTAGCCACAGGGCATGGGTATCAAAGCCAGTGACAAGAGAGCAGGGCAGCTGAGAAACATTAGCACTTTGCATATGGGGCAATGGGCTCCATGATTTGTCCAACATATAACAATGACTGCTCAGGTATAAAAAAAAAGTCATGACCTTCCTAAGGAATGAACTGGAGCAGGAGGAAGAAGTGGTGCCATATTTTAGTAACCAAAAATAGCTGATCAATAATGACAAACATCTAGATTCTACATATGAAAAAAAAATATGGGACATTTGTCTTTCTGAGTTGGAATTTCGTCACTGAACGTGATCATCTCCATGCCATCCATTTTATTGGAGATGGCATACTTTTTCTTCTTCAAGGCTGAAGAAAACATTGTATGTGCATGCTATATTTCCTTCCTATGTACATTTGTGGATGAGCACCTAAGCTCATTTCATAACTTGACTCTTGGTTGTTTTGTTTTAATAAACATAAATATGCAAGTATCTCAGGTCTGTGCTTAAGGTTGTTTTTTAATATGGATCTGGAAAGACCCACTTGATTTCCATGGTGTCCGCATATTAACCCACTTCAGCGGTGTGTGCGTCCTCCTTTATACCTTGACAGTATTTATAAGGATGGGCTGTTTCAAAAACACTTGGGGGGCATTCTAAAGTTAAAGGAAGAACAAATTTTGTATTTAAAATGGCTAAAAACTGTTTCTTTTCTCTTATGGTCCTCTGATTTGTCTCCAGAAGAACAGCGCTAGTCAGATAGCTCATGCTTACTGTTCATTTGTGGAACAAACTGATAGGAGCATAGTAAATGAAGCTGTTCAATGCTCCCAGAATATAAAACATGAAGGCTCAGTAGAGCCAACATAGCCACTTGAAAAGGACTGGAGAAGTAAGAGATAAAGCCACAGCAGCATAGGGGAATGCCTAGTTAGCATAGGAATAAGGAAACTATTTCATCAAGTACACAAATACATAAACCCAGTTTACACTGATTAAGGCCCTCAAAATAAATACTCAGGCTGTTCATATTTTACCATCTGACCTTTTTTCAAAAAAAAAAAAGAGCTTATGAAAACACCTCATTGTATTGAGAGAGTGTGCCTGTGGGTAGGTGTCTAAAACATTTGTCATCTGCATGTAGTTCTTTTAGTGTCACAAATAATTTTCTGTCATGCAGCAGTCTTCCCTGAGAACTTGTTCTGAACCTTGGTTTCACCTGGCTAATTTATTTAATGCAACCATTGACTTTCGCTAGTGCCCCTTAGTCTTTGTCCTGACACCAGCGTGTCCCTCCAGCTCTGCTTGACATTTGATTAGAACGTGTCTCAAATCCCTTATAATTAAATTAGGCAATTTCAAATGATTTAAAATCAACTTAAATTTAAATAAGAGGATATTTCAAATGCCCGTTAGTTTAAATAATTTGAAACTATTGAAGGGAACATAAAATGGATCTTTGAAGCTTAGGGAAAGTTTGGAAGAAATACCGTATTACCTAGTCAGGAATCCCCTCTCATTTTAGTGATGAGTGGATTGCATCCCTGTGGTCTACCGTAATGGCACATATTTCCTAATGTTGCGTCAGCATGTATTTCAGTCCCATCCTATGAACCACAACATTCTTGTTACAGGTTCTGTCCAGGGAAGACAATCCAAAGCAAGTGTATGTGTGACAACTACACAACACCCTCACCACAACACTGGTAAATTCTGAGCCGTTCTTGGGTAAGAGGAGTCTGGCTTCTTCGCTGTACACCGAATGGATCACAACGGGCCCTACTGTCGGGTGTGCTTGGATTTACTGCTTGTCGGTCTAAATCGTGTTTTCATGTCTGGTTCTGCTTTGCCGTGAGATCTGTGGGGTAACAGAGCATGCTTTAGCTTTGAGTCACTGATCTATTACTGCCTCTGCTCACATCCTTCACTTACGGCACAGGATTCTTGACCACTGCCTCTTCCCCCAGGCCTGGTCCTTCTTTACCTACCTGAATAACCGTAGCTTCAGTGTGCCAGGAAGGGTCCAACTGCCGAGCTGTGAGAGCCCCATGCCTAAGGATCCAGGGCATGCAGTGACAGATAAAAAGCACCATGTAGTAAGAGACTATGAAAAATGATTTTTTTGCAGGATGGGGGATGGGGATTCTTGTTTCATCTGATTTGGGAATAAGCAGTCTTTTCATGTTGCGCAGGTTCTGAAAATGCTACACACTGAATCCTGCATCTTGGTGGTCATTCCATTGTCTTCTGTTTCAGCTGCTCAGAGGTGTTCTTTAATAACTCTTTTTCAGGGGCCACAAACTTTCTCTGTAAAAGACCAGAAAGTAAAATAAAGTAATGTAGCTTTGGTGGTCCTATGGTTTCTGTGGCAACTATTCACTCTGCGATTATGACAGAAAACAGCCATGAGCAGTACGCTAATGAAAAAACTCGGCCAAGCTCAATAAAGATGTTTGTGCTTTCTGACAGTTCTCACATGTCGGTAAAAAATTCTGTGATTTTTTTTTCAACTATTAAAAAGGTGAAAAACGCTTTTTGCTCCCAGGCTTTACAAAAGTCAGCATCTTGATTTGGACCTGAAGCTGTGGTTTCATGAGTCTTATAAGTAAGTAAATGTATGAGAAACAGTAGCTGTGGATAAGAAGTGTCCTGCAGGGGGGTTCCCACGGAAAACACAGCTCCACTGATGCAGGGACCCTTGGCAGGCTCCGACTGTAGCTTCACTGTCCTTGTGAAAGCTCCTCCTTGAACGGAGAAGCTTTAGCAGAATTCTGCTGTGTAGCTAAGGAATTAGGATAGACCCAGGTTAAAACGGAAGTCAGTGTTTTCAGTTGCCAGCTGTCTTACCACACTATTGTTTATTCTTATTGCTGCAACTTTAATTTTCATAGAAATAGTCTTTTCAGTACAGCAGCTCCAGTACTCGGTGCTGTTGAGGCACTGTTTGTGTGTCCCTAGATTTCTTCTAAGTATAACCCTGAGTGAATCATTTGTTCCCTCTCAGCCATTATTCTGTGATAGTTGAGGTAGGGCATGCTTATTTGGTAGAATCTCCCAGGATCTCCATGGTCTAGAATAAATGAGGTTTGCTTTAACTTTTCATAAAGCCTAATGTGAGTTGATGACCTTCCTTCAAGGTGCAAATACATTGTTTGGATACAGAAAAACTCACTTCTTACCAATCTCAGCTGGCCACGTAGTGAGACCCAAACCACACAGGCTAAGAAGTAGGTACTCACTGTGCCTATGGTTGTATTGCACACTAAAGCAATGCATGTCTGAAAATGGTTTATTTTAAATGGTGTGGGTTGGAAAATGTTTTCTCCAAAAATCAGGCAGCATTTTTTCCTTTTTTAAATTATATTTTTATATTAATTACAGTTTATTCACTTTGTATCCCAGCTGTAACCCCCTCCCTTCTCCCCTCCCAATCCTACCCTCTCTCCATCATCTCCGTCTAAGCCCCTCTCCAAGTCCACTGATGGGGGGTCCTCCTCCCCTTCCATCTGACCCTAGCTTATCCAGTCTCATCTGAACTGGCTGCATTGTCTTTCTCTGTGGCTTGGCAAGGCTGCTCCCCGATCCAGGGGAGGTGGTCAAAGAGCCAGCCACTGAGTTCATGTCAGAGACAGTCCCTGTTCCCCTTACTAGGGAACCTGCTTGGACACTGAACTACCATGGGCTGCATCTGAGCAGGGGTTCTAGGTTATATCCAAGCATGGTCCTTGGTTGGAGTATCAGTCTCAGAAAAGACCCCTGTGCCCAGATTTTTTGGTTCTGTTATTATCCTTGTGGAGCTCCTCTCCTCTCCAGGTCTTACTATCTCCCCCTTCTTTCCTAAGATTTCCTGCACTCTGCCCAAAGTTTGGTTATGAGTCTCAGCATCTGCTTGTATAAAATGCTGAATAGAGTCTTTCAGAGGCCCTCCATGGTAGGCTCCTGTCCTGTTTTCTCCTTCTTCCAATGTCCATCCCTTTTGCAGTATTGAGTGAGGATTGATCATCTTACTCAGGGTCCTCCTTCTAGCTCTCTTTCTTTAGGTGTACAGATTTTTGTAGGTTTATCCGGTATTGTACATCTAGAATCCACTTATAAGTGAGTATATATTGTGTGTCTCTTTCTGCTTCTGGGATAGCTCACTCAGGATCATCTTTTCTATTTCCCACCATTTGCCTGCAAATTTCATGACTTCCTCGTTTTTAATTGCTGAGTAGTATTCCATTGTGTAAATGTACCACAATTTCTGTATCCATTCCTCAGTTGAGGGACATCTGGGTTGTTTCCAGGTTCTGGTTATTATGAATAAAGCTGCTATGAACATGGTTTAACAAATGTCCTTGTTGTGTACTTGAACATAAATACCTAGGATATTTTGGATATATGCCTAGGAATGGTATAGCTGGATCTTGAGGTAAAACTATTCCTAATTGTCTGAGAAAGCACCAGATTGATTTCCAACGTGGTTGTACAAGTTTACATTCCCACCAGCAATGGAGGAGGGTTCCCCTTTCTCCACAACCTCTCCAGCATGTGTTGTCACTTGAGTTTTTCATCTTAGCCATTCTGATGGGTGTAAGGTGAAATCTCAGGTTCGTTTTGATTTGCATTTCCTTGATGACTCATGACGTTGAGCATTTCTTTAAGTGTTTCTCTGCCATTTGATATTCTTCTGTTGAGAATACTGTTTAGCTCCGGAACCTATTTTTTAATTGGATTACTTGATTTGTTGCTTTTTTTTGAGATTTTTATTATTATTATTATTATTATTAATTACACTTTATTCATTTTGTATCCCCCATAAGCCCCTCCCTCCTCCCCTCCCGATCCCATCCTTCCTCCCCTTTCTGCATGCATGCCCCTCCACAAGTCCACTGATAGGGGAGGTCTTCTTTCTGATCTTAGACTATCAGTTCTCATCAGAAGTGGCTGCATTGTCATCTTCTGTGGCCTGGTAAGGCTGCTCCCCCCTCAGGGGGAGGTGATCAAAGAGCAGGCCAATCAGATTATGTCAGAGGCAGTCCCTCTTCCCATTACTATGTAACCTACTTGGACACTGAACTGCCATGGGCTACATCTGTGAACACAGGGAACTTCCCAGAGACTCATACTCCAACCAAGGACTATTCATAGAGATAACCTAGAACCCCTGCACAGATTTGTTGCTTTTTAACCTCTTTAGTTTTTTATATATTCTGGATATTAGCCCTCTGTCAGAGTAAGGTTGGTGAAGATCCTTTCCCAGTCTGTAGGCTGTCATTTTTGTTCTGATGACAGTGTCCTTTGCTTTACAGAAGCTTTTCAGTTTTATGAGGTCTCATTTATTGTTGATCTTAGAGCCTGTGCTGTTGGTGTTCTATTCAGGAAGTTGTCACCTGTACCAATGAGTTCTAGGCTCTTCCCCACTTTTTCTTCTAATCGATTTAGTGTGTCTGGTTTTATGTTGAGGTCTTTGATCCACTTGGACTTCAGTTTTGTGCAGGGTGATAGGTATGGATCTATTTGCATTTTTCTACATGTAGACATCCAGTTGGACCAGCACCATTTGTTGTAGGTGCTATCTTTTTTCCATTGTATGGTTTTGGCATTTTTGTCAAAGATCAAGTATTCATAGATGTGTGGGCTTATTTCTGGGTCTTCATTTCGATTCCATTGATTCACCATTCTGTTTTTATGCCAGTACCATGCAGTTTTTATTACTATTGCTCTGTAGTACAGCTTGAGATGAGGGATGGAAATACCTCCAGACAATTGGTTGTTGTACAGGATCATTTTGGCAATTCTGAGTTTTTTGTTTTTCCATATGAAGTTGAAAATTTTTCTTTCAAGTTCTGTGAAGAATTGTTGTTGGTATTTTGATGGGAATTGCATTGAATCTGTAGATTGCTTTTGGCAGGATGACCATTTTCACTATGTTAATCCTACAGATCCATGAGCACGGGAGATCTTTCCATCTTCTGATATCTTCTTCGATATCTTTCTTCAGAGAATTGAAGTTTTTTTTCAAACAGGTCTTTCACGTGCTTGGTTAGAGTCAAACAAAGGTATTTTATGTCATTAGTAGCTATTGTGAAGGGTGTTGTTTCCCTAATTTCTTTCTTGGCCCTTTTGTCTTTGGTATACAGGAGGGCTTCTGATTTTTTTTTTTTTTTTTTGAGTTAATTTTGTATCCAGTTACTTTACTGAAGGTGTTTTATCAGCTGAAGGAGTTCTCTGGATGAATTTTTGGGGTTGCTCATGTAGACTATCATATCATCTTCAAATAGTGATACTTTGAGTTCTTCCTTTCCAATTTGTATCCCCTTGATCTCCTTTAGTTGTCTTATTGCGTTAGCTAGGACTTCAAGAACTATGTTGAAGAGATATGGAGAGAGTGGGCAGCCTTGCCTTGTCCCTGATTTCAGTGGGATTGATTTAAGTTTCTCTCCGTTTAGTTTGATGTTGGCCATAGGCTTGCTGTACATTGCCTTTGCTATGTTTAGGTGTCTTGTATCCCTGATCTTTCCAAGACTTTACACATTGAATGGGTATTGGATTTTGTCAAATGCTTTTTCAGCATCTAAGGGAATGATCATGTGTTTTGTTTTGTTTTGTTTTCCTTCATTTTGTTTATATGATGTATTACATTGATGGATTTGGGTATATTGAACCACCCCTGCATGCCAGGAATGAAGCCTACTTGGTCACGGTGGATGATATCTTTTGTGTGTTCTTGGATCCAGTTTGCCAGTATTTTATTGAATAATTTTGCGTCAATGTTCATAAAAGAGGTAGGTCTGTCTGAAGTTCTCTTTTTTGGTTGGGTCTTTGTGTGGGTTAGGTATCAAGGTGATTGTGGCTTCATAGAATGAGGTTGGTAATGTTCCTTCTGTTTTATTTTGTGGAATACTTTGAAGAGAATTGGAGTTAGCACTTCTTTGAACGTCCAGTAGAAAAGCAGCAAATATTTAAATATTACTAGTAGTATAGCCTTTAATAATTATTCAATGCTCCGAATTTAACATAACATCACCCATGAACACTGAGCAAATGAATTGGCAATTGAGTGGTGTTTCTGAAACAGGAAGAAAAACCAATTTCGACCATAGGTTACGATGCCATAGTGTGCTGATGCCAGTCTCAGAACACTGCTAACATTTTCATCACTTCCCCGTTCAGGAAGCTTTGGGCAGTTACTACCTCTTCCATGTGTGTTTGCCAGCCAATTATATACTCCCTAGTCAATTTGGAGGAAAAAGATGAGACTGAGGTCAGATAGTCTCTGCTGAGTAGCCTTCCTTTGCAGTTTCTGTCTTCTATCTTCCATATTCTTCTTCTGAAGCTATATTTCAGCATCAGATCACAATTCCTGGCTCAAATAAAAAATGAGATGTATCTTATAGACTTGTGTAAGTATGAACAGGTATTGAATAGTCTACATTGGGTAACTTTAGCTTACAAGTATATATTTCATGTTCTTCTGTAGATGTTTAAACATTTGTGTTTCCCACAAAATAACTTTTGTGATTTCATTCACCCAACTGAGAAATCTGTCACTGTAGGCTTCTCATTAAAAATCAACTGTCACCGCCTATCAGATGCCAGGTCCTAAAGAGTTACCATCTTCCAAAGCTGCGTCGTCCCCACCCCATCACTGCTGTTTATATTGCAGGACCCTTTGATGTTGTGGTTGGAGCTCTACATCTTCCTGACTAGTTTTCTTTCCTCAGACCAATTCATTCTTTCAACGCTAAAACGAGTTTACTAAAGGATAACATAAGTAAGACGCATTCTTCCTTGTCAGTATAGTTCCTTAAAATATTTTGAATAAGGAACAAAATCATTTGTGTGGCAATATGAGTCCTTATGTATCTGCAATTTTCAACATTTCATTTTCTGAATGCAACATAACTTTCATATACTTTGCATTATAGTCATAGTGAGCCTTGTAGAGTTTTGACCTTTCTTTTCCTTCATCTTTGTGTGTCCGTGTGTGTGTTACGTGTGTGTGTGCACTTTCATGTATATACATATGAGTGTGTGCACTTGTGCTTGTATGAGTGTTCATGCATTGTGTTTTGTGTGTATGTGTACATATGTGCACTTGTGTATGCATGCATGCATGCATGTGTGTATGTGTACATGCATACACACATGTGTGTTTGTGCATGCATGTGTGTATGGTGTGTGGGTATGTGAGTATGGTACGAGTGCTCTTGTGAGTTTCATGCATGTTTGTGGTGTGTGTTGTGTGTGCGGGTTTGTGCATGTGTGCATGTGTCTCTCTGTGTATACTGTGTGTGTGTGTGTGTGTGTATATGTGTGTGTGTTTGCATGTGCGTCTTCTATCTCTTCTTCCCCAAGATTCCACTCAGCTGTGAGGGAAGCTTTTCTGGTGCCCTCCCTGGGGTGAGACCCACCTACTGGCTTCCCTGACTTTCGTGCTCCCTTGCTGCATCTCTATATGCCACACTGTCTCTTCCCCTTGCATCATTTCTCCTCCCACTGAAGCTCTGGAATGTCACTTCTTTATTGCTGTTGCAGCACTCGCCCTGGTATCTGCAATTAAGTGTGTGCTCAGCAATATTTGTAGGATGAATTAATGCAGCAAAATTAGCCTATTTATCTTCATAATTACATAACAAGTTGTGTTCTAATGCAATTATAATTGTGGGCAACTGAGGTTTGGAAACATATATTTAAGAAACATTTAGGTGGAGACCATATGCATCAGTAGTTTTGACCTTTAGAAGGCTCACGGGAAAGAGCGTTAGTGGGAAAGCAGTCTTGCCTGTATATAAAGGAAAACAAAACACAATACAACACAACAAAACAAAAGCTTGACTGATGGACATATTTGCTTCTATTAGTTCCCCTGCAATAGCTTGTGGCTCTTTAATGGCTGCTATGGAGTGTACTGGAAAGGACATTGAATGTGAAACTGAGATTCAGTGGCCCCAAGGGCAGACATTTCATGAGAAACCAAGCCTGACATTAAACCCTCATCTTTCATACTTCCAACTGAATCTTGTGTGGGTACTAATCTGAATTCTGTTCCCGAGCTGTGTCATAATAACAAATGACACACATGCTCCTATTTAACAATATTTTGCCGCTCAAGCTTTTTAAAGTAATGAAATGAACGAATAGGCATATTGTGATCATTTCCTGCCGTCTACAGATTTTTGATATCTAATTTAACAATAAAATGCAACGATGTAGAAGAGATACTGTATTCAAGTTTCTATAAGAAAACGATCTCTGAAGATAGTGATTGAATTACCAAACATTTTTGAGTAAGGAAATCTCTAATGAATGAAAGGTTGAACTATGAAGAAAGTGAGTGTATAATGAACTTTATTACATGAATCTTACATTTGCTTTTTTTATTTTTCACTTTTATAAATAAGAATATTAAAATTAAAGCATGGATTGATTTTTGGAAAATGTACATATATCTCAGGGACAAAGAACTGAAGTTTTTTTAAAGTATAATGTTCTAAGCATTGGTAAGCAAGAAGAATGGGAAAATGATTAATACCCTTGTAGGAAAAACCCAGAAGGCTCCTGTAGGGAGTAATCCATGACCGACAGAGCGTACAGATTATATCTGTAAATGCTCCATGATTTTAACTTTTATGTTCAAAGTGACTTTTCTTGCTATTTGGTGATTAATTAAAATCCTTAAAAAAGAAAATCAAAGTTCACTACAAATACCAACTAGATTCTTAGATCCTAGAAAATGTTCCATATAACTTTACTTAATTCTCATGATTTAATTACAGCATATGGTACTTGGGAATAATAACTAATGCCACCAATTCCTTGGACTATATAAAGAATAAAAAAAATGGAACTGCCTTAATTATACTTTAACTTTGGAGGGACATTTTGTTATTAGCTTCTGTATCCTCTGGGTGTAGCAAATGGCAGCTGTTTAATAAATGTTAGCTGAATGAAAGGCAACTTAAAGTTGCAACTTTCAAAATCGATTATTAAGAGGAATGCTATGTGTTTGATTTTGTGATCTTCTGTGAAAATCGAATAGCCTGAAGTATTATATCAACTGTGTCATAAAATTTTTAATTATACAACTTTTCACTATCATCAACTGATTGATTAGCATCTCTTTGTACTCTACTGGGCTGCCTAGTTTTATGTCAACTTGACATAAACTAGAGTCTTCAGAGAGGAGGAAACCTGAGTTGAGAAAATGCTTCAATAAGATTGGTATGAAGCAAGTCTTTAGGGCCTTTTCTTAATGAGTGATTGATGGGGGACAGTCCAACCCATTGTGGGGCCACCGCTGGGCTGGTGGTACTGAGTTCTATAAGAAAGCAGGCTGAGCAAACATGATGAGCAAGCCAGTAGGCAGCATGGCCTCTGCATCAGCTCCTGCCTCCAGGTTTCTAACCTGCTTGAGTTCTTGCCCTCACTGCTTTTGATGTTAAACAGTTACATGGATGTGAGGATGAAATAAACTTTTCCATCCTCAAGTTGCTTAGACAGTGAGGTCGGATTAAAGGCAAGCAGGGTTGTATTAATACTCCTGTCATGTTTGTGTATTTTAGCCGAAACAACGAACATCTATTGTGTCTTCTCTGGATTTCCAGCGAATGAATCATAACCAAGAATACTTTGAAATCAGCACATCTGCAGGGTGTACCAGCTTTACCTCTAGCCCTCCAGTTAGTCCGCCCACCTCTTCTGTGGAAACCACAGAAGTCAAGAACGAGGGAGCTGAACACACAGGTAAAATATACATAAAACACTTTATATAGCTATACTCTTGAGCTTTATAATAAAGCCTTTATGAGCTGTGGTGAGTAAGAAAAATCTTCATACAAATTTTATCTCCGGCTCACGTTATATGAGAAATAGTTTAGGGTACTAATATTTTTTATCATGACATGGGTATGATATTGTTTTTAATATGTTAGTGTCTCTCCAGTGTTGGCATTAAAATAACAATTTAACATTGCTATGGTTGTAAAATAGCCAAAGATCTAGGAATACTTTTTTCTTCTACTGTCATGCATTGCTATACCACAGTTTTATCAGCTAGTCAACACATGGACCTGTTGTTGATAGCTACTCTGACACTGGAGTGCTTTCATCAAAGATAACTGGTAAGACTGAGTTGGATGCTGTTGCTAAGATGCTGTTGCTGAACTTGGAAAGGAGGGATGGAAGGAGAAAGTAGTACCATCCACTAGAGAAAGCTTTCCAGTTCTACACAATCAGATTCAGTGTCTTTGTCCTTTGGAGAAGAATAAGCTCATAAATAACTGGTAAGGATAAAGGACATCCCAAAGATATTCAGAAACCAGTTACCCACTTCTATCTAATTCACAGTAAACACACTATAGAAGTCATAATCCAACCTGTCATGGCAGTCAGAGCGATATTTACAGAGTGTAAATTAAAATATGCTATTGCTGTGTTTAAGGTGTGTCAGAGGAATCAGATCCTTATCATGGCCTATGAAGGCAACTGTCACTTGATTTCCAACTCGCTCTTGAATCTGGCCTTTGGCAGATTCATCCAGGCCTTCTTTGCTGAGCATCTGGCTCAAGGACTTTGCCACTCTGGTCCCTTCCACCTGTAAGCTCTATCTTTTAATGTCTATGTGACTGAGCATCATTTAGGTTTTGGCTTGTTTACACATAGGATTCGCATAATTTTCAGATTGTACTTTCTTGAGTGGAACTTCTCACAGTATGATAAGAATCAAAAAGGAAGGAAAAAAGAAAGAAAGAAAAGAAAAAAGGAAGGAAGGAAATGAAGAAGGAAGGAAGGAAAGGAGAGAAGCAAAAATAAACAGAACCCTTCCAATAATAATAAAATGCAAATACTTAGTGTTCAGTCAGACAGTGTTTTAGGCATTTTAACTATATCAGCTCATCTTGACCTCTGGATGGGTGTGTGAATTTAGTACTAGAATCTATAATCAAAGAAATTCAGACACAAAGAAGACAAATAACAGCCATCCAGCCAACCAGCACTCAAACCTGGTGCCAACGCCCATGTTCCCAACCGCTTTTCTATGTTGCTAACATTCACTTTGGTGGTATCTGAAGGAGGACAAGGCCTTGCTGTACAGTCCAGGCTAGACTCACACTCATGGTCCTACCTCAGCTCCCGACATGCTGGATAACAGGTGTGGAACACTATACCTGATTTCTCTAGTTATATCTATGGAGTCTTCTCTTTTCGTTCTTCAGTGGTCTTATCTACATATAAGAAGATGCTGATAACCTGTTTGTCTAGTTGTAGTCTCCTTTCTTCTTTCTAGAATGTGCACTGGAGTAGAAGGGTCTGGCACATTATAGACCCTGAAGTGAGGTTGCCAAAATTGGTTACTAATTTGAGACAGGCTTGCCTTTTTTGGTGCTACAATTTTTCCTCTCTACAGAATTAAACAGACAAGGAACTGATTAGATTTCATAGCCTGTAGTGTGATAGTGCTTATAAAGCAGTGATTAGCACAATGTCCTATCGAGTGCTAATTTACTGCTCAATAAATACTGATAACTGTTAACAGTAGAAGCAGGAATTGTGATTTTTCTCGCACTTCTCTGCCATCTACTCAAGCCTCACACTCATTTAAGTAGTGTATGCTGTTTTCTGTATAGCAGGTACAGTTTTATAAAATAAGCAAGTGGGTCATGCTTTCTAAAGGAAAATGGCATGAGGACCCTGGAAAAGATTCTGGGTGTGTAATTATTCAACCAGCACTTACTTGAGCACTCATCCCTAGATTTTAAAGCCCCAAATGGGAGGGGTGGCAAGTATTGTTAGACCTGCCTTAAGAAAAACCTTTAACAGCATTATTTTATTTCAAGTACAAAATGTTTTTTAAGGATTTGATTTTTTTCAATTATCTTTTGATGTAGATAGAGATGTTGCTTGCTTTTATTTCATTAAAAGCCAGAATTGTAGGCGTAGAGAGTAAGCCCTGGCCCCAAGTGGAGAAGGTGAGAACTCACATCTACTACAGCATCCAAAATGTGCAGAGATTGTTAGCCTCAAGCTGCCTTGCCACCTAACCTTTAGCTGAGCCGAAACCTCGCCCTTAGCTGCTGAAACGGGCTCCAGTAGTGCTGGTGTGACTTTCTAATGCAATAGTCACTTCCAGAATTCATCACAACCTTTGTAGAAAACTGGTACTTTGTAATAATGTACAATGACAATGCTGATTTGCTTTAAATTAAAAAATAAAACTTAAAAAAATTTTAAGATAAAATTTTTTTTTTGGTCTACATGAGAAAGTAGTTATTATCTTACAGCTAGAGTTAATTTGTTAAATTTTGGACTTATGGGCCTTCCTCTGCATACACTCCCAAGTGGTGTATATTGAAAGAGTCAGCTCCATCCTGGATTTGCTCACTATTTTCCATCAAATCACTTTTGTGTTCTTCAATTTGCTCTTCCAAAAAGGCAAGATAAGATTTCATCCTTGGGCACCTGTGTTAATATATGGGTTTACTTAGGTGACTGCATTTTGTAAATGATGGAAACCAATATTCTCAATATTCTTTAATATTTTCTATTTTTTTCCTTATAATATTATTTCTTTCTTGAAATCTGAGAATTTTAATAAAGGAGAGATTTCTGTAGCCTTTTTCACTTTGAAGTATAAATTAATTAACATTACATAAACAGTTCATTTTATAAATGATTGTACAAAACATTCATCTTGACAAAAATGACATTTAATAGAACAAGAGCTAATATACCTTTAAAAGCTGATTGCAAAACTCTAAGTGAACCAAGAGATTTATTTTGAGAGACAGGCATTTAAAAGCATCCTAAACTATGATTAAAGCTTCAATTTAGAAATCATCAAACAAGGCTCAGAAGAGGAAAAGCTTTGGTGGTAAATGAGGGAATCTTATGGATAAAATCACATTTAACTAGAAAGATTAGCGTTAATGCACAGAAAGTGGACTTGAGGTGAGAATGGCTGTGCTGTGGGGAGAAGCTGGCATCGGAAGAGCACAGATACCAACGAATGCCACAAACACATGCATAAATGGAAGGAACTGACTGGGATAATTGACCATTATGCAAAGGTGAAGGAGGAGTTCACGGAAGACCTGAATTTTCTAGCTTAAGCACATGAGCCAAATGCAAACATGCTTCTTGCAATGTGGATGTCTGCAGGTAAGATGGTAGGCTTAGACCCCAACTGTCCATTTCTTTTAAAGACCGATTTAAAAAAAATAAAACTGAAATGAAGACTCGTGTGGTCTCATTTTTGTCCCCTGAGTATCCCTAGGATAACGGAGCATGAAGTCCAGTAGGAGGTCAGTTCAGCATTGAATAGTGTGAACGGAGACAGAAACTGAGATCAAAGATAAAGCCGGAGCAGTAAGAGAAACAGATGCATTTTGGACATATTGTTAAATACATAATATTGTGGTAAAGACAATATTTCACAGAGAAGTAAATGTGGCATTGTAACAAAAAGAAGAATGAAGGATGTCTCAAAGATGTCTGGAACTTCTGTGAGGATGGAGTTCCCTCTTCTGACATATATCAGAAGCTGGAGGAAGGAATAAATTTGATGAAAAAGTTGAATATCAGGATTTAATTTTAACTCTATTTATTAAATATTTGAAAAGATGTGCTGAGAAGGCAGCTGAAAGTCCAAGGGAAAGCTGTAAATAATTCCATCATTATATAGATAAGTGGTTCTCAACCTTCCTAATACTGCAAACCTTTAATACAAAAGTGTTAAATGTTATGGTGACCCCTAACCATAAAATTATTTTTGCTGCCACTTCATATCTGTAATTTTGTTACTGTTGTGATTCAGTGTAGATTACGATATGCAGGATATCTCATATGCCACCCCTGTGAAAGGGTCATTCAACCCCAAATGGGTCATGACCCACAGCTTGAGAACCACTGATGTAGACTATGTTGAGTGTGTGTAGGTAAGGAGGACCAAAACTGAGCAACGTGGAGGATGGGGCAAAAGGCAGCATTGACAACGAGTGTCCAACAGAGAAGAAGCCACCATCCTGGATCAGGTGGCCACTAGATTCTGGAGTTAAGTGAAAGAAGATATTAAAGAGGAAAGAGTGTGGGATCATTGCAATGACTCATGCAGTAAAGCTCCTGTCTCATGATCAGGAGGATCAATTACAGATCCCCAGCGTACACATAGAAGTTGGGCATGGCCATGAGCATCTGTAATTCCAGTACTGGGGTAGGAAGCAGAGACAGGCAGATCCATGGAGCTTGTCCAACCAGCCTCATCAATTGTTATGCTTCTGGTGAAAGACTCTGAAAAAATAAAGTGGAAAGTAGAGTAGAAGACTCATAGTGTCATTTCTGGTTCATGTGTATTCACACTATACACATTACACACACACAGGCCTACAACATGAAAGAAGAGGGAGGTGAAGAAGGACAAGAAGAAGCATAAATAGAAGAGGAGAAAGAAGAGAAGGAGGAGAAGAAAGAAGAAAGAGAAGGAGGAGGAGGAGGAGGAGAAAGCAAATAGCTAATTGACTCTGTTAAACGTAACTCCTACATGGCTTAGGATGAGGAATTTAACTTGTGGATTTAACAGTGTAGATATAACTGACGAGCTTCATAAGACCAACTTCATTAGAACTAATGGACAAAACATCAAATAATGTGTACAAGAAAAAAACAAGAGTGGAGGACTTAAAGAGAGCAAGGAGAGACCATTATTAATCTTTACAGGGAATTTTTTCCAAAGGAACTCTTAAGTTCTGCTGAAGGAGCAGAAACAGGGAGGGGGTTGTGAAATTGGTGGAAAAATTTATTCCAGAGAGTATATTGCCAATAGGCAAGATGTTTTGAGTGTGGGTAAGAATTCTAGCAAGGGCATCCATTCGACAATCTACAGAAGATCTGATGGCTTGTGTTTTCTCTATTAAGCAGAAAGCAATAGCTCCACTTGGGAAGAGAGACAGTGAAAAGGCATCATTCGAGAAGGGCTGAAATAGGTGCTTAGGAAAATGGAGACATGGAGGGACCATCTGAATGAAGTTAAGGCCCAGCTGATGCTTGTGCTCACAAGACACAAATGAGATTAGCCAGTGCAGTTCTGTGTTTTCTCCAGCCTTAGTCAGCTGGAGGATACAAGTGCCAAAAATCTGAAGACATGAATTTTAAACAGGTTGTGGATTTGCTATATGGGTACATTCAGGTATATACCTGAAGAGCCAGGTAATAAGAATGAAAAAGTGTAAAATTGACTGCAGAATTTACATGGAGAAAGGAAATAACAAAGAGAGATGAGTAACAATAATGTTGAGACTCAAGATCAAACTTTGGCCAGAAAGCAGGGAGTCTTACAGAGGAAGAAAAGGGTGGGATTAGAGCAACATGGAGGGGACAGGACCCCACAAGGAGACCAACAAAACTAAAAGATCTGAACCCTTGGGGTCCTGTAGAGACTGATGCACCAATGGAGGACCATATATGGAGAGGACCTAGATCCCCTGCTCAGATGTGGCTGATTGACATCTCAGTCTCCATGTGGATCTCTGAGTGAGGGGAGCAGGGGCTGCCCCTATCATGAACTCAGTTGACTGCTCTTTGATCACTTCCCCCTGGTCATGCAGCTTTGCCAGACCATGGAGGAAGAGGATCCAAGCAGTCCTGATGAGACTTAACAAGCTGTGGAGAGATGGCAACAGTGGAGAACTCCCCCTTTTCAGTGGACTTAGGGAAGGGGATGAGGGGAAGAGGAAGGGACTGTGGGACTGGGAGGAGTTGAGGGAGGGGGCTTCAATCAGGATATATAATGAATAAATTGTAAAGAAGAAGAAAAACCACTCAATAGGGCTATTGACCTGGAGCTTCAAGGAGGGACAAAGTCGTAGTAGAAGGCACATGCCATCACCTCTGCTTTCATATAGTCACAGTATGCACATCACACACACACACACACACACACACACACACACACACACACACCACACACACACAGAGAGAGAGAGAGAGAGACAGACAGACAGACAGACAGACAGAGCAAGAAAGAGGAGATGGTGGTTAAGGAGGAAGAGAAGCATAAGTAAAAGAAGAAGGAGAGGAAGATGAAGAGGAAGAGAAGTTCTGCAGTGGGAACAGACATGAACCCAGGAATGACTCAATTTTGAGACTATAGGACTCAGCATGGAGTTTAGCCTGTACCCCTCTAAATATTGTCTATAATTGGGTCAGTATGATTTCCTGGAGGAGACGGTGTGAAGGACCATATCTGTATATACATTGGTGTCAGTTCAAAGCATTTGACATAATCTTCATTTGCTCAGTAAATTATGAATCTTCTCCACTCTTCCATGACAGTCACTAATTCTGTCTCTTAATCTCTAGAGTCATCTTGAGATGGGGCTTTCTTCCAGGTCTGTTCCCTGAGGGAGCCCTCTGTTCTTGAGCCCAGGCATATTTGCTTCATTCTCTTATGGAGCACTTCCCTGACCTGAGAGCCCATCTCCTTAAGCATTTTAGTCTTTGGGATACCCTTAGTGGCTGCCAGTGTGTTTTTCCCACCCTCTCACCCCCCCCCCCCCAGTATCAAGGTTTGTTTGTTTTTTAAATGGAGGTAGTGGTGAGGTTTAAATGGTAGAATTTTGGATCTATTTTGAAGGTGGAGATATTTTTGGCGCTTGGATGCAGGATACAATAAATGAAAAGGACAAAAGATATTATTCAAGGACTTTGGATATTTTAAAACCACTGAAAGGATGGAGTTGGCCGTAGTTGAGATGGAAAAAGCCCAGTTTGGGCATTTTAGACTAAACTTGGATATCAAAGGAGCTATGCTGAGTAGATAGTTGAATACTGGTTTGTCAGTGCACCGAGGCAGAGTGAGAGAAATCATGTGATAATTGTGTTCTCGTTAAAAGAAAAGGGTGAAAAGGGTTAAACAGTCAAGAAACAGTGGCTTAGCCTACAGGGCAGCTCCAAAGTTTGAGTTTTTAGTAAAAAACCACTGGATAGTTGTGTTGGGAGAGAAGACAAGAACAAATCATGACAGAGTCTTCTTTCTTCTAGAAAGCTGAATCCAGAAAGCTCTTTCTATATAACACATTTCATGAATTAGCACTTCACGAGCACCTACCAGGAAAGTCAGCCGTCCTGAGTAACTAATTACTTCCAATTCTGTCCTTTCAAACCCTCTACCTCCTGCTGGAAAAACTGACTGGAGAGAGGGGAATTAAAAAAAAAAAAAAGGTAGAAAAACACCTCCTTCCAAATGGAAGGAAAATAAAACCAAAAGCCATTAGGTGCTCAGTGGTGTAGGGGGACTTCTACTGAGAGGAAACACTAGAGAAATAAAACCAGGATGGAGAGGGCGGCCTGAGCTCTCCCACTGGTTAGGGATTATCAGAGAGCTGGGCAGAGGCCTTCCTTCTAATTAGTTCACAGCGACGTGAAATACAGCCCTGAACTCAAGACCTACTTGTTACAGCAACTGCTGGACACAGCTTGCTGAGGGACACTTTGGCCCTAAGATGACAATGAAACCAAAGACAACTGAGAAGATCTTTACATTCCAAACTAAGATTCTGTTTGTTAGAGAGAAAAAAAAAGTTAAGAATTTGTGAGTGGGTGTATACTTTGGGACATCTAAAAAAACCCATCCTGTGGCCCAGAGCAAGCAGGTTGCCTTGCCTGTAAGTGGGACTGGGATTATTCTATGCCCCAGTTTGGTGTGTCCTAGGCTGGGAGGGTGTCACAAGCTGCTGTGTGTCACTGCTGGGGACAGTGTTGGAAATTCCAGCAGGGACAAGGTGATGGTGACGGTGATGGTAGTTGAGGGGTGCAGTTCCAGAGATGTTATGTTGTGAAAAAAATCTTTCTTTTCAAACTGATTTTTATTAACTGTTTTTTTTTTCTTCATGTTTTTACCTGGAGCTAATGCAGGTGAAAACATAACTGCTTCATTAGCTGGAATTTTCTTTGAGAATCCAATTCTCCATGCCATGTATCTTCTCTCTAATTAGCCTGTCTTCTTTAGTTTGATGAATAGTTTTTTTCTCTGATATGATTTTCTCTGCTGAGATTGTTTATATCACTTGAACTGCCTTCTCCCATTGTCAGTTATATTTGTGGGATATATGTATGATCATTATAACTAAGTATGAAACTGAGGGAGAATCTATGATGGTAATGTCTAAGAGAAAGGAGATGGGGGAGTCTCCTCGGATTTGCAGTCCACGGGGGAGGGAGAAATCCCTTCCCTGTCCCGGCTGAAAAGAACTTCCACACAGCAAGGTGTTTTTCTCTGTCCGCCACTGTTGCTGCAGCCTGCTTTTGAGAGAATGTCCTCTCTGTTCTTCATCCCTGACTGCGAAGAAGGTGGTTTGTATGGTTCCCCTGGTGTTTACTTTTCACAGGCTTTGCTTTTACGTGACATGGCAGGGAGGGCCTCGGGCAGTGCTGGTACCAGACAATCTCCTGGAGGCTTCCTACCTACTTGGTAGAGCAGCTCCTCTCAGCTTCTGGCTTCTGTAGCTCTACTTTGGAGGCGTTAGCTCTTGTACTTGGCTCTTATCACCTGTGGCAGGCTGAGTTCTAAAATGGGCCACTGGGTTGTCCTTTTAAGTAAATGTAAGCTATGATGGACAGGTGACCGGTGGCAAAGGTGATGGGATGTAACTCCACTGGATGTTTTATGGTAAAGTGGGGGGGGCAGATGTAATCAAGGTCTCCATCCTTGACCTTAAACTTTAAGTTAGTTAAAGGAAGGATATTAGTTGTTCTTTTTTTTTTTTAACATTTTTTTTTGTGACAAATAGAAGTAATATAAGGAAGGGAGGATTTATTCTGACTCAGTCTGCGAGTATACACTTCTTTGTGGTGGAGATGAGGTCTAAACTCCTTTTGAGACAAGAGTATAAGCTTGAACAATGTTTTTCATATCAAGAACCAGAGAGAGACAGAGACAGTGACAGATACAGGAAGGGAAGGAGGAGAGAGAGGAAGGAGAGGGAAGAAGGGAGGGGGAAAAGGAGGGAGAGAGAGAGAAATGAGTTCGAATCTGAACTAGAGCTGGGCAATAGCCCCCTAAGATTTGCCTAAAGTAACTCACTTCTACCAAAAGACCCTACCTACCTCCTGAGGTTTCTGAGCGTCATAAAACAGCACCATCTGCTGGAAGGCATGTGTTAAGACAAGCCAAAACACCAGGAGATGAGCAGGTAGGGGACAGTTCAGATTCAAGCCCTAGCAGAGTCTCTTTGGTAAGCCTGTCCCTATCATTTGATCTCTTCCTACAAGATCTACAGGCGAGTGTCTGGAAACAGCCATCTTTCTCTCCGTGCTGCTGGCATTGGAGAAGCAAGCCACACAATTCTGTGATTGTGGGGAAATGAATTCTGCAAATGGCAGGAGGATTTTGAGCTGGGGGAAATAGCCTCAACCTCAGCCCTGAACCTCAGCTGTGACTTCACATTTGACCACTGCCTGGATTAGAGCCTAGTTAGACCTTAGACAGACCCCAGTGAAGACTCCTGATTCATGTGAACTGTTAGGATAAATCTATGTTGTTATGAGCCTTGAAGCTCATTGTAATGAATGCAGAGGTAGAAGATGAATGCAGTGTCCCATGTCCTAATCATAAGGTAAGGAGGCTCACTGCATCAGCCCAGCTCCAAAGCACAGTTCAGATCAATGCCAGTTGCTTGTTCTATGAGTTTACATGATTGAGAGGGAAGGATTCTACCAAGCTCACCTCAGTATCACTTACGCATTTTCTATCATCCTATTTTCCTTAAAAATATGTTTTTATATGAATAAGTAATAAATTGTGAGGCTAACGTTTTAATAATGAAATCTCAAGATATAAGACAAAGGATGGGAGACTGTATTAGGGACCATCCAGACTAGAAATTCCTGCATTACTGATGCTTCCACCCTAGGCTTCCTGTCTCCAAGACTCGGCTGTTCGTTAAAGCCAGAAGAGCCTTTGTTTTCTCAAGTACGTATTAGATCATACTGTTCTACTGCTTAAGAACTGTGCTCACACAGTGCCCATCATGGTGTAAGGAGCGCTGGGTTTGACACTTAGGACTGCCTAAGGAATTTTAAAACCACGCACATGCGTGCATACTGCGTGGAGAGTTGGAAGTGTACATAATAAAAGAAGCTTTGAAAAGTCACTTTGAACCTCAGTGGCTCCTGCTTTTAATCCCTGTACTCAGGAGGTGGAAGCAGGGGGATTACCTTGTGGTTGAAGCCAGCCTTGATGGCTGCATTACTGGGTTAGACCCCATCTCAAGTGAAACAAGTCAAAATTTAAAAGAAATTACTGTGAAGGTCTTCTGAAAACTGTTGACTTAGCAGAAGCTTATAAACTGACACAAAATGAAAAGCCTATATGATGCCCCAGGAACTATGTATCCCTAGGGAAAGTTTATAAAATGTGTAAGCTCGTACTCTCTTTGAGTGGTTCATTATTCATTTGGATTAATGAATGATTAGATATGGATTTTTACTATTTATTTTAATAATGTGAGATAATTACAGAATTACTTTTAATATAATATGTTACTAGCTGATTAGATATTGTGTCTGCTAAAATTATTTTAAAAATAGTATCTATCCATTTTATTTTATTTTTAAATATTTTTATTTTAATTTTTATTAATTACACTTTATTCACTTTGCATCCCCCTGTAGCTCCCTCCCTCCTTCCCTCCCAACCCCACCCTTCTTCCCCTTTTTCCACCCATATCCCTCCCCAAGTCCACTGGTAGGGGAGGTCTTCCTCTCCTTCCTTATGATCCTAGTCTATCAGGTCTTATCAGGACTGGCTGCATTGTCTTCTTCTGTGGCCTGGTAAGGCTGCTCCCCCCATTAGGGACAGGTGATCAAAGAGCAGGCCAATCAGTTCATGTCAGAGACAGTCCCTGTTCCTGTTACTGTGGAACCCACTTGGATACTGAACTGCCACAGGCTACATCTGTGCAGGGGTTCTAGGTTATCTCCATCAATGGTGCTTGGTTGGAGTATCAGTCTCAGAAAAGACCCCTGTGCCCCTATTTTTTGGTTCTGTTACTCTCCTTATGGAGCTCCTGTCCTTTCCAGGTCTTACTATTTCCCATTTCTTTCATAAGATTGCCTGCACTCTGCCCAACAGTTGACCATATGTCTCAGCGTCTACTTTGGTAGTCTGCAGGGCAGAGCCTTTCAGAGGCCCTCTGTGGTAGGCTTCTGTCCTGTTCCCTGTTTTCTCCTTCTTCTGATGTCTATCCTCTTTGACTTTCTGAATGGGGATTGAGCATTTTAGCCAGAGTCCTCCTTCTTGATTAGTTTCTTTAGGTGTACAGATTTTAGTCTGTTTATCCTATATTATATGTCTAATATTCACTTATGAGTGAGTATATATCATGTGTGTCTTTCTGCTTCTGGGATACCTCACTCAGGATGATCTTTTCCAGTTCCCACCATTTACCTGCAAATTTCATGATTTCCTTGCTTTTTATTGCTGAGTAATATTCCATTATATAAATGTACCATAATTTCTGTATCCATTCCTCAACTGAGGAGAATCTGGGTTGCTTCCAGGTTCTGGCTATCACAAATAAAGCTGCTACAAACATGGCTGAACAAATGTCCTTATTGTTTATTTGAGCATATTTTGGATATATGCCTAGGAGTGGTATGGCTGGATCTTGAGGAAGCGCTATTCCTAGTTGTCTGAGAAAGCGCCAGATTGCTTTCCAGAGTGGTTGTACAAGTTTACATTCCCACCAGCAGTGGAGCAGGGTTCCCCTTTCTCCACCTCCTCTCCAGCATGTGTTGACACTTGAGTTTTTGATCTTAGCCATTCTGATAGATGTAAGGTGAAATCTCAGGGTCGTTTTGATTTGCATTTCCCTGATGACTAAGTACGTTGAGCATTTCTTTAAGTGTTTGGCCATTCGATATTCCTCTGTTGAGAATTCTGTTTAGCTCTGTACCCCATTTTTTAATTGGATTACTTGATTTGTTGGTGTTTAACTTCTTGAGTTCTTTATATATTCTAGATATCAGCCCTCTGTCAGATATAAGGTTGGTGAAGATCCTTTCCCAGTCTGTAGGCTGTCGTTTTGTTCTGACGACAGTGTCCTTTGCTTTACAGAAGCTTTTCAGTTTCATGAGGTGTATCTGTCCATTTTCAAAGAAAGGAATCTTATATGAGCAAGACCAGAAATGTCTTATCATATCCAACACAGCTTTTGAAAATTTAATTCTTGCTTCTGTTTACTCATGTCATGCTTCTTGTTTCTGTCAAGTATACCATGTGCTCCTAAGCATCTTATTCTTAGTACTCATGGCAGTTCCATCAACCTGGAATGTTTTCCCATCCAACCCGCCCACTAGACTCCAATTCTGTCAGGTAATTTGACTAAAGATAGCACAGAATAGAATAACATAGCAGCTTTAATAGAATAGCCTTATTCTATTAAATAATTAAATAACAGAATAATCATATTCTATTAAAGCTGCTATTGTTTGAGGCAGGGTCTCTCCATACCTCAGCTGTCCTGGCACTGACTCTGTAGACCAGGCTGGCCTCAAACTCACAGAGATCTGCTGCTTCCTGAGTGCTGGGACTAGAGGTGTACAATCACACGTGGGTAACTTAAACAACTGAAATGTATTTCTCTTCTGGATGTGGGAAAATGCACGTCAGTGTGCCAGCAGATGTGGTGGTAGCTTTAGGGTTCAGAGAGAGAGAGAGAGAGAGAGAGAGAGAGAGAGAGAGAGAGAGAGAGAGACATGAATGAACTCTCTCTGGCATCTTCTTAAGGGTAGGGCTGCCATTCATGAATTCTCCACCTCTGACTTAGCAGGTCCCGGAGTTCTCATCTCCATTGTGTGGCCTTTCCTAGCTCCACCAGTTTCCATAAGCTTCATGTACTTCCTGCAAATTCCATATGAATGCATTTGTTTGTGTTTGTGAGCCCCTGAAATAGAGGAACGTCTCAAATGCCATGTATCCCTAATGCCTAGAAAGGTAACTTATAGCAGATGTTAAGTACTTGAATAGTGAATGAATACCTGCTTTTTTTTTTTTTTTAATTCTACCACCTGCTATGAGCCTATTTGGATGTAAAAATTGGTGGCCCTGGGAAGGCTGCACAAAGGTGGCTGCTGCTCTGGCCTAAATTCAGATCTTTTGCTGAAACCTGCCCCAAAGTGATGCTACTTAGATCTTGAAGGTGGAGGGCTCCTGAATCCCATCTTTATAACAAGGCAGGATCATTCTCCTTAACGATCTTCCTCAGCCTAGATTCTTGCTCTCGTCTGTTACTTCATAAAACTCCTCAGAGAGATGTCATTTTAATGTAAATTCTTGTTACATAGTCTATCTAATTTTACAGGTGAAAAGACATTTTTACAATATGAAAATATTCTGTTTTCATAGACAATTATAAAATAGTTGGCCCAGTATCTCCAAAACCATTAAAATCACTCTAAAAAGTAATGTATCTAATAATTTGTACTAATTTCTAATTTTCCTTTTCTTTAGTCTCAAGGCTTAATTTTAAAAATAACTACAGACTTTAGCCATCCCTGTTTTATCACAAGGTCATAGTTTAAATAGGATGGCTATGCTTTCTTTCCTCAAATTGACCTCTTTCTTGCTTTTGCATTAGTGCGTAGGTTGAAAATATATCGTATTGAGCCATGGAGCCCTGAGGAGAATTCAGTCTACTGACCCACAGATTGCAGGAGTTAGAGTGAGCTGACACTTGGGTGTATAGCTGAGCTTTCCATGACTCTGATCTAGATAAGCTAAAGGGATATGAGGAGAGCAGATGGGCTACACTTATTCCAGAGCCAAGGATGTAATTTTTGTATTATACACTCTTTTGGATATCAATCAAGCCCATTGTTTGTCTTCGCTTCCTCTATTAGCAGGAATATCTGTGGTCTCTTTTACAAGCTCACATAATCAGGAGTTAACTATATAAAGCTAAAAATAGATTTCAGATTCTCTTCTGGAAAGCACACAAGCATACACAAAAGGAAGCATTGTTAGCCAAACCAATCTCTCCACTCCTGGTGATTAGCATTTTGACAAGCTGTTGTCTTAGAGGAAGGGTTTAAATCATATATTACATAACTTCAAAGTAACTTTGTAATTCTTCTAATCTGAGTACTAAGTACAGAGTACTTGTTTAAATTGGAAGGGAATTTCTGCTCTATTTTAGTCTCTTAGCATTGGATACTTCCTAGCCCAATGATGCAGTGCAGACCATTAATTTGCAGCTGTGTTTTATTTCTGCTATTAGTTATACTTCTCTAGAAGGGGCAGCATTATAATAAATGTGTCAAGTTCTCTAAGTAATTTGCTATTTACTAATAATACATTTTTCTCCCGGATATTGTCAATGCAGAAAACTAATACTAGGGTATCAAGTGCAAAGAGAACCTGAGTTATTCTCTTATCCCTCATGTTTGATATATTTATTATCTTTGCAGCAGCAATTATTTTGTAAACTCTAAATTTTATTTTAATATATTTACCTAAAATTGAATCTCTAGTTTTGAATACAAACCGCTATTCCATTTAACAACCTCAAGCATGAAATGCTGTGGATGGAGCCTTAATTATTGGTTGGTTATGAATGTGTATCCATTCCTTTTTTCATTGTTCTGACAAAGCAATTTAAGAAAAGGCTTATTTAATTTTTCAGTTTACTTTGTTTCATGTGCGTGAATGTTTGCTGGCAGGTATGTATGTATGTATGTATTTATGTATGTGTATTCATCACATGAATTCCTGGGGCCCATGGAGCCCAGAAGAGGGTGCCAGATCCTGAATCCAGGTCATCTGAAAAAAAATACATACTTTTTTGTTTTATTTTAAAATACATACATACATACATATATATATATATATTGTTGTTGTTGTTCAGGGGTTCACCATGTAGCCCTGGCTGGGAACTTGCTATATAGACCAAGTCTTGAACTCTTGAGTGCTGGGATTAAAATGTGAGCTACCACACCTGGCCCAGGAGCGGTAAACGGTTTTAACCACCAAGCTCTGTCTCCAGCCTGGGGTTCCTGTAGGGGGCGATGACTGACAGTTTGAAGGTGCAGCCCGTTATGGTGGGGAAGGTGCCCAGCCCGCTCTAGCTGCTATTGGACAGGAGTGACAGGAGTGTGAAGTGGCCACTCACATCCGTCGTTCCTGCAGTCAGGAAGCAGAGATGAAGGCTAGTCCTCTCACTATTTTTCATTTGGCCGGGGGCCCCAGCATATAGGACAGTGCTAGCAACATTCAAATGGCTCCGCACTCCCAAGTTGGACCTATCTGAGCACATCCTTCATAGATGCATCCAGAACTGTGTTTCCTAGGTGACTCTAAAGCCACTTAAATTGATAATGAAGATTAACCATCGCAAATATAAAACTTGGAAACACTAAATAAAACTATTGAATCTTCTAAAAATATCAGATAAAGTATTCATTTTGATAATACTCATACAGTACTGTTAACATCCACTATCCATTTGATATCCAATCAAAACACTAGGAATATATTAATGGAAAGATACACTCTATGCTCCCTAAAGTTTTGTGATAAACAAATAAATAAGATAGAATGTAACTATATTAAGTATAATATAAACCTAGAGAAAACAACATATAAATTGGCTGGGCCAGCCATCCAGGGGTGGTTTTGTAGGCAGGTGACACCTGTCTCAAGCATTGCTTGTCTCATGACTTGAATGCATATCAGCTGGAATAGAAGAGACGGTAGAAGCATTTCAAAGTGTCTTCAGGCCAGCAGGCGCTTTGCTAGGTATCAAAGCAATCAGTTTATGAAAAAAAAAGAAAGAAAGAAAGAGACAGAGACCTTCTTAAGTAAGAGTAATTCAAACCAAGTCCTTATTTTACTACTTTTCAAATCTTAAAATAAAGCTTTTAGGGATATTTTTAAAGACTGTTGATGTCAGTACCTCACATAAAGCCCTGCACATGGTAATTACCCACTGAATATTTGTTTTCCTCCATCTTTGGGGTTCATGACAGCCTTGTACATAGCACAAGTAGTATTATACACATTTTTATCAGGTGGACTCAAACACTGGTTAGACTGTTTGCTTTGGGCCACACAATAGGACAGTGGCAGAAAGACGACAAGAACACCTGTTGTGTTGCTACCCAGGTTCTGGCTTTTCTCTTCAGCTCTTTATCCCGTCAGGAGATAAAGCATTGAGCACTTGCTGAATATCATCAGATTGTTGTGCTTAGGCGATACTGTAAGGAACATTTCTCTCTTAGCTGACCATCCAGAAAAGAAGGCTTCATGGTAATAATTGCTGTAAATCCTCCCAAGCATATGCAAGGGCTCATTTAAGTCTCTGGGAGAGAGTGGCAAGATGTATCCTAAGCAAGGGCTCCAAGAAGTCTTGTGATGGAGAAGGATATTTTTTGGTTAAGACACAAAGAGTGAACAAGAATATGTGGACAGAGAAAGTTGTTGTACGGAGAGGGAAGGGCGGAAATGATAGAAATGAATACTGTGTCCTCCGAGAATGTGGGATATGTTCCAGGACCTCAGATCTGGATACCTTGAGCGAAAGACTCATTAAGAGGCTTCTCTACAGCGATTAGCCATGGCGAGACTGAAGTCTTTTAAAGAGCATAGATTTCGGCTGGGGAGATGGCTTGTTGATAGGCGGGCGAGAGTCACTCATGCATAAATATGACTGTCCAACTTAAGATCCCAGCATCTACATAGAAGTTGGAGGTTCACTGGTGTTTGCTGGCCACCAGCCCTATCTTCCCCCACATCCCTCCCAAAACTTCTCACCAAAACTTGAGCTCCAGGTTTGATGAGAGATCCTTTCTCAAGGCAGTAAGGCAGAGAAAGAGCAGGACACCATTATTCTCCTCTGGCTGCCACCCACATACACTTATAGACTACACACACACACACACACACACACACACACACACACACACACGGACATTGTGGGAGCTATGAGGAGCTACACTTCCCACACTGTATAGAGACCCGACCACAGAGCAAATCGCTCTAAAATATCAGATTAATTCTCTGCTTGACCCAGGTGGGTTTTCAGAGTTCTCACAAAGACACTGTTAGGCCAGAATTAGCTCTGATGGGAAACTACACCAGGCTTTAAGCAGCCGATGATATCTGCTTTGCATTGTCCCTTATTCCCTTCTTATTCATGCTTCTGCTTTGCCTAGAGGACCAGGACAGGAAGTGAGGCAGTCTGTCAGAAGTGAGTCAATGGCTGCTCAGATCAGCTTCTGAGGGAAAAGATGTTCCAGATATTGGATTTACAGGACTTCCAATCACCATCATCACCACCACCATCATCATCAGATGCAGAAGCTAGTGAGATAAATGGAGAAAGAGACAAAGGAGATCCTCACTCTCCTAGTTGATCCAGACACCATAGGAAACTCTGCTCTTATTTCTAAAAGTTTAATGATGAGAAAAAGCTATCGTGGTTCCTCCAAGGGGTTAAGGTGCCAGAATCAGCTGGAATAGAGGACACGGTAGAAGCATTTCAAAGTGTCTTCAGGCCAGCAGACGTGAGCGTGCTTAGAGCAGGGTTTTCCTCCGCCCTCTTCTTTCCTTCCTCCTTTTTCTTTTCGGAAAAGCTACTTCCCTTTGATATTCTCACTTTACTTTTTAGGCCTCTGAATATTTCCATCTGGCTGAATTTGTTCCATGGGGACATTACTTGTTACCTGACTTTTCGTTTTAATTTAAAACGGAGGGAAAACCTGTAATTATGAAGCCGCCTAGGCATGTGGGCACCTGATTCATTTCCCTGGGTAGCACTGTGACTCACCCTCATTAAAGTAGTTTTGCTTTGAGAAGCCTGATGTCTTATGTTCTCTGCCCAGCATGTGAACAATGAGATAAGTGTCTCTCCTGGGCAGTCCCCTGCTCTTCCTCTCTGCTATGAGTCAGATGTTTTACATTTCAAAACATTATCCTGCCTCCAATTCCCCTCTTTATAAATTATGCAGAAAACTCTACAACAACAGGTTCTAAACAGATGTCTAGATGCACGTCTGTGAAGCTCTTCAGTGGTGGGCTGTGACTCAGTGAGCTGCCTCATTATGGCCAGCGGTGATTAGGACGAGGTGCTCTTTCATTCTCCTCTCATCAAGGTGCCTCGTTAGGTGAAAACACAATCATCTTAAAGGCCATCCAAACAGAGATGCCCAAGTCATGTGAAAAGCCATTCCAGAATCTCTGTTGGCTTCTAGCATCGTAGGTTCCCTCACGTTCACATTCGACCTCCTAGAAAGACTTGCCTGCCTTGCTGGACTCAGTCATAGCTCTCAGGTAGACAGGTCTCTTCCTTGTTGTGGTGAGAGAAGTCTGTTCTGCTTATCCCTTGGGACACTCTCTGCAAGCAGCTCTGGGGTACACACGCCCCCTGTCTCCTTCCATCACCGTCGTCCTCTGTGTCCATCTCTCCCCTGACTGTTGTTCTTTGGGGTTTTAGACCTCTTATTTTTACTTTGCCCCTCAATGGCATGTGTGCGGTCTCATTGCTTAACCGCTTGCTGTTATTCTGCAAGGTTTTATCTCTAGACTAAGCTGGAGTTCCAAACAATTACACCCATTTCAGTCCCAGACTGTGCTACATGGGAGATTCATGGGTACCTTAGAGCCAGCCTGTCTGCATTATTTTCCTAGGGCAGCTACAAGAAGGTACTGTGGACACAGTGTCTTGAAACAGACATTCATTATCTTATAGGCCTGAATGCCAGAGGCCTGCCCCACGCTCCCTCTGCAGTTCCTAGGGAAGAATCCATACACACACACATGCACACAAACATACATACACATGTACACACAAATAAATATACACATTTACATACAAACATACATTACTTACACACACATATACATATATACATACATACACATACATAGACACATACATATAAACACATGCACACATGTACATACACACACCCATACATACACACCAATACATACTCACAGGTGCATACACACACAAACATACACACACTCACTCATACTTCCAACTTCCAGATATCACTCTGTGAGGGGAGTGTAAGGCTCCCCTCTGCCTCTGGGCTCTTCGGATCTCTGTGTCCCTTCTTGTTATATTAGTTGTTGTATTTGGGGCACATCCTAAATGATTTTTAAAAAGTCGTTTATATTACATGTACCTAAACAATGGTGCAGAGATTATGACTTACTGATGGGATTTCTAAGACCTAGTACTGTGTTGCCAGTAAGCAAATCATTATGTAATGAATACTGATTGAAAAAAAAGGGAAAAGCGGGAGGAAGGAAGGGAAAAGGCTGGAAGGAACAAAGACTATTAAGAATTAGTTCATCTGAAAAATAATGAGCAAGCTTATTAGCTAGGTTAGGCATGAAATTTTAAAATTGGTTCAATATAAATTTTCTAATCAACATACTAAAAATAATATATTAAGTATCAGTGAAACATTTGACATTAACTCACAAACCTATACTGCAACAAAACCCCATTTTTCACGAAAGTTAGAAAAATTTCCCCATGCTTTTGTCAAAATGAATACTTTTTACTTATTGTTGTTACCTCATTGTCTTTGTTAATACTGTAGGAAATCATCATATTCTTTTCCGAAAAATTCAGTGTATATTCTTATATCTCAGCAAAATGTTTTCATATGTCATCCAAAAGAAAACCTCACAGTGCATTCATGTAGTGTTCCATTTTGCAGGCGTGTGGACTTCTCTCAAACATAGCTGCTTGGTGAAGGGTCATATTGATTATTTTAACAATTGAGGAATTAAAAAGAATGAGACAGGCAGAACTGCATCTGCTTTGGCTGCGTTAGTACATTTTCCTGAGCAGATCTTCAGTAGACCCTCGTACTTGCAATTATTAAAAATGACCTTGGTTCAACTAAATCAGAGGCAGTCTTCTAGGTGTTGATGAGGAGCAATGTGAAAGTGCCTTCCATCCCCACAGCATTCATTATGTAAGCAAATCAGGGTTACTCTGGGGAGTTAATTGTATTCGTTGTAAGACGGCAAGACCTCAAAAAGCCAAAAAAAAAAAAAAAAGCAAAAAAAAAAAACCTAGAATTTGTTATTTTGCTCTACTTTGCATTCATGCTATTTGATGGCATTAAATTCACACAAACTTTCAGACACATAATTATACTATTCACTAATTAAATAGGAAAAGTCAACCAAATTAGATATAGTTAGAACAGTGTCTTGGCATAGCCCAGTGGGGCTGCGTAGATTTTTGTCATTAAATTATCCTAAGTAGACACTGGCATTAACAGCTTAGTATTTATTATTCATCTATCTTTAGTTCGTTTTGACAAATTGCAAAAGATTCTAGCTTTACTGTGTTGTGTGGGGGCCTCTAGGTACTTACGTAACTATCTCCATAACTTTATGTAGCAATTTTCTTCATTTGAAAGATTTGTCTGTTTCTTTTTTCTTAATTCTCAGAAGTTTTAGAGTACTTGAAACAATTTTCTCCCTTTTAGTAATAAAAGGTACCACTGTCTGTTAGACTCTTGTCTGTAATTGATCTCTATTAAGAAAATACTTTGTAGGTGTTGAGTAACTTAACCCTTGCACTAATGCTAGGTCCATGCTGTTATCTGATATACAACAAATTATGGAGCATCTTACTGTCTCAAAAGAGGGTCAAGCTGGGCTTGAATACCATACAGTCTGATCAGAATCTCTGCCCTTGACCATGGCATTATGATATTTTCCTGCCTCTCGGTAATTTTGTGAGATCATGCTATAACATGCTTTAGAAAGCACATATACTGGCTGTTGATTCACATACAACCGTGTATGCACTTGGTTTGTCTGTACAGGAAACCTTGGTATTCTCTGATTCTCATAATCGCTGGCCATGTCTGCACATGTTTAGGAAGAAGCTGCTATATTAAAGAACTCACTTCCTTTACCCACTTAGTGGTCATTCAGTTCTTTTAATGGCTGAATCACTCTTAAGTGCCAGAGATAAAAGTCTCTGCCCTTTCCTGGAAAGAACTCAAGTCTAAGAGAGACAAAACAGCCTCTCCCCCTTGTTGCTGACAGAGTAAAGAAAATGTCTCAGTCCTTAGAGAAAGGGACTGAATAGTGTCTTTTACACACCTCATCCCACCGCTGGCACCATCCTTAGGACTCTGGCTCTTATGATCCCCACGGATCATCACCAGGTGAATTCTGCAACTGATTCAGGCATTTTTTTGTGACAGACGCCACCATTACACCATAGGCATTTTTCTCATATATTAATTCATTCATTTTAATCTGTGTGATAATTATTCCTAATCAACAGATGGGAAACAGAAAGACAAAGCAACTTTCTATAATCTGGAGTACTGAATGATTTTTTTTAATGCTTTAAAACCTATTTTGATTTAAATTTAGAGTTTCCTGTGATAGCTGGTGGATTGCTTTTTGATCTTATTTATAGGCTTAACCCGAGGTCGTGGTGGTCCAAAATCTGTGTGTTCTCTTATTTTTAAAATGGGGATAGAGGGAAGAAGAGAAAATCAAGTGCCCTCTGAATTCAGAAGAGTTGTTTCCGTTGCTGTAGCAACCATTCCAAATTTAATACAATTACAACAGGAATCATTGTATTATCTTATAGATTACATAGCTCAGAGCAGGCTTAGTGATTAGCCTTGTCAGTGTTTCTTATCCAATAAAAGTAGATGGAGATGAGCCACCATGGAGCTAGAGAGGCAGGGGACTGGACATCTCTGTTCTCTCCATGACAGCTCACTGCATGAGTTACCTTGAGTTTCCTAAAGGCATTTGGAAAAACAGAAGTGAAACTGCTTACCTAGTTCTGTAGGACTCCAATGCCAATCTTCAAATGCAAGAAAAAGGGGCATTAAATTGACCCTCTCTCTCTCTCTCTCTTTCTCTCTCTCTCTCTCTCTCACACACACACACACACACACATTACAGAATCATTCCATCAGTTAGACACTCCAAATTAAATTGTTAAGACTTGGACTTTAATTGGAAAGGAAAGTATCAGTACTATAGATGGACAGGCAAAAAAGAGGATAGAGTTGTCGCCATCTTCACAAAGATGGTATAAACAGAACATACTCTATCTTAAAGCCAAACTATGCTCACCTTCCCCAAAGTCCCCTATACACACACACACACACACACACACACACACAGGCAGAGAGAGAGAGGAGAGAGAGAGTTCCATCCACTTCAGTATTAGTCTGGCACCTGACATTCATGCCTACAGTAGAGTCAACTACTAGGTAAATTATCTTACAAAAAAACATCTGAGTGCCATTTCCCTTGGTCTGAATCCTTATGAAACAACGAAACAGGATAATTGCCTCTCACATACTTAGCACATAATTGACAAAACACGGGCATTTCCAATGGAAATAAATAAAATGATGGTAGTAGGCTCATGGCAGGCTTTGGCCCATCCTGCTTCCAGTTCTGTGCTTTGGGCTCAATTCTGACCTAGATGTTGTTCTCTATGGTTCTTGCCTTTGCCATCTGGGGTCCTATTCCCTTTGAATAGCTTTCCTTTGTCATATGAGTGATCCATGTATAAAACGAAGTACCCTTCCAATTTGATTCCTACCTGAAGGGGTTCCATTGCCCAGAGACCTCTCTTTCTGTGGCATTGCCTCTGATCCTTTTAGCCTCAAACAGGCAATGTTTCTCAGAACAGTTATAAAAACTTAGTGGGTTTTCTATGAATCTTACTAGAATTTCTTCTCACGAACAAAAGCTATGCTCACAGATATCTTTAGAGAATCCTTTCTGTATTCTGAGTTCCCTATGAAACTCATGGTCATCATATGTACCCTTAGATACTGAGAAGCTCTATAAGATTTAACAGAGAGACGGAATGTTCTGAGGTCCTCCTATAGCCTTTTATATTTGGTAATAGTCTGTGGGGTCTTCCTGGAGTTCCAATAGATTTTTTAGTCTCGCCACAGATTTTATCTTGCACTACTTCAGGGACCTTCTGGGTTTATTTGCCATCGAGGAAGCAGGAACAGACGAAAGTCCTTCTGCACAAGAGGCATGTGTGTGCTGCATTATCTGGCCTAGCTAAGGGAGAGGGTTTTTTTTGTTGTTGTTGTTTTGTTTTTTTTCTCTTTTTAAACTGGTGTTCAAAGAAGTCACAAGCCCGTCTATATTTAATGAGATAGGAAATAAGCCTACACTTTTTGATGGGAAATTTATAAGACTTCAGGAGAATATATGGTGTAGCAAATCCTACCAGAGCCATTTATGGAAAATGCTAATAATCACTGTAAAAATCAAATAACACTGCGATGTGATAAAGTGTTTTTAAACAGTCATCCATATTGAAATATGCAACAGTTACCGGGGAAAGCTATATTTTTATTCTTAAAAGTTTGCTTTATCCAAAATAGTTTCTGGAGCCTAGCTTTGGATTGCTTTGAAAAGCATAAAAGATTCATGGTGGCTGAAAGCTTTTGTGCTACTGTGACAATTCAACTGTTGAGAAAGAACAACTTTATGATATTTAATTTTCTTTGATTTAAGTGTCTTACATTGGCTATTTTATTGGTATTCTTGGGTCCTAGGGAGCAGAACCATCTACAGTGTTGTTTTTTTTTTTTTTGTTTTTTGTTTTTTGTTGTTTTTTTTTTTTTGGATGTTTCTTCTGGTACAATTAATCTTGCAAATGAAAACCCAACAAACAGTTCTCTTAACCTCTCAGTTTATAGTTAATCTATAAGTTAAAAGAAGTGATAGCAGTGATGAAATGTGTCTTAGAGAAGCAGACAGGTAAACCTTCATCAAAACCTCCAATGTGAAGGCTGAAGAGAAAACATGGTCAGAAAAGTCCCTGTCACATAAGCATGGGGCCATGGATCTGTACCCATCATAGCTACATAAAAAGCGAGGCATGATGGCACATGCCTGTAACCCTAGGTGCTTGGTGACCTGCTGCTCTTGCTGAATCAGTGAGTTCTGGGTTCAGTGTCTCCAGAAGATAAGGTGGAATGCAATAGAGAAGAAACCCAGCATCACCTCTGATCTCCATACATGCACAGATGCAGGTGTACATGAATACATACACATGTTTATAATGTGTATGCGGACACATACATGTCCTTGGTCTGTCTGCCAATCCAGAGCTGGACTGGGATCTCAGGAAAACAGATTTTCTAGACAAACTGTAATTAACTAGCCATGTAACTTCATTAAAGCCCTTACTTCATTTTAATATGCAGAAATAAGGAGACACTGAACTCAAGAAATATTTATCCAATGAATTCTATTTACAAGGCCTCCTTGTGCAATTTGGTGGTAGAGAAATTTTAATTGTGGCTCAGCTCATAATGAGAACAGCATATACTTGAACCACACAATTTACTTGCAAAGACATTTCTAAGACTGTTGGCTCTGGACTGAGCTCTCTGTTGGCTTCCTTCAGAGAGTCCCTTCCATGGGCATGCTGGGTCAAAATCGTGCTTCCCAGCAAAATCTGCTGATAGAGTCTCGTGCTTTCCATTTCTTATACTTTCCAATGCCACACCATGTCCGCCAAGCAAACACTATCTGAATGCACCTGGGTAGAGCGAAGTTTGTGTTACACGGACCGGAGGGCTGCCCTCTGGGAAGGGTGGCTTGTTTCCAGGGAAAGTGCTGTACTCACCTGTGTGTGCATGAGGATCCAAGAGGAAAGAGAATACAGTCTCCAGGTGGCTGAATTTTATGATAAGGAATGTAAAGCAGAAGTTTAAAGGTCACTTGTGCAGGTCTGTTGTTTTTGTGTTTTCATGCTGTCAGAGTTTCCACCTGGGATTGTTTTCCATACGCAGCGCATTCAGAGCCATAACCAAGTGAGTTATGGTGTGTGTCTGAGGTCATAACCAAGTCACGGAAGAAAAGATTTTCTATTAAGCAAAACACAGAAGTTCAAGAGTTTACTTTTGTACAGAAAGTGGTTTGATAATTCATGGCTTCATCTGTCATTTCTCTGTTGTGTACTTGAGAGGATTTGAAATGCTCATGCATAAACTCCCTCCTTTAAAATACTGGCTTTGGCAGGATTTCTTAGGTAAGTTCAATGTGACAATAGTCCACACCGTAGTTATTGATTTTTCATAGCCTCTTTTGAGCCTAACATTTTATAGTTCAGAGAGTGGCTCTCAGCCTATGGGTTATGACTCTTTGGGGGGTCAAAAAAACCTTATTGGGGTTAAACAACCCTTTCACAGGGGTTTCCTAACATATTTACCATCAGAAAACACAGATATTTATATTATGATTTATAATAGTAGCAAAATTACAGTTATGAAGTAGCAACAAAATAATTTTATGGTGGGGGTCACCACAACATGAGGAACTATATTAAAGGGTCAGAGAATTAGGAAGGCTGAGAACCACTGGTTTAGAAGAAAGAAGAAATTACTCCTTTTAGAATTAGACATACAATTCTTTGGACATACAATTCTTGTTCAGATTTTTCCAATCTGTACTTTCCCCTAAGTATGGGAAGCAACATTACTTTTAAAAAAATAGTTTTAAGTTCAAAGAATTAAGTCCAAATTTTACCTTATTATGATATGGAATCACTATATGTAGACCCTTTGGGGTCTTACTGTTACTTCATTGTTGTCTTTGGTTATTTTAGAGGGTTAATTCCCTATCAATCTTTGTCAGACATCCTAATTATAAATCTGGTTAGTCATTACTTAGATATGGGTCAGAAAATATGCATTTAGGATTTAGGAATTGTGATAATAGTGCTGGTACCAGCAGTGATGACTTTTACAGCGTGTCACCAAGTGTCTTATCTACTCTAAGATTACATGAACATTTCTAAGACAAAGAAAACGAGTAACTTTCCAAGTCAGTAACTAAAAGGTAGTGTCCCTGAAAGCTGAGTCTGGCACTAGATGTTTACCAGAATCCTCCAGTGGTCCTCCATGGAAGAGGGTTTGCCCTTTCCCTCAGGAGACACTTGGGAGTTTGCTGTTGGTAACTAGAGACAGACTAGGGATGTTAGCACACACTTCACAGTAGTAGGTCATTCACTCCTAGCAAAGGTTTGCCTCTCTGAAATGAGCATAGCACCGATGCTAAGAGAACCTGATCTACTCTATCAAGGACAAGAATCTAAGCCAATGTTTTATTAAATTCACATAAAGATGTACAAACAACAAAATTTAAAGAAGTTCTCTGAATTTAGGAACTGACTCTTTTTTTTAACTTTTATTAATTATACTTTATTCACTTTGTATCCCCCCATAAGCCCCTTCCTCTCTCGTCCCCTCCCAATCCCACCCTCCCTCCCCCTTGTTCATGCATGCCCCTTCCCAAGTCCACTGATAGGGGAGGTCCTCCTCTCCTTCCTTCTGATCTTAGTCTATCAGATCTCATCAGGAGTGGCTGCATTGTCACCCTCTGTGGCCTGGTAAGGCTGCTCCCCCCTCAGGGGGAGGTGATCAAAGAGCAGGCCAATCAGATTATGTCAGAGGCAGTCCCTCTTCCCATTACTATGTAACCCACTTGGACACTGAACTGCCAAGGGCTACATCTGTGCAGGGATTCTAGGTTATCTCCATGCATGGTACTTGGTTGGAGTATGAGTCTCTGGAAAGACCCCTGTGTTCAAATTTTGTGGTTCTGTTGCTCTCCTTGGAGAGTTCCTGTCCTCTCCAGATCTTACTATTTCCCAATTCTCTCATAAGATTCCATGCACTCTGCCCAACAGTTGGTCATAAGTCTCAGTGTCTGCTTTGATAGTCTGCAGGGCAGAGCCTTTCAGAGGCCCTCTGTGGCATAGGAACCTACTCTTTAAAAAAAAAAATCCCATTGTGTGTGTGTAAACACCCAGGCATCACTTAAGTTCTAGATAATCCATCTAAAGTTCTCAGTTAATAAAGTCTTTGACTCGAAACATTCTGGCCCACATGAAAGCTACCCAAACTAGAAGAAGAGAAGAACTGTCAGCATAGTGGGGCACAGATGGATTGTCAGGCAGCTGCCACTTCTCACTGCAAGATTCTCAGTGAAGTAACAGTGTTCATTCACATTCTGACTTAGTCTTGTTTCAAGATTGGCCAGGGTTCTCCACCATTTCTAGATAAGCAGCAACTCCACAATTTTGTAAAAAGTCTTTGTTTTTTAACCCAGAGCACTTTTCATTAATTTTACTTGTTTTGGTTGTTTTAGTTTTTTTCTTTAAGTTCTCCAGATCACTAAAGAGACTTCGTTTCTTGGTCTTTTTTCCAGTTCTAACATACCAGCAGGATAAAAAAAAAAAAAAAAAAAAAAACAGTTCAAAGATTTAGAAAGAGCATCTGGACCAAATAGGGGTATCTACAGCAACCCATGAAACTCCGCCATAGAGATAAGCTCTAAAGGTTTTCCGTCACCATGGAACTTAAAGATTCACATCCCGTGGCTGGTCTGATTTGCCTACATATCACCAAACCTCCCCTTTTAGCAGGAGTGGGAAGGAACACTAGCTGAGACTCTCATCTACCTGATGAGGGTCTCTCAAAGTCTCCTCATGCTGCTGTCTTGGTGCAGAAGGATTCTACTCAGCTAAAACCAGCAGAGATCCACAACCCGGGCAATTCTCATCTGCTCTCCCAACTATCTTAAAAGTCTGAGAATATTTCTGATGCTTAAAATTGTCATGCTGAATCTTCTACTCTTTGATTACCACCATTGGTTCGTAAAAGCCTGTTCCTGCCTTTTCCTTATGTTACCCAATAGTACGTTTTCAGTAGGAAAGCCTATCATAATCTCTAGGGATATAATATATGTAAAAATTATAAAAAAGGGTGAACCTATGCTTGCATAGTCCTTTTGGAAATATAAAGATATTACTAACCTCTCCTTTCATACAACACATAAAAAGATTGCTAAAACACACCAGGTTTTATGGTATTGCAAAGTCCCTTGTTGCATCTATAAGAAATAGAATTATTTTAACATATGTATCCTTGGTGTTACAGCATCTCAGAAACTAAGGGCTTACACACACACACACACACACACACACACAAATGTTGAACTAAATATTATGTGGGAGGTGAACATTATATGCATACATTCAAATGTCACAATAAAATGTCCTATTTAAATTCAAATAATTGCTAAGATGAGAAACACGGAAGACATACCAGCACATGACAATCTGAGAAAGGGTGTCCAGGTATAAACACGGGAAGCTGAGAAACCAGACATCCTGTGTTTTAGCAAGATCAGCCTCAGAGAGTCAGAAATCACCACCTATAGAAATGTCTGAAAAAAAATTTGTGTAGCAAATGCATGCCTATGGTACTAAGGCAGAAAGTGGGGAATAAAACTGGTGTGCAGTTTATCATGTGTGATAGAACCCTGCAAACACTATCATTTAGGATTGGAATTGGGAATGGAAAAACATAAAACACCATTTACAAAGAAAGGAATTTTGAAAAGCAATGATAATGAAACATTTTCTCTTTCTGAAAATCTTATTCTTCTCCCAAATCACTAACAGCTGCAGTATATTCTGACTAATTACAAGTGAATCATAAGGAACACAGCGTGATAGAAACCCTAAGTGCTATCAGTATGGTGTGTGTTGATTTTAAACCCTGATGTTCTATGTAATTCGTGTTTTATGCACACTTGGGTCATTAATTTTTAAAAGACTTCATTTTTTAGAGAAGTTTTACTCTCATGGTAAAATTGAATATAAGATATAGAGATTTTCATGTTCCCTACCCCATTGTCAATATCCTTTACCAGTGATGCACGGTTGCTCCAGCTAATGAACCTACACAGGCACCATTAGCACTCAGATTCCACAATGTATCCTGGGTTTCAGGTTTTAGACTCTGTTCCATTTGTAAAACTATTTAAATGCCATTCATTTATTATTATAATATGCTACAGAACTCTTTCCATGTCCCCAATCCTAAAAGCATGTGTATTACTCATTACAGTGGTTAGCATTGTCAACTTGACACAATCTAGAGTCTTCTGGGAGATGAGCCTCTAGATTTGCTTGTGGGGAAGTAATGTGGGAAGACCCATCTTGACTATGGACACTCTTAATAGGGGATCCACAACTACACGAGATAGAGAAAGTAAGTGAGCCCTAAGAAGCATCTGTTGTTCTCTGTTGATGTGATTAGATGCTTCAAGCTCTTACTGCCTTGATTTCCTCACTGTAATGAACTATCTTTCACTGTGAGCCCAAATAAGCCCTTTCTCCTTTAAGCTGTTTTCGTCAGGATGTTTTATCAGGACATTTTATGACAACAACAGTGAAAGAAACTAAGAGACCTGTGTCATCATTTACAAAGAATTAATACTAGGATTAGTTTGATTCAATTACTTGTTACAATAGTGTGATGGTTTAAATAGCTTTGGCTCCCATAAATTCATGTGTTGAAATGCTTGGTCCATGCGGAGTGGCACTATTAGGAGGTGTGGCCTTGATGGAGTAGGTGTGGCCTTGTTGGAGGAAGAGTGTCACACTGGGGGTAGGATTTGAGGTCATCTAGTGCTCAAGCTCCGTCCAATATAGAACAGTCTCTCTTCTGCGGCCAGTGGGTCAAGATGTAGAACTCACAGCTCCTCCAGCACCATGTCTGCCTGCACACTGCCATGCTTCCTGCCATGATGATAATGGCCTAAACCTCTGAAATTGTAAGCCAGCTCCAATTAAATGTTTGCCTTTATAAGAGTTGCCATGGTCATGTTGTCCCTTCACAGCAATGAAACCCTAACTTAGTTAAGTAGTTACATATCTTCAGCTCTGTGCCAAATTTTAGTAAATGCTCAGGGACAATTCATGAGCAGTATATTGTTATATGGTGACGGAATTTGTGTTTGCATTTATCAACAGAAAGAGAAAATATTTTTCAGACAAAATTTTCTCCTTAATAGCAAACATTTACTATTTTCAGGAATCAATTTAGCAACAAAAATATGTTCTTTACATACAAAAATGCAAGACAGAAGTTTTGTAAAACTGCTTACCAGTGGGGAAATATATTGTGTTATGTTTTTTTTTAATGATGTAAGAAAAGGAGAGCAATCTAGGATGGATAGACGGATGAATGGGTGGGTAGGTGGATGGAGGGAGATAGTGATGAATAGATGAATAGATAATTTCAAGGAGTTGTTTCATTGGATGATTAGTACAACTGTGGGAGCTAGTAAGTTTGTATTCTATGGACCAGGCTGGAAGTCTGGAGACTCAGGGAAGACTTGGTGTTACATGTTTGTAGCAGAATTTCTTTTTCCCCATGGAACTACAGCCTCACAGTCTTTTCACTTAGGCCCTTCTTCAGCTGATGGCTCCTCCATCATTCAGTCCTGTCTAGTGACTGAATGTTATTTCAAAAGTGCCATAAAACAAACATCTAGACAGGTGGTTGACCAAAAACTATACCCCATTTCCTAAACAACTTTATACATAATCACATATACCAAGAGATATTGTAAATGCTTTATTTTTCTCATATGAGGACATGATATTGAGAGCTGTTCCCAAGCCTTTTTTGCTTTTTCTGAACTCTCGCTGGCTGGCCCAAACTCCTCTCCAAGCTGACTAATTTAAACTGGCTTCTCTTGCTTCTGACTGAATTGCTCTGTCTGTCCTTACTGGGTTTCACAGTAGGACCCTGTCTCAAAGTGAACAAACAAAACTAAAGCAGGCTGGAGATGCATGCTATGCTTACAATCCTGGCATTGTAGAGGGTGCAGAGGCAGGAGGATCAGGAGTTCAAGGACATCCTAGACTGCAGAATAAACTGGAGGGCAGTCTGGTTTACATAAAACTAAGATAAAAGAGGAACACTTTTGCTAGGAAAAAACTGACTAATGCATTTTGGAAGGATTACCGAATCAGAGATGAGGCCAGTCTGTCACAGCTTTTTCTCTCTCTCTCTCTGTCTTTTTTATTTTTTAAGGCTGTTTGAGACAAAGTCTCTCTGCTTAGCCCTGGCTGTCCTGGAACTCACTATGTAGACCAGGATGGCCTCAAATTTACAGAGATCCATCTTCCTCTACTGGGCTTAAAAGCATGTGCCACCACGACCGGCTCACATGGATTGAACTTTCCTTTCTATAAACCCTCTTCAGATGAATTCATGTCCTGGATGTATAGAACATGAAATCTGCTAACTGAACATTTACTGGAAATCACAAATTTATGTTTGTGTATGTATGTGTGTTCAGGTGCAAGTGAAGGCAAGTTTGATAGTGGGTGTCTTCCTTGTGCTCTCCACAGAACCTGGAGTTTGCCATTTCAACCAGACTGTCTGGCCAACAAGTCCCAGTGGTCCTGCCTCTGCCTCCCCAGTGTGGCAAAACTAATTCTAGCAATACGTTAAAATCTTCTGGATCCTTCTCATTCTCTGGCTCAGTCTGTCTTCACCTGTGTCTAGCTTGTTCTCTCTGCAACCTGTCTCTGTAAAACTGTCCTGGTTAAAAAACAAAACAAACAAACAAACAAACAAACAAACAAAAAAACCCAACTCTTGGTCCAAAACCTCTTTTTCCCTGTGCTGCTCTTAAGTAGCCTCTCTTTCCTGTCCCGTTTTCATGAGAGTTGGGTGTATCCTATTTCTGACTCATTCTGTCAAATCTTTCTCTGATTTGTCACTTTGTCTGCCCCTCAATTAAATGTCACTTTCAAATAAGGCTGCTTTCTTCTATAAACTAACCTTACCCTCAATGTTTGGGATTAAAGGTGTATAGTAAGAACATGTCTGTATTCCAGTCAGATCATACTGTAATCCAGAGTGTGTCTGCTTTCCAACAGAATCACATAAACCTACAAGGTCTTTGGATGTGATCCCTTGCCACAGCAGCCATGTTGTTGGATTAAAATTCCTCTTTAAGGTATAAATGTACTTGGCTGGTATGACTGTCCTTGAACTCACTCTGTAGTCCAGGCTGGCCTCAAAGTCACAGAGATGTGCCTGCCTCTGCCTCCTGAGTGCTGGGATTAAGGGTGTGTGCTGCCACTACCTGGCAGTTTATCTTATTCTTGATTTTGATCTCTTTCTTTCTTGCTTGCTTGCTTCTTTTGTTCTTTTTGTTATTTGAAAGAGGGTTTTTCTGTATAGCCTTGGCTGTCCTGGATTTACTTTGTAGACCAGGCTGGTCCACCTGCCTTTGCCTCCCTGAGTGCTGGGATTATAGTTGTGTGTCATCGTGCCTGTCTAGATTTTTTCCCTTTCCAAATATAATTCTTCTTTTAATTCTAACCTTTTAAACTGTAAATACCTGGGAATCTTCAAAGCCTAGGAAGTAAGAAGCTTTTCAACCTACTCTCGCCTTCATCAAGGTATTCCACCAATGACTGGTGTTCCCTATAAGATGAACCTTGTGAGTAACTGTGTGGAAACAACACACAGTACAATGCTGGCCAAGTAGCATCGCTGCCTTAAAAAAGGGACAATTAGAGTTAAATTCCGAAAAAAATCCAAAGCTTTATTTATATTGTTAAGACACAAATTGTTATGCAGGGTCAAATGCCATGTTGACTGAGCTAACCCATGAAAGAGACAGACAATTTGACAAAGAATTTTATCCACATTTACCTTGGCATCCAAAACCATGGCTTTATCACACAAGGCAGTACAAGATATTGAAGCCTGGTTCATTGGCATTTAAAGAATCTGTCTTTTTTGCCTGAAAGGATGAACTTATCTAATTCATCTGAATACTTGTGAGTCTCTACTTCAGCCTTGGACTTTCTATAGTCTAGAGTTCTATATTTCCTTTACAGTCTTCAGTTTCTCCCCTAAGATACCGACACACTAGAGTTATTTTTTAATAACAGTAAAATGTTACAATGCCATGACATCTAGAAGTTAATTAAATTTGAGGTCTGTGAATTTTCAACTAGTCAGTTAAAGTAATATTCCCCCCCCCTTTTTTATACTGAAACTAATGTGCATGGAAAAACTGGGTATTTATTAACAATCTATTACCTTCCACCCTGAGGACAAAGCTATGGACAAGGAATATATGCCATGACTTTATAAATTTAAATAAATTTACTGAAAATGTTTTGCTTGACTTTTAAAGAAACCCCCAGAATTCACATGGCTCTATTAGCCTTCCTCTCTAGTTCCTTTAGCCAACATCTTTCCTGTAGACATTTCTCCCTAAAACAGTTGCTTCCCCTCTGGATTCAGTGCCATAACAATAATGACTATAGTAGATGCCTCTGCCAATATCACTAGTTGCTACTTGTCATGGCCATGGACTCTGGAGCGTAAGGCTTTGTGTGCTTGACTTTTTTCAGCAGTTACAGCTGACACAGTTCTCTCACCGCCTTCCTAGCTGAAGGAGGATCCAGGGACACTCTAGCATCTCCAGGCTGTCAGCTGTCTTGAAATTAAAGGTGTGCTTCTTTGCGTTTTTAATCATATTTTGATTAATATAAAAATTTCCAAACAGTGGAGAACAGTTAAAGAATAATTCAATAAATATTCAATTACCATTTAGCAACCTATATTTGGCAATTGAAATGTTGGCTGTACTCTATCATCTATCTTACTTAATTATCCTTTACCTGTTCACCTAAATGTACATTCATCCATTTATCCATCTATCTCTTTAAATTGTTACTTTAAGATATTATAATTGCATCATTTCCCCTTCCTTTTCTTTCCTCCAAATCCTCCCAAATACCCCTCCTTTTTTAAATGCATAGCCTCTTTTTCCATGACTTGTTGTTATGTACATATATGTAACACACAGGTGATATCCTAAATACGTAAATACAACCTGACTAATCTGTATGCTGTTATTTGTATGAATATGTTTTCAGAGCTAACCATTTGGTTTGGATACCCAATGGGTGTGCTCATCCCTGAGGCAGACTGTCCTGGCTCAGCATTCGGCAGTTGCCTGTGTTCTTTGTGTCGGGTTGAGCCCTCATAAGTGTTCCTCCTCATAGTCACGGGTCTGCGGTTCTCCTTTTTGTTCAGGTCACATTGACACAGTCCTGCTATGTGCAGCTTCTGACATTCCCAGAAGAATACACAATCTTGCAGGAAACTCCTGCTTACTCTGACTCTTAAATCTCTCTGCCCCCACTTCTCTAATGTTTACCTACCTTTCTATAAAGATTTATTTTATGTTTTATTGTGTGAATCATGTGTTGTTTATGAGCATAAGCATTTGAGTGCAAGAGACTACAGAGTCTAGAAGAGGGCTTTAGAATTCCCAGAGTTGGAGGTACAGACAGTTGTGAGCTATCCGATGTGGGTGCTGGGAACCGATTCTGGTCCTCAACAAGAGCAATACCAGCTCTGTAACAGCTGAACCAACTCTCCAGTCCTGTGTCTGTCTATCTGCCTTGTTTGTTTACCGGACAATTTGAAACAGCATACTACAGAAAGAGACTTAGGTTAGCATAATCATAACGCTTTCTATGATTTAGAAAATGAAGACCATTTGATAACATGACCATGAAGCAAAACAACAGTGTTAGGTTCTTCCCCTAAGCTCAATGACCTTCCTAGCCTTGGGCTTTTGACCAAGCTTACAGAACCCTAAATTAGTTTATTTCTGTGGAATATACCTCAGATCCCATCAGAAAGCTGTTGGCTACCACCTTAAGAATCATGCAGTATTAAACTAGAGGGTATGCAGGTCATTTAATTTTTCTAACCTCGTAGCTTGCATAGCACCTTCTAGCATCTGCTTCAGCCCTAGCTTGATTTTTCTATTGTCTGTGACCAAAGTGTGCAGTGTATCCAGCAATAACATCTTACCAACAAGTTATAGAAGGCAACCAAAACAGTGGCAAAGACTGTACTGTTTGAGGACACTTCCTGGCCAAGAACTCATACAGAGATATCCCATATTTGGTATTGGGAATTTTGCTTCATAACCAATGGCTTCTAGGAAAAAACAGTATCCATCTATGGAGGATAGCTTAGTTCAAATATTTTGTTTCAGATTACATTTTAATGTGTGTGTGTATGTGTTATATTTTCTAAAGTGTGTGTTTCTCTCTGTGTGTATCCCCTCCTATCCAAAATTAGATCTCTGGAACTAAGTTAAGTCATCTGGAATGAATATGTCTCCCACTTACGTAAAATCAATGTTTCTCTCACAGTTATGTGCAAGAATAGGCTAGAGTAATTTGTTTTCATTCCTAGATTGATGTGAAAGCTTCATGAATAACAAAGGGATCAAAATCAGGCTTCTTACATTATTCTATGGAAACTGAAGCTGAAGAGCAAGCCGGGGTTTTGTGTGGCCTGAAGGGCAAGCAGTTTGGGGGGGGGAGGTTACTTTAAGAAAAAGGAGCTAGAAGGCATTGGTGCCCTTCAGGGGTCTAAGACTTGACCTTGCTGAACTTTAGGGTAAGGATGCCTCCTCTGGAACGGAACATTTTTATTTAAATCTCGGCAGCATGTTGTCTTTGTCACTGCCAAACTTGAGCTTGTTAAAGACTATGTTGTGCAGAGTACTTGTTCCTTTTGGCTCCAAGTTATTTGTAAATCATACAGTTTCATCTGTAACCATCAAAGTCACTGGGGAGGTGATGTGCAAAGGGATTGAAGACTTTACTGAGTCAGTTTTATTGAAATATTTGTCACAGAGGGAAGGGATCCTTTACTTCTTTTTCTGGTTAGCTTCTTTTTTTTTTTTTTTTTTTTTTAGTAAAAGTGAAGATTAGGAAATCCACCAGACATCATCTACTAAGCATCTTCTTATGCCACGTAAAGGAAGGGTTCTTTTATCTGCATTGCCCAGTATCAGATGTTGGAAATTCACTCAATCATTACAAAATACTTGCCAATTTTAAAACTACATTTGAAACATTTCTCTAAATTCTAATAATAGTCAGACATCACTGGGCTGTGTGATTTGATCCTAATGGAAATCGTAATTATTTAATCTGAGATCAACTTGCTTTGGCTATGTGTCTCACAATTCCCTTAATTAAGAAATCAAATATGACTAAAATAACAAGGGTATCATGGGAGTTAATTATTCTTTCACTCCTAGTCCCCTACTGGGATAAAATAATCTTCTAAAGGTTATTTTTTACAGTATAAAATATTTTAAAATTACAAGAAAAATTAATTGAAACTATTAAGATGCAACTATAAAAGTTATACTGAAGTTATGTTAATGAAGAATGGATATTTAAAGATACAATTTCAAGAGCCTAGACTGAACATAGTGGTACATGACTTTAATTCAAGCATGCAGGAGGTAGAGGCAGGAGGATTACCACAAGTTCAAGGCCAGCCTAGACTAAACAGTGAAGCCCTATCTATCTGATTAAAAAAAAATCTTGTATTTTCATTATTGTGTGGTATAGTATACAAGACCATAGTTAAAATCTCAATTTCCTGATTAATCTCTCCTTCCAGTAACTATGTAACTTTTGATTTGATGTGTAGAGTTCTCTATGAGTTTAAGGAACCCTTAACTCTCTTCTATTCATTATAACCTGCTTTAACATGAATAATTCAGAATGTTTGTTGCTTTTGATTTTGTGAGTTAATGCCTCTCTTTATAGTCCTGGCTGTCCTAGAACTTGCTCTGTAGACCAAGCTGGCCTTGAACTCACAGAGATCCGACTCCCTTCACTTTCTGAGTGCTGGAACTAAAGGTGTAGACTACCATGCCTAGCCCAAGAGCATAAATTCTCTCTCCTTTTTTTAAAGGACTATAAAACTATTTATTAACCATTGTTCATCATTATTTACAATAAGAAAATATATAGTTGGATAACATTCTGATACTACAAAGTTCCTTTTCTGGCTCATTAACCCAGAACCAAACACTGAAAAGGTTGGTCCTGCCAATAAGGAATGCGTCAGGGTAAAGAAAAAGCATGCAAGTCATTAATTGACATTAGCAAATTTTGTTTGCTCACTATGTCAGCAGGTCATAAACTGCCAACATCTCTAACCATGACCCCATTTCCACAGCAAACAAAGCCCATGAATCATAACCTTTTAGTACAGATTTCTATGTTCTAAAAAGGAATGGTTCACCAGAGGAACCTTTGCACATTCTGGCTGACTAAGAACTTGCTCTGTAGACCAGGCTGGCCTCTAAATCAGAGACCCATCTGCCTCAAGAGCGCTGGGGTTAACAGCATGCTCTACCACACCTCTGCTTCAGTCTTGTCATGAAATCATATTACTCCTTTGTCCAATTCCATTTTCTGAAGGGGGAGTTGGTATGGACAAAAGTTTGTAAATAAACTACTGTGTTTATGTGATAACACATAAATTCTGGTGGTTGTTTTTAAACTAGCCAATAAAAACTGTCCAATAAATTATAGAATCTGCTTGATTTGAAAGGTTACAGTTTCAGGAAAATGTTCACAGTGATGGAATCTCATCAACTTTGTTTTCATTTTTAATTCTTTTGAGTATTAAAAAATAAGACAAAACAAAAAGCAGTTACCTAAGTGTTTTATGCATACACAGCATGCTTTCAAACAAAAAACCATGAATGGCTCAGTTGGTAAAGCAGCAGAACTGAAGTCCAGAGTTTAGGCATTCAAAACCCAAACTTAGATTCTTCATCATACTCCTGACCTGTCACTTCTTACTTTAGACAGGGTCTTTACCTAACTTCACCTGTGATGAAGGAACAATCTCGGGGATTTTTAAAATGATCACTGTATTAGATAATGTACGATGTGGTGACATATAACTAAGTCACTCAGCACAAAGATTGTCAGGAAATTAATGGCTCTTCTAGAGTTGGAAATTATTATAACATTTTATTATTTTAATTTCTAGACATAGATCAAATTGCCAAGGTTATACGTGCCATAAAATGCCCTCCAATTTTGAACAGATGCATAAATTTTAGCAGCACGTCATTGTTTCAGTGAACTGGATAGTCAGCACCATTATGGGTGCTACCTGAAGTGATGCTCATCTTTGGGAATTTTTTCATAGTCATTACAGATTTATATTAGTTTTATAAAATGTTTAATCATTTTTTTTCCCTACAGAGTGTATCTATATTACATATGTACATATAGCATCGCCATTTTTCTTGGCACCTAAATTTGGCCATTCAAGCACAAAACAATTTTGCTAAATTTTACTAAAGTTCATTTTCAAAAAAGATTTATTGGTGCTGAATTGGCTGCGGTGAGAACAGGGCCAGGTGGCTGAACCAAAACTGCCCATCTGTCTGTACCGTAACCTTCACTGCTTTTAAGAATTAGCCTCAGAGGTACTGTCTCAGCTTCCCTACATGACTTCTCTTGGAAGTCTCTTCTTTGAGCTGATGCAGTACAGCCTGGAGAATAGAAGCCTACATGATCAGGAGTCGCTTATTAGCGTGGAATAAGACTGAAAAATAGTGTCTTCTTGTTGGCTTCATAAAAAGCACACCTAGTACTTCCACTTTTGCTGTGACAAGCCATACAATCTCAGGGCTGCTGAAAGCAAGTGATATTTCTTACAGCCTGGCAGGTTGACGGTACTGGGTCAGAATAGACTCAGCTGTGATCCTGTTTTACATACACATTCACTCAGAGACCCAGGTTTATGGAAACCACTCCACAGGGTATGCTGTGCTTTGTGACGGGAAGGATAGACTCTCCCGTCTATCCTTATCTATTCTTATCCTTATAGAGTAAGAATGAAGCAAACAACGCCATTCACAGCCTCCCTTTTGGTTTCCTACCTCACTGTCCTTCCACACTGCTGTACAGCTCAAAGAAGTCACAAGGCTGATCTTGGAATCAGTGCTGAAAGGGCCATGCTTCATGCGCAAGAATTCAGGGCTCAAGGCGAAGATGAGTAATCGGGGGCACAGAATGCAATCATTTATATTTGAAGACATTTGACCTTCAAAAGCCCCAAGTCACACTCAGATCATTAGATCTTTCCAGGTAAAAGATCAGAGTCATAGAAATTTTAGCACTTTTAGAGATAAAAGGCTAAAGAGACTATCATAAGTTGCTTCATTTTACAAGTGTGCCCTAAAAGTATTGAGTAACTATTACCCATGACTAGAGTCTGTCAGTAGAAAAGAAGGATGACAGATCCAGATTACGGTTCTCTACAATTAAGGCATTACTGTTTCCCACTGGTTAATTATATATCCCAGACTCGATGTTCTCTGAGAATTAAAAAAAAAAAAAAAAAGTGAAAAATTTCAATACACTCTAGCCAAGTTAAAAGGTCCTCGGAATATGTACTCATTCCAATTCAGTTCCACCAAAATTAATTGACCATTTAAAGTGAGTTAGCTTCTGCTTGAAGTTCTGCAAGTGAAAAATCCACACTGAACCCACACCTCTGAAAGAACAGGAAAACAAGATCGGAAAAGTAGAGTTTGTAGTCCCACGACTATCAGGTTATATAAAATAAATATTATTAAAAATAGTTCATACTAACATCAGGTACCACAGTGCCTGAAATAAATACATTAAAAAAACCAACCAGAAGGTCTGATAATTATTTACTAGTATTTGAAGACTTGGGTTTTTCTTTGATTGTTTGTTTTGAGGGTGCATTTAGCCAAAATGCTCAGTAAGTCGCATTGCTCATACTCAATTTAGAAAATAAGAAGTGTCTGTGTGACCATAAGCAATATTTGCAAATAAATCACAACACTGATTATACATGAAGAAATAATTCTCTCTAATTTTTATCTCTGTTTTAATAATAAAAATCATTTTCCAAGAACTTCAATGTTCCTATAGAAGAATAATCATACCACTTTAAGCTTGATTTTTCATATTCTTGGCATAAATAATTACAAATATTTTTTCAAACTTTTAAAAAGTAATTATCTGAGTTGTCTGGTAACACAGAAAACAGCCAGTATTAGGTTGCTACTTGGATAGCACACTTAGAAAAAAAAATATATGAATATGGGACCTAGCATGGGTGTGAAGGATAGATGTAAACTGTAAATGTATCGGATTAGCCTGGATTATAAAGAAAATTCAGAAAGCTAAATAATAGCTTGTTCCTTATTTTTCATAGTATTTAATTAATACTTTGAGAATTTCTTTTTTTTATTAATTACAGTTTATTCACTTTTCATCCCCCCTGTAGCTCCCTCCCTCCTTCCCTCCCAATCCTACTCTTCCTCCCCCTTCTCCAGGCGTGCCCCTCCTCAAGTCCACTGATAGGGGAGGTCTTCCTCCCCTTCCTTCTGATCCTAGTCTATTAGGTTTCATCAGGAGTGGCTGCATTGTCTTCCTCTGTGGCCTGATAAGGCTCCCCACCTCAGGGGGAGGTGATCAAAGAGCAAGCCAATCAGTTCATGTCAGAAAGAGTCCCTGTTCCCATTACTATGAAACCCACTTAGACACTGAGCTGCCATGGGCTACATCTGTGCAGGGGTTCTAGGTTATCTCCATGAATGATTCTTGGTTGGAGTAACAGTCTCAGAAAAGGCCCCTGTGCCCAGATTTTTTGGTTCTGTTGCTCTCCTTGTGGAGCTCCTGTCCTTTCCAGGTCTTACTATCTCCCACTTTCATAAGATTGCCTGCACTCTACCCAAAGTTTGGCTATAAGTCTCAGCATCTGTTTGATGCCCTGTAGGGCAGAGCCTTTCAGAGGCCCTATGTGGTAGGCTCCTGTCCTGTTCCCTGTTTTCTTCCTCTTCTGATGTCCATCCTGTTTGCCTTTCTGAGTGGAGATTGAACATCTTAGCCAGGGTCCTCCTTCTTGATTAGTTTCTTTAGGTGTACAGATTTTAGTCTGTTTATCCTTTATTATATGTCTAATATCCACTTATGAATGAATATATACCCTGTTTCTGGGATACTTCATTCAGGATATTTTCATGTGATGTATTTTTTCCCTTAACTTTCTCCAGCTCTGATCCTAACTGCTCTCAGATCCACCCTCCTATCTCTCCACCCAACCCAACTCACATCCTTCTTTTTAAATAACCCATCTTCTGTTTACACACTTATGGGGTGGAGCCATCCATTGGAGCATGGTCTACACACTTAGGACCACACCCTTCTAATAAACCTAGTCACACTGCCACAGCAGCCATCGACCGTCAAGAACCTCAGTTAGGATGGAGGCTCCTGGGCCCCTCCCTGATCCATGCTAGAATGTTGACTGGCTTGATCTTGTGTAGATCTTGTAAGGCAACCACAGCTGTTGTGAGTTCATGAATGCTGTGGCCCTGCCAAGTCCAGGAGGTAGTATTTCATTCAAGTTCTTCACGGCCCTTATGCTCTCTTTCCTCTCTCCTGGGATGGTCCTTGAGCTTTCGATGGCTGGAGAATAGTGTAGGCACTCCATGTGTGTCTTAGTGCTCCAGTCACATGCATTGTTCTCTGCATATTGGTCAGTTGTGAGTTTCTGCATTAACTACCACCCACTGAACCAAGAAACTCTTCTGATGAGGTCTGAGAGCTTCACTAATGTGTGGATGTAGGAACCCAAGTTTAGAGGACACTTTGATATTGTGCCCATTTACAAGTTAGCATGTTCATCCCTGGTACTTGCATGTGCTTCTTCCTCTGGATCAGGCCTTATATCCAATCAGAAAGCAGTTTATAACTCCATAACATTCATGCTACCACTGAACGCATGGGCATATAATTATTGTGGTCTACAGGTTTCACAGCGGGGTCAGACTATGTGTAGATGACTTTCCTCGTCTGGTACTATGAAAGCTAGCCAGCAGAGAAGAATTTTCTTCATCAGTACCAACTTCATTTTCCCTTGTCCTGTGACCAAAGTTTGTGGTGCCTTCAGCAACAGGGACTTAGCATCGAGTTTTAGTGGGTACCATGAGCAGTAGCAGTAGCCACTATTGTCTAGAGCTTTTTTTCAGGGCATCATAGCTAACAGCTCAAGGGAAGGTATTCCATACCTGGCACTGGGCTTTTTATTTGGCAAGCTATGGCTTCTAGAAGGAGCATTATCCCCTGTGTAAGGTAACTGCAATGAAGCTACTTCGTGTGAATATAAATGCACATATATGCATGAAGGAAGCTTGTTGAGTGGGTTTCCATCCAAGCTTTTCAAACATCCTTAGTGTTCATTATCCCTCCCCCAAACCTCCTCTGCCTTCTTCTCTATTCTTCTTCCCACTTAAACCTCTCTCTCGAGGTAATTGGTATTTAATTGTTAGCCTCTACAACAAACCAGGAACTGAGATCACCAAAGAAACTTCAGAGAATGAATGGGTAAGATATATTTAGAAAACCTTAAAAATAGCAGCTTCTGGGGCTGGAGAGGATGAAGAGATGGCTCAGTGGTTAAGTGCATTGAGGACTCTCACTGAGAACCAGGGTTTGGTTCCCAGAAGCCATGTCAAGTGGTTTGTAATTATCTTTAACTCCAGTTTTAGGGAATCAATCAATGAACATCCTCATCTGGCTTCCACAGGCATATAGCCATGTGCATACACATTCAGACAGACAAACAGACGAATAAACACACACACACACACAGAGTAATTTTTTTTTTCAGTAAAGTAAAAACAGCTTCATTTCATGCATGTCCTAATGTCTTTGCCTGGCTCATGTCCCTTTGTACGTCATACCCTTTAGATCTTAGTTTCAGTTTTGTTTTCTGGAATGGGCTTTTCCTTCACCCCCAGGTCTGGGCTAAGACTGATGGCTGCACATGGCACTGAGAACTTGATTTGTGATAGTATTCCACAGCAGGGCTGCCTTCTTATCTAGTACCTCCTGTGTTCCTTTGGGCACCATGTCAGCTCTCATGCATGGGAAGAAAGGACTTCACCTCTGATCCGCAGCTTCCACAGTTTTATCAGCTGTTGTGTTCATGGCATCTGGCCAAATTCCTGGCTGTATTTAGATATCCCACATATTTGTTGACTGAATAAAATATAACGGAGTAGATCTCTCTCTTTCTCACTTTCTCTGTCTCTCTCTCCCTCCCTTCCTCCTTCTCTCTTTCCCCACTCTCTCTCTCTCTTTCTCTTTCTCTGTTTGTGTGTCTACATGTATGGTAGAAATTAGGAATTGTCCTCTAAGAGAATTATAATGTATTAAATTTGCTATATTAAAAACTGCTGTAGTGCCTGGATATAATCCCAGTTCTTTGGTAAGCGAAGTGAGAAAATTCTGAGTTTGAATCCAGCCTGGACTACATAGCAAGAGCCTCCTTAAAATCAAAAATAAAACTGCTATACAAGTAGAATTTAAAAACCCACTGAACTTAAGAGAATTCAAAGACCTTATTAAATATGAACACATAATGAATTAAACATATCACTTAAAATTGTGGTGTTAAGAGAGTATGGAAATGTATGGGTTTTAATAGACTTCAAGAACTTTAATTCAGTATGAAAAATAATAATTTATAAATTTAAACATGTCAAAAGAAGAATAAGTATCAGGTAAATAATATTGAGAATACTTACTACTTTCAGAAAGTAAAATAAATTATATTAAATCAAGGAGCTAAGTTCAATTTTGGCTTTCATATGACAAAAGATTTTTAATAAGATATACATCTATTATTAAAACTTGGGAAAATTAAGTTCTGGCATCTAGTACCTAGTATTGTTTAGTTAAGAAAAACATTTTGTTAAGTACTGTGGTTAGAAACTGAGTTCTTATTTTCTGAAGTGTGTTAGGATCTTTAAACCAGTAAGATTTCTCAAACTCTTGCTCTCAATTAGAAATTCCGCACACAGGGATTGATCCTGTCAACTAATTTACAAGTTACCTTAGACATGAAGGGATTTTACATTGTCTTCTTGTTTATCTGCTGTAACGCTGGGGCCCCTGGCATTCTGGGCAACCATGCTATCACTGTGCCAAACCCAAGTCCCTGTGAGACTTACTAAATAAACATTTAATTTCAGTTGTGGGGGAAAATTGTTAGACATTGGGCACATGACGGCAAAGAAGCACTGAGGCACTTACATCTCTGGGGACTCTCTAACAGTGACGGCTAATATTTAAGATTTGAGTTTTAAGGTACTTTCCACATGGTTTTCCCGTGTAGTTTTTTTGTTTTCTTCTGAGCATCCAGAAAAGAAAGTCAGTATCATGATTTCATTAAAAAAAGAGAGGGTTTGTGGTTCTTCATCAAGGTCATTCAGCCCATTACATAATATTAACCATGGTGCAGGGGTAGATATAACGCACAGTACATAATTCAAAGTGATAAAAAGTTGACAATAATCGTAGAAAGTTGAGAAAGTTAAACTGCATTTTAATGAATGTTATCATATTAAAAATGAGTTTCTACAAAATTTTCATGGCATGGAGAATATAATGTTACATAAATATATGAACTGAATACGAATCTCAGCACATATAAACAAATACACTTTATTGTTAAAATATTATACATAAATATGTGTGATAGACATGTGTACATAAATATACTTATATTCATTTAACATTTGCATTCCTTACTATATTTCAAGTTAATGTGGTGGTTCTTAGTTGATTTAGCATAGAGCATTTACTCCCATATCCGTTATACCTAGGATAGATTAGATTACACTGCTTTTAAATAAATTTTAATTGGGTGAATGAGTGAATGGAAAAAAGTATAATAGACAGTTGTCACCCCTCTTCTGTGGTTTCGATTTTAGTGGTTCAAAAATGTTAAATGCAAGTCTCTAGAAATCAACAAATTCAAAGTTTTAAATTGTGTATCATACTGAGCAATGCAATGAAATTTCATGTCATCCCACTCCAAATCCTGCCCCGGATGTGAATCATCCTTTGTCTACTGTATCCATGCCGTGTCGCTGCCCACCTGTGAGTCACTCAGTAGCCATCGGAGTTACTAATTCTCGTAGATTAGCTAAGCATCTGTTCACCTAACCGCATGCAGCAGCCTGACGCTGGGTCGCAGTGCCTACACCCCTCACTTTAATGCACCTCAGTACCTCACATGGGCCCACTAGTGCAAGACAGGAGGAAGGACAGCGTGATAAAACACTTTTGAAAAAATAACCGCTTTCTCATTCATTACAGCATGTTCTTATGCTGTGTGCAGTGCCTTACCGTAGTGCGCCATTAACGGCGTTCCGTTTCAGAGTTACTCCTGTTGATATTTTACTGTGTTTAATCTGCACACTGAAGTTCATTACATTAGTATGTGTAGGAAAAACATTGATACAGCGTTTGAAACAACCTACGGTTTCGGGTATCTACCAGAGAGATTAAGATTCCTTCTGCAGATAATAGGGACTGACATCAAAATGCTAGCCCTAACTTTCTCTAAACCCTGACATTGTGACTTATTTTCTTTGTTATAATTTTCAATATTTACAAAATTCCTCACAGTAAACACATATAAATTTAATTAATTCATATTTTTAAAGAATGAAGCAGGTTCTAAAAGAAACAAATGTTTAAACAGAGTTAGTATCTCTCTGCTTTAAATAGCAGAAGCATCAATCTGCGAGAAGATAGGAAGCTGATATTCCAAGGTTTTTGTTACACATGTGTTACCTGGCATACCAGTTATCAATTTATATATCAATTTATAGCTGCAGATTTTTACCTGTTGGGAGCTCTGCAAATATGGAGATGAGCCCTTTAAGATTTCCCTTTGCCAGGCTGAATGAAGTTAGGCTTTGTCAGTTGAAGGCAAGGAAGAATGGGTTTTCCTTCCTGGCTCTGCTGTGCTTCCTCAGTGAACAGTTACTGGACCACTCTGTAGCCAGCAGCCTCCAGTTTTCCCAGCAACCATTCTAGGAAGTTTCATGTGGAGAGCCTTCAGCAAGATACCTCCCTGTAAATAGCTTTCCCTGGCACTATAGAGAGATCTTCAGCAAGTTTTAGAAGGCTCATATTCAGCAACTTCAGCACCGTCTATTCCATGCTTCCTGGCTGCATCCTTGGTCTGTAATATCCTACTTGTCAGGGGAACAGCTTCAGAAATCTAGCTCAGTCCTGGGGCAGCTTCTCATACCAGCTATTTCCATATTTTAAGGGCTCCCTTTGCTTCTCGCTAGTCAGTCCCTCCATCTTCTAATCATGTTACAGTTAACAATTCTTTTGGTGAAGTGGAGGAGTGGTGTCTTCCTGTGTATATAGCTTTGATTGGCCTAGATCTTACTTTGGAGACCAAGCTGGCCTTGAACTCATGGAAAATTTTTTCTTCTCTGCCTTCAAAGTACTAGCATTACAGGTGTGTGTCATCTCCATATAACTAATAATTCCTGCTGAAATTACAGTATTGTTTCTATATTTCTTATGTCTCAATGCACCTGAACTGTATGAACCTTCACAATTTTTATTCTTTTGTCAAGAAAAAGTGAAAGACACAGGTAAAGCGATGCAAGGAATGTTTGTCCCATAGGTCAAGAATCATAATTATTCAAATATGGAAAGGAGATACAGTCTCTTAAAGCATATAAAATTCCAAACAAATGAGCAAGTACGAACTGTAAGCTGAGTAAATATCTCTTAAGCAGGAACAGAGGAAAGGTAAAGTATCAAGTAAAAATTCACCCCTCCAATGGCAAATAGCACGAAAGACGAGCTATTAGCAAACAAGATATTGGTGCCTGAAGACAAAGCCATGAATGTAAATGAGAAATGAAATCTGAGTCTCTACACAGAGGCTACCAAATAGAAAACAAATCCAGAAGAAGTCAGCTCCTTGTTTTGCAGGGCACTGGTGTTTATCTGTTTCTGAGTATAATTTACTCAAGTTAGAATGACTCACCTTTTCATTAAAGGACAATTCAAAAGTCACAAAAATGACATGCTAAATCTATACCTTTCTTAAGGAATAGTTTTTGCCAAAAGCACAAAATTAATGCAGATCTGAAATATGTAAGTGCCTTGATGGAAAAACTAAGACAATAATTCTAGCGGTATCTCAACCTGCATTTACCGGTCATGAAGCCTGAACCACATTTACCTTAGTTAACAGGAGTCACTGTGACAGTTTAATGTTTCCTTGGTTAATGCCTCACTGTCTTGGTTTAAAATGGAAGAATCAAAGAAATGGGTGCTTTTTTAAAAAAAGATTTTGAGATAAAACTAAAGCAAATTATACACATGCAATATTTAGCATATTATATTGATAAATATATTATATTGAGTAAACACTAAATATTCACAACATACAGTTAGTTACTAGTAGTAATATAACAAAGGTCAACTTGACTTTTAGTTTCATCACACATTATTTGTTTGTTCAAAATGTCCTTGAACCTCTTTCTATTAAGAAGTTACTGGTCTAGTTGTTGAAGGTACAATGTTTCTCTACCCAAAAATTGTTGTGAAATGTTAACAAAAAAATCCCCTGAATATTTTTTTCTGTCAATTGTCTCATCCCTTAGGCTTCCCGTCTTTGTACAGTTGATTTTACAATCTAAATCCACTGTCTAACCTCATTCACAGAAATAATGTGGATTCATAGCTTAGCACCTTAGGACTCAAGATCTTTTCAGTATTCTGTGAATTAGCATCTTAGCCCAATGTTGTGATAATAATGATAAGTGTTTCTTTTGGATATTCATCCTAATTATAGCTAAACAGCTCGCTGAACGAATGCTTACTGCACGCCAGACACTGCGCATAGATCATCTCACTCCAGGCTCACCATGGGGACACTAAGACACAATGAAGTTCAGTATCACATAAGAAAAGACACAAATTATGAACCCATATTGTTCGTTGTAGGACCTCTGTACCATATTTATGATTCCTCATGTATCCAAAATCACAAAGAAACCTTCCCTCCCCCGTCAATACAACATCTGGAAAAACCCAAGAAACTGTATTTGAGTATTGGGTTTACAGTTGTGTGCCACTATGTCTCCTGGAAGTGGTGAGATTTGTTTAGAAAAACAATTAGGTTCTAATGGGGAGAAGGAGAGGACCCCACAGAACAGATCTACTGAGAGCTGGTACTAGGAGCCAAAGAAGACAGCAATGAGCAAGTGTTATCAAGGGAATGTTATTGTGTAAAGGAAATAGAAGGGACAGAAGCTAAAGCCATAAGCTATGAGACTGTTCTGGCTTAGGGGTAAAGGAAGCTAAGTAAAGGAAAACTAATAAGAATAGTCAAGAATTTGTAATGTTGAGTACAAGAGATCAAAAGAGTTGTACACTGTGCCCTGAGATCCTAGCAGTGGAGATGAAATTGGGCAAGAAAGTAGGAAGTATTACAAACATGGTGATAGCTTTCATGTGTTCTGATATGGCTCAAGTAACTTGTTTTCCGAGTAGGAAGTGACAGTCAACATCAACAGTGACAGTCGCTTGCCGTGTGGCCTCCATGTGTCAGGATCTTCATGGACAATGGGTACACTTACTTCCCTCCATAACTGATTACATTGGGAATGTTTCTGTTTAAAGACAGGAAACTGAGGCTGAAGCGAGCTAAGAAGCTCACACAGGTGTTCACAGATAAAAATGGAGCAAATTCAGAATTGTATCCACTTATATTGGACCATGAAGACCATGCTGTGCATGTTACCAAATCTTCTCTCATTGTACATTTTACAGTGGAGGAGAGCGGGGTGGGGATGAGATAAGGATTATGGTTAGGAGAAAAGTAGCCTGGCTTTGAGCCCATTTTTGTGCACACTTTACAGAAGAGGGCACATTCCTGTTTGGCAATGAGTCAGCTTAAATTTAAATTATACCATGAATCAAGCTATAATGTAAAACCTATCATTCATATGACTGCATTGTGAAGAGCATTCTAAAGAATGACTAAGACTATTATTTATTATGTATCATAGATTGTTACTAGAAAATTTGGGAGGTGAAAAATGCTGGATATTTAGGAGAAATGGCTTCTAAATATACCATAAAAAGCTTAAGGAACCAATATACAAAAATATATCACCACATAATTGATAATTCAAAACTATTTATTTATTAATATGCATACATGTGAGATAGGCAGACAGATGATAGATAGACAGATAATAGATCAATAAATAGGTAGTTGATAGATATTTAAGATAGATAATAGATAGAGGATAGATAGGTAGATAGATGATAGATAGATAGATAGATAGATAGATAGATAGATAGATAGATAGATGATAGATAGATGTATATGATAATATATATGTCACAGTACGCAGGTAGAGGTCAGAGGACAATTTTCAGGAGTCAGTTTTCTCTTACCATGGAATCCAGGGATAGAACTCAGGTCATACAGGCTTGCACAGAGTCTCATGGGCTCAACTTATTCTTTCAAGTGAATAATTAATGAATTTGTGAGATCACTCTTCAAGGTTCCTATAAATGGTATGTTTTTGTGTGATAAATATAGCAACCCAAAATATCTTGGTTTCTTAAGACTGTGTCCTTTTATATTCTATGCAATATGGATTACCCAGGATTCAAGTTTAGACAGAACCTGGAAGTGTCAGTGTGAAGTTCAAACCCAGGACCATTTGATGTTAGAACTTGGTTTTTAATATTGCAGGTTGAAATGCTAAATCCCTCCATAGCTCTCGAAATTAAAATTAAACATTAAAAATATTTGCTGGTAAGTTCAGGAGGAATTGAGAACAGTACTTAATGAAAATTTAGCATTTAATTATTAAAGACATTCATAAAAAATGGTCAGTTATTTACTATGTAGTGGAAACAGGCCCTGTTTGAGAAAGTTGTCTCTTTTTTTGGTAAAGATTTATTTGTTTTATGTGCATTGGTGTTTTGCCTGCATGTATGTCTATGTGAGGATGTCACATACTCTGGACCTGGAGTTAGACTGTTGTGAGCTGCCATGTAGGTGCTGGAAACTGAACAAGGGTCCTCTGGAAGAGCAGCCAGTGCTCTTAACCCCTGAGTCATCTCTCCAGGCCCCAAGAAAGTTATTTTAACACCTGAAAGACTTATCTTACAATCCTGCTTCTTAGGAAGGGGCCAGTTTTCCTCCATTGTGAGGACTGTGTTAACTCAGCAGTATTGACTTCACTGACTGCCTCTCCACAGGCTTAGAAGTCAGAGAGCATCAGAATTTTTCCAAATGCTTGTTTTTAAAGATTTCAACATGAGAATGAAACAGTTCCTGGTGATTTTGATGACTCACACACCTCAAATGCTGTAAGGGGACACATTACTCCTGAAATAAAACAAAATTGCTTTGGAGAAAGAAACACCTGAGATGCGGTTCCAAATATTAGGTTTGGAACAATAGCTGTTAAGAGAGACCAGAAACAAAGTCAGAAAAAAATGGCCACAGCCCAGTGCATGTAGGAAGACCTGGGTGTGGTTGATCCCCTTTTCTGTGACTACCAAGCCTGGGTGAAAACAGACTTCTCTGGATGCCACAGTTTCTAAAGGCTCTTTAGAGATGTTTACTTTTAAATCAAATTATGCATTCATATGATTTAAAGCACCAGATTTTAGAAGTCTTTATTTAAAACCCTGTACTATACAGATATAGCAGAATCCCATTTATTAGGCTAGGAATTAACTTAGCCGGGAAGGAGCTTGCCTTGCTAGCAAAGAACTTCAGTATAATTCCCAGAACTCCAAGTTAAGAAAAAACAAAAGACCTTGAGTGCGCAGGGCATGCTTGTAATCCCAGGCCTGGAGAGGAGACAGGAGGACCAAGCAGCCTAACTTACTTGACCGATGAGAGACCTTATCTATGAAAATAATAAAGTTTAAAGCCCAACCCAAAAAGATATGGAGAGCCTTAAAAGGCATATAAGGTTGTCCTGTGGCCACCGTCATGTGCCTGCACATGCACATACCCCATTGGCACCATTACCTGCATCCGAGTGCACCTATTCCCAGACAAGTAAATAAAAATAGACCCAAATCATCTTGTCTCTTTCTCCTATAGAAAAATTACTCTTGTAAATTTCCATTCTTCAAACTTTTGTTGTAAGTTTTATGAGGGCAGCTTCTTTTGTTCTATCTCCTCTCTGAGACATGGATCTCTTCATTTGATTTGTGTTCTAGAGATCAGGGTTTCACTAGGTTTAATAATTTGGTGTCAATTTTTAAGTAATAGTATTTATTCTTTTTGAAGCATTATTTTCTCGGAAGTGTTCATAGTACACGTTTTTCATTGCTTAAAAAAATTAAGCTAATCAAGAAGGAGGACCCTGAGTAAGATGATCAATCCTCACTCAGAAAGGCAAACAAGATGGACACAAGAGGGAGAAAACAGGGAACAGGACAGCAGCCTATCACAGAAGGCCTCTGAAAGACTGTACCCAGTAGCGTATCAAAACATATCCTGAGATTCAGAGCCAAACTATGGACAGAGTACAGGAATCTTATGAAAGAAGTGGGAGATAAAAAGACCTGGAAGGGACAGGAGCTCCACAAGGAGAGCAACAGAACCAAAATATCTGGGCACAGGGGCCTTTTCAGAGACAGATACTCCAACCAAGGACCATGCATGGAGATAACTTAGAACCCTGCACAGAAATAGCCCATGGCACCTCAGTGTCCAAGAGGGTTCCCCAGTAATAGGAAGAAGGACTGTCTCTGACATGAATTCATGGTCTGGCTCTTTGATCACCTCCACCTGGGAGGGAGTAGCCTTACCAGTCCACAGAGGAAGACAAAGAAGCCAGTCCTGATGAGACCTGATAGACTAGAGTCAGATGGAAGTGGAAGAGGACCTCCTCTATCATTAGACTGGGGGAGGGACATAGGAGAAGAAGAGGGATGGAGGGTGGGATTGGGAGCAAATGGTGGAGGGGCTACAGGGGAGACACAAAGTGAATAAACTAATTAATACAAATAAAATTAAAATTAAAAAATTAAATTAAAAAATTATATAGTGCATACAACTTGCAATGTTACTATTTTAAAGTTCATAATTCAGAGACTTTTAGCACTTTTCAAATCATTGCATAACTGCCATCACTGTATATCTCAAGAGCATGATCTACATCTGTTTGACTGGTGAGTCTGTTGGCTTGAAGTGCTACTCAAGTCCTCTGTTTTGTATAACCCTTCTCTGTTTTAGTCTACTGTTTTGTCCTTGTTCTGTTTGCTCTTGATATGATAATCTTTGAAGACAAAGGCAGCTTAGAGGAGAGTGAATTTATTTTAGCTCACAGTTCCAGGTCATCATGCATTGCTGCAGGAAGTCAAGGTGACAGAAAATTGAAGCAGCGAGTCACAGCCAGTCAAGAACCAAGGGAGACTGACTGTACTCATGTTTGTGCTCAGCTTGCCTTCTCCACTCACACAGTTCAGAATCTCTGCCTGGGGAATGGCGCCACCCACAGTGAGCGAGCCTTCCAGACCCAGTGCACATAATCGAGACCATCCCACACAAACACTTCCACAGCCCAGCCTCATCTAGGCAGTGTTTCCTTTGTGACTCTCTTCAGGTGATTCTACATCATGTCAGCAATGGCTAAAACTAACCATCACAGCCTTGACTTTTAATTTTGTTTTATACATTTTGGAACCTCTTGGTTGTTCACATATATGTTTATAATTGTCATGCCTTGATAGTACATAATATACAATGTTCTTTTAATAATATATAATAGACAATGTTCTCTGACTTTTCCAACATTTTGACATGCTGTATCTCACCTGATGTGGGCAGAGCCTGATATGGTTGCTGTTTGTGTAGCTTATCTTTTTCCATACTTTAAACTTTTGTTTAGATTTGAAGTTGGGCTTAGATAAACGGCATAAAAGTTGGATCTTTTTTAAAACTACTTTACAATATGTCTCTTTTAACTGCAGGCTGTAACTTATTTATAGGTAATACAACGGCTGATAAAAAAGAACCTACTTGTTTTGCTATTTGTTTTCTGTGTCATAATAACTTTTTCTTTCTTAATGCCTCTTCTACTATATTTTCTTGTTTTCTTGTAATCAAATTAATTTCATTTTTGAAATTCATTTAAATTTTCTTCTTTTTTTTTTGTTCAGTTTTTACCTGTTTTTTTAAAGTAGGTATCATGGAAATTACTGTTTTATAAATTTAAATTTATAAGGAATCTAGTTTGAGCTCATGCCAACTAGTGTTAATCCTGTGTAGAGTCTGTGTGAGTCTATTACTGTTTGTAGGGTTGTCCCAAATTAAACCTCTGTACATTATTTGTCCACTATAGCAGGTTTATTTTTTTTAATGATTCACTGTTTCAATTTGATGTTCTTTTTTTTTCATCAATTACACTTTATTCATTCTGCATCCCCCCATAAGCCCCTCCCTCCTCCCCTCCCAATCCCACCCTCCCTCCTCCCTCTGCTTGCATGCCACTCCCCAAGTCCACTAATAGGGGAGGTTCTCCTCTCCTTTCTGATCTTAGTCTGTCAGTTCACATCAAAAGTGGCTGCATTGTCCTCTACTATGGCCTGGTAAGGCTGCTCCCCCCTCAGGGGGAGATGATCAAAGAGCAGGCCAATCAGATTATGTCAGAGGCAGTCTCTCTTCACATTACTATGTAACCCACTTGGACTCTGAACTACCCTGGGCTATATCTGTGCAGGGGTTCTGGGTTATCTCCATGAATAGTCCTTGGTTGGAGTATGAGTCTCTGGGAAGTTCCCTGTGTTCAAATTTTCTTGTTCTCTTGCTCTCCTTGTGGAGACCCTGTCCTCTCCAGCTCTTGCTATTTCCCAGTTCTTACCTAAAATTCCATTCACTCTGCCCAACAGTTGCCCATCAGGCTCAGCATCTGCTTTGATAGTCTGTAGGGCAGAGGCTTTCAGAGGCCCTCTGTGGTAGGTTTCTAGGTTGTTTCCTGTTTTCTTCTTCTTCTGATGTCCATCCTCTTTGCCTTTCCGGATGGGGATTGGACATTTTAGTTAGGGTCCTCTCTCTTGCTTAGTTTCTTTAGATGCACAGGTTTTAGTGGGTTTGTCCTATGTTGTATGTCTATATGAGTGAGTATATACCATGTGTGTCTTTTTGCTTCTGGGACAACTCACTCAGGATGATCCTTTACAGGTCCCACCATTTACCTGCAAATTTCATGATTTCCTTATTTTTCATTGCTGAGTAATATTCCATTGTGTAGATGTACCACAATTTCTGCATCCATTCTTCAGTTGAGGGGCATCTGGGTTGTTTCCAGCTTCTGGCTATTACAAATAAAGCTGCTACAAACATGGTTGAGCAAATGTCCTTTTTGTGTACTTGAGCCTCTTTTGGATATATGCCCAGGAGTGGTATGGCTGGATCTTGAGGAAGCGCTATTCCTAGTTGTCTGAGAAAGTGCCAGATTGATTCCCAGAGTGGTTGTACAAGTTTACATTCCCACCAGCAGTGGAGAAGGGTTCCCCTTTCTCCACAACCTCTCCAGCATGTGTTGTCACTTGAGTTTTTTATCTTGGCCATTCTCATGGGTGTAAGGTGAAATCTCAGGGTTGTTTTGATTTGCATTTCCCTAATGGCTAGTGAGGTTGAGCATTTCTTTAAGTGCTTCTCTGCCATTCTGTATTCCTCTACAGAGAATTCTCTGTTTAGCTCTGTTCCCCATTTTTTAAGTGGATTACTTGGTTTGCTGCTTTTCAGCTTCTTTAGTTCTTTATATATACTGGATATGAGTCCTCTGTCAGATAAAGGGTTGGTGAAGATTCTTTCCCAATCTGTAGGTGGTTGCTTTGTTTTGATGACGGTGTCCTTTGCTTTGCAGAAGCTTTTCAGTTTCATGAGGTCCCATTTATTGATTGTTGCTCTTAGAGCCTGTGCTGTTGGTGTTCTGTTCAGGAAGTTTTCTCCTGTGCCAATGAGTTCTAGGGTCTTCCCCACTTTTTGTTCTAATGGATTTAATGTGTCTGGTTTTATGTTGAGGTCTTTGATCCACTTGGACTTCAGTTTTGTGCAGGGTGATAAGTATGGATCTATTTTCATTTTTCTACATGTAGACATCCAGTTGGACGAGCACCATTTGTTGAAGATGCTATCTTTTTTCCATTGAATGGTTTTGGCGTCTTTGTCAAAGATCAGGTGTCCATAAGTGTGCGGGTTTATTTCTGGGTCCTCTGTTCGGTTCCATTGATCCACCATTCTGTTTCTATGCCAGTACCATGCAGTTTTTAAAACTGTTGCTCTATAGTACAACTTAAGATCAGGGATGGAGATACCTCCAGAAGATCTTTTATTGTAGAGGATTGTTTTAGCAATTCTGGGTTTCTTGTTATTCCATATAAAGTTGAGAATTTTTCTTTCCAGGTCTGTAAAGAATTGTGTTGGTAATTTGATGGGCATTGCATTGAATCTGTAGATTGCTTTTGGTCAGATGGCCATTTTTACTATGTAAATCTTGCCAAGCCATGAGCATGGGAGATCTTTCCATCTTCTGATATCTTCTTCTAATTCTTTCTTCAGAGATTTGAAATTTTTTTCATACAAGTCTTTGACTTCCTTGGTTAGCGTTACTTCGAGGTACCTTATGTCATTTGTGGCTATTGTGAAGGGTGTTGTTTCCCTAATTTCTTTCTCAGCCCTTTTGTCTTTTGTATACAGGAGGGCTACTGATTTTTTAGAGTTAATTTTGTATCTGGCCACTTTGCTGAAGGTGTTTATCAGCTGTAGGAGTTCCCTGGTAGAGTTTTTGGAGTCACTCACGTATACTATTATATCATCTGCAAATAGTGATAATTTGACTTCTTCCTTTCCAATCTGTATCCCCTTGATCTCCTTCAACTGTCTTTTTGCTCTAGCAAGGACTCCCAGCACTATGTTGAAGAGATATGGAGAGAGTGGGCAGCCTTGTCTTGTCCCTGATTTTAGTGGGATTGCTTTAAGTTTCCGTTTAGTTTGATGTTGGCTATAGGCTTGCTGTATATCGCCTTTACTATGTTTAGATATGTGCCTTGTATAATTATAGCTTGTTAACTTTTCTTCAATTATATGGGGAAAGAAGAAATGCAGAAATCAATATTTTTATTTTAATAATTAATAAATTACATTTATTTTATTTACTTAATATCATTAATATTTTTTCAATCGTTTTATTAAGTTATTCATCTAGTGAATCTAATGTCTAGAATTTCCTAACAACCTGTCATGTTCTTTCCCTCCTGTGAATAAATACATTTTTGTGTATCTTGAATACCTAGTAACTCGTTGTTTAACACTCAGCATCCTTAAGGTTTAACTTTACTTGTTAGTATGTATCTGTGGCATACACACCTGTGTGATGGTAGGTTTTTACTGCTGGTTGTTTATGTGTTTAGCTGTTCTAGTGACTTTTCAGAACGATTTTCTAAGCAGTTGTTATTTTTTGTTTATCGCTGCTGGAACCTCTTCCTCATTTAGTGATCAGGTGAGGATCTGATGGAAGTTTCGTGAATGTGGGAGAGAGCACAGAGTCCCCTGGATTTGCAGCTGGGCTCTCTGTACATTAGGGCCAACCCTGCACTGGTTACGCTGGACAACAGTTCACAGCTCAGCCTTCGGCTTTAGTTTCTGTTTGCACAGTCTGCGTCAGTTGAAGAGGAGTATTAGGCTCTTTGCTGGTCATTTCCGGTCATGTGCCTTGTTCATATGGCCATCTAGATAACTAGAAACGTAAACTTTTCCCTCCGTCTGCCAATTTTCCTATTTTCCCCCAATATCTGACTTCCCAGCCTTCCCTATCAAGTGTTTTGGTTTGTTATTTTTCTCAATTATATATCTTTTCTTTCTTTCTTTCTTTTTTTTTTTTTTTTTTTGAAAAAGACTTTGTAGCCCAGGCTGGACTTGAACTTGTGACCCTCCTCTCTTAGATCACAAGTGCTGAAATCACAGACCTGCACCTAGATTACTCTAAATATAGTTTTTGCAGAAACTTCCTCATGCTACTTCTGTACCCTGAGCTAGGGCTGAGTGACGTAAATGAACATAAGAGCTTTGTGGGGCATTTTAAAGAGTCTCTTTGCAGATACCCAAAGCAAGAACCATAATTTCATGGTAAATAAAGCCAACTTCACTCTTCCAGTCCTAAAACTCATACTGGGAGCATAAGATACTTTCTTGGGACTTTTATATATATATTATTTTTTGAGCCAGGAATGGAAGAAATGGATGCTAGGAAATGAAAATGCGAAAATATCACCTACTAAGTTTCAAGCCCATTTTTCATGAGTGAGTTTGATTACTAAAAACCTTTGATTCTTTTCCAGAGTTAAAAATAAAGTAATGGGGTTTTTGTTTTTTAGGCCATTAGGCCTTCTAGTTTCCATGGAGAAGAAAACGTCTTTGTGGCTCCTGACTTCTTATAATACCTCTGGTTTCTTTGGCTTTTTTGTATTTGTGGTTCTTGATCTTCAAACATCTCATATGTTTCATACTTAACTACTTAAGGAATGCACTTCTGTAGCTTATGACTATGTATATATGCGAGCTTTACCTTGCTCTCTGTCTCTTTCTTTCTCTGTGTGTGTGAAAATATAAAGCAAAGGTTTCTAAGTATTTATGTAATTAATGATATCCTAAACAGCACTGTAGAGATTAGATTGCAATAAACATAGCCGTGAGACTGATAGTAAATTGAATACCTTAGAAAGGAAATTAAAATTGAGTTATGTAACATATGGAGGGTGCAGTCTAAGAGGGATCCTAAAAACGTCAAGAGTCCAAACAAAGGGAAACCATAATCAGAATGTATTGTATGAAAAAGTAAATTTATTTTCAATAAGAATAAATATATATTTTTTAAAAATGTCAAGAGCCCAATTTTACAGACCTTTTGTAATTCCTAGGGCATTCATACCCAGTTTAAAATGGGTTGAAGACAGGTGCAAAGAAGGTTAAAAGCAAATATGAACTAATTTTATGAAGGTTATCCATCAAAAAGGCTTTTTGAAAATAGCATTTTGTCTGGCCTACCCTACTAGGTACCGACTCCAGAATTAGGTTCAGTTCTGCAGGTGATGCCAGCTACTCTTTTTCTTTTAATGGTCTGTATACCCTTTCAAGGATTTGAGTTTCTGGATAAAAATGAAAAGTGACCCACATCCCTGCTCTCTTCATTGTCCTCCCCATCTCTACCTTAGGAAGCCACAGTCACGATTCTCCCAATTCTCTGTGCAACCCAAGTCCTCCGGTTTAACCTTCATAAAGGTGACTTCCTCCTCTTCAAGATGAAAGCTTTGGATGGAAAACACCCATCTCTAAAACTCTTTTGATTCTCCAGGTTCTGTGGTTCTTTCTGACCCAGCTTAGAATCTTTATAGTCTCCCATTCCCTTCATCTATAGTAAGCTATAGTAAACTATCTCCTAAACTACATGAACATTATTTATCCTGTTCCTCTAAACACAGGGTTGAACCCATTTCTTAACCTCTTCTGTCCTTTTGATAGGACAACTGCCTGTGCCAGCATTACCCTGTATCTCTTCTTGTTGACGGACTGTTCCTCTTGGCAGGGGCTGGAGGGAGGAGTGATTTCTCAGGACCCCAGTTCTTGCCCAGTGACTGTTCAGACCCATCTACTGAGTGACTGGCACACTATGAATGTGCCAGCACCTCATCTAGTGACACTGCCAAGCACCTGTGCAAAAACGTGAGTTAGGATAAGCTCATCCCAGTCCTTAAGTTCTGCTTAAGCCACTCTTTTTTTTTAACTTTTATTAATTATACTTTATTCACTTTCTATCCCCCTATAAACCCCTTCCTCCTCCCCTCCCCAATCCCATATTCCCTCCCCCTTCTTCATACATGCCCCTCCCCAAGTCCAAAGATAGGGGAGGTCCCCCTCTCCTTCCTTCTGATCTAGGTCTATCAGATCTCATCAGGAGTGGCTGCATTGTCATCCTCCGAGGGCTGGTAAGGCTGCTCCCCCTCTCAGGAGGGCGTGATCAAAGAGCAGGCCAATCAGTTCATGTCAGAGACAGTCCCTCTTCCTATTATTATGGAAGCTACATGGACACTGAACTGCCCTGGGCTGCATCTGTGCAGGGGTTCTAGGTTATCTCCATACCTGGTGCTGGGTTGGAGTATGAGTCTCTGGGAAGACCCCTGTGTTCAAATTTTCTGGTTCTGTTGCTCTCCTTGTGGAGTTTCTGTCCTCTCTAGATCTTACTATTTCCCACTTCTCTCATAAGATTCCATGCACTCTGCCCAACAGTTGGCCATAAATCACAGCATCTGCTTTGATACCCTGCAGGGCAGAGCCTTTCAGAGGCCCTCTGTGGCAGGTTCCTAACTTGTTTCCTGTTTTCTTCTTTTTCTAATGTCCATCCTCTTTGCCTTTCGGGATAGGGATAGAGTGTTTTAGTCAGGGTCCTCTCTCTTGATTAGTTTCTTTAGATGTACAGATTTTATTAGGTTTATCCTATGTTATATGTCTATATGAGTGAGTATATACTGTGTGTATGTTTCTGCTTCTGGGACAGCTCACTCACGATGATCCTTTCCATTTCCCACCATTTACCTGCAAATTTCGTGATTTCCTTATTTTTCATTGCAGAGTAATATTCCATTGTGTAGATATACACAATTTCTGCATCCATTCTTCAGTTGAGGGGCATCTGGGCTGTTCCTAGCTTTTGGTTATTACAAATAAAGCTGCTATAAACATGGTTGAGCAAATTTCCTTATTGTTTATTTGAGCATATTTTGGATATATGCCTAGAAATGGTATGGCTGGATCTTGAGGAAGTGCATTCCTAGTTGTCTGAGACAGCGCCAGATTGATTTCCAGAGTGGTTGTACAAGTTTACATTCCCACCAGCAGTGGAGGAGGGTTCCCCTTTCTCCACAATCTCTCCAGCATGTGTTGTCACTTGAGTTTTTGATCTTGGCCATTCTGATGGGTGTAAGGTGAAATCTCAGAGTCGTTTTGATTTGCATTTCCCTAATGGCTAATGACATTGAGCATTTCTTTAAGAGTTTCTCTGCCATTCGATATTCCTCTACAGAGAGTTCTCTGTTTAGCTCTGTTCCCCATTTTTTTTTTACAAGAGGAGAAAGAGGGAGAGCTTTATTGTGACACTTTGGTATTATTTTTTTTCTTTCAAAGGTAAGCCAATGTTTAAAATAAAATCATTTCTTTAAGCATGACAAAGATAAAAGTCTTGGTATAGCTGGATAATCATATTTCTACTGTTTTTCTTTTTTTTCTTACAATTATTATTATTATTATTCATTTTGTATCCCCCCTCCCTCCCTCCTTCCCTCCCGATCCCATCCTTCCTCCCCTTTCTGCATGCATGCCCCTCCCCAAGTCCACTAATAGGGGAGGTCTTCCTCTCCTTCTTTCTGATCTTAGACTATCAGTTTTCATCAGAAGTGGCTGCATTGTCACCTTCTGTGGCCTGGTAAGGCTGCTTCCCCCTCAGGGGGAGGTGATCAAAGAGCAGGCCAGTCAGATTATGTCAGAGGCAGTCCCTCTTCTCATTACTATGTAACCCACTCGGACACTAAACTGCCATGGGCTACATCTGTGCAGGGGTTCTAGGTTATCTCTATGAATAGTCCTTGGTTGGAGTATGAGTCTCTGGGAAGTTCCCTTGTGTTCAAATTTTCTTGTTCTGTTGCTCTCCTTGTGGAGTTCCTGTCCTCTCCAGCTCTTGCTATTTCCCACTTCTTACATAAAATTCCCCATTTTTTAATTGGATTACTTGGTTTGCTGCTTTTCAGCTTCTTTAGTTCTTTATATATACTGGATATTAGCCCTCTGTTAAATATAGGGTTGGTGAAGATATTTTCCCAGTCTGTAGGCTGTCGCTTTGTTTTGATGACAGTGTCCTTTGCTTTACAGAAGCTTTTCAGTTTCATGAGGTCCCATTTATTGATTGTTGCTCTTAGAGCCTGTGCTGTTGGTGTTCTGTTCAGGAAGTTGTCTCCTGTACCAATGAGTTCTAAGGTCTTCCCCACTTTTTGTTCTAATGGATTTAATGTGTCTGGTTTTATGTTGAGGTCTTTGATCCACTTGGACTTTAGTTTTTTGCAGGGTGATAAGTATGGATCTATTTGCATTTTTCTACATGTAGACATCCAGTTAAACCAGCACCATTTGTTGAAGATGCTATCTTTTTTCCATTGTATGGTTTTGGCATCTTTGTCAAAGATTAGGTGTCCATAAATGTGTGGGTTTATTTCTGGGTCTTCTGTTTGGTTCCATTGATCCACCATTCTGTTTCTATGCCAGTCACTATTTGTAGATGATATGATAGTATACCTGAGTGACCCCAAAAATTCTACCAGAGAACTCCTACAGGTAATAAACATCTTCAGCACAGTGGCTGGATACAAAATTAATTCAGAAAATCAGTAGCCCTCCTGTATACAAAAGACAAAAGGGCCGAGAAAGAAATTAGGGAAACAACACCCTTCACAATAGCCACAAATGACATAAAGTACCTTGGTGTAACCCTAACCAAGCAAAACAAAGACTTGTATGAAAAAAATTTCCAGTCTCTGAAGAAAGAATTAGAAGAAGATATCAGAAGATGGAAAGATCTCTCATGCTCATGGCTTGGCAGGATTAACATAGTAAAAATGCCCATCCTACCAAAAGCAATCTACAGATTCAATGCAATTCCCATCAAATTGCCAATATAATTCTTTACAGTCCTTGAAAAAAAAATTCTCAACTTCATTTGGCATAACAAGAAACCCAGAATTGCTAAAACAATTCTCTACAATAAAAGATCTTCTGGAGGTATCTCCATCCCTGATCTCAAGCTGTACTATAGAGCAATAGTAATTAAGCCACTCTTAAAGTTATTAGAATTCAGAGTTCTGAACATGGAACTTTCCAGGTTGTCCATTTTCAGAATTGGAAGGAACATGGTTCATAACCACAGTCAACAAATGTCAAAATAAGTAATTCCATTTGTTTTTTTTTTAAAGAAATTAGCTTAAAATGTTCTTCTTCTTTTTAAGCCATTTGAAAACGCAGTGATTACCATAAGAAAAATGTGGCCTATTTACAAGGTAATTATAAGGTTATAAAATTGACAACAAAATTAGTGTTCTTGGTTGTTTTTAAAAATCATGTTAGCACTTCCACAGCATACTAGATAAATCTCTTTCTCATTGCTTACTGCCGATTAAAACATTAATATATCTCCAATATAAAGAGTGTGATCGTTATGCAAATATTATTTGTAAGGAAAAAAAAACACTGTGGATGGAAAATCGCCTCTAAGGAAAGTAGATAAAGGGTTTATGTGGCTTTATGTGGTTGTTTTCAGTTGTAATCTTTAAAACTACTGGTGGCAAGAGATTATTTTTTTTAAACAGCTAGGGTTTAACTACAGGAAATCAAAATCTATGGCTGTAAATGTTTTTCTTTGTCAGACTCTAATGATTTTATAAGATTTTTTTTTGTAAGGATCTAGTATGAATCATTTCAAACTCATTTTAATATAGCATACCTATAATTTTTAGAATTTGTAGATTCCCCCAAACTAAGAATCTCTTACTGTGTGTCAGCTATGACACAAGGCTTGTGGAAATGCTAGTGCAAATACCTTTAGTCTCAGAATGTTCATTATGGGACTGGAGCAATTATGATCCAGTGGCATGAGTGCTGGACACTGGGGCATGGGAAATACATTTGTCAGGGGCAGGGAGACCTTCTCAGAGACGGTAAATGAGACTAGACAGGCATGTCAACAAAGAAGAGAAAGAAGGAAAGGAATTAATGCTGGCCTAGGCAGTCCCACACATACATGCAGACATGCAAGCACACGGTAGTTCCTGTAGGTGTCCAATGCCTAGGGTACACAGAGGAGGAGATGAGACTGCTCAGGGAAACCTCACAAGGTTTATGTGCTTGCTGGGGTAAACAATGCCAGGTTCTGTACCACTTCATAAGCCTCAGTGGCTTAGTGAGATGCAAATATATTTGTTTACATATGAGAGTGAGTGTTAGGCAGGTGCCTTCCCATGTTTGATCTTGTGAACTTGCCTTGCTCCTCCCTGGGATACCGCCTGCTCCCAGTTTCTAATTCATGGTATAAACGCTGCTGAGAGGTCAACTAAACCTGCTGCTTCATATAGTAACCAAGAGGTTATGAGTGATGATTTCAGGAATTCCCTGGAGGGAAAGAACAGAAGATAGATTGAAGTCAATAGAAAGTGAGAAATGCTCCCAACTCTAAAGATCTTGGGTGTAAAGATAATGGTTAAATAATATACAATATTAAACAACAGTTTTTTATTTTTGTTTTTTAATATTTCTTTTTTTATGTATATGAGTGCTCTATCTGCATGTACACCTGCATGCCAGAAGAGGGCACCACATCACATTATAGATGATTGTGAGCCTCCATGTGGTTGCCAGGAATTGAACTAAGGAGCTCTGAGTTAACTGCTGGTTAAGGCTGAAAGCTCTTATTGGGGCTTTCCATAGATAGTGGCAAAGCATCTAAAAAGGATAGGAAAAAAGGAGAGAAAAGGCCACACACACACAATATATTACTTACTTTACATGATGAAGTAAGACAGACTCCAGCAGGTAGGTTCCAACAAGCTTCTTCCTTCAAGCTTCTCTTTCTTTACACATACACACACACAGACACACATACACACGTGCGCGCACAGACATATATACATACATACACTCACATATTGTGTGGATGGAAACGGATTCCAACCTCACCATATATATATGTATATATTTATTTATATATATTTATATTTATCTATACAATATTTATAAATATATCTATTTATATATAATATATTTAAATATATATATTTATCTATTATATATATATATAATAGATAGAACAAACTCTGAAGAGCAAGCTCCAAATCATATTTTTATTCTTTTCCCATAGCTTTTATATCCGAGCAAAATCTTTGAAGCTGTACGAAAATCACAATGTGATTACATTCTATTTATTTTAAGTGAATGATTACAACGAGTATACACAAGAAAAACATGTTCCCCAATACCTTCACACAATAAAATGTTTTATGTATTATGGGTAAAAAACAAATTATTTCCAGATACCTATATACATTTGTAACTTAGCAACTTGTTATAACTTAACGAGGTGAGTAAGCAAGTCAATGCTTCAGCCAGCTTTTCCTTACCAGCTGCAGTTTGTGGTTGCAAAGAATCAATTATCTTAAAAGGTAATGCTATAAAAAGCTTCAAAGAATCACAAACCTAAACCTTTATATACAAACATTTAGCCATTTCTACTTTAAATCTCCAAGGTGCACATCTAGTCATTAATAATTTTAAAAATCAAATCAGGAAACTGAGGGCATAAACAAGTATACAGAAATTATTGTCTCAAGGCACATCAGCCAGTGCTATTCTGGCCTTTTGTCTTTTTTTTTTACCAACCTCAAAAAGTCCCTAACTTTACTATTAAGAGTGTCCTTTTTTCTTAACTTCAAATTTTTCCCTAAGATTTTCTGCATCAGAGCCAATAGCAAAAATCATCTTTACCTAGACTTGCTAAACAATCTATTTTTCCCCAAGATTTTCTATGTCAAAGCCACTAGCAAAAGCATATTTGCCTAACCTTGCTAAAAAGTCTATTTTTCCAAATTCTCTCTAAGGGTAGTGGTCATTACTAGCAATCTACATCTGCAAGTTGCTTTCAAGGGTGATGGTTGAATCATTAAGCTGCTCCAGCAGCAATGCCTGAAAGAGATCACACATTGTCATTGTGAGTGCCAGTGACACTGTCCAGTGAAGGGCTAGAAGCCCCTTAGAGGTTTCCTACAACCCATTTATTATGAGGGACGTCATGACCACAAGGGCAATAAGCAGAGCTATGCTTCCTAACAGCATGAAGTCCTCAGGATACACAGTCTTCCGGGTTGTTCCTCTCTGAAACACCCATCGTGGTTGTGCTAACTGGTGGGGCACAGTCCATGAGTTCTAGAGCTATTTTGCTGTTCCTCCTACATGGTTCCCAACACTGAACCATGGTGCCAATGGAAAACAATGGTTTGAGTAATAATAAAGAATTGTAGATAGGAGGAGACACATCTGAAAGGTTGTTTTATGATATGGCTTTGATTTTGATCATAAGAGAGCTGAGCATGATTATTTGATGAAGAAAAGAATTAGATAAGAGAGGAATGTTTTGGGTATTGAGAAGAGAAGCCAATTAAATGAAGTTCCCAAGGTGAGCAGGGCAGTGAGATATGGAAGAGAGACAAAGGGAACAGCCTTCCACTGGGCCTTTGGCCTAGTCCACTGACCTGTGAAACCCTCAGAGGAAATAAAAATGACATCAGAGCTATTACCTGAAAGTCAAGCACAGTGTTTGAGGTTGAAGTACATGTCTATAAAAACAGACTTCAAATAATTGAGAAATAAGCCGCCTATGCTAAAACTGTTGTGAACCATGAAATACTAAGTCTGTTCTCAAGACAGCCAACTTTTTTTCCCACTGGACATGATTTTTGATTATCTTTAATGTGTTTGAATAGTCATTTTTTTTTGTTAACAGCCTTGTAAGATACAAACGCAAGTTAATATGTTTGTAATTATTACCTTGAAATAAATAATAATCCAAATCTTTGGAAGGTTTGAAAAGATGTATTAGATATGGGTTGAATAATTTTGGGTTTTATTTCACCTGTAAGTAGACAGAAAATGATTATAATTTTCATTTGACAAAAAGTAGGGCACTTTGAATTTTTTTGCGTTTGATTTAAAACATGTTAAAAACAAATGGGAGCATTATTTTTTAAATATTTTATAAAGTCTGAGAATTTCATCCTCCCAGACCCACTCCCACTCTCTACCCCTCACCCCGAGTGTTGTAACCACTTTTTAAAGATTTAATGATGTATCTACTCCAAATTGTGCAGCCCTGGGTCTGCACCAAAACATGGCCAAACAACTAGGAGCCAGCTGTCCCTCCTCTAGAAGCCACCAACTCTCCACAGCTCTTCAGCTAGCAGTGGGGGGCTCGTGAACCCCTTCCCACTAATCAAAGCCTACTTAATGTGCATGTTTCATTTGTTTATTTTAAAGTAGCTTTAGGTAAATTTTAGAAGATGTTTTTCTATTCATTAGCACAAAATGTTAACTCACGGGCAATATAAAAAAAGATTGGATTCATGTGCTTTATTTTCATTATACCAAATTATTTTGTTACTTGAACCTTTTTTTGCTTCTCTTGTTGTAGAAATTTGACAATAGTCACAAAGCTGATATTTTTCTGAAGTGTTCGGTTAGACCACTGGTTCTCAACCTTCTTAGTGCTGTGACTTTTTAATACAGTTCCTTATGTTGTGGCGATCCCCAACCATAAATTTATTTTTGTTGTGACTTCATAGCCATAATTTTGCTTCTGTTATGAATTGTGATGTAAATATCTGATGTGCGCCCCAAAGGGGGTTGTGACCCACAGGTTGAGAACCACTGGTGTAGACTGTCTTACCATGATGAGGTTAGTAAAGCTTACCACACTGACCCCTGTTCTAAAACTTCACTTACACTGGCTGTTTTGGAATCTTAGACTTTGTGTAAAGGGAATATCCTGAAAGTCCCAGCTTCCCCTCCTGGAAGCATACTCACATGTATTCATTCACTGAGCATTGAGTTCTGACCTTATCCTCATCCCAAGCCAGTCTCTTCTTTACTGTCTACAATCCATCCACACTGGCTGCCTTTCCATTCTCTGGCCACCTTTTGTCCTCGAGAAGGGCTCGAATTCCGTCCATTTCACCAATCTGCCATAGTCCCTCCTAGACTGTCCCTTACAGAAGCTGACACTCTTCTTATGTGATTGTTTCTGTGACATAAGCTGGTTATCTATCCTTGAGAATTAGCTTCTCATTTAAATGTTCTCTTATTTCCATGTAGCCTTCAAGATGTGTTTAATTAATGCATAATCTTTTCCCTAATGACTCTTCGCCACTACACACTAATCTCCATGAAACCGGGACAATGCATATGATGGACCACAATTATTCCCAGGTCCATGCAAGAATCTCTGTCACAGAGTAGATAATCAATACAGAGGTTTGGGTTAATGAATAATGGTATTTAATGTCTGATAATGAAAATTACCAATTGAGAAAGAACCCTGCCCATGCATTGTCCGTGGTTAGTGTATCAGTCCCTGCAGGGCTCCCAGGGCTCAGTTGTTTTTGCCTTTGTTGGTCTCCTTTTGGAGCTCCTGTCCCCTCAAGGTCTTTCTATCTCCCCCCTTTCATAAAATTCTATGCCCTCTGCCCAAAGATTGGCTATGAGTCTCAGCCTCTGCTTCGATACCTTGATCAGTGGAGTCTTTCAGAGGCCCTCTGTGGTAGGCTCCTGTCCTGTTCCCCTGTTCCCTGTCTTCTGCTTCTATCGCATTGGTCCTTCTGAATGAGGATTGAGCATCTTTCCTAGGGTCTTCCTTGTCGTTTAGCTTCTTTAGGAGTATAGATTTTAGTATGTTTATCCTATATTATATGGCAGCTCAGATGTAGCCTATAGACTCAGTCTCCAAGTGGGTTCCATAGTAAGGGGAGCAGGGACTGTCTCTGTCATGAACCCAGTAGTTGGCTCTCTGATCACCTCCCCCTGGGGGGGGAGCGGCGGTGCAGCCTTACCAGGCCACAGAAGAAGACAATGCAACCAGTCCTGATGAGACCTTATAGGCTAGGGTCAAATAGAAGGAAAGGAGGACCTCCCTCATCAGTGAATTAGGGGAGGGGCACAGAGCGAGAAAAGGGAGGGAAGGTGGGATTGGGAGCAGGTGAGAGAGGGGGCCATAGCTGGGATACAATTTGAATAAATTGTAATAAATGATAATTAAGAAAGAAAAAACTTAACAAATAAATAAACAAACCTACTTTTTATCATAATTAATGTATGCTATGAGTTTTCCAGCTGTGGGTCACTCTACACATGTGGTGCCCATGTTAATACTCAAGAAATTTACTTCTCTGTACTATTTCTATTTCTCCCAAATAAGACATATTTCCTATTTGCAGTCTTTAAGAATTTTTATATATTTATATTTTGATAAATATTAGTATATTTCCTAATAAAATAAATTCTTTTTACAAAAAAAAAAAAGAAGGAGAAGAAGAGGAGGAGGAGGAGGAGAAGAAAGATCCCTGGTTCCTCAGTAGCTCACATTCTTGTAGTTAGAATCATGCAGGGAATTAATCATGAAATGTGATAGTGGTTCAAGAGGTAAATATGAGAACAGAATACAAGAGTTGAGATCTTGATTCCTGCTCTACTGACCTTATTATTAATATAAACATAATCTACCTAAGGCTCAGGTTTCTCATCTGTAAAGTGAAGGTAATTATAGGACCTGCATATGGTAGATACCAAATGTTGGCTACTCAAACTATTCCATTTCTGTTATATCTCATCTTCTTATGAGAGAACCAGAAATGTTAAACAACCTCATTTTCAATCCCCATGAAACTAAGGTTCCATCTGGAACTGGTTCTACTCAGCAAATTTAGAGACCAAAAGGAGCTGGGGAAGGTGTAGCTACAAGTGACAGCATGCTGAAAGGCATGGTTGATTCCTTAGGGACAATTTGAATGAAATGCCACAAATCTAGGCTTAAGTATGCATCGTAAGAGATGAAAACAATGGGTAATTCTCCCAGAATGTCAGGTGCTAAGTGTAGGTATTCTATAAGTTTTAATTCTATGTTTCAGACTATGACACAACAGTTTGGTTCTCTAGTCCCCCAAGATTCTGTGAGCTATCTGATATCTTGATAACTTATTTCTCTTCTACTAGTTAAAGAGGACCCTATGGCCTTGCAACAGTTAAACTGTAGAGGTTAAATTTCAAATAATGTGTTGAAAGAGTTTCTTTAAATGTAGGGTCTGTCTTTCAGATCTAAGCACAAAGACTGTGGCAAAAGGGAGTGATGGTGCAGGGCTATAATACTAATGCTTGGGAGGCTGAGGGATGAGGTTGGGGGGTTTTAGGCCTTTGTTGGAAAATGAGACTCTGTCTGGAAAGAAGGGAGGGAGGAACAAGGAGAGAAGAAAGGGAAGTGAGGGAAGAGAAGAAAAGCAGGAGAGAGAGGCAGTGAGACCACAGCAAATAGAGATGAACAGTCAATGAGGTACTTGGAAAACAACCTAATGTTCTTTTCTCCCATTTTTTATCAATGTCCTTTCTCTAAATTCTTTAAGAAATACATTTCTTTATTGGTTGGTTGGTTATCTCTCTCTCTCTCTCTAGATATCTATAGATATCTCTATATAGATATTTATATATAAATATATATGGATATATCTATTTGTATCTATAGATCCATATAGATCTATCTACAGATCTATATCTATTTATATATCTAAGCACACACATATATATCAATATATAGATAGATATAGATCTATAAATAGATAGATAGACAGATAGATATAGATAGATGGATGTAAAGACAATAACAAAATATTGGTAAAGACTATATAACAAATGTTCACTTCAATTGCAAATTTAAAAATTAATATGTTGAAATAAAATGTAGAATACACTACTAAATGATATTACAAGGAATTTTTCTCTTTATGTTTATCTGTACTCATGTTTATCTGTGATTTCTTAGAAATTAACACATATGATATGAATCTTAAAAAGGCAAGTTGTTTAGCTACTGAGAGCTCTATATCTGTATAATGCATTTTATTTTTATTTCTGAAGTGCTTTAAGTTCATGGAAACACTACATAGCCTTTTCAACAGGCCAACTGAAGATAAGCTATTAACTAGCAGATCTGGGACTAAAATAAAGCTCTTTGGCTTTAGATTTTGTGTGTTCTTGCTTTACCACCTATGGGCAATGATTCATTGATAATGGCTCTCTAAAAAATGAAATAAAGTTTAATTTTCAGAAGCAAATGAAAAATCTTGAACTGGGGCCCAGCTTATACTATTGACTAGTTTTGTAATTTGGGGCAAGTTGATAAATTTTTTTTCAGTTAGTTTCAGACTCTCAAATGAAGAAATAAGATGACCCTGCTATACATAATAAGTAGTGATGAAGGATAAAGAGTAAGACTAGACACCAAAAGATATGGCCAAGCTTTACAAACAGGCTAACATTTCAGTATGCCGAGAACAGAAATCAAGTCATATGGCCTAAGGACCCAGAGAATGAAGCAGAAACTTATTTGGGTAGCAGCAGAAATAAAAATGTTCCATGAAGTGGGAACCAGATCCAGGTTAACTGTAGTAGTCAGGGTCAGAGCCAAAGCAGGGTTCTAAAAATGAAGAGTCAAATGTTTGCAAAGGAGTCTCAGGTTAAGAGGCAACACTCACAGGCTGATTCCTTCCAGATGAAATTAGTTTTTTAGGGAGCAGTATGACAGATTTTTCCCCCTGATCTTGATGAGCTACCCCAAGTAATAACAAAGAATCTACTTACCAAAACGAGGAAGAAATAAAACTACAGAAGCAAAAAAGAAAAATAATTAAAGTTCTCAGAAGTTAAAAAAAAATACATGTTTTCTAAATAGGCCTAACAGTATCAACCTAGAGTAACAAAATTACAAAACTATTGCACTATTGCCCATAGAATAAGTCCACCTGTTGCCAATGAGCTGGTACCGTGGCATGGGAAAACCAGCTCTACCTCTTGTCTGCTGTATGGTGGCATTAGCCAGCTGGAGAGATTTCCTTCTCTCCCTTTTGCCCTTGACACCTCTGGTGGGCAGGAGAGCTGGCTCTGACATGATCATGAGAGCAGGAGAGTTGTCCCTGCCCCTCCCCTGCAATAGCTCTCGTAGGCCCTGAATCTCACCTGCTCAGCACAGTAGAGCTGACCCTGGTGACAGCGGAAGAGTGAGCTGACCCAAGGGTGAGTGTGGGAGAGCTAGCCCCCACAACTTGTCTGCCTTGTGGCAATGTGGGCAAAGGAGAGATGTTCTCCCTCGCCCTTGTCCCTTGAAGCCTAGGCAGGCTAAGAGCTGGTCCTGCCCCTCACCTGCTGCAGGCAGCATTCAGCAGTGCCGCACCTCACCTGGGAAACATAGTATAGCTGGCCCTGAACACGGAGATTCCAGGTAAGCTAACCCCAAGGGTGTGAGCACAGGAGAGCTGGCCCTGCCTCTTGTGTGTTGTGTGGTAGCATGGTGGAGGAAGAGATACTCTCCTTTCCTCCCTCATCCCTCGCACCTAGAGCAGGTGGAGGGCTGGCTCTGGGTGGGGAGAGCGGGAGAACGGCCCATGTCCCTCACTGGCGGCCACACTTGAGAGCGCAGCCCTACAGCTCACCCGGGCAGCAGGGTTGAGCTGCCTGATTTCGGGGTTGCCAGTGAGCTGGCCCCCAAAGGCACGACCTTGGGAGAGCCAGCACGCTGGCCAGATTAGATGCCTCTCAGGCTCAGCTCTAGGGCTTTGAATTGGCCCACCCCAACCTCTACTGCTGGAGTACATGAAGGGGCCTGTCCTACAGATCCAGAACTACAGGGTCCCTATGACACAGGGCAACAACCTGAGATCCCAGAGGAGTCCCAGGGAGGTTTCACTATTGATAGAGTAGCAGAAGCCAGAGGCCTCATACCAGACAGACAAGTCATTGCAATGACCGTTTGAACTCCACCTGAGAGGTAAATATTTGTATACTGAGAGCTTGTAGTTCTGCTAAGGTGTAATATTTTGGTAGTACATATTTAAACAGATTTGAAAGTCTGAATTTTGTTTATGATACATTTTATGCAAGTGTACACATGCATACCTTTTAATGCTTGTTCCCCTTCATTCAAAAGTGGTGGAGATTTGAACACTATTGATCAAGCATGATTTCCATACAAGTATTGTGTGGGCAGCTTCTATTCTGGCTGAATATCTTTACAGAAATAAAAAGCTCAGACAACAATAGGTTCTTTTAAATGTTAAGATTGCAGCATGGCTTTTCCAATCATTCCCTGATGGATCTTGAATTAGAAAGAATACAGTCACGCAGCACCAGAAGGCAAATGGTCACATGGTGCAAATTGATGTACAGGAAACACATATACAGTGCTACTTCCTATCTTTTTCAAGTATATTTTTTTCTTTAGAGGAGAAAATAGCCACTTAGAATTCTGTATTTTGGAAGTGAAGCCAAGCATGATGCTTGACCCAGAATTATAAATATTCTGTAATGTGTAACTGAAACGCTGGGAAGAGCTCTCTAAAGAAATTCTGGAAATGGCACCTGCAATAAATCCCCACGGCTTCAAATCTCATAACAGCTAGTCTGGCATCAGTTGAGGTAGGTGTGACTCAGTGGCAGCAGTACCCATCACACGGCGGCAAAGAAACTGGGAACTAGAAATAGGACTTTGATGTCCCTGTGCCACCAAGAAGTCGGTGATTCTAATAAGCGAAGGCAACACATGGGAGTAAAAGGGCTAAAGGTAAGAAAGGGGGGTTTATCTTGGAGGTTAATAAAGGCAGTAATGATAGCATCTTCCCTAGACAAATAATGATGGCTGTGAAGCAGCCAAACAAGAGGACTAGAGGTCAGTGCCATCACAACATTCCTATTTTGGTTTTGGGTGTCCATCTATAATTGAGATAAGGACCTGCAGTTGGGGCAGCAGGAACATTCTTCCTTGGTGAACTCCCAAACCTTGGGAGTGTCTCACCCAGTGATTGGTGCAGAAGTGAGGCTATATTAAGAGGTGAAAATAGAGGCATTTATAAAGATCTGATTTATGTATAAAATTGTGCCATCCTGAAACGAGTAATGAAACTATGCTTATAATTAGGCACCTGCTTCTTGAATCTAGCTCCTAATTTCTATTCTTGGAGTCATCAGGTTCTATTACCCCTTGCCTAAATGATTGCCATAACCCTCTAACTGGCCTCCTGCCTTCAGGCTCTTCCCTGTCAAAAGCACACTCCTGCTCCCGACTGCCTACTAAGCACACAATGTGAAAGCCAGAATCCTCTGTGATCTCTATCCGAAGCTGCATTTCCAGACCCCATTGCTTCTCTCCACACACTTGATGCTTGAGCCAAATTGGCTAATCACCATTCCCCAAACATCCTCCAGCATAGTGTTTCTAAAGCACAAACAGGATCTGGTTATTGCCCTACTTAAAATGCTTCCCAGCTTCCTTTTATTGCTTCATAGGAATCACCCCAAAGTGCTTGGTCTACAAAAGCTCTGCACCCGGCTTCTGCCAAGCTCTCCCTCCTTATCTCTGACCACCAGATCCCAATCCACCATCCCAAAACCTAAACCTAGCCATCTGGAACTACTTTAAATTATCTGGACAGGTCAACTTGTTTTTGAGGTTTAGTTAAAGCTGTTCTTCTGAGTTATACACCTTTCTTTCTGCTTCTCCCATCATTCTAACAAGGTCCATGCCCAACATGAAAAATAAATAGGAATAGTTTTTTTTTTTCTAAGCTCAAGGTTGTCAGCTTCACAGAAACCTCCTCATTTCAGGAAATTCATTCCTCGTAGGATCTTAGTGCCAGATACATGTTTTTGACGTCAAAACTAACTTTTTTAATTAACCATTTCTTAATATGCCTGTAAACTCCTTAGGGACTGGGACAATGTTCATATATCTTTATGGGCCTAGCAGCTCACACAGTACAGACAAAATTGAGTCCAATACATGAGAGCAACACATCCCCCTCAATCCCAAGGTCTGTGAAGCACTTAATGTGCTAAACGGATATTTGCAGAGAGAATAAAACATGACGGTGCTCCTGATCTATATGCCGTTGCTGAGAAATGCAAAAGTAAAGTCTCTCTCTCTCTCTCTCTCTCTCTCTCTCTCTCTGATGGAGCACTGTGTGTATTGTAAAGCAATGCTTCTCAAACTTTAATGTGCCCTAGAGTCATACATATGTCTCGGGAAAACGGTGCCACTTCAGCACATCTGAGTCACAACAATGATCCTGCATTTCTGACAAGCTCCTCTGAGGCGCCATGGTGCTGGTTCTGCAGAGGCCACTGAGGGAGAGGATTTCACATGGGAGGTTCAGTGAGAGTCAGCACCGCTGAAGGAACCCAGCAAAAGGGTAGGACTACCTACGGGATCCTGCAGCAGTCCCCCCAGCTGCGTGTATATCCACATAAGCTTTAATTGAGCCTGTGCTGCAGGCTGAGTCGTCTCTACTGCCTTTATTTCTCCTTAAATGAGGCCCCAGGGTCAGGCTTTTTCCCTGCTCACTCCCCCAGCATGATTCAGCCTGTGGGATCTTTTTTTTTTCTGTAGACGAGCTCCCCAGATTCCATTTTTAAACTGACCTGAAGCTGTTCTCCTGTCTGCTTCCCATAAATTTAAACCATCTCTGCTTCATTGTTCAAACCCTGGAAATCCAATCTTTCCAGTCTTCAGAAACCTCTCCAGCTGCCTAAATTGTTTTGCCTCCATTTTCATCTCAAACAGCTTTTTGTTTCCCAGTGAGCACACCAGCTTCATCCCTGCAAAGGCCAGTCCCTAAGCAGCCGCTGCTGTGATTGATAAGTGCAGATCCCATTTTGAAAGCCACATTGCTCTCCCTACCCACTTTCAGACCAACATGAAGTGGTCTGGATTTTCAACGGTAGGGTGGCCCAGGAGAACACAGGGGCTTGTACTGTTGACTGATCAAATGTCATGAAGGAAAAGCAAATGCAAGAGAGATGCTGGAGATTTGGCTGCAGCTGTAAGAGCCTAAGAACTCCTGTAACATCATGGAAGCTGCCGGTGCTTTGGTAGTGTGGGTTTATAACTAGAGAAGCCATACAAAGGAGAATTTTGACATTTACTGCTTCCAGTTTACGTTTTCAGCAATAGCTAGCTTCATATTACAGTTCCATCTCTCTTCTTAAAAAAGTTGAACAAATCCAGCAGTGTCCGAATCAATCCAGAAAGCCCCAAGAGCAGCTGATGTCTAAAATACATACAATACTATTTTACAAACACATATAGATAGTAGCATATAGATTGTTAGTTTTATTTTAATTATAATTTAAAATTTATAAAAATTAAGGTATACATTTTTATTGTTTAGGATTATACTAAGTGGCAGTAGAGGATTTTTTTTTAATTTTTGTTTTTGTTTGCTTGTTTCTGTCCAGCAATGTTCAGTAATTTCTTTAAAGAAGAAATTATGTAATTTCTTTAAAGATTTACTTACTTATTTGACGTAGATGATTGCTCTATCTGCATGTGCAACTACATGTCAGAAGAGGGCATCAGATCCTAGTATAGATGGTTGTGAGCCACCATGTGGTTGCTGGGAATTGAACTCAGAACCTATGAACCATCTCTTCAGCCCCCTGCCTATGTATTTTAAACACCTAACAATGATCTTGTTGAAGTCTCTTAATTGATACACTTTCATTTTCTCCCCAACTACATATAACCTAAGCCCCTGAATATCAAGTATCTGACATGCTGTTTAAACTACAAACCTGTCTTCATTAGTTTGGCATGGATGGGATTAAAATCATCTTCATTTTCCTATTGTTTATACGCCTGCACGTGCTTTAGCTGAGTTCAGAGCTCATCCTCATTTCAGAGGAGGCATCAGTTTGAATCAGCTCCTCAAAGCATGAAAGATCAAGCAGCTTTGTGTGTGAACTGGAAATTCCTAAACTTAATTTTCTCAAAATTTCAAACTCAGATATATCAGTATATAGGCAGTGTACCTTTAACATCTGCAGAACACCTGCAGCCGTTAAAAATGCTCTCCTTTTCAACCCAATCTTTCTTAAGCAGGTATAGGCAATCACAGAAGAGAAAGATCTTTGGAGAGGATTGCAACTCTTGCTGTAGAAAACAATCACAGGTTATGGGATTCTAGAGCTGGAATGAACTCGAATTCAGCATATTAATAAAGTGAAATATAATAATTGCCCTCAAATTCAGAAACACTTCAGCCACCGCCTCCACATACATTCTGTCTGGAATTCCTTGCGCCTTTTCTAGTGACTTCAGCTCACATATTCAGCTCCTTACTAGTCACTGACGCTCCAGTCATCTTTCTTTTGTTCCTCTGGGTTTTATTTCAGGTAAATAAATAAAGTAGGATTTGTTATTTATTTACTAATGACTTCTTCCTATGGCTGAGTTTGCCTTTCCCCTATTAGGTGGATTTTTCATCTCAGACTGAGTTTTGACCTCTGTCAGTTTGATTTGAGCCTTTTGTTTATGTCATTCTGATTGTGCTATCAAGAGTACAGTTCTAACATATGTTTAATTTTTCTAACGCCCTCAAGCGTTACTTCTATCATCTGTAAGTTCTGAGCAATTTATTTTATCTCCTTATTGTCTCATGTTCCCAGCTTTTTTTTCATGCCTGGTAATTTCTGATCAAATGTCAGATGTAAATTTTTACTTTATCTGGAGCTGTCTGGTTTTGTATCCCTATAAAATATTCTTGAGATTTTTTCCTTGGGTGAAGTTGCGTTACTTGGAAACATGTTGGTTTTTAAATTGTGTTAGGCCAGAAGACAGCAATGGGAACCTCAAAGGAGAATTGTTTTCCACTAATGAGGCAAGGTCCTTCTGCGTGCTCTAATTCCAGCTGAGCCGGTAAGAACAGCACTATTCCTCAACCAATATGAGCACTGGGTATCCTGTTAATTCCTACTAATATTTTCAGGTGGTTCTTTCCCCAGAATTGAGAATACTCATGATCATTGTTCAAATGAATCTTCAGGGAACCTTCTTTGTGGGGGGGAGCATTATATTAACTTTTATTGAATTCCTTGACAAGTTTGTTCATGAATATAATGCATTCTGGAAACTCTCACTTTTGTTAGTTCTTCAGCTATACAAGTCCTTTTTTCATGATCCTGTTTTATGGTTTTATCTTAAGTTTAACTACTGAGTTTAACCAGGAATGTCTCTGTGACCAGTGAGATTCAAATTATCCTTTGAAACCTGCTAGACTTCCCTGTAGGAACATAAGTGAAGACCAAGACTGCCTTTTTCCCAGATTTCATCAATAGCCAATAGTTTAGGAAGGTGTGGTGTGGTTCTGAGAGTTGCTCTCTGATCCATGATTGGCTGATGATGAGCCCAGTCTTCTGCGGGTCTAATGCACACAGATGCAGTCTCTTCAAGTGATGGTTGCAGTGGTTATGCCATGGCCAAAAAATAGCATTTCATAGAGCCTTCCCTATATTTTTTTGGCTCTTACATTCTTCCCCCTCTTCTGTCATATTCTGTGAACCTTAGAAGGAATGGTATAAATGTCCTGTTTAAGCATGAGAAGTCAGCTGTCACTTATTCTCAGTACCTTCTGGAATCATGAGTCTGCATTTACCAAAGTTCATTGCAAAGAGAAGCTTCCAAAAACACAGGCTCTTGCTATTCCTCTAAGTGCTCAAGAGATCTAGTTGATAAGATCCCATTACTAAAATCACTAGATTGTCATTCACAACATATAGAGGAATAAAGATGTAAATGAGCTGGAAACTTCCTTCCTGCTGACAAGCTTTCACAGTGTTATGCAGACATCTGGAGGAAAAGGGCATCAAGATCTTAGATAGTTATGAACCCTACAAACTAGAATACTAACCTGCTGAGCAAAAAAAGGCACAAGTGATATTGAAATAACCAACCATTCTCTGATTGGATTTGAGGCCTACTCCACAGCAGAAAATTCATGGCTTACTGTTGTAAACCCTATCAGAAACCCGTGGATGAAGAGGTCATAGACCCTAATATAAAATTAGTATAGAGTTGTTTACAGATGATAAGATGCTAAACTAGCTTCTATGCATCTTTGAGGTTTTTATTCCTGTATTTGCTACATTTGCATTCCTGTCCATACTCTGCACCTCAATCTTCCCCGACTCTCAGTTCTGTTACCTCAAGTCAGACAGTCTTCTTCTCTGTCTGAATTCCTTCTTCTTTCACTACAGACTTACAGCTGTAAACTTGGCTTGCTTAATTTTCTCAGAGATTTCTGGCTCTTATCTTTTAATGTGCAATGCTTTGCAAATCAATTCATGCATTTCATATTAATGTTTTTATCTTATTTTAGGAAGAGGGGATAAATTAGATATGTGCTACTTATTTTTGTCAGTAAAAATTTCTTGCTATTGTGATAGCTCTAATTTTCTGAAACATGGTTGAAATTTCATTCATCTGTATGTGCTACTAGGGTATCCATATCACACAGAAAAAGTATGATCATGTGACCAGTGCAAAGTTAATTTGGAGAATATATATTTGTAAAATAGTAGCAGACACATATACATTCACACTGAGATGGAAAATGATAGCAAAATATTATTAACAGTGATGGATCCCTAAAATTACAGCCAATTGGTATTTATTTTCAGTTTTCTAAATTGCCTTCTACCACAAGAGTACATGGTTTTCACCAAAATTTAATGTTATTTGATATATTTATATATTTGTATCTTTACAAAATAATTTTTCATATATAATATATTTAATTTTCTAAAGAAAAGTAGGTATATTTGCCAGTGAATGGAACTCCCAATAATGGAGTTAATCTGTTCACTCTATTAGAAATTGTTATCCAGAAGCTGAATGGCCAGCAACAGGGAGGCAGGAATGAATTCCTAGAGTTGTTAACTCATAAGGTATAATATCATACGGACACACTGATTCCACTGAATGTGATGACTTCATGTTCCCTTTAATAGTCAAGAATGGGGAATGCCTACAGGACTACTAGATAAAACTATTTCTGAGAATGCTCTGAATCTGGCTTCTGAATTCATGGGTAAGTGAGCAATTTTATGAAATTGTAATGAAAGGACAGTAAAGAGACTAAAAAAAAAATCCCATTCTAAGCAAACTGTGATGCATAGGAACGTACTAAGCTAAACAGACACATGAGTGTGCACTCTTAGGAACTCAGAAGAATGCGCAGAGAAGAATACAGTCAGGGGATGAAGGGCCAGAAGGGACAGGCTTGTCTTTCAGCCCATTGATCCCCAAGTGTAGCTACAGCCTTGTTGGGCAGATCCAAGCCCTGCCACTTAGAAACAGCACAAATCTGCAAACGCTTCTAATCTCCTTCTGCCATCGATCCCCATCTGTAAAATGAGGAATAAAGTGGGCATGCTGCAGCTTATTTAAACTAATACAAATGAAGAGCTTAGACTTCCCATTGACAACACGAAGCTTTAAGATGAATGTGAGTTACTGTTCTTCTATATGCATGTGGAGGTACTTTGAAAAGCTTTATGCTTCATGAATTTAATGTGCACTTAACAATATGTAACTGGTTCCTCAAAGCTGTGATTATGCAGATACTATAGCTTATAAACCATTTGTGATAAGGACAAAGTTGAAAAAAATAATATTCTAATTAAGCAAATACTAATAAAATTCTCTATACAAATTACAAAAAATACAAAAAAAAGATACTGGTAGCATAAAAAACACTTATGTTTGTCAGTCTTCTTACTTAACAAGTGAAGTAAATTAAGCCCAAAGAGGGAAAAAAGGTTATATAAAGCAATATGAATATCTAAACTCTGCAGTTCTTCATCTCTTATTGTCACGTGTTCCTCTAAGACTTAATTCCTGGCTCTGACACTCTAGCTTCAGCTTCTCTGAAGACGGTCAAGAGCATCTTCAGTTCTTCGGTGTTCCCCTTTCCTCTTTCTATGACACTCATGCTTTAAAGAGAATGGACTTCCACAATTTCAATAACCAACCTCAAACTTAATTCTGACGGAAAAAAAAAATTAATCTAGTTAGCCTAAGTGTGACAAACAAGGCAGGTTGCGGTCAATAAAGGTTAAAACAGAGAGTGAGTAATGTTCTTTAAACACCGTGAAAATAATAAATAGCTCTTATTTGACATACTTCATGCATTTGAAAAGCATTCAAATCAGACGTGGATTTGAGTTTCTATTAAGGTTGAGAAGAAACAATATCAGGGTCTGCTGCTGACCGAGAGAAGAGAATTCAACACATGATGACCACCAGATACTCATTTGAACTCTAGATAGTGAAATGATTGAAAAGAAGTCCAGGAGAATGACACACAAGATTTAAGCACCCCAGAGGCATGTGCTCTCCATTTAAGGAGCACAGTCTGGTGTGAGTAAGAATCACGGTGCAGTATACCCGCTGTAATAGAAACAGGGAGGACTCAAATGAAGAGCATGATGTAGGAAATGCACAACTCTGTCCAGAAGGTAATGAGGGTCATGGAGGTGAGCAGACACTTGAGCTGAATGGCGAAGAAATGCCTTTTTTTTTTTTTCCTTTTTTGGCTGGGTAATGCAAAATAAGACAACTCAAGCTGAGAGGAAGGCTGAGGAAGTGCTGAAAGTTGGGTGCCCTCAGAACACCCCCAAATCACCTGACAATGACTCATTGAAGAGAGTTCATAGCAGGAAAAAGGAAAAGGTGATTAGAAAATATCTAGCTGCTTGGCAGAACCTTCAGGATGATTCCTTCTGAGGAGGTTCAGACATAGAGCAAACACCATAGGCCTACTCTAAACTACACTGATGCTCAAGACAGTCATCTGTGGTCTTCACTCATTACATTGGTCTACATTCTTCTGTCTCAGATGATTAGTTCACTCATTGCTGATAAAAGGTAGGAGGCCCCATGGGAAAGTCTGAGAGATATAAACTGGGTCTTTGTAGTCATTTGGGAATTGTACCTGACTCCCCACCCCCCCCCAAAAAAAAAATATATATATATTAGACAGACTTTCTGTTCTTGCTGTAGTGTGGAATAGGATGGTCTAAAAACAGTTGAGAACAAGCAAATAAGTGTCTACCTCTCCTCTCTCCATGGAAGCACGAGGTAGGGCTTCCTGTTCTAAACTCACCTCACCAGATGGCTGAGTAGCATCATGAGCATTTCTGTTGTGAACTGAAAACAAGGAGTGTTCAAAGTTTCCAGTGGTGCCAATGGCTCAGGTTGATAGCCTTGATTTCTGATATCATCTCTTCTAAGATCCAGACTCCTAGCTGCTGGCCTGAATAAATAGTCCTTTATACAACAGCAACAACAAAAAGTATTCTTTACAAGAGAGCAAGAGTTCATGGCTTAAGAAGTGACTCATTAACCCAGATACCCTCAGCCTAGAATACTATAAAAACAATTACTAAGATTTATTTCAGTGCCATGATTGAAAATCTATTTCTCCATTGCAGTAAATGCTTCAAGTACATTTCTCTAATGAAACTCATTATCATAGCCTTTTTATTCTTTTTACGTAATGGGAAGTTGAATAGTGTAGTTTGAAGAGAAAATAATGCTCTGAAATTTTGTACCCATCAGGAGGAAATCATTCATTTCTGTCATTCTATTTCAATGTAAGCCTCTTCCGCACTATAAAAAAAATGAAATATGGATAACAATAGAGATATCGTGTTCCTCTCTCCTTCTCATTCTGCACCTCTCTCAGTACAGTTCTATTATATGTACTTTCAAAATCTTTTATGATCATAAAAATCTAATGAGAAGTTTCTTAATACTTTGACCGCTTAAAACTGCCTGGCACTTTTTTTTTTTAAACGTGGGCATATTATTAATGCAACACCCTGGGTGCTTTCCAGGCTGAGTAATTATATTCCACCTACCTAGGTCCCCCTGGTGGTTTCAATTTGCATACAGAATTGTTCTTCACTTCCAGTTTCTGAGTTTTTGTGGTGTTTACTTTCACACTGATACCTACAGCACCAATCTTGCTCGACAGTCAGCATTTTTTATGAGGTAGAGGAAAACAGTGTTTCTTTCTCTGTATGTTGTTCTTTTGATAGAAACACTCTTAGATGTATATTAAGTATCTCATTTGAATGATATTCCCGTGTGCCCACTCACCCCCAGATACTACAGTTGTTTGTTACTCTTCTTTTGTATACGTATTTTTTTAACTTTCTGGAGTTCCTGGCAGTGCTATAGGAACATTTAGAAAGAGGTTGTGAGTTCCTTAGCAGCCTATCCATTTGTAGAATTCGTGGAAAATTTAATAATATTTTCTGAAAATACAATCTCTAATAAAAGAATGATAAAATTCGCCATCACTTCAGTATTAATTAGGTAAAATGTGTTGATTTGAAATGAAATGCTTTGATGGTCAGATGTTCTATTGAGTAGTTTTTATACAATAGCTTATTTAGAATGCCTATAACCCGTTGGGTAGGTAATATTGTTTTTCCTCTTTTAAAGATGAGGAAATTGAAGCTCCAGTGCATGAATGAGTGGCAAAGCTATACTTTAAATATAGGTACTCTGGCATAGGATAGCGAATGGTTTAGTCTCAGTCTGACTCTGAAAACCTGAGACCTGGACAGTCTCCTCCTCTAAGGAAAGTGAGGTTAAAAGCTATAACATTCCAGCTTTTCAGTGTGAATCCAAAAGCAAGAGCCAGTGTCCTCATAAAGGCAGGGTGAAGCCATTTTGTTCCATCCAGGCTATCAACTGATGAATCCATTCCAGGGAGAGCAACCCACTTGACTCAGTCTCCTAATTCAAGCATTAATCTCATAAGGAAAGTGCCTACATATCTGGGCTCCCTATTTTCCAATCAAACTGATAATACAAAATTGACAATCATTGAACTTTTGGCCCATATCCTGAAAAGTCAGTTACATGGTATTCTAATAATGAAAGATAACGATCATCCATCTACCTCTTTCTTTTTTATTATTATTATATTTCATTTATTTTTTAACTTTTATTAATTATACTTTATTCACTTTGTATCCCCCATAAAGCCCTCCCTCCTCCCCCATCTACCTCTTTCTTAACATGAATTGAACTCATACTTATTTCTTAAGGAAAAAAAAAAGGTGGTTACGAAATGAAAAGTGTTATCCAAATATTTTAAGAAAACTTATTTCCAACTGTCTTAAATCAGGTTCGTGAAATATATTTCTATGACCAAAAGAAGCAAGAGGCTTGATTTTTTAGTTTTCCAAATGCTGACAAGCCATGTTCCCTAGCAACACCGTGAATTCACATAAGAAAATTTCAAATACCATTTATAGCAGGTTCTTTTTTCCTCTTCCATGCCACTTTACTCCAAGCTCATGACTACTAAAGACAAATTAGCTTTGGAGATTTTAAGTAATGCTCTTAACAGGACATCATAGAGGTTGGCTGAAGAGAATGTCATTCATAATGTTATTTAGACTCACTTAAAAGTCTGTAGAATCTCACTTCACTTTTTTCTCTCTGTTACACTGAGAGTAATCTATGGCAGAACTAGTTATTAAATTTTAATGCTACCATAAATTAGAACTTCAGTTATTGGCCTGAAATAATACACGAAGTATACACATCTTTATTTAGTTTTTGCTTTGCATATCTGTAAATTATTTATGTATGTTTTGTGTGCAATTGACTACATATGTGTGCTTATATAAATTTGTGTGAATACTATGTATATACACACAAACACTTGATCTCCAGTAGAAACATTCATGATTTCCTGTTTCCACTTTGAAAATCTTGTGGCAAACAGGACTTTTAATTTATTATGTCAGGACTCATAGGGCTGTAAAGATGAGTTGTAGTCATAGGCATTATTGAATGTTTCAACATGTGTAGAATTGTACTGTTAACATATTAAAAGGGAAAGTGAACCATTTTCATGAGGTGCTTAAAACACAGTAAAAGTCAGTGTTGTTAAGATTGAGAAGTAAGTCACAAAAGCAAAATTACAGTGGAGATGTCTTTAAGTGGATACTTATCTATTAAGGACATGACAAATCTATAGCATTACTTATATGTAAATGTAATAGAATCCTGGCCAATGCATAAAGATAAGAGGAAGAACTATAAGGCACTGTGGTTGAAAAAGAAGGAACATTCTGCTTCTGGGATAGCTCACTCAGAATGATCCTTTCCAGTTCTCACCATTTACCTGCAAATTTCATGATTTCCTTGTTTTTCATTGCTGAGTAATATTCCATTGTGTAGATGTACCACAATTTCTGTATCCATTCTTCAGTTGAAGGGCATCTGGGTTGTTTCCAGCTTCTGGCTATTACAAATAAAGCTGCTACAAATATGGTTGAACAAATGTCCTTATTGTGTACTTGAGCCTCTTTTAGATATATGCCTAGGAGTGCGATGGCTGGATATTGGGGAAGCGCTATTCCTAGTTGTCTGAGAAAGCACCACATTGATTTCCAGAGTGGTTGTACACACAGTATATACTCACTCATATAGACATATAATATAGGATAAACCTACTAAAATCTGTACACCTAAAGAAACTAATCAAGAGGGAGGACTCTGGCTAAAATGCTCAATTCCCATCCCGAAAGGCAAAGAGGATGGACATCAGAAGAAGAAAAAAAAAAAAAAACCAGGAAACAAGTTAGGAACCTGCCACAGAGGGCCTCTGAAAGGCTCTGCCCTATAGAGTATCAAAGCAGATGCTGAGACCTATGGCCAACTGTTGGGCAGAGTGCAGGCAATCTTATGAAAGAAGTAGGAAATAATAAGATCTGGAGAGGACAGGAGCTCTACAAGGAGAGCAACAGAACCAAAAAATTTGAACACAGGAGTCTTTCGAGAGACTCATACTCCAACCAAGTACCATGCATGGAGATAACCTAGAACCCCTGCACAGATGTAGCCCATCTGTGTCCAAGTGGGTTCCATAGTAATGGGAAGAGGGACTGCCTCTGACATAAACTGAATGGCCTGCTCTTTGATCACTTCCCCCTGAGGGGGGAGCAGCCTTACCAGGCCACGGAAGATGACAATGCAGCCACTCCTGATGAGATCTGATAGACTAGGATCAGAAGGAAGACCTCCCCTATCAGTGAACTTGGGGAAGGGCATGTGTGGAGAAGAGGGAGGGAAGGTAGGATTAGGAGGGGAGGAGGGAGGGGTTAATGGGGGGATACAAAGTGAATAAAGTGTAATTAATAAAAGTTAAAATAAAAAAAGAAAAAGAAGGAATATAATGAATTACATATCACCTCTAAGTTTATAGCCATAGAAGAGGCAAAGGTCAACTATCAGGGCATTCAGCAAAGTTACTAGATTAATAAGAGACACCAATATCATTCTCATATGCTTTATATCTGTTTAGACTACATAGTGCACATAGAATATATATATATATATGTATGTATAAATGTTATAAGCACATTTTATAAAAGTAATGTTCCTGTAAAGTTATTTAAGCATAAGTTGAATAAAAGCCATTATGAACAAAGATGTGAGTAAATGAAATCATATACCATAACTAAAATGGGCTGGCTGAGGATCATAAAGATGCCATTTAGCTTTTACTTGGAACTCTAAGGCCAGTATAATATTTCAAAAGAGTTTTTCATGGAATTTTATAAGCATGCACTAAAATTAATGAAGAGGATCAGGGAACCAAAATGATTTTGAAAATATGGAATGACTAGGTTTGATTGATGTAAAAGCTCACCATGAAAGTATTAGTGACTAGGCTGAAGTGGAACTGAAGCAGAGGCAGACCAAATGAATATGACACAGAAAAGCGAACCTTTAATTGAGCTCCCCTGAAATGGAAACTTAAAGGTGAGTGTTTGTATAACAGACCCTACTCAATAAAATATTTTAAGTATTTTCATGTTTAAAAAAAAAGTTTCTTATAAGCCTTTGCACAAATGTAATCCATGGAAAATTGTAACAATTTTAGGGAAGGGGAATTAGGTCAGCTGAGTGCTGCACAGATATGCAGATTTGATTCCCATCTGTAGCACCTACTTGAAAAATCCAGATAGCCCTATGAGCCATAACTGCAGCATTTAGGGAATAGAAACAAGACCCCCTTGGGTCTGTGGCTAGCCAGTCTAGCCAAATCAATGACCTCCAAGTTCAATGAGAGCCTTTGTTTCAGAAAATAAGGTCAAAAATAATGGTAGAAGACACTTGACATTGACTCCTGGCCTATGCGTACACACATACATTTACACATGAGAACATGCACACAAGGAGGTATAGACTACAAAGTTATCCATGGGGTATAACTATACACGGGGTGATTCAAATATATCTGCAATATACATATTGCATAAACAAATAAATATAGCCATATACTTACTGCATGTTTATACTTGGTGTGCTTATATTTAATTTGTTCTTAAACTAAATGATGGCTTTAAAAATTAATGTAAAAACATGTATCTATGTGTATAGATATGGCTCGTTCGGCATTTATTCATTTAATTGTTTAATAACCAATTGCCAGGAGATAGGTTTGAGAGACAGACAGAGGTATCTATTTGCTGCTGAGCTATTTTGAACTATTAGTCTATAATTCCCCTGGATGAAATAGTACTCCACAGGAAAAAGTTACAAAAGTCACAAAATGGAGCCTGGTTCCAAGACAATCATTACGTCATGTTCTCCAAACCTGTGCATGCTGCAGATCTGGAAGGAATAACTGCTCATATGATGGATGAAGAAGTCCTGTTACAGAATACTCTTCAGAGGCTGAACAAGAAAAAAAATCATTAAGATGATATTTACTGTAGAAAAATATAAAATCCTGCCTTGAGGTTAAAAAATAATCAGTTGGGTAAGAAAGAATGTATCATAGGGTACTTGCCTTGAGTGTTAGCTGCATAAAAACGAGCTAAGAGGTTTGATTGACCTCATCTGCAATCAGATGCAAAATGTCTATAAAATTATACTGAATTTAGAATACAGTAACCAGATCACTAGGAGTACTATCCTTGTGCCTGAATAGGTGATAATTATATAAGCATTTTTAAATCTCATTGGCTTGATAGCATGCAGCTCTAGAAGCACTGGGTCACACAAAGCCATCAGAACAAACTTTCAGCCTATAAGATATTATGGAGAGCTATAAACACTTTTATGAATTGTTTAATTCATAGATATTACAGTGGTCAGCACACTGACCTGAAAACACGCATGAAACTATTTGCTAACTACTCAGCTTGCCAGTAATGAGAAGGTCTTTCTGTGGGGTAAAAAATGAAGATGGAGTAATATTTGGTGACATTATGATTAGAGATGAATGAGTAACTGACCACTGTCTTCATGGTTCTTCCACCCATTCTTGTGAGGCTGCTAAATGATGAACACACAGAGCAACAGTAGGAGGAAGGTTGAGGAGCCATTTTATCAATAGCACCTTCAAGAGCTGTAATAGGGAAGAACTCAAGGAAATTCTGTATCAGGGCACTAAGGTCTCCTCTTTCTGGCTTTCTCCCATCATGCACTCTTAAAAACTTAAACCACAGGTCCAGCATACATAAAATTGAAATATATATGTACAGTCAAAATGCTGTATGAAAGAGGTCCCCCAAAATGTGATTCAGTTTCTGTTACAGAAATAAAAGTAGAGATAGATTCTGCTCAACAAAAGGACATTGTGTCAGTCACATAGCTGCCAATGAAAGAAGTTCACTGCCCTAAGAGCCAATTCTCTCTTATTGGAGTCTAAATACTCTACAGAGCAGGGGACCTGCACAGTAAATTATACTCTTAGGAAGTTAGACAGGGAAGTTTTTATGGTCTGATCCAAAAATCTGGCTGCTTTGATTTCCCTGGACTACTTAGGATTTCATAGCCGTGATGTCCAAGGAAGATTCTCTCAAAGAAATTTGACTCCTGGTAGTAGGTTTAAAATTCCATTTGACTCTCATGACTTTTGATGACACACAGTGCCTTGTGTCATTATTCCCAGTGAGTCTGCATCTCTGTGTTCTTTCTCCATCTCTCTAAAAATACTGAGTGGGTTTTTGTTGTTGTTGTTGTTGTTGTTCCTATAATTCAATCTTTGTCCTATAGGATTCAACACCACCATAAGGTAAATAGGACTTTGAAATTATTAATTTGTCCACATTTTTGTCAATATTTTTTGTAATATTCTTTGGTCAAAGAGTTGGGAGCTAATTTAATCTTAATTAAACTATCACCAGCAGAAAATAATACTATGTATGATATGAATTCATTAATCTTTCTGTTGGTTTAGTAGAGTATCAAAATGTGAATTAATTGCTAAAGATTCAAGATATCTTCCTAGCAGATTCAGAAATGAACAAGCTGAAATGTCTACAGAAGCCTAATATATCTTCTATTATAAATGCTAGGCATCAAATATATCCCTTAGAATCTATGAAAAATTGAGAACACTCAGAAAGCCAAGTCATCCTCAGTTATCTACAGATGTGAGCCCAAGGTGCCTCAGAAAACGTCTGTCACTGGAATCCAAGAATACCTCTTTTTAGCTGTTATTGTTAGACTTCTTTTTAATCACCCCTCTTTGTAAAGCTGTCAACAGAAATAGCATCGCCAGCTTCTCTGAACTCACTCTTGGAGAGGTGACACCTAGTAGGGATAATCAGCAAGGGGAAGAGAGAAGAGCCAAGAATCAGCACTGCATGGGAAACACATTTTATGCACTGAAAGTGTGGGCAGTAATTTAAAGAGAGGAAAACCCACCCCACAACCTGCTTCAGAAGGCCTTTTGTGACCTTCCATTAAAATAGCCCCTCTCTCCTTCTGCTTTGTTTTATTCTTTATATAATATTATTGCATTATCTATATGGAAATTTGTTATTGTCCATCCATGATGTGTACAGCTACTTTGTCGGTTTCACTGTCAGAATCCAGTGGTTTGGCCCACAGTTACTTGTTTTTTTCAAATTAGAGATAGATGGAGGGTCCTAGAATGATTGATGGCTCACTAAAGTCTAAAAGGAGAAGTTTACTAGGAAAATATCCAGAATAGATTTTGTTCTTCTCTTTGACAAAGAAGGATGGAATAAACATGATGACCTGTGACTAAGCTCACATTGCACCTATGATGCATTTTATAACTTTAGATACTTAGAACCCATGACATCCAACAGTATATGTACCCTCCCCATGTAAATGCAGTTTTTAAAATCACCAGTAACTAAGATGTAAGACATGTCCAATGGCATGGCTCAGTGAGAGTTTATTGCCATTTCCAACCTACAAAATGAGCATAAACAAAAAGCCCACAGTTTATTGCCATTTACATGTATTATGTAACTTTTATTCATATGGGATCATTCTAAGTCTATGTGCTTACTAATATTACTTAATGATGTGATTTGAACACAATAATCAAGAGACTATGATTAAGAATATGATTGGGGACTTCCATGCTATTATATTTTAAGTCTTTATGACACGTGACATTTTCTAGAGATTGATTTGCTTTTATTTGTATGTGTGAGTGTCTGTATATATGTATGTGTGCCATGTGCATTCCTTGTGTCCATGGAGGCTCAAAGAAGGCACTGGATGCCCTGGGACTGGAGTCAAAGGTGTTTGTAAGAGGCTGGATGTGGGTGCTGGTTATCGCGTGCAAGTTCTTAACCACTGAGCAGTCTCCTCAGCCCCAAACAGAATATTGTAGTTATCTCTTAATGTACTGTCTACTGCCAGTCTGCCTTTGATTACATAGAATGTGTTTTATTGATAGGATTATGAACAAAAAGTAAATTAAAAAGTAGATCCAAGCAAGACAAGAAAAGGAGTAGAGACTACATCTCCTTCAAGCTACTTAGCAATGGTGCTTTTCCTGTTTATTTAGTAGATGAATGTAGAATGGCTGTCCAATAACGGAAGTATGAAGATTCTTCCAGGATATTGTTTTACTTGAGGTGGATGAAGCAATTTAGACATCTAGCATATCAGCTGTGACCCCTATTGACCCCTGAAGACTGTTTTCAAAGGGAATAAGCCTTTTGACTCTAAAAAGTAATTTACATTAATTGAGCCGCCTTTGCATTAGTAGATAAGTAAAATGAAATGATAAGGATGGTAGTGTTTCATTGAAAGGCAAATGATATGTCTTTTCATGTAATGCATAGTCCCAGGGAGGAGGCTATGGAAAGCACACTTGTGTAAACAGCTTCATACTTTCCTGGGTCAAGACTTTTAATGGTTTGATTAAAAAAAAAAAAAAAAAAAAAAAGCATCGGTAAAAATCTGCTGGGTATGTTGGCACAATTAATCCTGGCACTTAGTAGGCAGAGAAACGGGAATCTCAGGGGTTCCAGATGCAGCCTGATCTACTTAAGGGAGTTCCATTACAGCCAGGGATATACAGTGAGACTCTGTCTCATAAATAAATAATGAAATACAGTGCTTGTCATAGTGAGGTGAAGAAAGCACAGTGCTTCTAAGAGAGCACGCACCTGTATGTGCTCTTTCAGCAGCACATACACTAATATAGGAACGATACAGGAGAGAGTATCATAGCCTCTACAAGAGGTTGGCACACAAATTCATGAAGCATCCCATATATTTTTTTTTTTTATTAGTAAAATTCCCCTTCATTTCCAGCAAGTCTTTTGCCATACAAACAACCAGCACATATTTTATTCTGGGAAAACAAAACAAAACATTATTTTCACATTTGGGATCTCTTTGCGGTGGGATAAATCTGTACCAGAAAAAGTCTTGATCTTTAAGTTTTTTGACTTGCCCCTTAAAGTCTGAGACAGTGGTAGGAGCTAGTGCATTCCCCATGCTCATTCTCCGAGGCTCCTAAGAAAAGTGGTCACTGCACCGGCTCCTACCCAGAGTCGCTTGGTTTCTGCTCTGTTCTTCCTGTGCCGCTTGGTCAAGTTTTACCCTCTGTCACTTTCAAATGCAACTGGATTACCCTCCTGGACTCTGCTCTCTCTGCCTTACCACTGGTATATGGCCTTTATTATAACATACTGTGTGGCTTACATATATATTATCAGACATCCGTAATTATATTTATATGAATTTTAGTGTTGTTGATTTTCATATTGATTGTGTGTGTGTGTGTGTGTGTGTGTGTGTGTGTGTGTGTGTGTGTTAATCCCTGTTCTTCTCCCTTGGGGGGCCAAATTTGTCTTTTTTTTCCTCTGCTGGTTTTAAACTCAATAAAGGAAAAACATGTCTTTTCAGTTCCCTCAATTCATGGCTTACAGTATATACCCAATGATTTTTAATGAACCAGTGACTGAGTAAATATATTATGTACTTACCTGCAATGCATATGCTTTTGACTGAATGAGTGAATGAATGGCAAATCCTTAATCATAGGAATTCTCATACTCAGTTTCCATGAGAATGTAATTATTGTTCTGCATCTTCTTATTATATGGGGGATAACCCATGCATTGAAAGAAATCAGTTTTTCCTGAATAATTTTTTGTCTGGCATGGTTGTTAATTTTATGTGTCAGTTTGACTAGACTACTATTTGACTTGATAATTAGCAAACTTATTTTTAGGTGTATGGTGTTTCTGGAAGAAATTAGCATTTGGTCATGATCTGCTTTTACCAATGGGATAGGTATCATGCATTCTATTGTAGATTCAGGAAAAATGAATAAAAATGAAGGAAGGGTTAATTTGTTCTCTCTTGAGCTGACAACTCCACCCATCCTTGCCCTTGAACATCGGACCTGATGGCTCTTGGACATTTGGACGTCAGGGTATAAACCATTCACTCTTCTTATTTCCAGGTTTCTGCATTCAAACCGAATCACACTCACAGCATTTTTGGCTCCTTAGCTTGTCACTGGAATGCCATGGCCCCTTTTGTCTCCTGAATCAGGTAGCACAAGACCCCAGAATGTCCTCTTAGATGTCTTCATGTGTCTTATCAGTTCTGCAGCTTTGGGGAAACCCAAGGAAGTCATCTCACCATCAAACAGCACTTGAATTTTTCCCCCAGTCTTTACTTCCACATCAGACTGTTGTCAAAAATTTGTACAGACAAGCTCCATCTCTAAATCTTCACCTTTATGCACCAAACCAGACCAAGGATCAACTATAGCAAGAATAAGCAAAAGTAATCTTCTATGCACTCTCTCTACCTTACACCGACTTTATTCTGAAAACAATGTATTACCTGCTTAAATTCTACAGAACAGGTGGATGCGGACACGAGCCTTTTTACTTTTCCCTAGCTTCCTTTTATTAGGAAAGGAATTTGTAAACATGTAGACCAAACAAAATTTAATGCAAGCAAATTGGAGGTGCTTCTTTGGGCTTATTACACTGGGCTTTGATCTATTTTTTTATTCACTTGCAAATCTGAACTTAGTGGATATTCAGTGCTATTGTCAGAGAAAACAAAAGGCCCAACATGTCATCTATAGCACATTTCAGATTGCAATGATAGTTTACCTATAATTATCTATAATTCATGTCCTTCTAAGAGGATAATGAGTTGCATTTGTCCTATTTAGCAACCACTCATTAGCTAGATCTGGAGGTCTGCATGAAGTCATTTGGATCATTTACAAATCTTTCCCCCAGGCCTAACTCTTTAGGGACTTCAATGCCCTTGGTTATATTTTTTAATTTCAGTCTTTTTGATGTAGTTTCTTCCCTCCTAGTAAATTAATTAAAGCATTTTTCCTTCTATAAGTCTTAATAATTAATCTGGCAGTTGCAAAGATCCCATCGTCTTCAGGCTGATCGAGTCGTATGGGCGTTCAGCATTCAGTGCAGTTTGCTCCAGGATTGATTTGATTACAGCTATCTGTATTGACCATGAAGGCAAATTCAATAAACACACTGGAGGAACTGTGATTTGCCCACCAAAGATGGGAACAGCAATAGGTGAAAAACATTCATTGTCCCTTCTGGGAAAGACAAGAAATCAATAAAGCAAATACTCATCCCTGGAGCTATGTAGGCTGAGGATGACAACAGCTAATATAAAAAATAAAGTTCAAGTGCTTAGCCAAAACATGGGGAAAATGCAGAGAATTTTTAAAAATTATTTATTTTGAAAATCTGTGTTAGCTTATTATCTTTTTCTAGAGTCTGTCCTAAATTCTATCATCAGAATGAGTTTCTTAGAAAACTGGATAGCCATTTATCATGAAAGTTAAGCACTTGATCATTGTGGTTATATAGTAAGGATCAAAAAACAACAGAATAATATAGTCCTACAAAGGAGTAGGATAGAAAAGCCAAAGGCCAGAAAAAAATAGAATTGAAGATCATATTTACACTAATGTTCATTTTCATTACAGTTTGAAAGGATAAAAAAGGGAAGGAGCAAAGTAATTTAAACAGAGGTTTGCTGTGAAAGTTAAACCTATATTTTGTGTTATATTGACATCTTTTATTGTATGTTAACTCACAAGCCCCTTCCTGTTCTTCAGAATCTGAAAAACGAAATAGAATAAATGGTCTATGATCAAAACTGCAAAAATAACTAACATGTCAGATATAGGCTTCTATTTCCACCGCCATGCAGGCAGACATTTTCTACAAATGGCTTCTTTAAAATTAGAAATGTGTATGAAAACAGACATGGACAATTGCAATTATCTTACTGTCCTGAATTAAAAAAAAAAATCAAAACTGGAAACATAGAGTCGCATTGGCTATGGAAATGGTTCTTAATTTTAATCTTAGTATTTTTCTACCTTGAAATATGTTTTGTATGAGTAAAGTGGCTAGATACATCGGCTATGATCAGAGAGACGAGGTTGAGGCAGGCATGGTTCTTGTTCTTTTACTTCATGACACAATTAGACCAAATTACTTATCCTACCTAAAACTATTTGTTAAAATGAGAAAACAGAATCTCTGCCGTATGGGAGTGATGCACGTATCAAAGGGAGTGTGTGTGCTGCCTGGTACCTGGCACACGGGAAGCACTCAATCTTCCTCCCTGCTGTAATTACGCAGCCATGAATTGGGAGTTGTTACAACCCTCACCAGTGCTAATCCTGACAACTGTAGCTCTAGAATGCTTGGAAACTGGAGACAGAGTTTGGGGAGAGAAGAAACCCAGTTAGGCTAGCCAGTGGTATTTACTCAGATACGTACATGCTTTAGACAGACCCCCACACACCTACTTACATGTTAAAGTCAACTAGGATCCTTAAAATGGGGGTTAACTTAAAGAAATCATCGTATCTAAACAAAGGGAAACTTGCTTAAAAAAAAAAAAAACTTTCAAAAGCTTTAGATTGATCAGGGAGAGTTAAACTTGATTACCGGGTTGCCAGTAGAAAGCATTTCTTAGAATAATCAGGTTTGAAGTGGCTAATAATAGAATACTAGATCTGTAGCTGTTGCCTCTGAGTCACCGGGCTGAGCAAGGGGAGAGCGAAGGCCACCTCCCAGGTTTAAATATTTATTGAGGGCCACTGTGAAGCCACAGAAAACAGAAGCAAAAGTGAAGGGGGAAAGCCTTATTTTCATGACTTGCGACTTTTCAGTTCTGGCTTTTTCTTCCAGATATAGAAAGGATAAACTCTGTGACTTATTTGAAGGTTTGGGAATCTTTTTATTCACTTGTCGCTGTCACGTAACACAGTTCCTAACATGCCGCTTGTTCCCATCCAAATTCAGTGGGTTGAATGAGCTAAACAAAGGTTCTGAGCGAGAAAGCACCTCAAGCATAAAACTACGGTTGTGAGGAACTAGAGGTCTCGAGACGGGCTTTCTTTGCAGTTGTGTTGCGTGAGCTTTCTGAGGTTAGACCCTTATTCACGCATTTGCAACATGGGTTGGATTCAACCAATAGATTTTCTTAGTTCTTACTTTACATGTGCATAATAAAACAATACTAACTGTAGTATTAGTATTGTTGGACTTTGCCAAATTCATCATTAAATAAAGTATTGTTTTGGAAATACCTATAATTTTTCTTAGTCCTGAAGGGTTCTACTATTTTTGTAATGGCTTTGTAATGTTTGTTAAAATTTTTATTTGTTCAAGCTTATTCCCTTTCCAAAATATTATTAGAAGTGTAACCTAAGACACGTGCCTCCTTGCCTTTAGTTATTATATCATCATCATCATCATCATCATCATCATCATCACCATCATGTTGTTGTTGCTTTTAAGACAAGGTTTCTCTGTGTAGCTCTGACTTGTTCTGGAACTCACTCTGCAGACCAGAGATCTGTCTGCCTCTGTCTCTCAAGTGCTGGCATGAAAGGAGTGTGTCACCACAGCTGGTTCAGGAGACTTCTTTTAAATAATACTGCATAAACAGTAAGTTGAGTAGCTTTTAAAGTTGCTTGTTTCCAGAGTGGCATAACTAACTCAACAAATCTTCTGGCAGCCTTTTAGAGAATGGCAGATCTTAATGGCAGTCAAGTCCCCACAGCCTTCACAGAGAAATGCCCCATCATGAATAAGTTAGCATGCTCAGGATAACATTATAAACTCCCATGCTAATTCAGTCTTTATTTAGAGACATGTTTGACAAATAGTCAGTGATTCATTTGATAAATGTTTAATGTTTGTCCAAGGCACTTTTTGGCTTCATGGGTACAAACAGAGTAAGACAAATAAAGTCTACTATAACTTAGACTCTCAGTTTGGAAAGACAGATAAGCAACTTTGTAAACAGATGGACAAGGCTAATTTCAGATGGTAATTAATGCTTGAAGTCAATAGAGCAAAATGTTTGGGATAGGGAAATGAAGAATAATCATTTATGTTGCTTAGCCAGGAAACGATATCTCTGAGGATGTTATTTTTGAGCTGAAACCCAAATGATGTGACTCATTCTTGGGTAAACCTATGTAAATACAGAACAAAAATGAAGAGTGACAATAATTTTTTGATATGGAGTCAAAATTCTAGCAGGCCTTTGTAGAAATCAGCAAACTGATTCTCAAAGCCATGTAAGAATTCAAAGGATGAATTTAAAACTGGAACTTTTCAAAGTTGCAGTTGCTATGGTTACAGTAATTGACTCCAAGACTTATTCCAAAGCCACAGCATATAAGACTTTTGTATCAATGGGATAAAATGCAGGATTCAGAAAGTAGCCCACATGTATGCGAATAATTGATTTCAAACAGAGATGCACTCGAGTGAGAAAAACAAAGTATTTCAAAGAATTGTAATTGGAAAATTAGGTTCCATTTTTAAAAGAAAGAAGGGACTTTATCTATACCTCACCCCATGAGTGTGCTTGCCCTTGCTGTGATGAAATACTCTGACCAGTAACAAGTTAGAGGAAGAAAAGATGTGTTTCATCTTTTGGAGGACAGTCCATCATCAAAGGACGATAAGGCAGGAACACAAGGCAGGACCTTGGCGTAGAAACAATGGAGGAACTCTGCTCGCTGGCTTTTCTGGGGCACACTTTCAGCTGCCTGTTTTACGTAGCCCAGACCTTCCTGCCTAGGGGAGGAACCACACACAGTTGCCTACTGTACCATTGAAGAAATGTCCCTAAAACATGCCCACAGGCCAATCTGACCCAGGCAATTTCCCAACTGAAACTCCCGCAGAGAACTCTAGGCTGTCTCAAATTGACAACTTGAGCTAAGTAGGGGACTATACAAAAACTTAACTCAAATGGCTTATGAAAATAAATGGGAAAACTTTTAACTATAAAACAACATTTCTAAGAGAAAGTCTTTGTGGTATTATCTTAAACAAAGATTTATTAGACAAGACATTGAAAAGATGATCAATGAAGAAAAATTGAACACATTCAGACTTGATCACAATTAAGAACAGCTTTTTTTGAAAATAATTTTTTCAAATCATTTTTTAATATATATTATGTTTCCCTTCCCCCAGCTCCTCTCTGCTCCTCCTAGTTCCTCCCAGTGACACAGTCACCCAAATCTACATACTCTTTCTTTCTCTTTCTCATTAGAATACAAATAGGCATCTAGAAAATAATAACACTGAAAGATAAATTAAAAATTAATGAACCAGAATACGACAAAACAAACAAACAGAAAAAAAAGAGCCAAAGGAAAAGAACAAGAAACACATAAAGATGCTGAGACACACATATTCACACTTACAGAAAACTCATAAAAACAAAAATCAGAAACCATAATAATAAGCAAAAGATGTGTAAGGTTTTTTTTTTTTTTTTTAATGCCCAGACAAAGCATTGTGAGACAGAAAAAAACCTCTAAAAATGCTGGTGAGTTTGTTTTCTTGTTGATCATCTATTGATCATATGAGGCCTGCTCTTAAGTATAGTTTGTATACCCAGTGAGACTCTGTTGGGGAAAAAAAAAAAAAGCAAAAATAAATTTTTCCTTTGCAAGCAGTTTTCAGTTAAAGACAGTCTCTGGGTCAGGGATGGGGGCTTGTGTCCACTTCAGTTTTCAGCCTTGGACCCCATCTAGCTTAAGCTTACATAGGTCCTTTTCCTGCTGCTACAATCTCTGTAAATTCGTATATTCATCAGTCTTGCAGGGTTCTAGAAGGTCTTGTTTCTTTGGTGTCTTCCATCCCCATTGGCTTTTACAATATTTCTGGCTTCTTTTTCAGAGTTCTGGAAGCCCTGAGGGAAGAGATTTGATGGAGATGTCCCATTTAGGACGTTCAGGGTGTCCCAAGGTCTCTTACTCTCTGCCTACTGTACAGCTGTATGTCTCTGTACTTGCTGTCTTTTACTGTAGTGGGGAGCTTCTTTGATGACGGCTACGCCAGACACTGACCTGTGGGTTATCCAGCCAGTGTTGGGCACAGGTTTCATCACATGGAGTGGGCCTTAATTCCAATCAGAAATTGGCTGATCGTTCCCCAAACTTTCATGCCACTGTTGCATCAGTGTGTGTCAAGGCATGTCACCATTGTAGGTCCCAGGGTTTATAGCAGGGCTGAGGTCCACTATTCTCTGGCAGTATGTAGAGTGTCTTCTAGTACCATGAATCCTGGTCAGTAGGTGGTGAAGACTATAGGTAGGTGCCAATTCTACTTTTCCATGTTAGTGAGCTATGTAGGTGTTTTCTTCAGCAATAAGGACTTACCATCAGTTTGTGGAAAAGATTTACTAGCCTGGGTTGTTTGTGGGTTCCCATTAGGCTCCTTTGGCCAAGAATTTGATTATATATAACCCATCCCCCAGTACTGGATGTTTCATTTGGTAGCAAAAGATGTCTAATCGGAGCTTTGTCTCCCCCATTATTTGTTGATTCCAATTTAGATTTCTTTCATATATGTATATATTTTAAGAACCTGCTACTATATTGATTTTTATAAGCCCTCTAAAATAGCTTAGAGGTTTAGATATTCCTTCCCATATAACCTCCCTTTTTTACCTCCTCCCTTCTCCTTGTCATTTGATCTTCCTGTTCAAGTTCTCCCCAACTCTATAACGACCTATTCTGGTTCCTTTTTCTAGGGAGATTCTTCCCTCCCTCTACTCCCTTACTTTATATCTAACTTCTATGATTATACGGGTTGGAGCATACTTATTGAAGACAACATCTAACATCCTTATATAAGTGAATACATACAATATTCGTCTCTTTGGTTCAGGGTTACCACACCAAGGATGATTTTCTTTAAGCTCTATCCATTTACCTATAAATTTCATGTTTTTTAATAGCTGAGTAATATTCCATTTTGTAAATGTAGTGCATTTTCTTTATCTATTCATCTATTGAGTGACATCTAAGCGGTTTCCAGTTTCTGGCTATTGTGAATGAAGCAGCAATGAAGATGGTTGAGCAAGTGTCTCTGTTGTAGGCTGCAGAGTCCTTTGATAGCTGGATTTTGAGGTAGATATATTCTCAGCTTCCTGAGGAACCAACACAGTGCTTTCCACAGTGACTATATGGATTTGCAGTTCCACCAGCAACAGAAGAATATTCCTTTTATCCAGAACATGTTTTATTTTTAAGAAATTTAAAATGAGACAACAAACCTGAGACTGGGGTTATACATTATTAAATACCATATTTGATAAGTGACTAGATCCAGAATATATAAAGATGAATCCAACAATCAGGAAAGAAGCATTTCCATTAAAAATTGAGAAACTATTTTTGAACAAGACACCTCTCTACAAAAGGGATAAAGGTATACGGGTGTCAAACAAGTATATGGAGAGAAATGTCCACCAGTAGCTGTCAGGTCAGTGCACACCGACTCCAAAATTGGAGGTCACAAAGAGGTGGTGGAAACAAGGGACAGTCGCCCCTCAGTGTTGCTCACGAGAATGCAACATATTTGACCTCTCCAGAAAAAGAAATACTGTCTGGCAAGGTTTTTGAAGTTAAGCTGTTGTTTTAATTTTAACTTATACCTATAAACCACGTTTTAGTTCTGGATATTTATTGAAGAGAAATGAATGTCCATGGTTTAGAATGTCTTGTTTGCAAATATCCTGAAGAGTTATTTCCAGCAGTCCCAAACTAGAAGTATTTCAAACTGTTCAAGAGATAAATGGCTAAATGGGCTGTCCTGTATTCATATGCAATTCTACTCTGCATAAAAAATGAGTAAGTCATGGACCTAAATAACAAAAGGAATAAACCTCAAAATACTTCTACTGAACAATCCAGCCTGACATAGGACTCAGGTAACAACATAGGACCCAGGTGATGACATAGGACCCAGGTGATGACACAGGACCCAGGGGGTGTCATTCAGAGATGTACAGGGTCTGAATTGTACAGGCTCCCAAAGAGCACAGAGGAGGGTTTGGTTATTCTTTGGGGTAAAACGAGGAACAGTCTGTTGAAGATTTTGAGTAGCTTTCTCTTCTGATTTGTGCTGTAGAAGCACCACCTCAGCCAATGCATGGAAAAACAGAGGCAACAGGAGACTGGCTAAAAGCTTCAATGGCTTTCTGTGTTTGTTTTAATTTTTAGTGGCTGATGGATTATATTGTATTCATATATATATATATATTATATATGAAAAACACAGTTTTAATACAGGCTTCAGTCTGTGAGAGCAGCCCCAGTGTCCACGTTACTGGCAGCCTCCTGTTCTGCTTTTGTGACTTTAGACATTCAACATAGCAGCACTAAGTTAAACCACTAAACTCTTGCTTCTTTCTTCACTGATATCCATGGGAGGAGGACTCTGCTTTACCTTCATGTAGAGAATCGAGGACCCCCTAGCACTCCTTAGAGGCTAGAGTCTGAGATTTTCCTCCTCTTAATGAAAACATATTGCCACTTCATGATGCTCTTTTACGCTACCAGACAAGCCAGAGCTTATGTAGGATTATTTAGGAGGATTGTGACCCACACCTCAACGCAGAGGATGCTCTGTCATTTATTTAATTTCTCCATGCATTATTCCAGTGAGCATCCAGGGGCATCTGTTCTAAGTAGAGAAGTAAAAACCAAAAGCTTGCAGCTGAGTATTATTTCAGCGGTCGCTAATATTCTCAGAGAAATCTTTTTCTGCACTTTCTAAATAGACTCCTTTTCTCCCAGAGCTAAAAGAACTCACAATTACATCAAAGAAAGCACAGACTTTTTTCAAAGACAGGTGATCTTGGATCAGTAAAGGTATCTGGCTACAACAATAGGTTTTAGCATCTGCAATGGAAGGTCTCTTTTAACACCTATTTTTAGTCAGTTTCTTTCTTCCATACCATTGAAAAAAATTCCTTGAAGTTAAATTATCAGCTATTAGGTAACTGTTGTCGTGATACTCCAGTAATGTCACATGGGAAGGAACACATCAGCCTTCTAACTCCCAGGTCCTGTGTTAGACGTAGCTCCTTCCTGTAGCTACCTGTAGAGGTAACTCCTCCAATAGCCCTCTGTCCAAAAACAAAATGGAGGGGAAAAGGCATAGAAAAAGGTGGTGACCTAACAGCAGTGAGGTGTGTGACTGAGACGTTTAACTAATAACTGATGAATCATAAGTCTCTGCTATTGTCAACACTACTGAAAAAATAGGACTCAGATTGAAGCATCTTACTGAGAGGCAGGAAAAAAATGCAAGAAAGCACAGGAAACGTGATATCCACATGCCATTTCTCCAGAGGTCAGGGATAACTTTTACTGAGGACACTGACGCTCTTTTTTACCTTTTCTCATGCCACGTTGTTGACCAACCTAGGGAGGATTTTCTGCATTTTTCCTTGTGGGGACTAAATCTTGGAAGAGTTACAGAAGGATCCACACTACCTAGTTCTTCCCCAGCCTCACCAGACCCCTTTCAGTCTCTACCTCTGTCTTTGTTAGGGTTTCTATTGTTGTGAAGAGACACCATGACCACAGCAACTCCTATAAAGAAAAGCATTTCATTGGGTCTGGCTGACAGTTCAGAAGTTTAGTCCATTATCAACATGGCAGGAAACATGGTGGCACCTAGGGAGGCATGGTGCTGGAGAGGTAGCTGAGAGTTCTACATCCGGATCAACAGCCAGCAGGGAAGAGAGAGTGAGACACTGGACCTGGCTTGAGTAGCTGAAACCTCAAAGCCCACCCCCAGTGACACACTTCCTCCAACAAGACCATGCCTCCTAATAGTGCCACTCCCTATGGACCTATGTGGGCCATTTTCTTTCAAAGCACCATACTCTCTAAACAGCTGAGTAGTCTGGTTTCAGTTCTTGACTGTTTTCTGTGTTTAATAGCTTACTTTCTGAACTTCAAGATGTTTTTTTTTTTCTAATCATGGCCTCTGCATCTTTTGTCTCCTCTTAAATGCCTACTAGGTATCTCAGCCTTGCACAACCCAAAGTAAGTGCCTAACTCACAACATACTCCCCTGACTTATGTTTTTCTAAATTGCATCTATCATGGATGAACATTTTTTCCACTTGACTTGTGTTCATTCTCTCACCACTAAGTTGTAAACTCCCTAAGAACAAGGAGTTGATTTAGTTCTTGCTGAATGCCCAGCACACACAACAGTGTTTAACACAAATTAATTATATTGAAGCAAATTAAAACATTATTTTTTCTTCTCTCAAACAGAGTTGAGTGTCAGCATTTTCATGTCTCAATTTAATTAGCAGTTTCTCAATAAACGCTTGTTTAACTGAGGTAAGAATTAAACCTGTGACAGCCCATCTTCTTCCTCGTATATAATCCTGCTTCTCTATCGACAAAGTTGCTTTCTGGTGAGACATTCCTTCTTCTCATGAGGGCTTTTCTTTGTTTAGCACTGTGAGGGTAAGTACACTAGTTACCTGCTTTTGTGTTGCCACAGAAAGTGATGAAAGTATGCTTGTGCCTTCTAACTTATTTAGAATTACCCAACCAACTGACAGCAAGTGAACCATAGTAAATACTCAGGTCTGAGCTCTTAGTAGTGTCCCAGCACTCACCCAGTTGGGCTCCACTCGTTGCTCTGTGAGCCTGCAGCTGATTGGATCATTCAGCATACACTACCTTAGCACCAGTTACCGTGAACACATAGCCAATCCTCGGTGGATCAGCACTTCATATGTAATTTGGGCTCCTGTTCATTTCTCTAGACAACGTGAGTTAATGGGATCGCGCTCTTGTCCTTTATCACTGACCCACACAGCTGCCTTTGTGGATGTTGCCTGTATTTGCAGAATGCCCTTCATTTAGAACGTGGCAGAAAGTAAGGCTCTTTGGATGGAGGGTCAGGGTCTGAACTGCTGGAGACCTGCAGAGAACTCAAGCCAACAGGAAGGTGTGGGGGTAGGGATCCTCCTTTAACTGCTAATTCTACCCCATTCAGTCATGCAAAACTCCATCTTGTACTTGTGTCATTAATCTTTCCCTACATTTCTTCAAGTTGACAATTGACATTAGTCATCACAAATCCACACACGCGAGTGCGCGCGCACACACACACACAGAGAAGAAAAGTACTCCAAATATATTATGCTTTTGCACACATTTAAGATCACATTTTCTAATGTTCAACTGTATTTTTAAAAGATAATCAGCATTTGCCAAAAGATAAAATTCTTATTTTAAAAACTCCATGGATTATATGATTCCATTTACATGAAGTATCCAAATGAGGCAAATCTATATACAGTCAGAAACTGAATTAACCATCTCCTAGGACTAGAAGTGGGAAGAGGGTAAATGAGACATGATTGGTGCAGGGTTTCTTTATTAGATGGTAGAAAAGTTCAAAAATTAGAGTACAGGAATGATTTTACAATTCTCCATTGGAAATCACTGAATTGTATACTTTGCATAGATGACTTCTCAATTGCCTTTTTTTTTCATGTCATAGAACTTGTTTATTTAACTTTTCTTTGAGATTATCTCTTTACTATGTCTACCAAACAGTCACCCAGTAACCAGATCCATTAGCAAGTGGCTATTCACAGGATACACTAGCTGAGGTACCATATTGACTACTGAAAACATGAGCTCTGTGTTCAGGAGGGTCATAGTCTGTTGAAGGAATAAGACCAGTATGAAATACAATGTGCTGTCTGTATTTCAAGGTCTCTAAATTAGATTAATGTGAAGCAGTATAAAGCGGAAGAAAGGCTAGTGATATATAGACATACTTAATATTTAGAGAATTGTATTAGCCATGACAAAGAAAAACTTTTACTTTCTTTCTTTCCAGAGGGCTTATGCTTTATTCATGCTTAAAGAACTTCCCTTTCTCTATTTATTACTTCAATACTTGTTTCTTTAATTAATATGTCAGCTAGGTTGTTAGATAATAGCATTAGATATGAGGACACAGGTACACTTAGAACACTTCCTTCTTTCCATTTTTGTCTCTGTCTCTCTCTGTGTCTCTGTCTATCTGTCTCTTTGTCTATCTGACTGTCTGTTTCTCTCTTTCTGTGTATGTGGAGGGGGGGTTAATTTTAATTGTTAATTGGATGACCACTAGAATCGCGTAAGAGACTCTAGGCTTGCCTGTGCATGTGCTGGGAGATCATGATTGGGTTCCCTGAAATGGAAAGGCCTGCCTGCTGTGATGGCACCATCTCTAGGGCTAGAATTCTAGGCTGTATAAACAGTAGAAAGTGAGCTGAGCAAGGCATACATTGCTCTTTCCTTCCTGACTGCCAGGTAGCCAGCTGTTTCAATCTTCTCTTCCCTTGAGTTCTCCACCATGATGGACTGTAAACTGGAAACCCTTCTCCCTGAATTTCCTGTGATTAGAGTATTTTATCACAACAGGACACAGTGCATGTGCAAACGTGAGGGTATGAATGAGTGTGCAGGTGTGTATGTGTGTGTAATCCAGAGGTCATCCTCAGATACCATGCCTCAGGATCCATCCACTGTACTGATTGAGCCAAAGCCTCTCACGAGGATCTGGGGCTTGCTGATTAGTCTTTACCTCACCAACACTGGGGTTACGAGTGTGCACCATCAAACCTCGTGTTTTTATATGGGTGCTGTGGACCAAATTCAGGTCCTAATGCTTTCACAACAAGCACTTTACTGGTGGAACTATTCCCAAACTTCTGCATATGTGTGACTTCAAATATTTTCTACAGGTGCAAACATACTCTTATCATTTCAGCTGCTCAACAGAGCCAGCGGACTTAATCTGGACACTGTGAATTGCAGTGTCAGCCAGTGATGGGGAGATAGAGGAGTGTCTGAGAAACTGCCTTGCATAGGCGTGGAAGAAGGGGTCATGAGCTGTGCAAACATCCTCCATGCCAGATCTCCCGAGGTCCCACTGAATGCAGTCACAACAGGGTGTGCAGTTCCTGGATAGGACACCTTCCTCCCCCACCACGGGACAGCACTGTCCTTGGGAAGAAACAAATCTTTTATGGACCGCTTGATTTCTGACATTCTCACTGAATAGTTTTTATCTTTTATGTCACAAAAGGTAGAATTACACCTATTGATTACTCTCGCTTTGATCGCTTTGTTTGTGAATCAAGTAAATGTGCTGAGAACGAGCACAGAGAATGTTAGAATTCTAGCTTGAGTAGAAAAGACAAATCTCCATTGTTCAGGCTATGAGATGAGACCTGTTCAGTAACAGTCTCGAGGGTAAAATATTACTGTGGTCTGTTGCACCTAATAAAATGTGCATTCAATCATTCACAGATCCATAATCCACTTTTCTATCTGCCTGAGTTCCCCAATGGCCCTAGTGAATGAATCAGAGCAGTCTGAAGGCACTTAGCATCTTGTACTAGGTCCCGTCTGCCCAGAGTATGGTTTATATCTGCATCTCAAGATTTCTGAACAAAACTGCAAGTTTAAGGACCTTCCATAGTTAGATGATTTTGAAAATAAAGGAAGAAACCTTTCCTGTTTCATAAGCACATATTTTTGCTTCTACACCCTATCATGCTGATATAGATACCTCTAACTTATGTTTTTCATTCTCTCCATGAAACAATATTGTTTTCTAAGCACCCTTTCAAAAGGTAACTATCAGGACTTGTCAGTAGGATTATTTGTTGCCATTTTGCATTGTGATATGACAATGCCCTCTCTAGGCTCACATATTTGATAACTTGGTCCACGGTTGGTGGCACAGTTTGGAGGAGATTATGAAACTTGTAGGATGCAGGGTCTTGCTGGCAGAAGCCTGCCAAAGAGGGAGAGATTTGACAGTTTATAGCCTTGTGCTACTCCCAGTTCACTGTTTCCTGTATGTAGCTAAAATGTAATCTCTCAGCTTCCTTCTCCTGCTATCATGCTATCTTTGCTATTATAGACACAACCCTGTGAAACCATAGGCCAATTTTTTTTTCTTTTTCCTTAATTTTTGAATATGATTAAGGTAATTAAATAAAATATCTTCCTTTAATGGGTGTTTATGAGACGTGCACAGAGTCAAATCTTAAATGGATACTGTCATTTACTGAGAACCGCCTTCAACAGGCACGAATGAGGGAGGGGCAGGGAGTGCTTGTGACATCCTCAGCTCCTTTTCCTTTACAGCTCTGCGAACTGAACAAGAGTGTCCTCAATGTGAAGTGTGTACCCTACATCTGAGCCGTCCCAAACCCCGCAATCACTTCAAGTGACAGTTCTCTCTTATGTTTAAATACTCCCTCATACCTCATCTTAGAACTGGCTTGAAATCGATTCCCAAGTAAAGAAGGTTCTCATGAGAAAGGGAGGAAGAAGAAGATAGCCATTGATTAGAATTAACTCAGAAGGAGTCGCAATGATTCTCTGATAAACTGTTAGGGAACTATAAAGACATGGCATGGTCTATTCATGGACATAAGCACTACAAATCTATTTAAAACGCTCTCATCAGCTGTTGACTTCTATGCTACACCTCTTCTTGTTGTCGGATACAGTCTTATTGCCAAGAGGATGCTGTATCCATCTTGTACCTATAGACTAGTAGCTACTACATTATGCTTTATAAATGCTTGATTCAGTTGTCGGAAGTAGGGCTTTTTTTTTTTTCTCCCCTATTTTAGAAATTGTATATAAGTTCCCCAGGGCACTCATCACAATACAAGGAGTAAGTGGTTTAAAGTCCACAATTGTATTTTCTCACAATTCTCAAGGCATCGACCATCAGATATGGGAGCAAACCTGAGTTGGTTGTGCCTTTGCAATATTATATTAAATAGCAACCGTGACAGCAACAAATTTTAGTGTCTGGAAAAATGGCACTGCCAATTCTGTCTCTTGAAACATATCACAGTCACTTTTGAATCAAGTAACTTCGAGGGTATTGGAAAAAGTGTTGGTGACATTCTATTGGGCCTCACAGAGAATGTTAGTGGAAGCCTGGAGTCAATGAACAGGCTGCCGCTGGGGTCAGGGAGAAAGCAAGAGCGTGTGAAGCTTTCAGGAAGGTGACTCTTGGCATGTCAGGGATTGTGACACATATTGCTTACAGTAGGGCATAGTCTGCCTTAACACCGTTGAGATCTTCACGCATAGTGCCGTAAGTCTCCTGAACGGTAAGAGGATGGATTGTTAACTACCAAGAGTTGTAGGGTGCTCTATATTTATGTATATTTAGTTTGCTTACTTTTTAAATTTTTACAGGTGCCAAATTAACTGAATATTTGAAAAAAAAAAAGGGCTTCTGGGAAGAGCTCATATCCAGAGAGGTAAAAGGAAAATATGGCCCAGTGTGTGATCCCATGGGAAGACTATAACACTTTTTTATTAAGTCCTCAAAACAAACAAACAAACAAACAAACAACAACAACAACAAAAAACTAAACAAAGACAGAGCTTCATGGGAAGTTTCAGACATAAGGGAAGACCCAGGGCCTTAAGTCCATGCCTGGGGCTTCTCCCCACTGAGGGACGGAGCTGGGCTGGCTCTTTCTGTTGTTGTTGTTGTTTAGAATTTACCACCTAATTAATTCATTTTTAATTTTTTATTAATTACACTTTATTCACTTTGTATCCCCCCTGTAACTCCCTCCCTCCTCCCCTCCCAATCCTTTCCTTTCTCCCCTTCTCCATGCATGCCCCTCCCCAAGTCCACTGATAGGGGAGGACTTCTTTTCCTTCCTTCTGATCCTAGTCTGTTAGGTATCATCAGGAGTGGCTGCATTGTCTTCCTCTGTGACCTAGTAAGGCTGCTCCCCCCTCAGGGGGAGGTGATCAAAGAGCAGGCCAATAAGTTCATGTCAAAGACAGTCCCTGTTCCCATTACTATGGAACCCACTTGGACACTGAACTGCCATGGGCTACGAGATTTCTTCTTATACCCATCAGAATGGCTAAGATCAAAAGCTCAAGTGACAACACAAGCTGGAGAGGTTGTGGAGAAAGGGGAACCCTCCTTCACTGCTGGGTGGGAATGCAAACTTGTACAACCACTCTGGAAATCAAGCTGGCTCTTTCTCAGACAACTAGGAATAGCGCTTCCTCAAGATCCAGCTATACCACTTCTAGGCATATATCCAAAAGAGTCTCAAGTACACAATAAGGACATTTGTTCAACCATGTTTGTAGCAGCTTTTATTTGTAATAGCCAGAAGCTGGAAACAACCCAGATGTCCCTCAACTAAGGAATGGATACAGAAAGTATGGTACATCTACACAATGGAATATTGCTCAGCAGTAAAAATACAAGGAAATCTCATGAAATTTGCAGGTAAATGGTGGGAACTGGAAAAGATCACCCTGAGTGAGCTATCCCAGAAGCAGAAAGACATACAGGTATATACGCACTCATATAGACATATAATGTAGGATAAACCTACTAAAATCTGTACAACTAAAGAAACTAATAAAGAAGGAGGACTCTGGCTAAAATGCTCAATCCCCATCCAGAAATGCAAAGAGGATGGACATCAGAAGAAGGAGAAAACAAGGAACAAGTTAGAAGCCTGCCACAGAGGGCCTTTGAAAGGCTCTGCCCTGCAGACTATCAAAGCAGATGCTGAGACTTATGGCCAACCTTTGGCCAGAATGCAGGAAATCTTATGAAAGAAGTGGGAAATAGTAAGATCTGGGCTGGCTCTTTTATCACCAACCGCTGATGAGGGAGCAGCCTTACCAGGCCACAGAGGAAGACAATGCAGCTAGTCCTGATGAGACCTGATAGGCTAGGGTGAGAAGAAAGGGGAGGAGGACCTACCCTATCAGTGAACTTGGAGAGGGGCATGGGAGGAGATAAGGGAGGGAGGGAGGAATTAGGGGGGTATGAGGAAGGGAGCCACAGCTGGTATACAAAGTGAATAAATTGTAATAAATAAAAAAATAAATTAAAAATAACCCAAAAAAATTTTTAAATAAGAGTCACCAGTCAGTCTAAGCAAGGACAGTTACCTGATTATGGGTTCTGAATTAATGCACACGAACCCCATAGCCTTTCCGAGAGAATGGTTCTGGTGGAAGAATGCTTGGGTTGTACTAAAAGAGAGAGTACAGTATATAAAATGTCAGCTTTTTGGACAAAAATAAAACATAATTTTCCTTACATAAAATGAAAGATCATTAAAAGGGAAAAACCAAGAACCTAGAGACTAGAATTTATTTTAAGGATGATACATTTGTTTTCTAGGGTTTGCATAAGAAAACCCCACCACTGAATGGTTTAAGCATAACTTTATTTATTTATTTATTTATTTATTTATCTATCTATCTATTTATTTATTTATTTATTCATTTTTAGTTTTGGGGGCTCCTTTCTAGTTCTCCAGGAATGAAAGCAGCATTGAGCAACCTCAGGGCAAGAGGACTGAGCTCCAATTTAAAAGAAAAAAAAAAGTGCAGGTCTACATCCAGCTGGGTTTCAGAGTGGTCTACAAACTAACTGTTTTCTTTCTATCGTCGTTCTTTTTAAATATTACTGTCTACATCATATCTGCACACTGAGAGCTATAAGTAAGTGGATTCTGATGCTCACAGCTGGCTCTCAAGGTGCCACCACCCAGAAACTGCACTGGGAATGTCTGTTCCCACCTGGATCTGCCTGAAAGAGGGACACCTTGTGTGTCAAGTTCACACTGTGATGAGATTGAGACTTGGGGTTCATGTGGAAGGAGTTACATAGAATAAAGGACTGAAACAAAGGCATAATGTTTGTTGATATCACTTTAAGACAGAGACTCTGTCAGGCGATGGAAAAATAGTACAGGACTGTTGTTCTTCAGAAGGAAGGCAATCCTGAGATACCTTTGGGTTCAGTGACAGCCCTGCCCGATGCTCTGTGGAATGGTGGTGACACTGCGGATGTGGGTGAGCAGCTGTAAAGAGTTGTTAAAGCTCCACAGGAAACATTTTGAAGGGTACCTTCAAACAGTGCTTTACATAAAGTCTCTCAGATGAATGATGTTGAGAAGAAAGAGATTTAAGTGTAGCCAACTTACTCATCACTATAATCCCACTTCCAAATTTTTCTTCCAGTTAATGAAGCAAAGAAAATTACTTCACCTTCAATTTTGGTGCCACAGTTCTAGTCAAGACTAATTATCTTTGCTACTGTGGCCTTTGAACTTTACTGATGGATTTGGGAAAACAAACTTTGCTCAACCACTGTAAGGCCCTATTCTCCTTGTGGTTTCCAGTGGGTATTGAAGACATGGGCAGTAGGAGAGGTCAGTTTCACATCTCTACCTACACCACACTGTGTGCTTAAGTGTGTGCCAACTGGGCCTGATATGTATTGATTATAGGTTTGTTTGTTTTTTGAATTTTCTGTATCTGGATAAGATGGCAATTGGCTGTGACTCAGGAGACATGGCCCTTCCCAGAACTGATTCCCGGAGTTGTGTGGTCACCTTTGAGCATGCAAACCAACAGCCCAGAGTCCACAGCCCTGATCACACCAGGTGCCAAACCCTCACACAGGACAGTAGTACTGTCACTACCCTAAATCATCTATGGGTCTATGTTTTATCTAAATCAGGCATCGTCTTTCCGTTTCTTCTTTGTTTGCTTATTTGATTGTTTTTCAATACGGCTTGTGATTTTTGTTGTCATTTTTGTCATTGAAATCTAGATATCTGCATCTAACATTGTGGTACCTGTATGTGATGGTTTAAGTGTGAACGTGCCTGAGAGGCTCATGTGTTTGAGGTAGATTTTAAGAAACTGTAGAATGTAGGACCTGGTATAACTATTTTTGGAACTCTGGGATTTATTGACGGCTTGAAACCTCCCGAGGAAGCCTGGGACAGGAAGTTGCCTAACACCCAGGCAATTTGAACTCTAAGCATCATGTCCGCCAGCTACTCCCCCACTTCAGTACAGAGTAGGCAGCGGCACTTGTTCCCGGAGCAGCCACAAGAGCTTGAGGGAGCCAGCCTGCATGTGTGGGTGGGTGGGGCTTTGAAGGTTATAGCTCAGCCCTCTTTCTGACCCGCTCTCTACCTCTTGGTCTACCATCACCGTGTCATGCCCCCCCACCATGACTGAGCCAATCTTGTTGCATCCCTTACCCACCATTATCAACCAAAGTCTCCTAAAGCCACAGCCAAGATAAACCCTTCTCCTGTGCATTGCTCCTGCCAGTTATCTTTGTCTCAGAGACAAGGAAAGTAAGTGCGATGCTGTGTAATCTCTCTTACGCTCTCCTGGACTTTGCTTGGTGTTCTGGTTGTTGGTTTATTTCTTCTGTTGTTTTCTGGCCTACTGTTGATCCTTGAGGAACATCTCAGCATGTTCTAATTTGGCCTGTAGGTGCTGCTGCTTTTAGAGTGTGGGTGTTCGGGTGCATCGATGAGGTGCAAATGTGGCGGCGATATTGACTGTTGACTCTGCCCGATCCTAGATAACAATCACAGACCAGAGCACAAATTGCCAATCTTTAGGGGACGGAGTTCTCTTTGCATGCAGGCTGGCTCCCTCAAGCTCTGTGTGGCTGCTCCGGGAACAAGTGCCGCTGCCTACTCTGTACTGAAGTGGGGAGTAGGTGGCCGACATGATGCTTAGAGTTCAAATTGCCTGGGTGTTAGGCAACTTCCTGTCCCAGGCTTCCTCGGGAGGTTTCGAGCTGTCAACAAACCCCAGAGTTCCAAAAATAGTTATGCCAGACAGATTCGGCCGGGGAGATTGTTCTCTAAGTGGGGAAAAGACATACTGTTCAGATGTTTGTTACTCTGCTATCTTCCCAGAATTGCTTCTTACTGGCTTTTTGTGTGCTTTCTCAAGCACTCGGTACCCTGAAAATAGTGTCCTTTTCATAGACCCTTGTCTATTATGTCTGACAGAGATGTAACCCTGCCCTAGCTCTGTAGACTGGGGCAGCAGTCCCTTCTTCAACTGCAGTCATCTGCCACTGGGCCTGAATAACACCACACTGGGATCTATGAAGGGCGATTTATTCATCTCTGATTTCAGAGTGTGTGATCGACATAAACTGCCTGTTTAGCGGACAGTCTTACATCAACATGACTGCTTCTTAGTTCACATTCTTGATTCAAAGTTAGTTGAGTATTGAATCATTTCCAGCTAGTCATTTAGCCTCTGACCCTTTCTGGGGACTCCTTGGTATACATGAATTGTCATTGACTCAACTTTCCAGGAAAAAGATAAGAAAGAAAAAAAAAAAAAGAATGCCCAAGATCTGCAAGTTTCCAGGATACGCACACGTGTGCATGTGCAAATGTGTGCACACTTGTGCACATATGGGCTCACACACACGGAGTACTATTAACCCTTTATTTCAATTCCTACACAAACCTTTGATTTGTTTTGTGAACTATAGATTACTGTGCTATCTCTGGAGAAATATCACATTTCTTATCTATAAATTCAACTGTTGCTTTCAGTGTTACCTAACTCTTACTTCATCCCACTCTTGATTCATCTTTCTTCCCATTGTGTTATTTGCTTATATTGTTAGTGTGATGAAGTGCCTGATAATAGCAGCTTAAGAGGGAGGAGTTTATATTGTCTTATAGTTCCAGGAGATAGATTCCATCATGGCAGTGAAGGTACAGAGGCAGAAGTGGCTGATCACACTACAACCACAGTGAGGAAGCAAAGAGCAGTGCATGCTGGTACTTAAATGACTTTCTCCTTTTCATCCAGTTCATGGTTCCAGACAAGGAAATGGTACTCTCCATCTCAACTAACATAATTCAGATAACCCCTGACAAGCATTCCTTGAGATTCATGCCTATGGTGATTCTAAATCCCATCAAGTTAACAATCAAGATTAATATCACATCTACCAACAAACCCTAGCATGAGGTATTGCTAGGGTCCTTTCATTTGTCTCTTTAACAAACGAGTTCTACATGTCTGAACTTCTTACTGTTGAATGGATGAAATGAATGAATGCAATATGTATCATACAAGGAGGTACCATGGGGAAAAACACAACTGATTACTCTCAATAGCTTAATAAGTATTGGTTTAACTGAGCATTCATCCATGCTTTATGGCAGAGGGTGAGGCTGTTAATTGAAAGATCACTTTGACCCTAATGTTAGGAATGTTCCACTTGGAAGAAGTATATATGACAACAAAGATTGTAAGGAAACATGAGCAAAGAAAGTACCAAGCCAAGTCTCAAGCAGAGGAAACAGAAAGAAGGTTTTATGGGGTTGGTAGCCTGACCTGAGCCCTAGGATGAATAAAACTGGTCAGGTGATGGATAGTAGGGTAAAAGGACAAACCAGTGACATTCTAGGCTTAGGAAGTAGTGGGACTAAAACAAGAGCATAGTATAATAAGGAAGAGAGCTGAAAATAGTTTGAAATCACTAAGACATGAAATGAAAAACAAGAAGTGGTGGCTATTATGCCAGGGTGGTAAACCAAGACTCGGTGAAATTGAAACAATGGTACTGGGGTTTATTCTTTAGAACAGTACAGTCCAAATTTACTTGAGTCCAAAGCCATTGTTTTGTTTTGTTTGTTTGTTTTCTCTGTCCCTACTTTATAGGGTTTTTTTTAATCTTAAGTAATATCTCTGAATTCATGGGCTTAATGTGCCATCTATTTGATAGTTTGTAAGGATGAACATTAAAATAGATAAAAGATAACTATTAAATGTTCTTCTGTGAAGTGCTTAAAATGATTGCACTTACCACTCTATGCTTTGGTGATACTCATTTCGACCTCGAAGAAATGTTGAAGAACTTTGAATGGTGGTGCAACATGAGTATGCTTACATTAGAAAGAACAAGGGAACCCTGAGGGTGAATATGAACTGGAGAGGGGTGAGGCTATGCCAAGGAGAAGTTAGAAAATTCTCATTGTTTCCAGTCACGGAAGAACAAGGACCTGAATTAGGGCAAGATGGTAAGTATTAGCTGGTTCACACTCTCACCACATCCCAGACACTAGTCTCAGCACTAGCATCCAGCTATTAACCGATAAAATCATTGTCCTTCAAAAAGTCTATACTGATGAGATCTGATAGACTAAGATCAGAAGGAAGGAGAGGAGGACCTCCCCTATCAATGGACTTGGGGAGGGGCATGCGTGAAGAAGGGGGTGGGAGGTTGGGATCGGGAGGGGAGGAGAGAGGGACTTATGGGGGGGATACAAAGTGAATAAAGTGTAATTAATAAAAATAATAAAAAAAATCCTGTTCACCCAGAGTGAGGGGACTAGTTTGCAATAAATAAAAATAAAGAAAAGTTTGTAACGTTAAAGAAATAAAATAAGAAACTTAAAGTGTGTCAGAAAGAGGTGGGAGGCTCTGAGGGGTACCAGCTAAAGGTTAGAAATGAAGGTTTCTGGAATTGAAATTAGAATAAGCCTCTGTGAGGGAAGGATACAAAGACTTCAGTAATGAGCAGGAACTAGTTATGAATAAGAAGAAAGAATGAAGCTGTTAGATTTTAAAGATGCTTTAAAAATAAAATCTGATGGTCTGGACTATTGAGTAGGAAACACAGAAGGAAGAACTGCCTCATCAAAAACCTTTATCAGGGCTTCAGACCTCATTGACCAACATAACTGGAGTCTCTTTCACGTTTCATATAGCCTGGCCTCAGTTTCATTCTGATCTCCATTAATCAACCTCAGACCTCTGTAAGATGTTCGAATATTATAGCTCTCTATTTGGAAAATGTACTGTCCATCATTCTTTGGTTCAATGCCAAAATCCTCATCTCCATATTTTTCTCTCAAATGGAACGATGGCCCATTCATTTATCGCATGTGCCCTAGTGTTATCCATTTAAACTGTGCTTCTAAAACCCATGAGCAGAGCTTTGGAATTCGTGAATTTATACAAAAACTTGTGGCCAAAACTCTGCTGATTTTATTCCAGATGAATTAATAAAAAACCCTAAAGGTTTGTTTAATGCAGTTTTATGCTAAATATATTTAATTTTATATTGGAGTGACGGCTTTTTTAGCAGTGTTGGAGACTGCGTACAGGAAGCACTTAATTATGAATGCCATAATTTGCTCCGTTGCTGTCTCTCTTTCATCTATACACTATAGATAATTATCCCCAAATAAATGCAGCCACAAAAATAATATTTAAATCAGAAGAAACAAAAAGCGCATGCGCTTGATGTAACCGAACACTGAGTACTGAACACTAACCGCCTTGGTGGCAGATAAGTTCTCTCTCAAGTTCAAGCTGCGAGGGCATCATCTGCTGAGTTAGGAATGCTTTGAGATGAGAACTAGAGGGCATGTTTTTGTAAGCAACCTGGGGGTTGTCTTTTCAGTGGAAAGATGATTTTAAAGTAATGTTAAAACTACTCATTTGTGTATCTTTAACACTTTCCAGAAAGCCGTTATAGGACACAACACAACCAGTAGCACTTGGCTTTTATGTACAATGAATTAGTTAGAAGTATAAATTTTTTTCTTCCCTAAACTGTATTTTATTCCAGTGACAGGGATCATTGTCTCAAATGGGTCCCTTAATGGAAATGAGAAGGAAGGGAAGAATATTTGTAAGTTTCAGCCTTCTTTCCATTATTGAAGAGTATTTTCTACTACTTACGACAATTACAGCATAAAATTGCATTGTAAATTTTTCATTAAATTTAGATAAAACTAGATTGTCTTTTTTACTGCATATCTCTTTATTCCGTCACCAAAATCTGAATAGTTTTATGACCACCGTCTCTGTCTCTAAGTCTTCACTTCAGGCAGTGGATATCCACCAGGCCCATGAACTCTAGCAGGAAATTCTGTGTAATGAACATGACGGATGAGGACGAAGTGACATGGTCACAGCAACAAAATCAATTGCTTTAAACGCTGGTCTAACTGAGAACATGTCTGGTTTGATTTTCAGTCCACTGAGATTCACAATTCCACTTAAAATAAAAGTAGATAGGACCTGCCCAGAGATGAGTAAGTGCTTAACGATTTGGGGCTTCCTGACCTTCCTGTGCAAATGCAGAACACTTATCCCTGCTGTTTCTCCCTTGGAATCTAGAAGTATAGAAAACGACTAAGCTACATTGGATATGACAAACACTGAGGTGGCTCTCTGTAAGGATGGAGCAGTAACCTTAAACTATATTTTTCTAGGTTCATTTTTTGTAAGTAACAGAATTTTTATTTTAATTTGTTCTTTGAGAATTTCTTAGACACACACATAATGAAATATGCTCATATATACCCCTCATTTCTCCTCTTCAATTCATCCTGGATTTTCCCTGTAGCACCTCCCCTTTCTAACCATGTCCCATCTTTTTATTTTTTGTAATAACTCATGAGTCAAATAAATGCTGCCTTTATATGCATCGGTCTTAGGCCAACCTCTGGAGCATGGCAACCTACCAGTGCTACCACCCTCCAGAGAAGAACAATTGTCAGTTATCAACTGTCTATAGCTTTTTAGTTAAGCGTGAGCTAGTTTGATCTGGTACAGGTCTGCTGCAAGTAGTCATGGGTACTGTGAGTTCGTGGGTACCATAGCCATGCTTTTCCAGGAGATAGCATTTCAAATCACTCCTTCATCTTCATCCCTCAGCTCTTACATCCTTTCTGTTCCCTCTTCCAAGTCTCCCCTGAACCTGGGTGGAAGCTTTGATAACTGTGTCTCATTCAGAGCTGGGTACTTGGTCACTTATTTTCAGCACTTTGACCAATTAAGAATATCTTCATTGACTGAGGCTCCCTACTTCTCTTACCAAGGCTGACAGCAGCCCAGGTCTCTGGGCAGACGCAGTCTGATAACATGCGCATTTAGCAAGATAGCAATAATAGGTTTGACCCTATGAGCCTCCCAGTCAGAGCTTCTTCCCAAGTTTACACTATCAGGCAGGGCACGAACTCCCTGCTGTGAGGCAAGTGTTCAAGGAAAAGCTGGAGTAGATGGCTTTCAAAGGCAGGATCTTTTTTTACCCCACTGTCCATTTTTCAAGGCTGCTGAGCTATGCTGCCTGAGTAGCCTTGGAAGACAGTTGGGTTATGGTGAAAGAACCAAACGTGGAGACAGAGGACTTGGGTTTGTGCCTACTTCTGCAGATCCCTTTGTTTAAATCACTTGTGCCACCTCAAACAGTACAACCTTATCTGTGACCAGCCCCTTCAAGCCCTATTCCTGCAACCCAGCAATAAGAACTTGATTTTCTCATGCTTTTTAAACCCTTCTTTATCTGTGTGTGTCCATTTGTCTTTCCCCTGCTGGCAGTGCCTGTCACTCATTTTCTCCTAAGTTTGACCTATTCTACAGTGCTTAGTTTTTCCATTCAAGTGGTCTCGTCATCCTCTGGATCCCACAAAACTTCTTCAGCAATGCATGTGCTGTATTCAGAACTGCTCCTGTCACCTGGATGTAAGCCCCTCATGAGGATGCCTGTGTTTGATTCCTTCTTGTCTCACCATTTCCTTGGGGTCACATGCATTTGCTGAAGAATTTACTGGATGATTAAGAAATTACTGTTTCCTGACTGATAAAATAGGGGAAATGGTACCCATTTCACAGATTGTCTTGAATTTTACATGGAAATAAATATTCCCCACGAATGGCCTTTATAAACAATGATGCTCTGTAGGATGTTTTACTATTATAAGAAAGGAACCAAAACTACCAAATTATCCCCAATCTACTGCCAAAAGAAAAAATTTAAAGAAGCTGGAGAGACTGTTTACCAATTAAGAGCACTTGGTTAACTGCAGGGGACCAAGTTCAGCTCCCAGCACCTACTTTAGACTGCTCATAACTTGTTACCCCACCTCCAGGGATCTGAAGCCCCTTTCTGGCCTCTGCAGACACCCCTCCATATACATACACATGCACACATGCAGGAAGAAAAGGAAAGGAAAAAACAAATACTAAGTGAATTATATAGAAAACTCATTGCTTGAACAATTGAAAGCGGAGGTTCTTTCTCTGAATCGGACCTATCAGGTGACCAGAATGCTGAGAATGTCACTGTTCCCTTAAACGTTGAGACAATGGCTGGCTGGTACTGACCTGGAGATCAGACCCCTGTAAATCTGGAACCATGAAGCCCCAGAACCCATTGATTCCTTCAAGCTGCCTACTTGTTCTTCAGACTGGAACCTAAAGTGCGAATGGAGTACTGAATAGATCTATGAATGGACATCATCACAAAGGCAAGTTGACAGGGGTTCAGCAGCAACCAAGCAACTCACCAAACCTTTTGGCAGGGGTTATTGGTAGGCAGCGTTGCCCATCAGTAACACAGTTCCTAGCATACTATCCAACATGCATCTGATATGCCAAAGATACTTAGCATGATTGTAATGGAAGACTCACATAGTAAGGGGATATTTCTTTCAAGATAAAGACAGTAAGCAAAAGATTAAAATTATGGTAAGTTAATATGTTTGCTTCTGTATTAACCATTTGAAAATGTGCTCTGACTGAAGCAGCAAGTACAGGGCTTTCACAGGCCTGCACCAGGTCCTCTGCATATATGTGAAAGTTTTCAATTTGTATTTTCATGGGACTCCGGTGTGTGTGAACAAGTGTGTCTCTGATTCTTGTCTTCTGTTGAGGCTCTTTTTTCTTCTTTGGTTTGCCTTGTCCAACTCGATGTGAGGGTTTTTATCTCATTGTATTTTATTTTGTTTTAAAAAAATGTCCCTGGATTTTGTAGTAGAATACAAACCAAATCAAACAATCCAGTGTGCAAAAAATGGTGAGATACAAACTATAATACTCCGTACGTGGCCTGTTACCATTTGATTACTCTCCAAGCTTAGAAACCAACACAGCTGCCTAGTGAGAGCACAATAAGCAGCCAGCTCCTGAACGGTCACTAACTAGGTCTATAATTTGGAAAAGTTATTTAGCCTCTCTAGTTTTGCTTTGCATCTGTGATATGGAAAATGTTGTGAAACTTAAATAAGATAAAGAATATGAACATTTAACACAGTGTTCTGTAACACAGATTCAATAAATGTAGCTACCACTTCCTGCCTATCAGGGACTTCACAAAGCAGATGCACTTCTATTTCTCTTATATAGACCATTAAGTGATAAAAGCTGTGGTATCCTTATCTTTAGCATGGGGATGTAAAAAGAACTGACATCACAGGGATGTTTTGTGGCTCAAATGAAATTAAAAATCTAAAGGAACATTCTAGAATTCTGTTTAAAGGGAGGCATTAAGAGGAATATGAGAGTTTCTTACAAGAGCAGGAATTTAAATACACTGGTTGATTTTCGCTTTACAAGTGACCCGCAGATAGAAAACAAGTAAGAAAAAAATAAATAAATAAACAAACCATGTCAGCATGAGAAGTTAATAGTGGTGACGCTCAGAGGTTCCTGCAAGATAAAAGACAAGATGGTCAGGAGTGAAGATAGGTAAGTGTATGTCCCTCATATGTGGCAAACCACTTATCAAAGTAATGCCAGGAGACCTAGAGAGCTGAGGGTGGGATGTACAGAAAGCATAAGGTGACATGTCAGTGGATCCTATCAGTCTCTCTGGGAAGCATGCAGGCTTTCAGAGATCAGCAAGACAGGATCACTTAATAGGCTCACTCCTGGCTTACACTTAAGGGAGGCATTGTCACAGTCAGTTCTTAATGAGGACAACTGTGACAAGTAAAGAATGAGGACACTGTCCCAGTTAACTCCTGGATGCACATTCAAATGTAGAAAAGAAACAAGAGAATCAAGAGAAACCTCTTATGATTTTCTCATCCTCTTCTAACTCACCATCCGTGGACCAGTGAGGCTGAGCTGCCAGCATGCACCAGAGTCAAGTGCATCTCTGTGCAGACATAGATTGTTGGGCCACTGTCACAGATGCTAGAGCAGGACCCAAGAATTTGTGGTGAGTATCCAAGAGATGCTAATGCTGCTGAGCTAGAAACCGTCCAGTAAGGGCAATTTCTCTGGACGTGTACACTGCTTCATACCACTATTTAGAATAGGATTTAAATTAATAAAAAAATATACAAACTGTGTTGTATCAGTTACATTTTAAATGTTCAAGATCTGCATTATCTACGGGTACCACATTGGACAGTAGAGGTACAGAATGTTGCATCATTCTAGAAAATACTATTGCCAGAGGTGTATTTGTACTCCGTGACTAGATGCCCCAAGAATTTCACAGGGCAGAATAGTTCTCCTGAGTTTTTTTTTTTTTTTTTTTTTTGCCCTCTCCTTTCTCATGCATCCTGAAAATGGTGTCTGATAGAACTCATGTCAATTCCCAAAACAGACAAGCTAAGACTTCTGTCTACAATGGCAAATGAAGAAACACCTGGATGATTTAAATGATACCTCACAAAAAGTGTGTCCTGAGGAATGACAGCACTACCACCCTATCAAATAAAACAATTCTTAACAAAAACAAATTTCCAAAAATATGAATGTCAAATGGGCAGCAGCAGTCTTCAGAAGACTTGGGCTGCACTAAACTAGAATAAGAAGTTATGAAGTTAAAATATAAGATAATAAAGCACTCATATATTCGAACAATGTTCATATTGAATTCAAAACTACCAGAGAGGCAAAAAATAAGTTGGAATTTAAGAAGCCCAACTTAATGAAGTAGACGATGACTCAAAACATTCAGTTGACAGGAGGAGAGGAAAAGGAAAGATAAAATTTTCATATGAGAAGCTAAACATAGAGGAATATACATGAGCTCAGAATGCCTATCATAATTGTTTCGGAAGAAAGAATCTAACAGAGGAAAAAAGCAAACTAGAAATTAGAAACCTTTTCCTCCATTATGATTTTAAAAATAGCTTGAATAATAAATCACAGACTTACTGAATATGGGAACATTTTCAGACAAGAATAGGCTTTACCAGGAAATTTAAATCTTTATAATTCCAATGATAAGGAAAAACATCCTATAGCTATGTAGATAGAAGTTAATATAACAAAATAGGGTACTTAAGTAAGGAATATGATTTCCTTGATATCAAACACTTTTCAACCCAAAGGACCAGAAGAAGATGGAATAATGTCTCCATAGTATTTAATGGAATGACTAAAAACTAGGGATAGAAGGCTATATGGCTAGCCACAATGTGAAAGGAAATAGGGCTGGAGAGATGGCTCAGCAGTTAAGAGCCCTGGCTACTCTTCCAGAGAACTCTGGTTTGGTTGCAAGCATTCACATGGCAGCTTATAACTGTAACACAGGGGATCTGACACTCTTTTCTGGCATCGATGGGAACTAGAAACACACATGGTGCACATACACACATTCAAGCAAATATTTATGTTCAAAATAAAATTTAAAACTCTTGGGAAGGAAAGAAGGTTCTAGAAGAGTTGGAGGAGGGAAAAATATGATCAAAATACATTGTATAAAAATTAAATTAAGTAATCCATTATATATTATAGATTACATGTTATACATTATGTATAATATATTTATATAGTATACACTTATAAATATATTTATATTTTTTCTTTCTTTTTTCTTTTTGATTTTTTGAGACAGGGTTTCCCTGTGTAGTTTTGGCTATCCTGGACTTGCTTTGGAGACCAGGCTGACCTCAAACTCACAGAGCTCTGCCTGCCTCTCCCTCCCTGAGTTCTGGGATTATAAGCATGCACCATTGCACCTGCCAAATATATATTTCTTGTGGGGAGGGAGGTCAAGACAGAATTCATGGGTTGACATGAATGAGTTTGGGACCAGCCTAGTAAGTTTCGGGCTACCCTTTGTGATGTGGTTCTTGCCTCCAAGGTCCTGCCTCCTTCAAAAACTGAAAACGAAGATAGGAAGTAAGTTATTTCCAGATGTGATCAAAAGATAAATAAAATTCCCAAGAATGGTCAAGGAAAGTGTTAGATATAAAAGTATTGGAATATAAAATCAAAATTGTCAGATATAAAGTATATTTTTAAATGAATTATTTAAAACCCCAGATAAAGATTACTCTTAATTGGTTCATAGTCTGTGGACATTGGTGGAGGTTTTTGGAATAGACATTTCTTACCCCTGTTTGCTCTAACAGACTTCTTTCACATGGAGTACTTGAGGAGATGTTAGGAGTGGAAACTGAGAGACCAGTAAGGAGGCTTCATCAGCCATCCAGTGGAAAAGTAATGTGTGATAATTGGGCAGGTCGCAGGCAAAACCACTGGGGCCCACAGCACGGTTGGCTATGAGGTGAAAGAGAAGAGTTAGCATAAAAATGACAGTGAACCTGAAGGTAGAAATGTAGAGTTCAGGGTAGAAATCTGGCTAAAAAAAAAAATGGAAATTTGGCAATTGTCATTAATTGGGGGATAGGTAAGCCCCAAACTGCAAATGACTAGAAGGATCAACAAAAGAAGACACAAGTCTTAGTGTCCCAAGCCGAAGGACTTTTTCATACAGACTTTTGGAGATAAGAGGAGGAATCACCTGCAGGAAAAAGCAGGTGAGGGCTGTTTGGGGCTTAGAAAGTATCTCATCCAGGAGGGTGAATGGCTGTGTCAGAGGCACAGCTGGTGGCGTGAGTAGGAGGAAGATTTAGACGTCCATTTCAGCAATGTGGGCATTTTGCCAGGATGAGGAGGCATGAATCTGCGGAAGGACATGGATCAAAAGACTAGAAAGTTGGTGAGAAGTCAGAACTAGCTACTCAATTGCGGAACAGGAGCATTGATTTCTGTATTTTCTTACTTTAAGTTAATGTTCCCTTTTCTGTATTAAAGCGGTGGAAATTGCCATTTGATTGCATTTCATCTTTTCCCTATCTTATGGAAAGTTAGATGATGCCCCCAACCTGAAAATTGCTGTGCAGTATTTCTCTAAATGAATATTCCATTTGCTAGCATCTCAGAGAAAATGACATTCTATAGCTTCCACCGTTATGAAAAACCTAAACAAACCCATATAGTCTGCATTTTTCTTACCCTGGCTGATATTTTTTGTGATGTCTCCTTTAATTGGCCGAGGAGCATGTGAAAGATAGCAATAGAAAAAAAAAATCAATTTTCTAAGCCATCTTAAATAGCTTTAATGCACATCTAGTTCTCTCCGGATCAAATGGAAACATTAGCAGAGTTAAGTATCATTCATTGTTGCCATGACAACAGGGCCAAACCCTTATAGAAGACTTTTATTTTACATTTGGTTTTCTTACCATAGCAACAGCAGCATTGATTTAAAATGTTACTTGCTAGTTAGAATTTATCTTTAGCGTTTCCATATATTTTCCATAGTGTGTCCTGTTAATAGGAGTAGACTTTAGATGACTCGCCTGCTCTTTTGAGTGAGACAGCTCTTGGGATGTAGGTGAGGAAATCTAGGCTGCCCATTGCGTACAGGAATAGCCAGCTCCAGGGCACATTTGCGCGCATTACATCCCCAGAACTTCAATCGAGGATATTTAAGTTACTTGTGTTCAAATCCAAGGTATGTCCTTTGAAGCCTGAATTAGAATGATTATTCATTTCAGGGTAATTAAAAATAATTTTCATCCTTTGATGTTGCAAAATTACTTTCTTTTTATTTAAAGACAATACTTTATTTGTTTGTTTCATTCTTTACAGAATAGCTCTCTCTCTCTCTCTCTCTCTCTCTCTCTCTCTCTCTCTGTCTCTCTGCATTCATAACCAGTTGGCATAGAATAAAAATAGAAAGTTTTTAAAATAAGTTAAACCGAAGAGCCAACACTTTTGAAAACAACAGACTTGAGTAAAAGGACTCCTTCCTCTCTCCCCTCAATGCAATGACTTCTGTTTGGGAACATACATGGTCAGAGTAACTGCAGCATTACAAAGAAATACGTTTTGGTGAGGAAAAAAACAAAAATCCTTTGGTTCCAAATGCAGCTCTCTCCACTGTAGGCCACTCACCCATCTGGCTCTCTCTAGCTGTGGGAAACACTCGTCACACAGAGCGCCCTTTGAAATTGCTAACCCCTGGGGGGACAGCCATAGATGAGAAACTGCCCTTAAGAGCTTGGCGTGTACAGGAGGAACAAAGAGGTTAATGGTCGAGGGTACCGGAGGAGAGGCGCGTGGGAAGAGTGTGAGCAGCTAGCTTCCTGTGCTGGAACAGGAGCTTCTTTCAATGCACAATGCATGCCAAGATAGATCAGGCACTGTACCAAGAAGATACAATAATTTAGTAATACAGTCTGCCCAGGCAGCTGAGCAGCTGGAAACGAAGGAGCTTTGGGATTTGCTATAAACGGTGGGGAAATTGGCTGATAGCCTCTCTCCTATATTGAGCAAAGGGAGCAAGAGAAAAGATTATAAATGTTTGAAATCAGAGCCAAACTGCATGGTCTATTCTGGTCCAGAAGCTGCCAGGAATCTAGCATCCTCCAGCTTCGCCATTAAATGCTGATTGTGGCAGAGTATGGGACTGATAGACCCAGAGACAATCGAGCTGGCCTGTGTGTGCTTTCAGAAAGGCAGCTATTGACCTTAAATTGTTTACAGAGGAGAAGGTTCTATCACCCACCTTACCTGGTGCTGTTAGCATGTTCTAGTACGTACCCTTTGGGCTGATTATGCAATCCGACTAAATACCCTAAGGCCATTGCTGACACCTGGAAAGAAGCTCATGGGATGATTTTTTGAACTCCAGCAATACTCAGATAGGAGCTCAGAGACAGCATATGGTGCTGAAGCCACAGAAAGTTCTGGGTAGGCTAGAGACACAAAGCCTTGTAAATGTAATGGGAGAAAAATAACTTATATCCCATAGCAGGTCCTCTGTTGACTAGCTGTGTGAGTCCTCGTCAGTGCCCACATTGTAGCTCCCACTTCAGAAGCCTGGGAGAGGATTAAGTGAGATAGGATGACTTTGGACATAAAAGGCACATGGTAAACATTATGCCTTCTGTGTCCGTTCCCTCCTATGGAATCTCAGCCTATGGCATCTTTGAAATAAATTCCTTTGCAAGGAACTGGAGTTTATGTATTGTCACATATTTTTGGAAATGAAGAATGAAGAGAATATAAATCCGTAGTAGTTGCTGCATGGCTTAGATTGCCCTCTGGCCTGAAGAGGAAGGCAGCTTCAAGGCACTCTGAACCTTTGAATAAATCTCAAGATGCTAGCTAGAGCTCTGTGACAGGCGAACAGAAGGCCAACCCTACGATGGGGTTCAGACAAATTCATGGGAGAACTGAAAACACTTTTCCTAATATGTATGATAAAGGCCAGTATCTCTTTAAAAGCTTGTTGGGAGATGTAGACCAGGTCTGTTATAATGACAGAGCTTAATTTTCTTCAATTAAAACAAGTTCACCTAAGAGTTATATAGAAAATGCTCATATGACCATTTTTATGACAATTATATCATATGGTAGTTAAAGCTTTTTAAAAATTACAAAAACTCCTCAAATTTATTTATTTTTGTTCTCCATAAAACTATATTTTGGGGGGATCATGTCTTAAAAGAATTTACTTGATTCACATCTGTAGTTGAAGTAATACTCTTCTTCATTTGTACACTCATTAGAATAATGTATTGATATAAATCATCTCACATGCTATGAAATACAAACATGTGTAACAACTCAATTTATTAATAAGCCTATATTTTAGTAGGGTAAAAGTCATCCAGACTTATAGTAAAACTTGTGGGTTCTCGTGAAAATGCTTTTAAATAAAATTTTTATGGATATGAACACGCAGGACCACCGGCCCAGGGCTGGCACCTCCCATGGTTGACTGGGCCCTTCCCCATTGATCTTACTGCCAGACTTTATGGAGGCATTTCCTCAGCGAAGGTTCCCCTTTCGAATGACTCTAGCTTGTGTCACATTGACACAAAATTAGTTGGGACACTCATATCTGCAATCCCAGCACTAGGAAGGTGGAGACAGGGAGAGCAGAAGCTTAAGGCGACCTTGGTTAAGTACAGAGTGAGTTCAAGGGCAGCCTAGGGTACCTGAGACCCTATTTCCAATAAGCAAAGTTCAAAATAAAAGGTACAAATAAGCCATGTCAGGAATGAGAAGAGATGTAACTACATATTATTAGAAAATAATTCACAAGGTAAGAAAAGAATTGAACAAGTTCACACCAGTGAAGTTAATACTGAAGGCAATGGTCAAATTCTAAATAATCATAACAAAGGGATCAAAATGCATACAAGCATCAAATAGTTCTACAATTGTAAAATCGAATGGGTAATTTTAAACCTCCCCACCAAAATATATGGAGTCTAGACGATTTTAAAGGTAAAATAAATATGAGAGAAATGATCAAGTGTTAAGATACTCTGAGGGGGACTGGAGGGTTTCCTCAACTGAATTGATAAGGCTAAACTCATTGCAGCAAAACTGAACAGTTAATGTAAGAAGAGTGACAGAAAAGCTTATTTTATTCATAAACGTGGAGATAAAAATCTTAGAGAACCTGTAAATAAGGAAGAGTATTAAGAAAGACATCCTCTGAACACTGAGGTTTTCCTATCAGTGTTCTATTAGTGTTTGGTGTTTAAATTTTTTTTTAAAGTGTACATTTCGTTCACTAGCAACTTAAAGGATAGAAATTACGCAATCAATAAGTGATATAAACTTACCATCTAATCATAAACAAAGTTCATAGCAACCTTGAAAGAAGAACCTTAAACATCAAAAATATTTGACCAAATCAGTGATAGCCACCAGATCTGAGAGCAAACATTATTTTTAAATGGAAAATCTAGAACTGTTCTGGAGTTTAGATAGGATGTCACTTCTAGTGCTTCACTCCTATCTTTCCCATGGTACACTGCAAGATGGTGATGGGGGTGGCATGGACATCCCCACTCCATTTTACAGGTAAATGTGACCTCATTTAAGTAGGAATGACTGAGCCAGTTCCTACAGCTGAGATGTAAATGTGCATGGTTCCATTCTAGGAAGGCAGATCACGCAGCTTTTAAACAGCCCTCTGTACTCCCCTGAGAGAGTGAGTTTACAGAGGTCAGGTTTTTAGAAGTTTACAGTTACTTTTATTTATCCGTGTGAGTCTGGGGTAAGGTGAGTGTGGCCAGCCTGCAGGATGAAGAGTCCATATTCTCTTTCCACTGTGACGGTCCCGGAAACAGAGTTCATGTCAGCAGGCTTGGCATCAAGTGCCGTTATCTACTGAGCCATCTCCTGGACCCCTAAATATGTTTTTGTTTCATGGAAACAATCTGAAAGACTTGACATATTCCTGGCCTGCACTTTGGGAACTTCAGGGAGCATTTCCTACAGCCAAGTTCATTCATTAGCACAGCCCCAACAAATCATGAAATTTGCATTAATCCCTTGCTACCCTTAGTCCCTCAGGCCACACTCAGGTGTTGCTAGCATCCCCAGAAATACTGGTTTTGTGAAGAAAGACCAGTTAGGGGTCACATGTTTGTGTCTGACTGTACTGTCTTCTTAGTATTCTTTATAGGGAACTGTTCTTCTGTCTTTCTTTATCTTCACACTTTTAAAAGGTTGTAGGTGGGTGACATCATAGAAAGACTACAAATCGGGTTCATCTTATATTTCTGTTTGATAGATAGGTTATTCACCTTTGTCAGGAAAATACAGAAATGATTCTGCATTTCTTTTGCATTGCATCCTACCAGATGAGAATGTAATTTTGCTGTGTTCTGTGGTCGATGATAACAACATTGGTCATTTGATCAAAGTAATAGCACCTCCAAAACTTCTTATCAGTGAATTACTCTGCATCTTTACAATAAAGATATTCTGTAAGGAAGCAATTTGGAATTATTCCTCATTCCTACCCAGTCTTTCAAAAAAAATTATTTCTACGTTGTCATGAGCTTGTGTTTTTCATTGTATTCAATGGGCTATCATCCATTACTATAATTATTTAATGGTTTTTTAAAATTATCTTCACTTTAACCATTTTAGTGGAGTCTCTGTCCTTTTAACATGCCTTTTCTGTTTTGACCAGTTCCTTTCTTTATGGCACAGGATGTTCCAGACTCATTCATTGTTCCTGTGCTGCCTCTACTGTCAGTCACTTTTCAGCAGATCCCTGTATTAGAAAATACATATAGAAATCAAAATCTGGTCTTCACTAATTGGCTTATCAATTTCTCAGGTCCTCCTAATGGGCACAGTTAGGTGATACATGTTTACATCTGTCTGCCTATCTTTCCCTGTATCTTGAAAACAAGGCTATTTATCGTTCCAATGCACCACACTTCTAAATTATTCTCTATATTTGGAAATTCTCCCTTGAACAAAGAGAAATCTAGGTCCCATTAGTCTTAATGTGGTTATTTATTTATTCAGTCCTTCAGAGAGTCTTCAACTACCTTATCTCTGTTATCTCTGACTGGAACTTATCTCACTCTAACAGAATCCGGCCCGCCATGACAGTTTATCCCTCTGTGTAAGCCCTGCTCACCTCTGCTGAGACTCTCTCACTCCACAAAAAGAAATTGCCACCTGTGAAAACTTCTTTTTCCTGGTAGGACTTTCACATCCCATGATTACCATCTCTAATCTCTGTGGCTTGACAATGTTTGCTAGACTGACCTTCTGTTGGGATGGCTTCCTTGTTTGACTATTACAGACCTCTGCCTGTCCATCTCTTCTTCCTGAGTTCCTGCTCACCTTCCTGGTGCTTGATGCGTTAGCGTGGGTCTCTCTCATCCCCTCCTAGGTTCCCTCTTGAAATGGATACACTACTGCTCTGCACTATGCTTCCCCACTTAGGTGTGAATGCCAGATCCCTGTTCCTGGACTGATGACATCAGGACTGATTTTCTCATAGAGTGAAAGAGGGAAGAAAATGACCGATGTCTCACATCTGAGCTTCTGTACTTACAGTTCATGCAATTCCCCTCCCCCCCCCAGTGCTTTGACTATTGTCTTAATTCTTTCTCTTAATTTTGACATTTTAGATAGAGCTTCAAATTCTTTGGGGCCATGTGTCTCTTGATTTGTGTAGCTGTTAGCATTCATTTTCCTCTATTGTTCTTGTAGTTTTGCTAAGCGGGGTTGTCTTAATTCACTTTTGTTTCCCACATTGTGAAAATTATTATTTATCCTAGACTGATGGGGAAAGACGCCAATGAAGGATCGTGAAGGAACTACAATAGAATTATCCACATTTTAGTTTCTTTTGTCATTACTGTGAAGGATTAAGCAATGTAGTTAGTTACTTCTGTGCTTGATTCAGGACACTTCCTGCTGCCTCCTCCACAGTTCCTCACACCATGCTTTCCAGAGCACTTCTTTCACCCTTGAACACACTACTTTTTCATTATGTCAGACTCAAGGTCTCCTTTTTCTGGTCACCTCTCTTTTATGACACCTTTGCAACCCCATCATATGAAATGCTTTTCCCTTGGACATCTCCTTCACTAAAGGATTCTTACCTTTAATTTGGATTCCAACATTTTAGAATAATTCTTCCTTATTTTCATTTTACATGTGTGTGTGTGCCTGTATGTCTCTATATGCACCACATATATGTGTGTGCCTATAGAAACCAGAATAAGGCATTGGAAGCTCTGGAACATGAGTTACAGATGTTTGTAAGTTACCTGATGTAGGTGCTGGAAACTGAACACCAGTTCTCTGCGAAAGCAGTAATTGCTTATAACCTTTGAGCCACTCTTCACCTCGTCCTACTTTTGAAATTTTCCTTTAGAGTCAATATCTATTGCACATCCCTGAGTTTCTCAAAGGCTCCATCTGCCTCCTGAAGCTGGTGTATTTTTCAAGTTCTCCTGACTGATCTGAGCTCCTGTTGCTTAGCATCCTCCTTGGTGAGGAACTCTCTTCCCTTGAGCTGCATGATGGCAGTTTCAGGATACCAAGCGATGGAGGCTCTGTTAAATGGGTTCTTTTGTCCATCTCTACAGATGCTCAGATGCTGACCAGTTCTAAACTTTTCTGTGATATCATTTGTCTATGTCTATCCATTTAAGTGCTATAAAATTTCTTGATACCTAGCTTTTTAAGACATTGCTGATAATGTTTTTGTCATTACTGTCCTCATTTTGTCTTTTACTGTCTTTATTACTTTTCTTTTTAAACTCATACACACTCTTTTCCTTGTTGAACTGTGTATTTTTTTTTCTTTGTTCAGGCTTTTGCTTTAAACTTTAAACTAATAACTCAGAAAATAAAAAAGAAACCCTAATTTTTAATTCTTTGGTCTCTCATTCCCCCTTCCCATGATCTTTATTTATTTTAATTTTATTTTATTTTTAATTATACTTTATTTACTTTGTATCCCCCCCTCTAGTTCCCTCCTTCTTCCCTTCCTAATCCCTCCTTTCCTCCCCCTTCTCCCACATGCCCGTCCACAAGTCTGCTGGTAGGGGAGGGTTTCTTTTTCTTCCTTCTAATCCTAGTCTGTTAGGTCTCATCAGGAGTGGCTGCATTGTCTTCCTCTGTGGCCTGGTAAGGCTGCTCCCCCCTCAGGGGGAGGTGATCAAAGAGCAGGCCAATCAGTTCATGTCAGAGACAGTCGCTGTTCCCATTGCTATGGAACCCACTTGGACACTGAACTGCCATGGGCTACATCTGTGCAGGGGTTCTAGGTTATCACCATGCATGGTACTTGGTTAAAGTATGAATCTCAGGAAAGACCCCTGTGTTCAAATTTTTTGGTTGTGTTGTTCTCCTTGTGGACCTCCTGTCCTCTCCAAATCTTACTATTTCCCACTTCTTTCATAAGATTCCCTGCATTCTGCCCAAAGTTTGGCCATAAGTCTCAACATCTGCTTTGATAGTCTGCAGGGCAGAGCCTTTCAGAGGCCCTCTGTGGGAGGTTCCTAACTTATTTCCTGTTTTCTTCTTCTGATGTCCATCCTCTTTGCCTTTCACAATGGGGATTGAGCATTTTAGCCAGAGTCCTCCCTCTAGATTAGTTTCTTTAGATGTATAGATTGTAGTAGGTTTATCCTATATTATATGTCTATATGAGTGAGTATATACCATGTGTGTCTTTCTGCTTCTGGGATAGCTCACTCACAATGATCCTTTCCAGTTCCCACCTTTTACCTGCAAATTTCATGATTTCCTTGTTTTTCATTGCTGAGTAATATTCCATTGTGTAGATGTACCACAATTTCTGCATCCATTCTTCAGTTGAGGGGCATCTGGGTTGTTTCCAGCTTCTGGCTATTACAAATAAAGCTTCTACAAACATGGTTGAGCAAATGTCCTTATTGTATACTTGAGCCTCTTGTGGCTTTATGCCTAGAAGTGGTATGGCTGGATCTTGAGGAAGCGCTATTCCTAGTTGTCTGAGAAAGCACCAGATGGATTTCCAGAGTGGTTGTACAAGTTTATACTCCCACCAGCAGTGGAGGAGGGTTCACCTTTCTCCACAATCTCTCCAGCATCACTTGAGTTTTTGCTCTTGGTCATTCTGATGGGTGTAAGGTGAAATCTCAGGGTTTTGATTTGCATTTCCCTGATGACTAATGACGTTGAGAATTTCTTTAAGTGTTTCTCTGCCATTCAATATTCCTCTATTGAAAATTCTCTGTTTAGCTCTGCTCCCCATTTTTTAATTGGATTACTTGGTTTGCTACTTTTCAGCTTCTTTAGTTCTTTATATATACTGGATATTAGCCCTCTGTCAGATAGAGGGTTGATGAAGATTCTTTCCCAATCTGTAGGTAGTTGTTTTGTTTTGATGACAGTGTCCTTTGCTTTACAGAAGCTTTTCAGTTTCATGAGTTCCCATTTATTGATTGTTGCTCTTAGAGCCTGTGCTGTTGGTGTTCTGTTCAGGAAGTTGTCTCCTGTGCCAATGAGTTCAAGGCTCTTCCCTACTTTTTCTTCTAACGGATTTAATGTGTCTGGTTTTATGTTGAGGTCTTTGATCCACTTGGACTTTAGTTTTGTGCAGGGTGATAAGTATGGATCTATTTGCATTTTTCTACATGTAGATATCCAGTTGGACCAGCACCATTTGTTGAAGATGCTATCTTTTTCCATTGTATGGTTTTGGAATCTTTGTCAAAGATCAAGTGTTCATAAGTGTGTGGGTTTATTTCTTGGTCTTCTATTCTGTTCCATTGATCCACCATTCTGTTTCTGTGCCTGAACTGTGTATTTTTGTATCTTTCTGCTCTGTCTCACTATAATCCAGATAAGCACAATTAGCAGTATTCATGCCATAGCCTGAAGACTTTGCCGTCTTGAAATTTTGCCTGCTAAAGAGATTAGTGTAGAGACTGGGGAGATGGCTCAATGGGTAGCATGCTTGCTGTGCAGCCCAAGGAAACGAGTTCAGACCCCAGTGTCCACATAAAAACCAAAGCGAGCTCATGTGCACACTTTTAACACCAGTGCTGTGGAGGGTGGAGATGAGAGAATTTCTGGTGGGTCCTGGCCACAGAGAGGCTCTGTCTCAAAGGAGAGAACATATTAAAGCAGGATACATGACATCCTTCTCTGTGTTCACAGTTACATGAGTAATGCACACCTGCACACACATATGTACATATACCACACATGCATACATAATGCACACATACAGACACATGCATATAACAATAAAAAGAAAAAAAAAACAAATTAGTCCATTACTTTTAAATTTTGCTTTATGTTAGTTTTTGGGACACAGGCAGAATGATGCCAAATTCTTTGACAAAATGTGGTATGAATGGCCTCCTGGAAGTTCCCAAGAGAATCTTGACCCCCTCATGGGCTGTGCCTGTAGGATTTGCATTTTGATCTGCATTCTGACCATCCCTGCTTCTAGCCAGAAAACTCCATTAAGCTCTGCTATAGTATTCTAGGGTTTCTCCCACCTGTAGCTCCAAACTCCTTCACTCCTCCCACAAACCAGCTCCAAAGCCCTAAGTATTATCTCAGCAACAGCTCCACTTCTCAGCATCAGTTTTCTGTGTTCGTTGCATTCCTTGTCACTGTGACCAAATAGCAGAGAAGATAATGAAGTACAAGTTTGTCACAGTTTGAGAATACAGTTCAGTATGGGGTAGAAGTCATGGTAGCTAGCAAGAGTGTGAGATGGATGGCCATCCACAGTCAGGAAGCAGGGAACAATGAATGCTGCTGCTCTACTTTCTCTCTCCTTATTCAGTGTGACACCCCAGCCCCATGGAACTCTGCTGCCCACACCTCACTCAAATAGTCTAACAGACGTGCCTAGAGGTTTGCTTTCCCTCCTGATTCTAAACATGACACTGACAGTTGAAATTGACAGTCCCATTATCCTAGGTGTTCTGGTTTCACTCTGTTATAAATACCATGGCCAGAAGCACTTCAAGGGAGGAATGGGTTTGTTTCAGCGTATAGATTGAAGACTATCATTGGAGAAAATTAAATCAGGAAATCAAAAAGGAACTGGAGGTGTCATGTAGGAAAGAATTTTGCTTGCTGGTTGACTCTTAGGTTCATGTTTAGCCAGCTTTCTTTTGCAAAACCACTGTCCAGGGAATGGTACCACCCACGGTGGACTGGGCCATCCTACACTAATTAACCATCAAGACAATCCCCAACAGACATGCCCATGGGCTAGTCTAGTCTGAAAAATTCCTCAACTGAGACTCCTTTATCAGTTGACTCTGGAATGTGTCAAGTTGACAGTTGAAGCTAATTAGAAGTGGATTTTATAAGGGACCTTGACATAACTGCTCTTATTTAAAAAAAAAAAAAATAGCTATGCTATTGTTGTGTCTTGCCATGGAAAATGCCAGGGAATCTTTAAAAAGTATTAGTTAGATCCAGCGTCACCTAGCACTTTCATTCCTGTCTCCAGACTTACTCTTGGTCCTGCTGCAGCCTGTAGGAGTCTCTCGCAGCCTGTAGGAGTCTCTCCCATCCTGCATCTATTCCCTGGGGAGTCCTACTCTTGCTGCAGACCCAGGACCCATGTTTCCCACTGCTGTTGTCAGCCTTCACTTTTACTCCATCTCCAGTCTTCTGTGTGACCCACCAGAAACACTTTCTACCAGGGATCCCCAGTGGCCACACTGGACTAGAGTGCAGATAGGCGATTTTTTGCTATTCTTTCTGTCCTCTATTCCAGTGTCTCCAGGATTATTCTAAAGTCTGCAGTACCCTGCTTCCAGGTGGCCCTCTTTCCACCTTACTCCCTGGGAACTCTGCCTTTTGATGCAGACGTGGTCTCCCTCCATCTTTCCTGTATGTCTCTCAGCCTTTCCTCCTAGCCCATCTCCATTTCTTTGTGGTACCTACTGAGCCACAGAAACACTCAGTACCAGGGACCATACAGTTGCCTCAGATCCAAGGTGGGCATCAGCCAAGACGCTGAAGACCAACCCAACAAAGACACTAAGGGACTAGATATTGACACTAAGGAACACCTCAAAGATCATAACTCCAGATAGCTAGATCCCCTCACAGAAACAAAAACATCAACAGCCAATAAAATATGCCCTTTCCAGAAGCCCAGAACACTACTTCAATAGGTTCTAAAAAATGCAGCCTAGTTGAAGCAAAAGACAAGGACTTCATAATAGTAATTATGAATATGTTCAAAGACCTTAAAGAATATGAATAAATGATCTAGTGAAGACTGTCAAAATACAAGTAGTTTAGTGAAGTAATTAAAACCTTTCAAGACATGAAAGTAGAAATAGAATCACTAAAGGAACCCAGACTCAAATAAAACAGTAAATGGAAAACTCAGGGTGTCAAAGAATATATTGGATTACATCAAGCCTTACCTTCATTTCTTATTGCTTTGCACCCATTCCACCCTTTCCCTGCCACTCTGCTGCAGCAGTAACAGCCTTCTGATTTTCCTTGATAACTTTCCCAAGCTTTTTATTTCTTCTTCCCTCTATCTGCAATAATCCCCAAAACTCTAAAAGATCAATTCTTCCTAAAGAGTCCTATGTGTGCCGAATGTTAGCGCCTCAGAAAAACAGTCCCCTTTTACCTCATAGCACATTCGTTTATTCTTATCTCATTACCTTGTAGTCTTAGCTCCATAAGTTCACCCAAAATAAGTCTGTTCCTTATTTGCCTGTAGGTGTACCTTTTTTCTGAAATATAATAGCCAGGTGGAGGGATGTTGCCTTTGTTCCTGCAGAAATTTTGCCGCTGAACACACAGAAAAGTGTTTCATACGTACTTGTGAGATGAATCAATCATTTCTATGAATGTCAATATTAGTACTAGAGTCTCTAACATTAGATTTTTTTCTGAAGGAAAATGCAGTAAACTAATAGATGAAAGTTTGATCTATAATAATAGTCACTTTTTTCCATAATTGTTTTTTATATAACATGAACTTTTTAAATTTACTGTTATTCAAATATTTATGTCAGTGATGAAAATCAGGAGCAAAGGTGGAAAAGATTGAAATACTTATTGCTACATACAAGCTTTGGCATTTCTTTGAAGTGCTAATGATTATCAGGGTGGAATTCACACATATTTACTTCTATACCTTGGCATGAAATACCCACTTTCTCAAAAGAGAAGTATGAAATTAAATAAGACAAGTTATGAAGGACAGTTTAATCTATATGCTTTGTCTAAGTTTCATCTAAAGAAATGGTAACACAGTGCAAAAATCTAGCTAATGTGTGTGTGTGTGTGTGTGTGTGTGTGTATGTAAGGGTGTTTAAATAAAAATAAAATAGTAAAGTCTATGTTGTTACTATGTAAAAAAATCTTGATTTGATGTACAATGCCACTGATTAATATCATATTTCCTTATAAAACATGAAGGCTTCTAGATTAAAGTATGTTTATTGTAGCAATATAAACATATTTTTCTCTTGTTACATACAACAGAAAGTGTCCTAACTGATTGTTCCTGGGATATGAGAGTTTGTGTCCTCTAAATACATAAGTTGACATCCGCATCCCCAAGGTGGTAGAGCAGAAAGTGTAGGATTTGGGAGGCTGATGAGATCACAGCCCTTATAGGTGGGATTAGTGCCCTTATAAGAGGCTCCTAAGAACCCCTTTGTACCCCTATAAGGTAAGGACACAGATGGTAATGTCAATAAGGTAGAAAGTGGGGGCCTTCATCACACAATCTTCTGATGTCTTCATTTGGCTTTTCAGTCTCTAGAACTATAATGAACAGCAATTTGCTGCTTTTAAGCTGTAGTGTTGATAGTGTTTTAGTAGATCTTCCCAATGAACTAAGACAAGTCTGTCGCCTCTCCCAGAGATCACAACACTTTTAGGTGTATTCTATCAATATCATGATTTCCCAGATATAGAAATGAAAGCACTGCAAAATTTTTAAAGCATGTATTGATTTTTGAAAACTTGGGATTTAATGTGTTGTAAACACATTAAAGCACCTCAATCTCAGTGGCTTAAAATAATAGGCATCCTTTTAGCTCACGAATCTGGGTGTTTTCTTCCACTTTGGACAACCTCAGTTCATGATATTCCATGATCACTTGCCATCTAGGTCTGAGGTTGTCCAAAATAACCAGGGTCAGGCAGCAGACAACCAGAAACTGCCCTGCTTGGCTGAATGAATTCAGACTAGCTCATCTAAACCTATTTATTGCTGTTTTGCTTGTTCCTCCCCATAGAAGCCAGAAAAAGACACTTGCTAATAATCTCTCACTATTTCCTTTGCCTTTTGTCTGGCCTCATATACCTTTCTGTGGCCTCATATACCTTTCTGTGGCCGCATAGAGTGAGGTATGTCCCTCTTCTCGGATCTTTGAGTAGAACAGTCTATTTTTTTCCCCAGTGATAATCATTTCCTGATACATTGACTCCAGCATTCCTTAAAAATATACTGCATTTTAAAATGACTGGATATGTTCCTTCACCATCTAGCAGCCCAGCCCGGCTTACATGGCGGCTTCAAGAATGGCTGGTTAAATACAGAAGCACATCACTCATCCCCCACACCCCTCATTGTGTCTGCGTGCTGTCTCTCTCACTAATGCAGGGCACTTGGCCCCAGTGGCAGTCAATGTCCAGGACTGGGGGCAGGGAGAGCTCTGGCTGTAGGGAGGGGTGTGACTACAGGGAAGGATGTGGCTAAAGGGAGGGTGTGGCTGTAGGGAAGGGTGGGACCACAGGAACCCTGAGCTGATGGATGAATTATATGATCAGTCTACCACACAAACATTTCATGTTTCAAATCAACTTTTCACTTTCTTTTATTTGACTAACCATTAAATTATGACCCCTGAAATAAGCAAGAACTATTCTACCACTTTGGGCAAACATATTTTCAACTGTCATGATACTAAGGACTGTTATTCAAAGGCTGAACTTACAAGTTAGGAACTAAATTCCCTTTCATTTCAGGAAGTGGCTCCTTGTGACTAGAGAGATTGGTCTATACAAATCACTCAAGATTATAATTATAGTCATTTTAGTCAAAACACAGAGGTGATGGTAGCCTTAAACTATCACTCATAGAATCTTTTAAACTTTAAATATAGTGTCCCTAAAATTCTCATTATTCTAGATAACTAACATGGTCAAAAAACCTTTTGACTAAAACTTACAGACCTTTTTCTGATAATAGGTTTTTCACACTCTTCAGTTTTTTTTTCTTCCAAACTAAATCACTTTAGCCTTTTCAGCAACATTCAGAATACAATTTTAAACTCCCTTGTTCCACAATTCCTCCTGCTTTGCCATTCCCCACCATTACTTTAATCTACTGACCTGTTGGTGCCATAAAATGCAGTGGCAGGCCCAAGTCACCCAGGAGGAAGAGAAAATAAGCAGAAGGGGGTTGTCAAGTCTTATTTCCTCCTAGAATTCTCTTGTCTCTGAGAAGAAGCACACACAGCAGACAGAACAGTACTGCTCTTACTCTCTTACTGCGTTTTTCTTGCATTACAAAAATGGTCATGAAGAAGAAAACCATACCCCTGTCCAGTACAAGACTCTTTGATTATTTTCTTAGTAAGCCAACACTAAATTATTCTTTTACCAGATTCTGAAATCTGTTAGACCTTAAATTGAGTCATAGCCTAACTACTTACTAGGCACAGAAACTTTAACAAGCTAAGATGAATGTTGGCTTTGACTCTTCTTAGCATATAGATATAGGAAGCAATGAACACTAGTCCTTGAAGAAGTCACAATTGTTTGTCTCATCTAGGACCTCTACCCCAAGAGTGATCTTCATTAAAAGAGAAATGTAAAATGCAGTTGACATAGACATGGAAACTCTGCAAAGATGGAGTTTCTGTAATAAGACTAACATGCCAATCACGTGGAAGTAGATGGATGCAGATTTCTCCTTGTTCAGATTGTCAGATCTCAATTTCTTATCTCTTCTTTCTTCTGTTCTGGGATGCTGGTACGATGGGTCTGGGTAGGAAAATATAATCTCCTTGGAAAATCTTAACATGAACCAGCACAAAATTTAAAGATATGTAGAGCCAAAAAGAAACACTCTTTACCAGCTGCAGGGGACAGAGAAGCATGAAGGCCCAGGGCCCATACACAGTACCAAGAATAGATTTGATTGCTCCAACCCCTGCACAAATGTCAGCTGAGATTCATTGTGGTTTTCAATTTTTCAAAACAGGGAAAATTTGTTATTTTATCAATAGAGTTTTGTTTTCTATCAGGAAATTATGTCTATTGTTAGTAACAGATTACAGGATTGCTATGAGGATCAAATGGAGGAATGTAAATGTAAGTTTCAATTCAGTGCCGAGCAAGTAGCCCATACTCATTAAATGTTATGTGTTAATTCATAAACTCTTTGGGAATTGAGTCTTGCATTAATATTAGCTGTTTTGAGGTGTCAATCAGCCAATAAGCTTCAGCGTATTGCCAGTATGCCCCACATTGGCTCTGTCTGACTTCAGAAGACTAGGTTTTAGGCCTATCGCATAACATAACTTCAATCTTGACAAATATTTAGCTATCATCTCTATGAATTAACATTACTTCTATAAAAGTAAGCTCTCTTCCTTTGCTAAATCTTCTGGAGAAGTTTTTAACTCAGTATCTCTTTATATGAAAAATCAAGTTATATAAAAAAGATAAGGTATTTTAAATCACAGAGAAATGTTATGTTTTATCTCAGATACATTTCTAAGGCAATAAAAAAATCACCATTCTTCTTTGATTTCTTTTCTGCATTGCACTTGCAAAGATCTAAGGGAATCAGAAGGCGTGCCATTTCAGAGGAGAAAGAGCTCCATGTAACACCTCAACATCAGTTTTGTGGAAGGGTCATGCTTCTGAGTGAAGTTATAAATGTACTGCTTGCCAGTATTGAGCCTGAAATTTTTTTCTTGATTTACTCATAAACTCTGAATAATATTATCTTAATACTTAAAGTAATACTTTTGGGATTATTAACCTTGAATTTCTACTAAATATACTCACCACCCGGGGTTTTGTTTTTTGATTTATTTGATGGGAGAAGGGTACAAGGATATCAGTCTGTGTAACACCAGCCTGCTGTTCTACCACACAATACCCACTAATGATGAGGCTCGGGATCTGGTAGTCCCACTTCAAGAAACCCAGCTTTGTTCATTTAATATCAAACATATACTCTCTGATCAAGAAGGAAGACTACATAGTCACTGGAGTTTCTCAGTTTATACCTTTGAAATGAGCCCTAAATCGTATCAGAGAGATTGAATTCACACACACATAGGTCCCATCCCCCACACACACATGAGCACGTACATGTTACATACATGGTAGTACAGGATCATGGGCATTTCCTAAAGCAAATGTGTTACAGTGTATAAATAAACCAAAGGTCTTTGTTCCTAAGAGTGCATAAAAGCTACTGTTTGCTAGCTGTCAGAGAGTCATTGTCAGCAAAATCCTGACTGCCTCCTCCTTTTTGCAGATGACCTCTGTCAACAGGAAGACAGTGACGCCCCAAGAGAATATGATGCTGGGCAATTTGCAGGTCTTCTTCATGGATCCTCTCCAGCCTGTGAGTCTCCTGAAAATCCATTTCAACTGTATGGAAAAAGAAATCAATGTGAAGACGGACCAGACGAAGCCAGTCTGGCAAACAGTCCTTTGCCTTTCAAACAGACTCCGATAGAAAACAACTCAGAGCCGTTGGTAAAGAAAATTAAACCCAAAGTGGTCAGTAGAACAATTTTCCACAAAAGAAGCCACCAGCTTGAGAACCACACCATTGTCGGCACAAGAACACCTCGGAGTGGATCCCGCCGTGGAGACCAGTGGGGTGTAAACACAGGGGGCTTTGTGGAGAGAGCGTGTACTCTGGGGAGGATCCGGTCATTGCCCAAAGCCCTGATTGACATGCACCTATCCAAAACTGTCTCTAAGTCCGATTCTGATCTTATTGCCTACCCTACAAAGGACAAAATGAGAGTTAACTGGAGCGAATCATCAACTGCCGAACGCAGTTCTAAAGATAATTCTGAAAGAACACCTTCCTTCACATCTGAATGGGAAGAAGTAAGCCCAGCTTTTCATGTTGCTCTTTATATAGGCTTTGGAGCTGAATGAAGTTTGGAAGAGAGATTTTTGGTTTTTAAAACCTTTCAGAAGCAGAATGGGTGGGGCTAGGGTTAATAAATGCATACAGCTTCTACTGGAAGGGAAATGGATAATACACAGTAATTTCAGAGCAATTGGAAAAATTAGCACATTTCTATATGTGTGGGGGACACTGTTTCCATAGAAATTGGTATCAAGCAGAAGTAATAAGTGGCTATGAGGCACAGGAGAAGGCTCCCGTCATGTCCCACCAGGTCCCACCAGGCACTGTGGCTGACAGTTTGAGGAAAATCTTATTTTGTTCTGTGTCATTTTGCTGCTTGCTAAACTTTTTGTTAGCATGCCTTTCTTCTTTAAAGTGTCTTATATTTTAGGAATAGTTTCTTATGATTTTAGCCTTAATGGGAAAGCCATCATTCCTGGCTCTTCTTCCAGAACCATGCAACAAATACATGTCATTTAATATTTTCCATTTGTACCTAGCAGAGGTACATTAAACAGAAGAGTCATCTCAGGGTCAAGTCTCACTACTTTAAACTCCACTTAAAGACAAAGTCTGAAAGAATTATTCAGAAAATAAAGGGCCCTTGTAAAACTGTACAATCTCATTTCTCCTTTAGAGAATTACATCATAAAATAATAATGCTTCTTGCTTTTTCTTGAATTTCTTAAAGAATAAACCAAGTTTCTATCGACAATTCATCCTAACATGTCACATTTTTGTTTGTGAAAGATCATGCCAGATGGATTTAGCTTTGAAATACATGAGGTCACTTTGATGTTCTGAGAACCAAAAAAATAGAAGTGATTTTGATATTGACTTTCTGAATTGAGCTGTTTGAGAAAATTGAAATATCTGCATTTTTTTATGCTGAACAAATTGGAACACTTGAGTAATGTTCATTGTCCCTCTGGAACCTTCCATTTTATTCTGATGACTAATATGAGGAGGGGGAGATTTTGGGTGGCTATTTTGAGTTTGGAATCTAAATTTCAAACCTACATACTATTTTATGATATCTATTTTATAAAATTTCAACTCCTTGAAATCTTGCTTTTTGTGAGAAAAGATTAAAACATTTAACTTGTATATTTAAGTTGCTTTGATAGCTATATTCTTTAGTTAATGCCATGAACTATCTTGTGGTTGCTCAACCTAATTAGTTAGAACTTGACTCCAATAACCATACCCACAAACTGTAACCTTCCTTTTCTACTGAGAGTGCATGACTTCTGGGAAAAGGAGAATGGTGACAAAGAATGTAGACCTTGACACTAAACCTTCTTTTTCTGGGTTTAAAGAGTTCATAGTAGCCCATGGCAGTTTAGTGTCCAAGTGGGTTACATAGTAATGGGAAGAGGGACTGCCTCTGACATAATCTGATTGGCCTGGGGGAATAGCTTTACCAGGCTACAGAAGATGACAATGCAGTCATTCCTGATGAGATCTGATAGACTAAGATCAGAAGGAAGGAGAGAAGGACCTCCCCTATCAGTGGACTTGGGGAGGGGCATGTGTGAAGTAGGGGAAGGAAGGGTGGGGTCGGGAGGGGAGGAGGGAGGGGCTTATAGGGTGATATAAAGTGAATAAAGTGTAATTAACAAAAAATAAATAAATAATAAACTGACCAAAAAAAAAAAAGTTTATAGTTAACTTAATGAGCCATCTATGCATAAAAAAAGTAAGTTCATAATTTATACATTTTTAAAACTTGAAAGATATTTGCTTGCCTTTAAATCTTACACTGTTGGCTTGAATTCTAGGTTGCTGTGATAGTGACACCAAGAATGTATGCCTGTGGCATTTTGTAGAGGAATTTTAATCCAACAGCATGGCTACTCTGGCACATCCAAAGACCTAGGTCTGTGTGATCCAGCTGGAATACACATACACACTTAGTATACCCTTTTAATCCCAGACAATGCCATCTAATTCAGGAATAGTCAAAGTGATGAATAAAGAAAGATTTGACAGAATAAGTCAGAGATAGATGCATCCAACCCTCACAAGACAGAAAAGAAAAGCTACGTAAGAGCAACACAGAGACAGTAGAGTTGGCTGAGTAGAGTGAAGCACATGGGTACATTATAGAAATACAGTAGAGTCCATACAGTCAATACAACAGTACAGTGGAGTTCTGGGCAGTTTGGTTGAGTCTGGTGTAGGCAGTTCAGTGCAGTTCAGTTCATGGAGTTCAGAGGCAGTTTTTCCAAAAAGAGCAATTCAGTGAGAAGTGAGGAGAAGCCAGTTTGAATCAGTCAGCTGGGAGAAGAGTTTTGAGACAGAATAGCTAAGTTTAACCAGACAGACGGAGTTCAGAAAGAACTAGAAAGGGTAAGAGCTTAATCAGCAGTAAGTTTCAGAGACTGAAAACTTTGTAGACCTAGGTTAGCAGCTGGCAGCTGGCAGCAGAAGTCTTCAAGGTCATGGCTTGTAGAAGATTAGATTGTATGGAGGCTAGAAGCTTCCATGTCCAGACCTAGGGAGAGTTAGATAGAAATCTCCAGGCTCAGCCCAAACCATGTGTTCATAAAGTTTGGGTATGGCTATCATCTCATTCCATCATCTGAGGAAATAAAAACAGCCTTTACAGCATTTAACAGTTATTTCTAAATGCGATGATAAAAATATATATAGCAATCCACTTACATGGCTTTTACTTTTCACAGATCGACAAAATAATGAATTCTATTGATGTTGGAATCAACAGTGAACTCGAAGAGATGAATGGTGAGATCACAAGTAAAGAAACTGTCTTCTACACTGTGATTAATAACTATGCCTAAGAAATAGCCAGAAAATGATCAAAATTCTTATATAATTTTGCATTTTATCATGAGTAGCTGCAAAGTATTTCCTTCAACTCTCAGGTGCAACAACCTTCACCTAAAACATCAGCTGAGAATATTGATTTGGCAAATTGGGAATATTTCCTGTGTTGCTCTTCTACTATGTCAGGTAGTATTGATTAATGAAGCTTCAACTTTAGGTTGAATGCAGTACAAAGCACTTCAAAGTGGTGTGAAATCTGATGATTTAATATACTATATTTCACCCAGTGAACTTCCCATTTGTCATGGCAAAAGTAATTAACAACTTCTAAGTTTTAAACACCATTTGTCAAAAAACTATATGTCACTCATCTTCTTTTATCCCAGAGTGACTACCAGAGTCTCTCAAAGAGTATTTTTGACTATCACTATTTACTATATTTAATATATTCTAGAATAGAAGGCCATCCCATCTGAAACCTTTTTACTGATTTTTTGCTTAATACTGATAGATGATATCAAATATCAGATATCTATTTCTTTAGAATCACAATATTCACATTAAAGAAATTAGACTTCATCATCAGCACAGCCTAGGATGAGGAACTTGCCTAAAAAGCAAGATTTTAGGGGGTCCTAAACAACATAGTCATCAAAACACAAAAGTATTTTAATGGAATAATTTAAGTTTTCAAAATTAACAGTCCAAATCAATGATGAACAAACTATCAAAATTTAAATAAAGACAAGCTACAACCTCACTAGGATAATTAAAGTCTCATCCTATGATTCCTAAAATGGCTAACAACAGCACATGCCTTGTCAGGGAACTGGCAGAGCCATAGGCAATGACAAAGCAAGTGCTCTTTAGCTGTCCAAGCAGCAGAATGGCTGTGCAGAAAAGCACTGAGAGCTCTGGCGGCACTGTCGCCCCTCGACAGCCAGCCAGGTTGTCACTCAGTGGCGGTACGGCTGAAACCTTGCTGCAGCGTGATGACTCTGCAGCCTGGTCACATGTCTGGAAAGATAGGAGTGGGGCGGTTAACTGCTCAACCACCAACTTGCTCTTCCCATCACAGCCTTCTCCCATCTTACTACCTGAGAAGGGAATTCTGTAGCAGATCAGTCTGTGTCGATAGCAAGCTCCTCAGAGGTTGGCAACAGGTACCAACACAGGCATGTTACTCTAAACCTTTATACCAGGCGTCTAGAGTTCCCACAGCTAGTCTACAGAAGGACCCTGTCCACGCTAAACAGGAGCTGGGGAAAATATGCACATTCCATAGCAAAAGCACACGATCGCGCACACGCATCAGTGCATACACACACCAAATACAAAAGCCTGATGTCTTGATTCAACATTATCAATTGTCATATTTGAAAGTTAAAAAAAGCCCCAAATCTTACTATCTTACAAATCTTACAAATCTTCCTTAAAATAATGAAGTAAAGCCAACATTTCAGTATTAGATAAGCCCACCGGCTGCTCTCTTCAGTGTTCTTTCTGTGCCAACTTTGGCCGTCTGACCCCCACCGTCATTTACTAGTCCCTGCAACAGCACTGAAATGAAAGCAGAGACACCATCCACAGGAATCATTATTATTGACAAAGGCTGGCGCTGCAGGTGCATTAGCTTTGCCTCTTAATTACACACTAATTATGTACTAAGTGATTGGCATGTAACATTCCAATTGGTCCTTAGGCTGGTCATAAATCACAGCTTCAACAGTCTGCAGCATACGTACACACATACACATACACACATACATGCATGCACACACATACACATACACACATGCACACAAACACACACATACATACACACACACATACACATGCATACATACATACACACACGTACATACACACAGACATACACACATGCACACAAACACACACACACATACATACACACGCACACACGTATATATACACAGACATACACACATGCACACAAACACACACACACGCACACACACCTCAAACCCAGGCTTAGCCACAGGAGTGGCAACAACCACTTGAAGATGTCACTCCACGAATGATGCTTTGGGTACTGAGTGCCATGGTTGAAAATCACATAGTGAAATGATAATCAAACAGACATGAATTCAATGTGGAGCCTTAGTACGCTCTGCTGGCTGCTTGGTCTTAGCACACTTAGAATGAAGACACCTGTATAGGATTGTGGTGGAGACGTGGGCAATAGAATATAGCGCCAAGCACATGTAGACGTATGTTAAATCCTAGCTCTCATCTTGGCCTACCATGAGAAAGACTGTGTCCAACACGATGAGTATACAAAAAAAATGACCTCTAAGCCTTTTCATAAAGTATCTTATGATATCAGCTGTTCTTACAGTCTTCACATTACATTTGACTCTATTCCCTGGAACTGTCACGGTCTGTCAACTGGAATAAAAATCCACTAGACAGCCCATACCAGAGAAGGCCAGTTACCTTGGGAAAATTAAAATGTCCAGAGAACCTTGACAAAGAAAAGAAAAAGTATATACTGATTCAAATTGGTTTTTTCTCTGACGTCTTATTAGTCTCTTTTCTCTTGATAGTGGAGATGAGATGCACAGAAAAATTAGTGGGAGGTAAATTCAGAGGGAGTGAGAAGAAATAGTTGTATTAAAGAGTACGAGTTATCAGGTATTAGAATTTAGCTTAGGAAGGCCACTGAGGGGGCAATGCCTGACATTAACAAAGTTTATGAGGACAGTTTTGGTGGGTGGGGTTAGGGACAACGGCTAAGTAACGAGAGCCATGATGGAGCAGCATAGACGGGCCATATTCCCACACGTTCTGCCTCAGCCTTCTTACGTGCCCTTCCCCAGCCAAGGTCAAGTATCTACTCATAAACAGTGTTGGACCAAACAGGAAGAAAGTTGGAACCCCTCATCACCAATCCTAAAAATTTGAAACACCTCAAGTGGGAGCATACTGTGAATCACAAGACAATATCATGATATAATAGTTCTACTCTGTGAAACCAGTTTCCTTAGGGGCAAAAGAGCCTCACTACTTATGTAGTCAATGGAAACTTAGCCAGCAAGCTCAGCTGTCTAAGACTAAGGTAGAAATAAAAAACTAATGAAATTTACTGAACTTATTGTCCATCAGCCCTCAGGTCCTAATTTCACATGCACACACGTGCACGCATGCACACACACACACACACACACACACACACACTTCACAAATATTTCTGATTTCCCACCTGCAGCCAGATTCAAATGTCCACCAGATGAGCACTGACAGTAGAATGCTGTGATGCTGATCCTCTTGCTCTTTTTTTTTTGGGGGGGGGGGATGTGATGAAGCATTTAGAATCCTTTATTTTGTATTTTGTTCTTTTTTTTATTTTTTTTATCAGTTACATTTTATTAACTCTGTATCCCAGCCGTGTCCCAATCCCTCATTCCCTCCCAGTCCCTCCCTCCCTCCCTCATCTCCACCGTGCCCCTTTCCAAGTCCACTGAGAGGGGGGACCTCCTCCCCATTCATCTGATCCTGTTTTATCAGGTATCTTCAGGACTGGCTGCAAAGCCCTCCTCTGTGGCCTAACAGGACTGCTCCTCCCTTTGGGGGTGGGGAGACCAAAGAGTCAATGAGTTCCTGTTAGAAATAGTCCCTGTTCCCCTCTCTTTGGGAAACTAATTGGTTACTGAGCTACCACAGGCTACATCTGAGTGGAGGTTCAAGGTTATATCCATACATGGTCCTTGGTTGAATGTCAGTCTCAGAAAAGACCCTGTGCCCAGATATATTTGGTCCTTGTGGAGCTCCTATCCTTTCCCCATCAGACTAACTCCCCTTCTTTCTTATGATTCCCTGTACTCTGCCAAAGGTTTGGTCATGAGTCTTTGCTTTGAAAACACTGCTAGTTAGAGTCTTTCAGATGCGCTCAGTAGACTCCTGTCATACGTTCAATGCACATCCCATCTGCCTCTTGCTCTTACCATGCCCAGGTCTTTGGCACTGTCGTCTCTGTGGTTTGATAGCACCTTCTGCATGTCCGTGTATTCTAGGATTGCATGCAGACAATTCTTGCAGAGCTTCAGTTTTGTAATTACAGGGTCCTGGCTTCAAATTCCAATTTTTCAATTCACTTGTATCGTGGCCTCTTTGATATCAACTTCCCTACCTATTAGTTCAGATTTTTAACAACTATCTCATGAGACTGCTGCAAGATTATACACTGTGTTGCTTAGCCTAGGCTGTAGCAGGCCATCAATGAAGTGTACATTCTCTTGCCTTCTTACTAAGCATGCATGACTTCCCTTTCTCATTAGAGCCCATGAAACAGAAAGACATTTGGAAAAATCTGGCTTATCTTTCTGATCAGGAAGATTGTGGCTGGAGTATAAATGATTTTTATGTGAAATCTTCCTTTGTCATTATATCACAAGGAAGCTCTTTACTTCTCCAATTTTTCACGCTTCCCAAGAATCACTTGGTAATCTTCTTGATGAGACTGAGATCCACTGATGCAGCACTAATGATCATCTCCTCAGGCTGCTCCTGTTGTTACACAACAGCAAATACAAACAACCAAGCGCTAGACATCACACTACAAAGGTGGAGCTATAAGTGTCCTCCACCTCTAAATAATTTCAGCTAAGGCTAAAAACACTGCAGGTGGATAGATGGTATTAGATTGAATTACAGGGCTGAAAAATAGCCTTTGATTAAGATTTTTGTTTGTTTATTTAGTGTGTGATTGTGTGTGCACATGTGTGCGCATGTGTGCGCATGTGTGTATTGGAGTGTGTGTATATGAGCATCTGGGTATGTATTTGTGAACATGTATGCATGCATGTGTGTGTGTTTCTGTGTATTTTTCTACATGCATGTGTGTGCATATGTCTGTGTATGCATGTGAGCATGTGTGTGGGTGTGTGGATGCACGTGGGTGTGAATATGTATATATGTAGGTCACATCCGTGTGTGTGACTGTGTATGTGTCTGTGTGTTTAGCATGTTAGTATGTGTGGTTTGTGTGTAACTCTGTGCATATGTGTATGTTATCTGTGTGACCTTTTATGTGGTCTGTGTGTGTTTCTGTGTGTGTGCCTGAATGTGTGCATCTTTGTGTGTGTGCATCTGTGTGTATGCAGGCCAGAGAACAACTTGCAGGAATCATATTCAGTTTCTTCTCTTCCACCTGATTCCTAGGGACCAAATTCAAGTCAGCCAGATTTGTAAAAAAGATCTTTACCCACTAAGCCATCTTGCTGGCCCGTAAATCTATTTCTAGGGGCAAGATTGCTCAGTGGCTGGAAGCACTGGCTAATTTGCAGACAACCTAAAGTCAGTTCTCAGCACCACATGACAGCTCACAACCATTTGTAACTCCAGTTCTAGGGATCTGGCATCCTCTTCTAGTACCCAGGCACTAAGCATATGCATGCATGGTGCACGCGTAAAATGCAGACAAATATATACATAAAATAAAAACAACTTTTAAATATATTTTAAGCATGCATTTTCATATCCTGAAAGTTATATTGTATCTGAAAAAGAAACAAACTAGCATTTTCTCTCCTTAGCTTTATCATCTAAATTTTAGTTACAAGTGAAAACTACTCAAATGAGGGTGTAAAGAATTTAATCACAGAGTTGGAATTTTAGGTCATTGACAGGAAAATACGTAGTTCTAACAGCAAAGATAACCCCACAACCTCTCTTACTCTTAGTGAAATCCGATCATCACCTGCAGGGAAGGCTTTAGCTGGCCAGAAAGCCCTCCTTAAGGCCAGGCCCAGCGGCGAGATGTGAGTGAACCAGAGCCCTGTGTCCTCCGCCTGGGAAGCAAGCCACACACCCAGGTCATGCTCCAGAGCCCAAATAGTGATCTGGGTGTGGCTCGTCTTCCCTGCCTCCAGGAGTGTTAACTTTCCCATGAACCTTTAAACTGTACGCAAAAGCCTCTCTGTGAAATGCTTCGCACTAGCATGCTTTATTTTTTGCTTTTGATTTCTTTTTACAGTACTATTTTTAATAGAACCAACTGGGGAAGGTGGGTAGTAGAATACATTAGCAGACAAGCACACTATTTTATCTAAATCCTGAGATTTATTTTTATTGTTATTTTATGTAACACTTCACTGAATGATTTAGTCATATAGTTTGGATGGGTTAAGCGAAAGGAATCATTTAATAATAGAAAATTTGTGTGAGAATTTGAATTACGGTTGTTGCTAGGCTAGCCTGTTTCAACCAATCTTTTTTAAAAAAGTCTTCTTTAATAAGCCAAGCAATTGTGCTTAGCACAATAAACACCAGAATTTAGTGCCATATGCCCCAAATAGTCCTTTAAAACTAAAATAACTTGCACAATATACATTTTGATTGGCAGGGTGTGGTTTTCGTTCTCTACTTTTAAACTGTCTATAATGGTCGTTTGTGATATTAGGCGAACCATAAGTGTAAAATAGTTGAGTAATATTCTGTGGCCTGCTCTTTGCTTACAGTGCATCATTTTTTAATAAATACAGTGAGCATACATTGCTACAGTTTGACAAAGTATCAAATCCCCTAGAAGAGGCCTGAAGGACTGGACATCCACCGTCACCCACCAGTACTGAAATGCTTCCTATAGCTCTCAGATGGGTATCCAGTCATTATCAAACAACACCTGCTTAAATATTTCCTAGGGTGATAGGCCCACTACTTTAACAGAGAAGACAGTCTTTCACTAGGAAGCTCACTATTATTATTCATTACTACTGTTGTGCATGTATGTATGTGTGTTTGTTTGCATGTTCATGCTTGTACAGGTGTGTGTTTGTGTTTAGGTTCATGTGCAGGCCAGAGGACAGCATCAGGTATTATTCCTCAAGCATCATCCATGTTTGTTTGTTTGATTTTTTAATTAATTTATTTATTCTCTTTACATTCCAACGTAGCTTCCTTCCTCCTCTTCTCCCTCCTGCTTTCCCCCTCCCTATTCCTCAGAAAAAGGGGAGCTTCCTCACACACCTGACAAACCCACTCCAACTCCTCAAGTCCCATCAGGGCTGAACACATCTTCTCCTGTGGTCTGGCAAGGCAGCCCCACCAGGGGGAAGTGACCAAAAAGCAGGCAATAGAGGCCCTGCTCTCCTTACTAGGGAACCCACATGAAGCCCAGGCTGCCCATCGCCTACATCTGTGTAGGGGCCCTATGTCTAGACCACGCATGGTCCTTGGTTGGTGCTTCAGGCCCCTCAAGACCCTCTGGGCCCTGATTAGTAGGCTCTGTTGATCTTGTTGTGAAGCTTCTGGCACCTCCAGGTCCTTCTTTCCTTGTTCCTACTTTCCCACAAGACTTCCTACACTTTGCCCAGTGTTTGGCTATGAGTCTCAGCTTCTGTTTTGATCCGCTGCTGGGTATAGCCTCTCAGAGGACAGCTATGCTCGGCTTCTGTCTGCAAGTATAGCAGAGTATCATTGATAGTGCCAGGGGTTGGCTCTCTCCCATGCGGTGGGTCTCAAATTGGGCCAGTCATTGGTTGGGCATTCCCTCAATCTCTGCTCCATCTTTAACCCTGTACATCTTGTAGGCAGGGTAAATTTTGGATTGAAGTTGTTTTTTTTTGGGGGGGGGGTGGATGGTGTTCCTTTCCCTCCACTAGGAGTCATATCTAGTTAGAGGGTGGCCTCTTCAGTGTCCATGACCCCTGCTATTAGGAGTCTCAGCTAGAGTCACCTCCATATCCTCGAAGAAGCCTACCCTGTCATAGTCTCCAGCTCATCACAGAGGTGGCCCCACCCACTGTTTGTCTTCTCTCTGCAAGTTCTGTCCTTCCTCAAATCCCCTCCCTAGGTCTGATCCATCACCCTCTTTTCTCTTTGTGTGCCCTCCCCTGCGTTGTTTCCTCTCTTCAACAACTTCTGTTGTCTATTCTATTTCCCCTTCTGAGTGATAGTTAAGCATCCTCCCTTGCGTCCTCCTAGTTACTTATCTTCTTTGGGTCTGTGAATTGTAGTATGCTTATCCTGTACTATATGGCTAAAATCTGCTTATAAGCAAGTACATACCATGTGTGTCTTTCTGGGTCTGCGATACCTCACTGATTTTTAAGATATTGAGACAGGGTCCCTCATTGGCCTGGGAATTCATCTAAGAGGAAAGGCTGTGCCACAAGCTCACAGATCTTCCTGTCTCCACCTGTCAAGAGCTGAAATTAAAAGAATACACTACCACATTCAGCCTTTTGAGGAGCGAGGGGGAAGGGAATTCGTTTTAGGTGTGAAATTCAGGTCTTTGTACTTGCATGGCTAGCACAGTTTTGACTAAGCTGTTACCCCAGCTCCCTTAAAAGTTATATTGTTAAGTAAAAAATGCATCACCACAGTTTCTCTGTCAAAGTCCAGCCATTATCACACTGTGACCTTGGGGCAATTATTTCTGTTGCACAAATCTCACTTCTTCATATGGACACAGCTATAAAAATAAAATCTACTTGCTTTAGTGTTTACACTTGATCTTAGTCAAAGGATAAGAAGCAAATACTTGTTCCAACAGTTTAGAAGCATTAATGAAAAGTAATGGAGTTGCATTTCTGGTATATATTCTTAGGACATTGTTTCTCCTTTTCTTATTTTCTCTTTTTCTTTTATATACTACTCTGTTAAAGGAAAAAATTAAATATGAATAAAGGTCCATGCTTTCCAACGTATATTATCGGATATTGTATGCATATTGAAAAGATATTAATGTACATACCAGGGATTTCATGTTTTCAAAACATAGTATCTATCTAGGCATCTGTATGTGATTGCATAAAGTAAGAGAAAAGCAGGAAAACATATATACCAGACTAACACGGGATGGTCATAGAAAAGACAGAGAAAAGGGGATAAAAAAATAAAATTAAATTAAACAAAATGATCTATGAAAGTGAAGATTGCAAAAGTGTGTGTACACGTATTTGTGTATCTTCAGGAAACCTTTAATGCTTACCTATTAAAGTACCACTTGCTTATACACAATGTACAGTTGCAAGTAGACTAAATAGACAATTTTAAAATCCTTACCTGTGAGTCTCAGCATCTGCTTAGATCCTCTGTTGGGTGGGGCCTTTCAGAGGACCCTCTATAGCAGGTTCCCATCCTGTTTCCTCTCTTCCACCCCTTCTGGTTTCTGTCCTGATTGCCATTCTGAATGAGATTTAAGTATCCTCCCTAGGGTCCTCCTTGTTGTTTAGCTCCTTTAGGTCTGTAGATTTTAGTATGGTTATCCTATGTTATATGGGTAATATCTGCTTATAAGTGAGTATATACAATGTGTGTCTTTCTGTTTCCAGGTTACCTCTCTCAGAATGATCTTTTCTAGTTCCGTCTATTTGCCTGCAAGTTTTATGATTGTTTTTAATAGCTGAGTAGTATTCCATTGTGTAAATGTGCCACAACTTCTGTATCCATTCCTCTATTCAGAGACATCTAGGTTGTTTCCAGATTCTGGCTATTACAAATAAAGCTGCTATGAATAAGGGGAGCAGGGACAGCCTCTGTCATGAGCTTCATTGCCTGCTCTTTGATCACTTCCCCCTGATGATGAGGCCTTACAAGGCCATAGAGGAAGAGGATCTGGGCAGTCCTGATGAGACTTGATAAGCTATGGGCAGATGGCAGGGGAGGAAAATTCCCCTTGTGGACTAGGGGAAGGGAGTAGGGGGAAAGAGGGAGAGAAGGTGGGACCAGGAGGAGCTGATGGAAGGGGCTACAATTGAGATATAAAATGAATAAATTGTAAAAAAAAAAAAAGTAATAAAAAAGAATGAGGGACTGGAGAGATGGCTCAGCGGTTAAGAGAGCTGGGTGCTCTTCCAAAGGACCTGGGTTCAAATCCTAGCATCCACATGGCAGTTCACAACTGTCTGTAATTTCATTTCCAGGGAATCTCACATCCTCACACAGACATACATGGAGGCAGAACACCAATGTAAATAAAATAAAATTATTAAAAAAAGAATGAATAACTAAATAATGATGGTTAAAGAACTATTAAAAGAGATGCTGTCAAATAGTTTTGACATAGGTCAAAAGTACACAAAGCACTTTTTTATATTAATTACAGTTTATTCATTTTGTATCTCAGCTGTAGCCTCCTCCTTCATTCCTTTCCAATCCCACCCCCCCTCCCTCATCTCCTCCCATGCCTCTTTCCAAGTCCACTGATAGGGGAGGTCTTCCTCCCCTTCCATCTAACCCTGGCTTATCAGGTCTCATCAGGACTGGCTGCATTGTCCTCCTCTGTTGTGATAAAAAAGCCAGCCACTGAGTTCATGTCGAGACAGTCCCTGTTCCCATTACTAGGGAACCCACCACAAAACATGTTTTTGCTCTCAGCATCCTTGGAATAAATAAATGTTTTGTGAGGAAAAAAAAATCCTAGCCTGGCATGGATAGTGTCATACATTTATATTCAAGAGGTGGAGGCAGGAGGATCACAAGTTTGAGAACAGCTTTGGCTACATAATTCCAGGTGGCCCTGACCTTCCTAATGAACCCCTACATTAAAAAACTGAGGGGAAAAATCAATTCGATGAGTTTCAGTCAACTAATGTTGAAATATTTTACAAAAGCCACAATTGTTGACTTCATGTTAGCAAAATAAAAAGCAAAAGTAGAAGTAATTTGAAGGTACAAAGTATTCTTCCAACAGGCATGTGTGGTGGCCATCTCTTGGTAAGATTGAGAGTAATTTTTTTTACTTTTTGCTGACATGTTTTCTAAACTTTCAGACAATTTTACAGGGAATATGCATTACTTTAGTGTCTAAACTATTCAATGAAAAGAAATGTCTGCCAATATAGCAAACAAATGTAATGACAGAGACCCATATATTCAAGAGACTGCTACCATGGCTAATAACTTGATAGCTATAAGATATTTGAATTCTGTTAATGAATACATAATGAAGTATTTTTAATCAGATTTGAATTTAAGTCTGTGTGAATTGGTGATTTCAATAAAGGATTCATTGACTTTTTTATACTTCATTTTTATGTCGCTGTAACAACTATATGATAAACTTTATCCATAACCCTTTGCTGGTCACAGTGATGCTTTCTTTGACCCATGTTTTAGTGTGTGTGCATGTCCTAAGGGCCTTCTAGTTCTTATCTATGCACACCTTCACTTTTTACATCTTTATGGTAATTTTATAGACAGAACAGAGTGGAAGTATATATACAAGACTGATACTGGGCAGTCACTGGAAGGCCCAGCAAAGGAAGGAAGGAAGAAAAATTTGATAGACTGGTATGTGAAATGAATATTGTAAAATTCTGGAGGAACCCAAGCCCACAGTAGTTGATTAGTCACTTGTCAATGTTTCTGATGTATTATATTAACTTATCTAGGAAGTGGTTCTCCAGAAAGCCACAGAGGTGCCAGTCTACCTGAAAAAAAATCCAAAGCACACAAATCTAAGACCTAGTTCTTCCACAGGGCGTGGCGGCCCCAAAGGCCTCTGGTGGGTTAGCCTACTTATCCTGATACAGTGAATGTATTCTGTAATATGACATGTCAACTTGAGCTCTGCATTTTAGAAGAATCCTAACTTCCTTGCATTTGTGCTCTTCCAACTTGAGGAAGAAGTATCCTGATTCTATCAAAGCTATATCATTAAAGAAAGAGAAGAAGAAAAAAAAATCCAGAGACAGGTAGGAAGCCTTTAGATGGCCAACTGAACATTAAGCTGACTGTAGCCTCCATCTTGGTGGAACGATTCTGTCCAGTCATGGAGCCGTTGTTTGTAGACAAAGAAATTAGCCAAAGAAAACAGTGTAGGGCAGGACTGATTCAATGGCTCTATAGAGAAAGGTACTCACCACCAAGCATGATGGAAGAAGAGAACTTACTCCCTCAAGTTGTCTTCTGATCTCCCTACACCTACCATGGCACACATTTCTCCACCACCTAATAAATAGGGGGGAGGAGAAGGAGAGAGAAGAGAAGAGGTGAGGAGAGGAAATAGAAGTGAAGAGGTGGAGAAGAAAGGGCAAGGTAGAGGAAGGGAAGGGAGAGGGGGGAAGGGGAGGGGAGAGGAGGGGTCCTGAAACAGGAGATGTACAAGAACATGGCCCAGAGGTGAAACCAGATCAGAAGGTGATAGTTGGAGGCTAGAAGAAAGAGAACAGGATTCTGTGCCAGTTAAATCCAAATACTGTTAAAACAAAAACTCTCACCTCCAGGTATCTGCATGTTAAGTGTTTGTATATATACCACCTGTTTCAAGGTTTGGAGATTCCTAGTTTATCCTTGCTGGGCATAAGAATGTCCATACTTTTCTTTGCAGAATCTTCTATTGACAATCTGCTTGAACCAGGAACTTCATCATTATTCTTATTATTTACAATCTATTCACTTTGTATCCTGGTTGTAGTTCACAACGAAGTTCATGTCAGAGACAGCTCCTGCTCCCCTTACTACAGGAACCACATAGAGACTGAGCTTCCTATGAGCTACATCTGAGCAGAGGTCTAGGTCCTCTCCATGCATGGTCTTTGGTTGATGCATCAGTCTCTGCAGGGGCCCCTGGGCCCAGACATTTTGGCTTTGTTGGTCTCCTTGCAAAGCTTCTGTTCCCTCCAGGTATTTCTATCTCCCCCTTCTTCCATAAGATTTCCTGCATTCTGCCCAAAATTTAGCTGTGAGTCTCTGCATCTACATTGATCCCCTGGTTGGGTGGAGTCTTTCAGAGGACATCTGTGGTAGGTTCCAGTCCTGCAAGAACTTCTTAAAGAAAGACTTTTTAAACGGGTAATGATAGCCTAATCCCAGGGACTTGACCAGACTTCACAGACTAAGATTGGCGGTTTCACTAGAGAGGTGAAAAATTCTAACTCCTCAGTAATGCCTATTATTGATCTGCAAAAACCTGAGCCATACCTGCAATGCACTGTAAATCATTTCTCGTTTACTCCTACCTTACTCTGGAGCAAAATCTTGTTTATCAGCGGGGAGGAGAAACAAGGAGATTCTTTTATTCTTCATTTTTGCTTTCATAGAAACATTTGTAACATGATGGGCCCTACCTGGTGATGGTAATAAAAATAATGGTAGACAGAGTTAAACAGGCATGGAAGACTTCATACTGTGCTGTTACAACAGGGAAGAGAGATGACCTTTAACCCTGAAGCAACAGGGTCTCTAAGCACCGAGGCAAACTAGTTGGCAGTACTGAAGGACATTGTAGAAAGGTTGCTTCGTATAACCAAGCCCTCTGTGTTTATTATTTGCCACTTACCAAAGTTAGGCTCCTCCCTTCCACAGGGCCTAGGAGATTGTCGTATTGAGGGTTGTATTTCAAAGGCATGCCTCCCAGGTCTGAAAAAAAAAAAAAAAGAAAAGTGTTCCTGACTGATGGAACTTGAAGAGGCTGGGGAAAAAACTCATACATAAAGAAGGGAACATGAATTTCATAATTACAAGTTTTATAAAGCAAACACTCTATATAAAGGGAGGTCAGGTGCCTGCAATCAGGAAGAAACTTAAGTGTAGTGAAGGTGAGTGTAAGGGTCACACTCCCTGGTAACTTGTTCTGCCTGTTACTACAGATGTGTAATGAGGGATTCACCTCCTTAATTGGGAGACACATCTCATCACCTGGGACATCGCCACCCTGGGAACCGTGCTCACCCACCACGGTGAATGAGAAGAGTCATGCCATGGACCAGGACCTCACTGATTGTCGTTTCTGCACATTCAGAGGCACAAGCATGCTCAGGCAAGGCCTTTCACATCCTACAGTATTAGGAGGACACATCTTAATGACAAGAAATACAGTTCATTTTTAAGGTCTCCCTCAATGCGAGCCAGGCTTATGTCATCTTACATAATCCTCACAAGTATTCTGGGACATTCTATGAATCATCCCCACTTTACAGACCATGAAACAGAGGGGTGGAGAGAGTAAGTAAACTGACCAAGTTCATTTAAACAGGAACAGAGCGACCCAGACTCAGTCTGATTCCGTAGCCCAAGCTCTTGACTTCGGGGTTAGCGCGCCTCACCGTGTCATCTTTCAAGCTTGTGCTGGGAATCTGGCACCATCGCTCTTTCTTGTCATGATTTACTCAGAACGTGCAGTAATGGAGCAAACCGTAAAGTGCAGGAGCTTAGCGTGCCCCTCTGAGCCTGCGGGGACCAGGTCAACTCTGGAAGTAAGGAAGCTCCTGGGCCTGAACACCACCGTGGCAGCCACTTAGCATAAAACTTCATAATGTTCTATTCTATGAATCAGTAATCAGATATTTTCCATAAAACACTGTGAAAGAATTCAATAAAGACATCGAGGGAAATTAAAATAAGCCATTTTATTCCATAATAATTCAGAGGGCTTAGAGAGAAATATCTGTCAAGGTCAAGAAAAGAACCTTCAGTGGGGCTTAGGCAAGGTGTGGAATTTTTTACTTTTTTTATTTTTTGGCCTGAACAGGTCTTAAAGGTTCTCATCATTTTTGTTTCCTGGGCCAGGAAACTAGAAAGCATATTAACTTTCCTGGGACCACCGTTCAATACCGAGATTACCAACTAAGTGTTCTTTCTCAGGAGCCCCAATCTTTGTCTTAATTTTTGGCTTGAAGAACAGTGTCTGTGGTAGAAGAATGCTGACTGGGTTTGGGGTTCCTGTGCTTGTGGGTTAAACCCAGGGCCGTGTGCCTTGTGTCGCTAACCAAGTCCTGCACTTACTGTACTCTATTCTCATCCCTTGTGTTACCAGATGGGTCCTTCTATGTAGCCCAGGGTGGCCTTGCAAACTAGATCCTCATGTCTTGGCCTCCTGAGTGCTGGGATTATAGGCAACTGCCACCAAGACTAATGCAGATTGCCTTCTGTTTGAAGATCTCTATAATTAACTGGGTAAATCCTCCTGGAGAAGACATTTTATCCATTCTGAGCCTCAGTATAAGAATAATACAACCCCCTTTTTTTTTCAGAGTGGTTTTAAGGATTGGAGATAATGTGTAAAATGGGAAAACTTGCATAATAAGGGTTCCACAGTTTGTGAGAATTAGTTTGCATCAGACAGCCCCAGCTAAAGAGCTCAGAGAAAAGTAGAAGAGGTTGGGCCTAGTCTATTTTCTGGGGCTATGAGAAAAGCTGCCATTTGACTTAACTAATGAAGCATGATGAGCAAAAGGAGTAACACAGGCAGAGGAAAAAAAGAGGCCGATAGAAGGTACAATTAGCTCTGAGTCTAACCTAAGGAAGCTAAAGACCGTAGTTAGGAAGTTTGAAATGAACAGGAATGATATTTTGGGAAGGAAAAAAAATGTCCTTTATAGAAGTACAATTTGAAAGCAAGACTCCTGTCACCGAAGATAGAGAGACTGGCAACCCCAGAGAAAGTAGATTGCAAGAAAGCACAGCAGGTCCTTGGAATAAGGAGCAGGGAATGTAGATCAAGAAAGCTTTCTTGCAGGATTGGCACGTGTGTACCTGCAGTTAGGTCATGCTGTTTAGAGCAGGAGAGACTGAGGTAGATGAAACCAAGGAAGACATCGTTGGCTGCAGAAGGAAGTAAAGTGGTGGCTAAATGGGCTAACCACTCACTCCCGTGAGAGTCGGAGTCAGTCGTTAAAGGCTGGCAGGATGTGACGTCAAGGTTATCACGGCCCTGTGGCTTCTGTCTGTCACTCTGCTACCTTTAAAACACGGCTCCTATCTTTGATGCAAGAAAGTGTCTGCAGTTTCTCCACCCCATCAGCCTTCCAGATAACAGACATCTAGAGGACACAGCCAGTGTTTGAGGCAGCATTCCACTGCTGTGACAGAATCTACCTGTGATAGCAGAGATCAGGCTTATTTCAGCTTTCAGGATAAGAGGCTGAATTCAGTCTGTGGTCAGGTCACTCCTTGGGGTGACTGACCTTCTTGGGGGCTGCGGTCAGGACTGTGTGAGAGTTCGCAGCTTCTCAGCTCATGGTGCTCAGGAATGGAGAAAGCAGGGGATCCAAGGTCACAAACCATCCTTCTTGAGCAGGCAGACTCCTGATGATGTTCTTCTTCTAACTGAGTCTCCACCCTCTTCCAGTGGTGCCATCAGCTAGAACCAAGCCTTTGCCGTATACATTTTAGGGTATTATTTAAGACCCAAACCATGATACTCAGAGCTTTATTTCACTCTCCTAACACACCATTGGCTAAAATTTAGTCACATGGTCACACCAAGCTGCAAAGGAAGATAGGATATATATCCTAAACTGCTGTTTGTACCCCAATATTCTATCACAGCAGTCCAGTTATGAAATTCTGCGATGTGGAATGTTGTGTCAAACCATGCTTCTTTAAAGAAGATTGACAGGGAGTTTCAAGTACTTAAGAAAAGCCTAGTCTTGTCTAAGATTTTGAACTGCACTGAACTTCCTGAGTCTTCTGAATAGCTTTCATTGACTCTGTCATAGAGCCCAGGCTGATCGTTTTACAGTTATGCACAAGCATCCTGCTCCCATTTCTGCTCACTTTGTAATGTTTGCTGCTGGCATATTTGATACTTAGATGAGTGAAAGCTGTGTTTGGTTTTTTTTCCAGGTGCTGTGATAAAATATAGCGAGAAAAGCAACTTTAGGTGTTTGTTCTGGCCCACAGTTCAAGGGTATAGTCCATCATAACAGGGACATCAAGTCAGCAGGAGTTTGAAGCAGCTGATTACGATGCATTTACAAACCGGAAGCAGAGGGTGATAAATGATTGTGCTCAGCTCATTTTCTCTTTTTATATAGTATAGGAGCCCAGCCTAGGGAATGGTGCCACTTACGGTGGGCAGGCTTTCCAACCTCAGCCTAGACAAGATCATTTCTTCCTGGCACAACTAGAGGATCTCCTAGATGATTCTAAATCGCATCACGGAGACAATTGAAATTAATCACCATAGGCCCTAATAGCTATGATGACTGCTGTTTTGCTATAATCATTGCACAACTATCAGTTGTAAGCCACATTCCACTTACGGGGATGTTAAAGTATGAGTGAGCTGCACCTTAGAATTGATAAGATGCTGTTTGGTATCATCTGCACTCAGAGTGAGTGTTTGCTGTTTGCAATAATCTGTTTTCCTTAATTCAAAGAGCCCCTCTCACGCCCACCCACATGCATCATGGGTCTCCTCAAAACCTGGAAATGTTTCTCTTCATAGTACTTAAAGGGAATCTACATTTGATCAGGCTGTGTGCAAATCACTGGGAAAGCCTCTTCCTAAATGCTGCTCTTTGTAATAATAGCCGGATGTGTGGCTTATGGCCTCTGAGACAGTATTAGGGAAGAAGTGCAGCACATAAAGCTGGGCAGAGAAAGTAGTACAAAGGAGCCACACCACTGCCAGGCTTCCAACGCAGGGAGCTCTGGACTGGTAAAGAGTAGTTGGCCTCAAAAGTACTGAAATGGAGCCTCAGCCTCCAAGATCCTATTAGAACTGAGCAAGCCACTGACAGGTATAACGGGCTTTTCTGATGCCTTGGGGGAAGGGGTGAATGTCATATAATGACAAGAAATAGGACAAACTTCTACAACAGCTGCTATTCAAAGAGAACTGTGAAGTGTTGGCGAAAAACAAAGACAAAACCCCCGTAATCTGAAGACACTGGATTTGAAGCTATGTAGACCTGGCTGTGAATCCTACCTAGTGTTCCCCCTAAATTTAACTGTGGCCAAGGGACTGGATCTTTGAGTGTGTTCTATTGTCTCTAAGTATGGTTGTGCTGGGGTTTTTGTTTGTGTTTCATTTTATTAACATGTCACAAGCTAGACTCATCTGAGAAAGAACTTCAATTGAGAAAATGCTTCCATCAAATTGGGCTGTGGATGAGTCTGTAGGGTATGTTTTTGATTAAAGATTGATGTGGGAGGAGCCAACTCACTCCTGGGCAGAATAAGATAAGAGGCTGAACAAGCCATAGGCAACAAAACAGTAAGTTGCGATGCTCCAGTTCCTGCCTTCAGGTTCTTCTCTCCAGTTCCTGTCCTGAGCTCCTTTCACAGTAGACCAAAAGCAGAAAAAAACTGAAATAAACCCTGACCTCCCCAAGTTGGATTTGCTGAGTGTTTTATCACAGCAATAATACCCAAACTGAGACAGGAAACATACTGATTGTATTTCCAGGAACTGGGTTTCTGAATGTGAGATGGTTAGAAACATTAGCCTTTCAGCAAGCAGAGACCGTTCAAAGTATTCAGTGTCGGATGTCTACAGCAGGAAACTCTCAGGGTATACACATGAAGCTACAGGCCCTGCAGACACAGCAGTGGCTTCAAATCATCTCTGAGCCTCAAAAATAATAAATTCATCTATATTTTATGTTTTGTTTCCAAAGGCACAACTAATGGAAAGGCTTCATTAAATAAACATCAATATTGAGGTAGAGGCAGGGGGATCTCTGTGAGTTTGAGGCCAGCCTGGACTACAAAGTGAGTCCAGAATAGCCAAGGCTATACAGAGAAACCCTGCCTCAAAAAAAAAAAAAAATATATATATATATTAATATTAATTCAGTAAACATTTGTTGAATGTTACATGCTAGGCCCTACAGATTAAGTAGACATAAACAACACTAGAAAGAAAATATATTTATACCTTGAGAAAACCAGTGTTAGAGCTCCGAAGAGTATATTCTGCCAGCAGACAAGGTCAGAGTAAGTTTTGTGGGGAACAAATCAGCTATTGCAACTTGAACCGTAGAGAATTTTGGTTTACAAGTGAAGAAAAGTCAGTGTTTTCTAAGGCTTGGGAAGGTACTGAACAAGTATATGAGATTATTCGCTGAAAAACCTCTTATTCTGAGAAAATGGGAAACATGAAAATGAAAATTTGCCAGAGAGTAGTGAACCTTTAATTTGAAGTCTAGCTGTCTCAGGAGATAAAGCTGGCTTGGGCTTAGGGGCAGGGGAATGTCATGATCAGGCAGTATTGGGGACAAATTAGCCTGACAGTGGTCCGTAAGAACTGTGGTCACTCATGTGTGCAAATGCCACCTCAGACAAAATCAATATGCAGAATGGATTTTTTTTTCTGTTTACTTGCTTTTCCCTGTAGCACAGTGCTCTGAATTGTACTTTATGGCAGACTGGATTGCCTGGGAGCCACAGAGGGAGCTAGCACTGTGCCTTGGGCCTTCTTGGAAAACTGTGCACTGGGGTGAATAGTTCTTGTCACTTCACCAAGAGGTTTGGGGTTTGCCTGGTAAGAAAGAAACTGCCTGCCTGGGTTGCCAATCCCCCAGAGGAAAGATGAATAACAAGGCAGAAGTGCTCCAGGTCTGTTCTGGCCAAAGGCAGAAATTCTGCCTCATTACCACTTCAATGGGCCAGTCAACAAAAATTAGCAGGGCTTGCCCTCCAGTGCTGTCATCTGCTCCACTCTGTACTCATGCTTCACACCACTAAGGAATTCAAAGACAAGAAGAATCAGTGGGTCAAATGGTAGGCAGAACTGAGGGGTCTTCCCCAGGCTAAAGTAAGTTAAGATCCCCCCCTTCAGGACATCTTATTTCACAAGGGGTCTTATTTCAGTCAGACGGTTCTGGGTAGTCACTGAATGTCAAGAACCTGAAATGGCAGAAGGAACCTAAAAATTTATCATCCTCAAGGAGATTAAGTTGCGGACAGGCTGGTTACCCAAATGACGTGAATACTGATAGAAGTCACCACAACCAGTTTCCACAGGTACACCCCATGGCCAGTTAGGAGCTCGGGGAACACTTCACTTTCTGATGGTGTTCCAGGTGTAAGGAGAACATGGAGGACGTAGAATTTTAAACTGATCATTTACAAGAAACAAAACAGACTTTATACCCTGATGAGGTCATGTAGTATAGACATAGACTTTTTATTCAGAGTGGCCAGGTCATGGCTTTGCCACTAACATCTTAACCAGAGATGTGAACCCAGCAAGGTTCTTTTCTTGGCCTGAAGCTTAAAAATGAGAACAGTAAATGCCTACTTCATAGGAGTCCAAGAAAATGTTTGCCGACTACCTTTACTTAAAGAACTATACCACTGATAGTAAATATTACATAGTATCAATAATTATAGTTTTATTTTGTTATTGTTAGATAAATTTCCACAGACAAAGCAATTTTATTTTGGAAATTAGAAGTACAGGTATGTCAGCCACATAAGTGGTTCTTGAAAGTCCTGGGGACCCAGATGATTCTGGGGAAGTGACGAAGGCTGATGGGTCACCTAAGAGAACAGAACTTAGTACTTGGAGCTTCTTTGTTTGTTGGGATACTCCTTACTAACAAGCAGGCAAATCTCTCTGTCTCTGTCTCTGTGTGTGTGTGTGTGTGAGAGAGAGAGAGAGAGAGAGAGAGAGAGAGAGAGAGAGAGAGGTGCAGAACAGGACAAAGGGACAGAGACATACAGAGCATCTATTAAATTACTCATATTATAAAATGAGGAACACAGTTCCCTAAGACTCAGGCTCACATGACTCTTGAGGTAGTATTTTACCCAGCTGGAAGGCCTTTCCATCAAACTTAACTCCTTTAAATAATGGATGAAGAAGCTGAAAGACAAATAATTTAAGAAAATAGGCTGTGTCCTCTTTACTCCTATTTCTCTTTTCCATGAATTAATATTCCAGAAGCCAGGACTCAAGGGCTAAGCTTCATCCAGCCACAGGTAGTAAGCCAAAAACTAAAGGATGATGTTCTGAAGACAACCTGAGCACTAGAGCTAGACCATCAAGGAGTCTTTGAGGAGACAGCACGTATCTAGAGAGGACTTTCTGTGGCTCCCTCCACTGATACATTATGGGCGAGGAATCCTCTCACTGTGGTGAGGCCTGTCAACTTCTCTGGAGACACATGTGAACAGCATTGCAAACCCACATATACAAACCTACTCTATACCTCCTACAAGATGCCAGGAACATCTGGTAGCTGCAGAAGATGGCTGTGATATTCTGTGGCCTTGGCATATCCTATTGAACCATTGGGAGATCACCCTTTAGCATCTTGATTTCAAATTTTAGAGCAAACATTAACGACAGACGCACAGCTCCAAATAAAGCATGTAAAAGGAAAAAAAAAACACCTAAAAAATACACATCTATGTTTGAATAGTACCCCATTGCTTATTTGGGGGTTTCCAAGTGACAGGCACTATGGTGCACAAATCATTTTCCATCAAGTACAAGACGGAACATGGCTATGAGAAGGAAGTGTGCTTTCAGAGTGGATACTAGATTTTGCTTACCTCAAAATCACTCTTGACATTTGCCTTGGAGACCTATTGTTTCATGTCACCTCTTGTTTCAACTGCAGCCTAGAGTTGTCGTACTTAGAAAAACATTTGCTTCCTATATGTTTCATTTTATTTTTGGAGGCAAGAGAACACTTTTGTGTGGGTAGCATGAATACATGCCTACAGAATTTTAGCCAGCACTTTCAAAAGGATACAGATTTATTTTTAGCTATATACCCCTGCCCAAAAGGTTTCTGCTATTAAACATTGATATTGCTTGAAAAGTTATGCCTAAGGCATATTGCTTCTTTCCCAGCTAGGAATTGAAATCTTTATGAAGCTTGCTGGAGATTTTACCGGGTCACCAAAATCAGGGTTTATACTTCTATGCAGTGTCTAAGAGAAATGAATTTCTATATTCAACAACCACTCAATATTTATTGAAATACTGATATGTTCCTTGGGTAATTATAGGTAATACAGTGATATCAGAGTACAGAAGACATATTTCTACTATTTCTACTAATCTTAACATATTTTTACTTAGTATATAAGAATGACAGGACCACAAAAGTCAGACTTGATTCTTGCCCTCAGGTTCTAAAGAATCTAACTTGTAAAGCAAACCCATGAAACAAACTCCCAAACATTTTAATACAATATGGTAACCCTTTAGAAACAGACAAACATAGGGTATATTCTAAAGCTCAGGAACAAGGGCTTAACTGAACCTGTGATTTTCTGTCAAGGTCTCCTACAGGAGGTGACTCCAGAGCCATGTCAGATAGGCACGACCACACTGGATATGGATAAGTGGAGGTAGACTGTTCTAAAAAAGGTTGATAATCAGGGCAAGGTGATTTCCAAGAATAATGCCCTGATAGGGTCATGAAATGCAAAGTCTATAGGTCCTGGTCCTGAGGATCAGGACCTTATTATTGCTGAGGAACTTCTCCTATCTTCCCAGGTCCTCTGTCCACTTGATTAAACAATCAAACAAATTTAGCAAGGCAGTGCTTATGTTATCATAAGTGATTATGCTAGAGGCCAGATGGAACCTTTCCCCACTATGCATATTTGTAGCATTCCTCTGCCTTGATCAAACTTGCTAGATGATTCCCTTCTGCCAAAAGAATGTGATGGAAGTGATAGTTTCAGTTCTGGAGTTCAATCCCTGGGACTTCTGAGACCTCTGACAGATCATGTGAGGAAGCTCCTCCATCTTCGAGGGACAATTTGGAAAGAAGATAGGACACATGGAGAGAAGAGAATCTGAGCCTATAGGAAGAGAGAGAAGGGCAGCTTCCTCTGTATCCTGAGTTACCATACTAAATATATCCGCAACAGTGACCCCAGCCAGACCAGCAGAACTCTTTGTCAGAGCCTTGCCCATTTTGCAATACTAATACAAAAAGGAACAAAAATGTTCATTGTTTTAATCCTCCTAAGTTTGGGAGATGTTTAACAAACAATGGTGGATAACTGATAACAAAATACATAAACAAATTATATCAGTAGTGTGGGCATTTTATAGTTCGAAAACTGTCTGGGGCTAGTGATACTGCTTTTCCATTGTCATCTTAATATAACAAGGTATTAGCAGGACAAGTTTTTCTCAGTTAGGCTTTCATATAGAATGGATGTTCTAAATTGTAGACGCAACAGGAAACTTAACTGCCCAGTGTCCAAATACTGAAATGACAGTAACAGGGCTCAGAAAATGATAACCAAGCCCCAAGAAACAGCCTAGAGGTGAAGTTTCTCCCTGGCCTCCAATAGCCTGCCTGTCTCTCACCCCTTAAGCTCTCCTGTGGCAAGCCAGCGAGACTAGAATTATTATTCTTCGAAGTGAAGCATAAAACCTAGCACCTGTTTTCCCCAAAGCTGTATACAAAACCTGAAACTGTTGCTTTCTTCCTCCTTGCTTCTATGTAAGAGTTGGCCATAAAAATCATCCTTGATCAATAGTGCTTCATAAGACCTCCATTCTAGGAAAATTATGCAGGAGGAAATGCTGTATCTTGAAAAGCAAAGAAGACTAGACAGACAGGCCATTCTGGGTTTCCCCTCACAACTGTTTCCATTCACCTATATTCTTTTGGCCAATCATATTTCTGCATGGGTACTCACCCTGGGTCTTTGGGCCTACAGTCTGAAGACTCCTGTATCATGTGAAACTATCATCAAATATATTTGTCATAGCTTTTCTCCAGCCAATTTTGCCAGTTTATTTCAGTAGGTAGAAATGTAGAATCTTCAGAGAGAACATTGGCCTTTCCTGTAAGAACTAACCATTACTTCAGTTGCATACACTGTATCGCTTTACAGAGAGCAGGGATTTTCATGTAGCAGCCAGCACATACAAACAACCACTAAGGCTATGGAAGGCAGGCTACTGGAGCAAGCTCCACAGCACTTTCCGAAAAGCACTAAAGACGGTCAATCATCTAGACCAATTGAGAATTAGACATCTGTCCATTGAATTATTAACCAATACATCCATCTATTCCATCAGTCCTACTGACTACAAGCAAACCCAAAGGCAAGAGAGGAGAGTAAATCCCAACATAGGATAGAGATTAAAATTTGACAGTGATCATGTGAAAAATATGATGATCTTGAGCTGTGCATGTAGCTCAGCTTGTGAAGTGCTTACCTAGCATTCCTGAGGCCCTGGGTTCAATATGCAGCGTCACACAAAGCCGGGCATGGTGGTGCTTGCCTGTAATTCCAGCATTCAGAGGGTAGAGACTAGTGGATCAGGAGCTCAAGGTCATCCTGAGCTACATAAAACTTTGGAAACAGCCTAGAAGACATGACAACCTGTCTTTTAAAAATAAAATAAAAAATATTCTAATCTTTTTATTTAGAATTAGGAAAATCTGCTTTTATTCTAATTCTTATTAGACTATAAATTATTATTTTCCCCTTTTTGTCTATGGTGTGTATTTGATGGATTGTTGGTCAAATAAATGAATAAAAAAATAAATGAAGTCCAAAGTTTACAGCCTTTCTATAACTCTTGGAATTGTTCATTGCATATAATAGCCCTTAATAAGTACCTGCTTATTCAATTATTGGAAAAGTAAGCCCTTTTATTTTCTTCAGACAAAAATTAATAACTTGAGCATAGGGCTGGGGTTCTAGCTCAGTAGTGGGGGTTTCCTAGCATGTATGAGAGCCTGAGTTCAATTTCTCTGCAATACAGACACACACACACACACACACACACACACACACACGCACAAAGCATGACCTGAAGACTAAAATTTCCTATCATCATCTCCTTATCAAAGATCTCGTGTGATTTAACTTTTAATTTCTTGTATTTTGTTATTGTGAACACTGCTAAGAAAGAATATTTATTACTTGGTCTCCTTTGCATCAGTAGAGACAAGGGTGTGTGTGTGTATGTGTATGTATGTGTGTGTGAGAGAGAGTCAGAGAAAGAGATTTAACATGCAAACTCTTGCATATCTCAAAGGTTAGCTTAGTAAGACAGGAGTATATTGGAATCACATTAAAATAACTCTCTAAGGGCTAGGTCTCTGGAAAGTATAATAAATTTATTCAGCTCCTCCAGAAAGAACTAAATCAATATCCCTCGTGATAGCTTGAATAATAGCACAGCACATTCCTTATTAATCATTTTCAAATATATCTACTGACTAGTGAGCTAAGAGTATTTATTTAGCATTCGTGGGTTACTTATCTGAATTTTAAGTTTTTAGGGTTTTCTTTTTCTATTGGGAAAAAACATTTGTCAGAGACAGCCTTGTGTCCTCATGAGCTTTGAATTCCTACTCTGGCATCCAACAGTCTTGTTTAGTCGATAACATTTTCCTGTCATAATCAGAATAAAACTCACGATTATTAGAGTGACTGACAGAACACTACATGATCTCTTTCCCAGCTTCCTGTCTTACCCATTTCCAGTGACTCTTTCTTCCCTTCTCTGCTGCCTAACAAAAGCCTCCTCAGACTACTTTTACAGCAGGCCAAGCTTGCCACATGCAGCAATTAACCTCTCCTCACATCTTACAACTTTCTTCCTTCAGGTAGCACCAGCACTGTGACTCAACTTCCTATTAGGTATCTCCTCAAATGGAATGCATACAGAGTCTGTCCCCTCTAAATTTCTCAATGAGTGATGCTTAACTTTTAGTAGGCCACAGGTTCTTTTGGGGATCTGGTGAGGACTCACATATTTCAGAACAACACATGATTGTGTTACTTTTCTCATGGCCATGAAAACAATGCATGAAGCAACTTAACGAGGAAGCATTTATTATTTTGGCTTCCAGCTTGAGGGAGAGTCCATCCTGGCAGGGATGGCATGATGGCAGGAATGTAAAGTAGATGTCACACTGCATCCACAAAAAGCAAAATGACACAATTGTTGATTCTCTGCTTTCTTTTTTCCTTATGCCATATGGGTCCCCAGCCCACAGGGTGGTGCTGCCCACATTAGGGTGGTTCTTCTCTCTCCTGTTAAGTTTCTGAAAACACCCTTATAGACATATCCAGAGGTGACTTACCTTGGTAATTGTAAATCTAACACAATCATTATGATTATGTTTCAAATTTAGTATGTTCATTTGGAGCCTGGTGGTCAGGCAAGTTTTTATGTCCCTCTGTTTGTTTGATTTTTGATATTGGGTCTTTCTGCCTATCTCAAGTTGACCTCAAACTCAGCCTCCTGTGTACAGCTAAATCTTCTCTTGTGACTAAGTTCCAAATCCAGTGGAGATCAGGAGCCATGGGAACAGCTTCCTGGGCTGGTAAAAGTCCTGACCTCCACAGGTACCGCGTCTTCAGTTGACCGTACCATCTGCGGAGCATCTTTTCAGATAGGCAACAAGTCCTTGTGAATACATAAATGCTTAGAGTTGACCAAGAAAAGAAAAGGGAAAGATGTCTGTTTGTGGAACTTTTCAGGTAATAAGATTATGTCTTCATATTCTTTAGCCACTTCCCTAAATTTAAACAAGCTGAAAAAGAGGTAACACCGGCTCTAACCCAGAGCTTCTAATCTTTTCCTCATGCCTTCGGTTTGAGCAATTTTCATGTGACTTTAAGTATACAAGTATATAAAATAGATATGCAAATAACATTTTTACTGATAACAAATCATAAAGAAATGTCCCTTAAACAATGCTTTGTGTGATCTTACCATTTGTTACTGATAAAAGGCAGATTTGCATACTAATGAGATGGATGTACTTATTTATTCTTACACAGGGCACTGAGCATTGATGGAAAACCTGATACTGCAGGCAGAGAGCATCTTCAGTGGTCTTATAGAGTTGATCAATGTTTTGATTTTATAATCATGAGTGCCAAGAACTCTACTTTACATAAGTACATAGTTTAAAATGGCAGAAGTATATTTAGAGCCTTGTCAGAAATTTTTGGAAATTCTGTCTTAATCTCAAGCCAAAATTCATTTAAGGATTTTTTTTTTATGAGACTCATGTCAGCAACTCAAATGATTTTTAAAAATCAAACATTCTTACACAATGTGGTTTAAACACATATTCTTCAATTTTTACATGCTGAAGAATAATAGTAGAAGAACATTGAAAGTGTTTGTTTTCTCTGATTAAACCACTATGTTTCTTTAAGAGCAGAAAACTGTGCGTAACTGCTACAGTTCACAACATGCAATGGTCTCCAGTCTGAACTGGGGTGTGTTAAGCAGTGTTCACTGATGTTCTGTGGTAGGGGGCATGTCTAATGCAAAGTGTGCAAATAGTGGGTTCACACCCAAAGCTGCAGCAAACTTAGAGTACGGCATGAGAGAGCAGTGCCAGAAACATGTTGACCTCACAATTGACTTTTTATTAATTTAATCATTGTACCTTCACATACTTTTTATTATTGCCAAAATTTTTGTTATTCTAGAAGCTAAGGTCTAGGTTATGTTCCAGTAACTCTCACAACTGCTGCAGCGATCACTAGCCTTCCCCCTTAATCACAGAGCACACACGCAGTCATATTCACACACATACACAGTCACACATACTCATACACTCACACACACACACACACACACACACACACACACACACAATATTTCTTCAGCCTCACAGATATTTATAATATTTAAGTGCTAATGTCATGCTGAGACTGCAGGAGACAAAAAACAGCAGCAGTATGAACCCTTCTGCCATCCTTGTTTAGAAACAACAGACTCCGCTATTTGGCTCTATTAACACTCAGGATACTAACGACAACTGTCTAGCCATTCTATTTGCATAGACACAGATCACAGGTGACAAAAGTTAAAAGTAGATAATGCAATTACACAAAACTTAAAAGCTTCTTCATAGCAAAGAGAAAAATGACACTTACAGAAAGGGGGACAGTGTTTGCCAAGGCCTGGCATGGTGGGTCAAGCCTGGCATCTCTGCATTGGAGATGTGGGCGAAAGGTGATCTAACTTCAGGTCATCCTCTACTCTATAAAGAATTGGAGGCCAGCAGAACTATGTGAGACCCTGCCTCAACCTCCTGCCAAAAGCTCCCCCCCAAATGTGAATCATATATCTGCTAATTTGCAAATATACAAAATATTTAAGAATTCTTTATCTCCCCCTTTGTTGGGGGAGCTGTTTTTTGAGATATAGCTACACCATGTAGCCCTGCCCTCAGATTCAGAGCGTTCCTGCCATCTCAGCATCTTGAGTGAGTGCTGGGATTATAGGTCTGCACCACCGAACCCAGTTTATGTGGTTCTGGATATTAAACCCAGGGGCTCATACATCAACTATGTATATGTCCCCTATACCAACTGAGCCGTATCCCTTATAATAACTGAGCCGTGTCTCCTATACCAACTGAGCTATATTCCCTGTAGAAACTGAGCTATATCCCAGACAAAAACTGAGCTATGTCCCCTGCACCGAGTTACATACTAGCCTCATTTGATTTCATTTATTGGGAAAAACCCTGATACACAATGCTAGATAATAGTTTATATGAATGAATAAACAAATAAATAGCCATGAATGCAGTCATCTGAATGACTAGGTCTAGGTATCTGGCTCCAAAATGGCAAATAATGAGATTTGGTCCCCTTTGTTGATGGAAAAGTCCAGTTTTTCAATGAGCACCTCCATCGGGTGCTTTCAGCCTCCCAACAGTAGAGCTGATGTCTTACTCCAGGACATTCAGTTCAAAAGATTGATGTGGAAGTGCAACAATGGTACTCCTGGACCTAACCTGAGAAATCAGACGTTTGCTACTGGTACCAAGCCCCATTGGTCACATCTTGCTATTGAATGTGGGAGACAATCATACAAGGAAACCATGGGAGAGGGTCATACAAGAAAACCATGGGAGAGGGTAATACAAAGAAACCATGGGAGAAGATCATACAAGGAAACCATTGGAGAGGGTCATACAAGGAAACCATGGGAGAGGGTCATACAAGGAAACCATGGAAGAGGATCATACAAGGAAACCATGCAGAAGCAGTTACGCAGTGCAACTCTTCATAAACGTAAATGCTGAGTCAGGTAACAACAGTAGAAATCGTTAATTAACTAATTAATTAACACCATTATAGCAAAGACCTCATTTTCCAAGTTCACATGTGAGTGGGACTCAATGCCAAGCTTTGCCATATCAGGGAAGTTTGGTTCCAATGAATTTCATACTTGTAAATTTACCAGTTTAGTCACTGACATAGAAGAGCATACTCAGTGATTTAAAAAAGATTTGCATACCTTGAAATGTACCTCTGTCTTCAAGGTATTTGGAAATTTACCTAATAATCATTGACTTCCATTCTTGTGGTGACAGACACTAAATCTACAGTATTATTTTCATTTTTTTCAACTGTTGGACACTTTTGAGATTCAAACAATGAAGAAGTTTAAATTTTCCCTCTGAAGATTTTATAATTGAGTCCTCTATATCACACAACAGACATAAACAGAGTAAAGAGCCCTACATTTATTAATATGCATTAATAATGCATATTAATAAATATGTGGAAACTGCCATACAAATTATGAAGATCAAGGCTGTCCTACAGGGATAGAAAGTCATCTTTTATAAAGGAGAAATGAATGAATCTGGAAAATAGATGATGGTAAGGGACAAAAGTCCTCTGGACTCTGGACTCTTGATTTCTCAGTTCCATCATCCTCTGTGATTTGAATTTTTTTCTTCTTTGGTTAATGAAGTTTCAGTAAGAAAATTTGAAACCTGTTATACTCCTCTTTGATAGATCCTGTCCTGGGCAGATAGGGGGACTTCAGAGAAAGCCTTTTCCTGCTGTTTGCTACTTCTCGGGGGTTTTGGGTATGGAAGTGAAATGGTGAATACTGAGAGATAGAGTTTTATGAATCCCAACACACCTTTCCTGTTCACAAGTTTCAAAATGAGTAACCAATGCAACGAGTTCCCATGCAATCTTAAGCAGTTATTAAAATTAAGTGATATGACCAGTGTTGCTTTACCTGTGCTATTCACCAAGAAATAGGATATAGTAATCCAAGTCATCAAATGTATTTAAAATCCCATTGGAGAAAAAAAAATCTATTCTGAGATAACTCACGTAATATCTTAAATGTGATAGAGGGAAATGGCTGTAGTGCTAAGGGACTATGGGAATAAAGGAGACTCGGGACTTGAATTGCATTTTGAGTCTGAGTTGTGTTTTGAGAACGATCGTCATAGTTTGTCACCTAGACTAGGATCAAGTGGAGTAGGTCAGTAAGGAAGAGTTTTACATGAAACAGCCAGAATGTAAAAGTTGAGAAAGTCTATCAGGGCATGGCTTGTGTTCCTTGCTGTCTTAATTTGTCATAACAGTTTACCATAGACATGGAGGCTTTAACAATATATATTTATCATCTGTCAGTTCTGTAACTGGTCCAAAGGTCCAAGTTTTACCTAGGTAAAATGAAAATCTCTGCCAAATTGCATTACTATTTGGTAGATCTAGGGGAAATCCATTTCCTTGCATTTTTCAGTTTCTAACCCCTCTTCACATTCTTTGATATATGACTCTCTTCCTCCATCTTCAAATTCAGCCATGGAGGATTTGATTCAAATCCAGCCTTTCACTCTGCCATCTCCCCAGCTCAAGGAATCTGGAAAAAAAAGGGCTTTGCTCTTCAGAATTCACATGGTTGCAGTGACCCACTCCAGGTGATCCAAAATAATCTCCTCATCTCAGAGGCCTCAGCCTTCACCATATCAGCAATGGAATGTTTGTCTTATAGAGCAGCATAGTCCTCTTCCCTAGACTAGGGATAGATATTTTTGGAGACCACTACTCTGCCTTTCACCACTGACTGAGGAAAGATCAAAAAGTACACCATAGAGTTGTTGGGAGTAAGTGGTCCAGAGGGGACCTAGAAAGTCAGCCCTGTAAAGTAAGCCCCTGCAAAGCAGCTATTGCTTGCTTTTCAGGAGAGCAATTACACTTTAGTGACAGTCCATAGAATGCCTAATGGTGGAGCCCTACCATGGTCATTTACAAGGCTGTAGTCACCAGCTATCGCTACAACTGTTGCTTTTCTTTTTGCTATGACTGACTAGCTGACAAGAAGCAATTAAAGGGGAAAAGAGGATAGAGTCCATCATAGTAGAGAAAACATGGCTGTAAGAGTGCCTACTATGACGGACTCTATCCTCTTTTCCCCTTTAATTGCTTCTTGTCAGCTAGCTATAATTTCTGGTTGCCCAATGAATCTTTGAGATGTTATGCTAATTTTTCCTAAGACCATTCCTACTGTCTTTGAGGGGAAGGGTCCATGAACTCTTAGTGGGTATTTTATAGCACTGAATTTTTAGTTATAGTGTAAGACTTTTACTTATGGCTAAGTCAAGGGCAGAGCTTCCTTCTGTAGCATGCATTAGCTTTCCAATACCTAATTTTGTTTGTTCTAGTTTCTCTGTGGATTGCTGAAAGGAAATGCCTGGCTTCTGTTGTTTGTTGCTGGGGTACAAGCAAACCCCCTTAGTGAGTTTCCTGTGTTTAAAGGATTACCTCAAAGGGAGTTTTCCATAGGTAATGGATTGCCTCACAGATCTCTTGCTGATCTGCATTTATTAGTTCAGTGCCTACCTTACCACATGTTCTACAAATCCTGGAATGCTGAAGACTTCTAGAGAAGTCTTTAGGAATGCCTTGCCTAAAATCCCTTTCAAATATTTCTCACAGTTAAAGCAACAGACTTTTGATATCTGGGATTATTGGCTATTGTTTGTCCAATTATATAGTCATTGGGGTCAATATCAGCAGTAGGTCCAATCCATTCATCCATGGGTGCTGATCAAGCTTTTAAAGTTCTAAGATTTTGCTTCACTCCGCATTTGCACCAGAAAGAGAGCAACAATACCAAAATATCTGGGCACAGGGGTCTTTGCTGAGACTGATATTCCAACCAAGGACCATTCGTGAATATTACCTAGAACCCCTGCTCAGATGTAGCCCATGGCAGCTCATATCCAAGTGAGTTCCCTAGTAATGGGAATAGGGACTGCCTCTGACATGAACTCTGTGGCTGGATCTTTGACCACCTCCCCCTGAAGGGGGAACAGCCTTGCCAGGCCACAGAGGAGGACAATGAATGCAGCCAGTTCTGATGAGACCTGATAAACTAGGGTCAGATGGAAGGGGAGGAAGACCTCCCCTATCAGGGGACTTGAAGAGGGGCATGGGAAAAGAAGAGGGAGGGAGGGTAGAATTGGAAGAGAATGAGAGAGGGGGCTGCAGCTGGGATACAAAGTGAATAAACTTTAATATATATATATATATACATATATATATATATTAAATAAATAAACCAGAAAAAAACTAAAGTTTCATTTAATACCTGTCTCACAGCTGGATCTGATAATGCCCTGTTTATAGTAGATGCTAATCTATATAAGAAAATAGTAAAAGTCTCTCTGTGGCTTTACAACATCTTTGTGAATGACATATACCTTTTTCCTTGTTCCTCTGTCTCTTAAAGCTACTAAAGTAGCTCTTAAAGCTCTTAAAGTATATTGTATAATAATAGAGTCATCAAATTGCATCTGCTTTTGTAAATCAGTGTATTGACTTTCTCCTAACAATTGATCCTTCATGATATTAACACCTTTGCCTATTTCAATTTTTCATAATTGTGGCTTCTTTTTGCCACCATGTCAACATTATAACTGAAAACAAGATTTCAGTACAGCTGCTGCTAAATATTTTCAGTCTTGATAGATAATCCAGCTTTGGGTAACCCAGTATTTCACATCTATCTCACACAGGGTGAGTGCATTCCATAAACTACTCTTAAACATTTAAAATGTTTAAGATCTTGTATTTTAACAGGATTCCAGGCTAGTTGTTCATTTCATAAATTTTCACTATTTTCTGACATTTGTTCCCAGGTAACTGGGAAAGCTAGTGAGGGGGGTCGCCTTTCCTCGATTTCATTAAGAGGTGGTACTGTAAGTTCAATGGGCTACCTTGATCATCAATTTTATTCAGTACCGTAGGTTCACAATTAATCACTTCCTGTTCTCTTACTTCCTCTGTCTTTTGTCTGTCAAGACTTTGTATTATCATAGCTAATTGTTCTTGCTGTATAACTATTTTTTCTTATTATAAAGTTATTTTTTCAATTTTTTTTTGAGAAGAAAAAGGTTACAATTGAAAGTAAGGAAGAGTTTACTCCAGTGGTCACAGTTGCAGTAAGCACTGTGGTGGTTTTTCCAAATAACATTTCTATCCCCTCAAGTCCTACCCTTGCTCTTAAGGGATCTAAAATGGAGTTTTCCATTTTTTTAATACAGGAAAAGTCTGTCTATATGATTAAAATAATGTGCTGGTGTGGCTTACTGTGAGTCACCCTCTTAGAGGCTCCTGTAGCTCCAGGTCTCTGTGGGCTTCCAGCTGAACTTAAAGAACTTAAAGAACCTGTAGAGATGACCTCAGGCTAATTTCTCGGCTTTTTGTCAAATATCTACTGTCCTCTGCAACATTTCTGTCAGATGTCCTCTGCTTTCTGCAATGCTGGTAGGCTTTCTCCTTCAGTCACATTGGTTTTTTAATATTTACATCTGTTGGTTGACATATGTAAATATCGGTTTTATTTCCTCAGATGTGGGATGAGATGAGACATATTCCCAAGCCTTTCTAGCTCTTTCTGAATTCTCACTGGCTGATTCAACTTAGTTGTTCTGTCCCAAAGCCTTCTCCAAGATGACTGATTTAAACTGGCTTCTCTTGGCTTCTGACTGAATTTATCTGTCTAGCCTCAAACTAATTCTGGCAATATGTTTTAATCTTTTGGATCCTTCTCATTCTCTGTCTCATTCTGTCTTCACCTGTGTCTAGCTTATTCTCTCTGCATCCTGTCTTTAAAACTTCCCAGTGAAAAACTCTTTGTAAAACTCTCTCATGGTCTGGCTCTTTGATCACCTCCATCTGAAGGGAGAGCAGCCTTACCAGGCCACAGAGGAAGACAATGAAGCCAGTCCTGATGAGGCCTGATAGACTAGAGTCAGATGGAATGGGAGGAGGACCTCCCCTATCATTGGACTGGGGGAGGGGCATGGGAGAAGAAGAGGGAGGATGGGATTGGGAGGGAATGAGGAAGGGGCCACAGCTGGGATACAACGTGAATAAACTGTAATCAATAAAAATAAATAAAAAAAAAGACTCTCAGTAAAAAACTCTTCTCTCTCCCTGCACTGCTCTTAAGTAGTTCTTTTTCCGGTCCTGTTTTCATGAGTGTTAGATGTATCCTGTCTCTGACTTTGTCTGACCCTCAGTTAGACATGACTTCCAAACATGGCTGCCTCCTTCTATAAACTAATCTTACCTGCATTTGGGGGAGGGGTGGTTAAAGATGTATACTAAGGGAATCCATACTGTAATCCAGAGTGTGTCTGCCTTCCAGCTGGATCACGTAGACCTAGAAGGTCTTTGGGTAGGATCCCTCTTTAGAGCAGTCATGTTGCTGGATTAAATTTCCTCTACAGCACACAAACATGAACACACATAAAAATAACAATAATTTTAACAAATGACTATGAAACAAAGGGAAATGGGTTCTTACATGTGGTGAAGTCTTCTAGCCTCAGGAGTACTTTGCTCAGGCACTACGGTGTCAGAAGCTGATGATCATATTAGACAGGAGCGCCAAGTTTTTGTCCACCAGATTGGAAAAGTGAGTTTCACAGATCACAGGGAAAGTGATGTTTTAGAAATAAGTTTACTGTAGGTTTGTAAGTGGAAGCTTCAAAAACAGAAGAGCTCCTGTACAGCAAGAACCAGTCCAAAGAAATGAGTTGTGACAGAGTTGACAGTCTGGAGCTTTTTACGGGATGCCCCAGTTAATTTTAACTGTCAACTCCACACTGCTTACAATCACTTGAGAATGGGGGTGGAGAGTGCTCAGTTGAGGGGTTTCCTAGATCAGACTGGCCAGTATATGTTGTCTGTGGGGGCCTTTCTTGATTGTTAGCTGATGTAGGAGGCCTCAGCCCACTAGGGGCAGCATGACTGTCTGGACAGGTATTCTGGGCTGCAGAAGATACTAGCTAATCATGACCCTGCCTTGAAGCCAGCAAGAAGCATTTTCTCATGGTTTCGATTTTGTATTCTTTTCTGACTGAGTTCCTGCCCTGGCTTCCCTCGGTGATTATAAACTGAAATAAGCTCTTTCCTCCCCAAAATTTGTTTTGGTCATGGTTCTTGTCACAACAGCAGAGAATGAACTTGGAACAAAGGACTTATGGCAGAAACAGGGATGAAGTATGGAGGCTGAGGGGTCAGCCCAGCTGGTTCATCCATGCAGTGTCTGGTGTCCAGGTGTCTTTCCATCATGGTGGCTGGACTGGAGTTCTGGCACTCTCCAGGGCCTCTGTCTGGAACACTTTTGGTGTGTCTGGCTTAGCTGAAACCAGGACATGAATCCGTGTGCATGGGGGAAACATTTCCATCTTCCTGGCCAGAGATGCTCCTGTCTGGAATTCCTGTTCTAGCTATGTGACAGTTTCTGTCATCGTCTGGTCTTATTAAACACACAGATGAACAATATAAAAATCTCCACTGACACCATCAACAGTAATTGCTGTTAACAATTTAGCTTATTCCATTCCAGTCAAAGGTGTGATTCTGCACTGATTTTTGCCATATTATTAATAATTTCTTTTGTCATTTAAAATTCTTTAAAACGTTTTTGTTGGCTGCATAATATTCTATCATTTGTGGATAATGAATTTGTCAGGTAGCTTTGCATATCAATCTCAAGATAAAAACAGTAAATTTTGATACATATTTTTTCTTTTTGCACCCTTCTTTTTTTCACTTGCCCATCAAAGTTACAGTGATTCTACTGTTATTTCATCTTTATGTCAATGGCTTTTTAAAATGACCAGATGCACCATCATTTTTTTTTACTCTCAGGAGCCATCAGCTTTTCCTTTCTCCCTGCTGAAGGAGCAAAGTGTGTCATTTAGCTTTCTTTTATTCCTGAAATAGTAAAAGAATCCTTTTTTTCCTGTTTCTTAGATGTAGCATCCTGTTTCCTGCCGACCTAGCTCCTCCCAGCCTTTGCTGCTCCTCTGTGATGTCCTTAGGAATTTGCCCTACATTCCACTCTCAGTGGCATTTCCTTTCTGTGCTTCTCCCTGTGAAGTTCTTTCTTAAGTAACTTCTATAGCCTTTGCCAATCTTGTCTCACTGCAAATATAGCAGACTGTGCATCAGCAGCTGCTGCTGCAGGTTGGGCAGTGTTTTCTCTTGATCCAGTCAGAAAACAGCATCTTAGACCAAATCAGCATTTTGACACTATGGCATGGAGTTTTTACAAGTCTAGGTTCAAAACCACCGTGGAGGTTGAGTTAGAAACTTGTCTTTATGGTTACTGGAGTCCTATAATTTGCCCTGCTAGATCCTCTACTAGTGAGAATGCAGTTCATTAAATAAGTAAAATGTAAAGTGCTTGGCAAATTAATGGTCATGATTCTATCTCTAATATATTGACTTAGCCAGCATGATACTAAAGCAAGGCTGGGTATGAAAACATTCGGGGAACAAACTAGGAGAGTGCTTTATTCTGGGTCACGTCTGCTTCAGTTCATCTCAATGAAGTGTTTTCAATGTCCCCTTTAATTTTACCCTCGTGATTTAAATATTTTTCATATTCAAATGCTTAAATATAACAAAAGAAGAGATGGCATGCTGATCACATGTATGTAAACACTCAGCCCCGACCATCAGGCACAGCCACCATGGTTTTCTTGTGTGCCAATCATTCCTCCTCTGCATGTACCTGGATCCCTTGTAAAATGATCACACCCTGTCTGCTAAGGTCTTGTGTGTAATCTAAAAGATAACAGCTCTTTAAAAATAATAAAAACCTTTTAAAATACCCAAAGGAAAATAAAATGATAGTCTTATATGGGGTAGACCTGATACTTACCTCAGCCTACTATCTCAATGTTTTCAATGTTTTGTTTGAGGCAGGATGCTAATAATGTCAATACAAAATACATTACAAAATATTCAGACATCTCTTCTGAATTCTAAACTATAAGCTCATACTCTGCTTTGCTCTGCTCTTTATGAACATCTTTTTTTATGAGTTCAGCGCTCTGAAGGACTACCATTTATCAAATATGAAATTTTGTCTTTAAGAAAAGCCAAATAGTCAAATCCATGTTTCAGAACAATGTGGAGGAAAGGGTGGGCTGTACTTTCAGTGCTGAGACTGTAACACCTTGCACGGCCCTTGAAGCCATCAGGAGTTGGTCTGTGCACATAAGGATACCCTCCACCCCATCATTCAAAGAACATTTGCTGGAGAATTTTCTGTTATATGTTATACAAATGCATGCAGTTATATTTTTGTTCAACATAAACCCCCAATTTAGATGTAGCTTGGTTTTCAAATACATATAAATATTTCCATGAATAGATGTATTCTAGTTGAACATATGTTTTAAAAAATGATTCCATCACATTTACAACCTGAAAAAATGGAAAAATACATCTTACATGAATTTCCCAGAGAGTTGGTGGCTGGATAGGGAAACCTGAAAGACAATCAATAAGTAATTCATTCATCTCCTGTGCTTTAGCATTCTGAGAGAGAAAGTGATATTTTTCATCACCCATAGTGGGGTTCAAGGCTGATACTACTGTAACAAAATAAGTTAACCAGGAAAAAAATCATAACAAATGTATTTAATGAGAGTTTTTTTGTGACAGAATAGCTTTCAGAAATAGGGACTCAAAGATCTAGGGGGAAACTGCACAATTTTTGGTGCCTAAGTATCATCAAGGGGCCAGCTCTCACCTAGAAGTCTGGTTGCACAACAATGGGAGTGTGACCCAACTAGAGGTGGCTTAGGCAGGCTGTTTGCTCAGTCTCTTTTGTCCCTGATATATAGGTTAGGACCTTCCTGGAAGGAGGGTCTTGTGACCTTCTTTCAGGCACAGTTCATGGATAACTCTGTTATAGTTATTCTTTGGAAAAGAGAGACTGGGGAGAGTTACAGTATTTGCTTAGGTGGTTTTCTCAGTTACTGAGGTATATTTTGAAGCATCATGTTCTAAGCTATCATTCTCTATGACTATTATATGCAAGGAATAAGGTTAGTGGCACTATCTATAATTTATGCCAGGGATAAAGCAAACAATGAAAAGCAAAGAGAAAGTCAAATTTGAAAGACTAGGAAATAGCAAAATTTGATGATATATTATCCAAGAAGAAAGATTAAAAAGGTTAAATCAAAGATTTCTACCTTTCAATAGTGTGAGAATAGAGCTTCATAAGGAAGTATTATATGAAATATCATATAAAACTTTTCAAAGTACTGCTCGTAAGTTACATATGCTGGACTACGCACTAATGTGGTGGTCGAATAGGAGCGGCCACCACAGGTTCGTCTATTTGAATGCTCGGCCATATGAGTGGCACTCTTAGGAGGTGTGGCCTTTTTAGAGGAAGGGTGTCACTGTCCGGGAAGGCTTTGAAGTCTCATATGCTCAAGCTACACCCATTGTGGCGCAGTTTCCTTCTGCTGCCTGTGGATCAAGATATAGAATCTCAGCTCCTTCTTGAGTACCATATCTGCTTCCTTTCTACTGTGACAATAGTGGACCAAACCTCTGAACTGGAAGCCAGCCCCAATTAAATGTTTTGTTTTATAAGAGTTTCTGTGGTCACGTTGTCTATTCATAGAAATGAAACCCTAACTAAGACAACTAAAGACAGGCAAGACTTTTAAGGATTTGGAGACTAGAACTATTAGAATAATTTAGTAATTTTTGTGTTAGAGTAGGTGAAATATGTAGCCAAAGAATTTTAAAAGATGCAAAAGCTATATTATTCACAGATGGTTTGTGTCACACTTTAGTTTCATCTAAATAAGTTTCAGTACAATTTCCAATTACTTAAAATGTGATATTCAGAGCATTTCTTTCATAAATGCCTTGTGCAGTGGTTATCTTTTGTGATTGGAAGTGAGCCTACTTCTATCTGCAAATGCTAAAAAAATTATAATTATGCACATAGCTCTTGTTTTTAATACAAATAATACAACCTTAATAAGGTATTAAAGGGTTGGCAAGTGGATAAAGGTGCCGACTCCCATGTCTGAAAAGCTTAGTTCATTTCCCCGGGACCATGTGGTAGCAAGAGAAAGCCAACTACACATGTCTTCTGAGCTCTACCTGCGTGGACACATACACATCAGCCCCCATGCACACACTCAAAAATTAAGTAAGTAAAACACCATTTTGTATATTTTCTTGATGTATCTAATAGTACTGAGCACACCTTCTAGATAGTTCAGGTTAGTTCATCAAAGCAGATCCTAAATAGTTGGTACACTGCCAACAGCTTAATGGTCTGAAAAGCAAACACATTTTCACTATATAATCTGCACGTCTTATTGATTTACTGAAACTTCCCTCCCACAAATAAGAATCCTTCAAAGACAACCGAGAAACCCAACAGACATTTGTATTATTTTCTCTTTTATTTAGTTACATACTTACTATTTTTCATTATAATGCTAGGGATTAAGGCCATAGTGTAACATTTTTAACCTAATATTCATGTCAATGTGAATGGGTATACCTCAGAATTCAAGTGCTACCTCAAACATCTTCATATGTACAGCCTTCTCACTGACTTCCAACAGAGCATGAAACCACTTACAGATGTATAAGTGATACTAGGGATTGAATGTATCCCCAACACTTATGTGCAGAAACTTGCATCAATACTACAGCAAGGAGCGTATGCTCCAGCTATATAAAGCACGAGTTCCGCCTTTCCCACTCTGGCATGTACTCTCATGTTGTGATGCTTTCTCACGTGTTATGGTGCAGCAAAAGACCCTCACCAGGTTTGTCTCCATCATCTCAGACTTCTCAGCCTCCAGAACCATCAAACAAATGAACTTCTATTGCTTGTAAGTTACTTGGCCTGTGACATTTTGTTATAGTTATAGAAAATGGACTAAGGTAGTATCATTAACACTCCTCCTTCAGGCCAGGGCTAAGCTATACCCACAATTGGAATAAAATGTCCAAGTTTCTATTCACTATGTTCAGTTCTCTGAGGCTTAGCAGGCGTTGGCAAGCTTCTATGCTTTTCTTATTTATGTTTTTAATGGCATAATAATCTAAAGTCCTTGTGAATAATCAGTTTGAGACTGTTTTCGTCTAGCCCGATGCTTAGACACCACTGTCAAACCAAAAGCACCAGGTTACAACTCCACACAACGCTGCTTCTGTCCTACTGATGGCTTTTTATTAACTCAGTTGCCATACTTTATATCCACTGAGCACTCTCCAACTGTGTGATTTATAAAATATTTGTGTAATGAAAAGTATGTGCTGACTGTTGGCCAAAGAACATTACGGAAATTGTTTTCATTTAACCAAAAATGATATAAGGTTTTGAAACATAAGGATAATTTCTAGCCCTTCCTTTAGAGATAAGAAGCCTGAGGTGATAAGTGCCTAGGTGATTCTATTCAGATCACACAGTTTGATAGTGACTGACGAGACTCAGGTCTCTCTAACTTCATTCATTTATTCAGTCCTTTATGGAACAAATGTTTACTGAAAGCAACTGTATATGACACACTACATCTTGCTGGATTTGATGAATATGGCTGGGGATGCTGCAAAAATAACTCCATTATCACGCTATCCATACAAGTTCCTTTCAACAGTACATGGTTTTCAGATAAGAAAGCTGAAGCTCTAGGTGACAGGTGATTTTCAGCAGACAGCAGTAAGAGAGGGTTACACTGAGCCTGTCTTGAGCCTCTCAGACTTCAAAGCTTACCCCCAGTGACACACTTTCTCCCACAATTCCATACCTACTCTAATAAGGCCACATCTCCATAGTGATGCCATAAGGAGTATGGTGGGGAGGGGGGCTGTGAGCCTGTGGAAGCCATCTTCTTTCAAACCACCACACTGAGTATCATGCCAGCCCTCTATGTCAAGTTCATATCTCACATCCCTGATGAAATTATTTCCTCTCTCTCACACTAGTCTTCCAATATTTTAAGCTTTTGTGGCTGAATGAGTTATTAATATGTGATATTGGTGAGCCTTTAACTATCTTATGAAAATGCTTTTACAGTCCTATGAAATTACAACCCAAATGAAAAGATATATTGTCATCTTAAAGTCTTTTATCTTGATATTGGGTACAGTGCTTTAACATAAAGTTAAAACTGAGTATTTGTGTAATGAGTGATCAAATCTAAACAACAAACAAATTAGTGTCCAATAATTTGGGACCATCCTGTTTTTTTAGAAAGCAACCATTTTAGATGGTAAAACCCCTTTCATCTCAAGCTTATGCTGTCTAGGTTTCATAAGTTAATTGTTGATTATGTATGATGCTATACTTTGATATTTTAATATTCCATTGCTTAGTACTGTGAGAACTTAGGCACGGCATTTTAAAAATAAACTCCATATATTTTCAGTGCTTCAAAGTGCCCGGATAGAGGAGTTGGGAGCAAAGGGCTTTCATTATTTCATTGAAATGTTAAAGCTCTAGGGAAATTGCATTAGCCTAAATCAACTCTCTATCGTCTGCATTTCTTTTATATGCCCAATGACATGGAAATCATTTAAAATAGCAAATGAAGGCCATCACATTGTCTTTGCCTGTGCATTCTTCAGGTATGGATGTAGATTTTTTCCCCATTTCTAAGTAGTTCATATAATCAACAAAAATTTTCTCTTTAAAAATTTCTTTCTTCACCATAAAAACATTTAATTTGTTTTAATCTTCCAAATTCAAATTAGTCAATATTATTCTGAGAATGAATATTTCCTATTATGAAGACCACCTTGGTGGTGGTATGGAGGTGGCAGTGATTATCATGTACATTTAAAGGAAAAACCAAAGGAAAATGCTCTTGTTAATTAACTTGCTATTTTAAAATCTCTTTCGTTGAGGCTCTGAGAGTTACTTCTCCTAGTTCATTGTCCAAATGAAAGCTGAAATCCCTTAGAACAGTAAGAACATAGAGTTCACATTAATGAGTAGTTGGAAATTTGGAAGAGCAATACACTGATCAGAAAAATGATAAATTCTTCTAAGAGCAAAACACTGAGAATTGAGAATAACACCCTATTCCTAGTTTCCCTTTGAAAGGAAGAAAGAGGAAGAATTTTCTATTCCTATCACAAAGGCTACGGACAATGCCCCTATAACAAAGGCCTAGTTAATAAGGAGAAAGAATAATAAAAAGAGCTATTTATTTAAAGAAAGCTATTTATTTAAGGAAAGGAAAGTTTTATGTGACAAATGAACCTTCAAAAATAAAGATTCAAAGTCCCAAGGAAAGCTGTGTTTTGATGCTTAGGTTCAGCGGAGAAGGGATGACTCTGTAGAAGTGCTGTTAGAGAAAACGTGCCGAACTAACAGTAATGGCTGTGGCCTTAGGAAGGTCCACCTGGACCTCGTTCCTCCCTGGGACAGGGCGCCTGTCACATCAGTACCTTCAGGAGAAAAGGAGATGGCCTGCTTCAAGATAGAACAGGGAAGCAGGGAAGGTCAAGCTACTCTTCTAGGCCCTTCTAGCCTTCTTTAGTATAGAATGCTCTACATCCCCAGAGACCATACTTTGGGGTATCCTGTTCTGAGCCCTGATACTTTCAAGTCTTATTTTATAATTCCATTTTTTCAAGCCATGTTTTCACTCTTTGAAAGTAGTAGAAAGATAAAAATTGACAATGTTCCTTACTTGTAAGAATTCCTCTCAATTTCAGGCATCAACCCCTATCTTAGGAGGGCCTCTCAACAGTGGGCCTCTGTGTTTAGCTCTTAAGAAAAGTAAACATTGCCTAGGCCAGTTGCCTTGGAGGTTTTTTGTTTGTTTGTTTTTTAATTGAAACAAAAATATGCCTCATACTCATAGTTATTCATATGTTTAAAATAGTTGTATAGAACATTTTGTTCAGTGGACTGCAGAGATGGTAAAAGTATTGTCTCCATTGCCTCGATGTACAGTCTCATGAATAATATGTGGCATAATCATAAATTTATGTAGTATAATATAAAACACAAAGTAAAAAGTACCATGTAACAGGCACAAAAATGTACTGTAGGTGTTTATAGAAATAAGTTACTTATTGGTAAGAATATTCTACAAAGTGTTGTAGTACAGATGGAAGGACCTTTAAGGATTAATAAAATGAAACCACGAGAAAATCAGGAAAAAATGGGGAGAGTAGACACAAAGATGAGAGAGATAAGGCAAATATCAGAAGGAGCAGGGAGAGGAGAAGCTGTAAGACAGGTAAATTGTACGTGTGTACACGTGTGTATACAGGTAAATTGTGTGTGTGTGTGTGTGTGTGTGTGTGTGTGTGTGTGTGTATGTGGTCTTTTTTTCTTTCGTAGATTAATTTTTTAGGTCATCATACAAAGTAATAGGTTTCATTGTGTCCTCTACAAGGCCTTGTTTTAAACAAGAAGGAATAGACTGTGAATGAGTGTGCCTAAATAATGAAGAACTTTTCATGACAAATGATGATAATGTGGTATGAGCAGTTGAAATGAATGTTTGCTGGAGAGTTATTATATCCCAAGCACTTCTCTAATTATTATCCAGCTGCCTCACTCACCAGCATATAGTGGAGATACTCGAGTGATCCCCGTGTAAAATGGAAGACCATCCTGTGGAGATTTTACACAGGGTCACACAGCTAAAACCTTGTGCTTTTCTCTGTAAAGTGCTCCATCCTGACTTAGTGGGTATATGGCCCTAAGCTACTACCTACCACAAAATGAGCTTGTGTCAAGCACAGAAGGGCAACCAGTGCATGGGCCTGCTCTGGCTTCTTCCTTAAGGTACATGGTACACTGCTTATATTTTCAGCATTAATTCCTTGAAATAAATACCTGCCCTGAGGTCTGAGCTGATCTCATCCCTCAAGGCATTCATAATGTGGTTTTTACTCAGAATCACAGTTGTTCTGTAGCTGAATGTTACAACTTAGGGTTTGCCTTATTGCTGGCTGTCTTTAGTATTCTTTGTCGTGCTAAAGTACTGTAGTTATTATCTTGATGTGAGGTCGAGTCCTTGATGGCTGAGAGGAATGATCTGAAGAGATGCCTGGTTTGGGGTCAATAGTTGAACTAGCACTTGAATGTGACAGGATTTCATAAATTTTTTTCCTACTGTCTTATATAAAGCATATCTAAAACTACAAAATAGCACCGCTGTTGTTATTTTTACATGTGCCTGGTCTGAATTCCTAGTTTACCTATCTACAGTCTATCAAGTGATGACATGTACAATGTTAATTTCAAACTACAATGGTTGAAGAAGAGTAAATAGTGAACAAAGCAGGTAAATATGACAATAACAGAAAACACCATTTACAATGTTGGGGAAACATTCCTCATATTTTCATATGTGCCAATGACAAACTTTATAGTACCTTAAATTATACAAAATAATGTCTTCATATTTTAGTTGGTAAACAAAATATAACCCATGCATTTTGCATGCCAATTAACTTTGACAAGAACAAGTAATTATTTTGATGAGAAAAATAGTCCCACACCAGAAGGCTTGCTTTATTAAAGCAAATAGAGAACAAAGTACTGTGGCTGGAGAGACACTCAGTAAACTATTTGCCACACAAAAAAAGACAAATTCAGTCCCCAGAATGCACATAAAGGAGGTAGGCATGGCAGCATGAACCTGTAACCCCAGCATGGAAGAGATGTGACAGTGGATCCCCAGCCCAACAGCCCAGCCCACAAGAGGAACTCCAGGCTGGTGAGAGGCATCTGAAAACAAGGTGGACGATGCTGGAGGAATGCCTTCGAAGACTGACCTATGGCTTTCACACTAATGCTCACATGTACACACATGCACATAGACAAAAAGAGTAAAATAGAAGCTCAAGACAAAATAATCCATCAAGAATTCTATTATATAAGATTTATATTTTGAAATTGGAAACATGAATTTATATACTGTTTTAAGCCTGATAATAATTTTTCCATAATGCAATGACATTATAGTCTCTTAAATCTTTGCTAAATGGCCATGAGAACTTAAAAATGTTATTGGACTGGTCAAATACGTTGCCACAGATAGCAATATGTCATATTAGTTTTTGAAACACTGACTCATTTGTTAAGGATCTGTTTTTATTCCTGTCCATGTAGACTTACCAATAATTTACTGCTCTTTATACAGACGTTATAACAATTATACAGAGGTTAAAACAATTGTCTCTAAAACCAGGAAAAGAAATGAAATGCCCATTTTATGATGTTTCATGATCTTCCAACTCAAATGAGCTTAAGGGGGGAAAGATACACCTCAAATATCTATCTGTATTTAAAAGTTATGATGAAGGCATACATTTACATGGCCAAAGGAATTCAGGTTTCCAGGGAAACCTGTTGTTGAGCCCCCTGTTGTTTTTAGGAGCCCCATTCTTTTCATCTCTCAGTTCTACACTTGTCCATGCTGGCTTCCTTCTGAGCTTCCTAATGGCTCAACTAAAACCACTAATACCACCAAGCTTACCTCACCACAGTTTCATTCCCCGTGTGTGCTGCAGGGGGAGGCGCAATAAAACAATCCTCCTGTTTGAGGTTCAACTTATTGTTCTTATTTGGATCCTATGTTGAACATCTATAATAATGGCCAAACGTGTGTTACACTTTGATTTTTTTTTAACAATTTACCATAAAAATTAACAATGTAACAAAGCGTGTGTTTTTAATTTCATAGTTTTCATGGTCCAGGATTCTAGGTGTTCCTTAACTAGCGTCTTCTCAAGCAAACACAGTATTGTAGTCGAATGTGTTGGCAGTCACTGGGGGCTGAAGGCTCCGCTGAGGAAAGAGCCATTTGCAAGTTTACTTAAATGCTTGTTGGCAGAGCTGAATTCCTTTTAAGTAGTTCACCTGAGGACCTCATTTCCCAGGGGCTGTTGGGTGGACATTTCCTGAGTCCTTGGGTATGTGGTTCATCATGCCACCTTTTTCTGTCCAAGCCAGCAAGAAGGAGGGTCTTCTGGAATGGCAGAGATCAACGTTTTGTAGTCTAATCACGGAAATGACATCTTCATAAGACTGAGGTGGCCAGAAGCAAGGAGGAAGGGAGAAACACAGAGCCACTAACACTAGGTAGCCAGGATCTGTGGGGTTACCTTAATGAGCCACCCTCTTCACCACATTTGAGCTCTACGTCCATCTCTGAACATGCTGTTCAGAAACCTCTTCCCAAGGGGCAGAAATGAGAATGAGTGAAGGGAATAATCCTCTGAGAAAAATTGATATCACTGTCAGGAAAAGGATGGATGGTGCCTAAAACTGTCCATGACAGAGTCTCAGGTTTGGCACTGAGTTTTAAGGAAAACAAGAAAGCCTTTTTTTTTTTTTTTTTTTTTTCTCCCATGAGTTTGAGTCACTATGAGTCCCAATGTTTATTTTAAATTACCTAATTATATGTTTATGTTATGGGATAAGAATGCTTTGGTGTGTTCATTCAACATTCTAAACCAGCTCTATTTTTTCTTTATTTGGGGTTTATATTATAATTTTCAACTATTGCTCAACATGAAAAAGTTAAAAATTTTATGTATGAAGTTGCCAAAAATGCAGGGAAAATGCCATACAGAGTTGAGGCTACAATGGCCTCCAAACTTCTCCTATTGTACACAAAGAAATATGAAGTATGATAGAAGTAGAACCAACCATTTGCAATTGGTGTTTCAAGGGTTCACTAAGACATACAAATCAGCCTTAACAATAAGATGAAAAAAGAATTTTGAGCCTTTTCAAAGTACAGAAAGTACAGATCTATTAGCTACCTTTAGCAGGTAAATAAACAAACAACCCTCACACACATTTACTTCAGACCAGAAAAAAAACTCTAAGATGAACCTACAAATTCCGTGATGGATCCAAAATCCAAACTTCCCGTTGTCTCAGAAAGATACATATATGATTTTTTTTATTTAAAAGTGATTTTTAAATTATTTATTACAATTTATTCACTTTGTATCCCAGCTACAGCCCCCTCTCTTGTCTCTTCCCATTCCTACCCTCCCTCCCTCCCTCATCTACTCCCATGCCCCTCCCCTAGTCCACTGATAGGGGAGGTCCTCCTCTCCTTCTGTCTGACTCTAGCCTATCAGGTCTCGTCAGGACAGGCTGCATTGTCTTCCTCTGTGGCCTGATAAGACTACACCCTAGGGGGAGGTGATCAGAGAGCCTGTCACTGAGTTCATGTCAGAGATAGCCCCTGCTCCCCTTGCTAGGGAGCCCGCTGGGAGACTGAGTCTATGGGCTACATCTGAGCAGAGATTTTAGGGCCTCTCCATGCATGGTCCTTGGTTGGGGTATCAGTCTCTGCAAGGCCCCCAGGGCTCAGTTTTTTGGGGTTTTTTGTTTGTTTGTTTGGTTGGTTGGTTGGTTGGTTGGTTGGTTGGTTCTGTTGATCTCCATTTGGAGCTCCTGTCCACTCCATGTCTTTCTATCTCCTCCTTCTTTCATAAAATTCCATGCACTCTGCCCAAATTTTCGCTATGAGTCTCAGCCTCTGCTTCGATACCTCTATCAGTAGAGTCTTTCAGAAGCCCTCTGTGGTAGGCTCCTGACCTGTTCCCTGTTCCCTGCTGACCTGTCTTCTCCTGTTTCCAATGTCTATTGCAATTGCCCTTCTGAATGAGGATTGAGCATCTTCCCTAGGGTCCTCCTTGTTGTTTAGCTTCTTCAGGAGTAGAGATTTCAGTATGTTTGTCCTATATTAGATGTCTGGTAACCACCTATTAATATATACCATGTGTGTCGTTCTGCTTCCAGGTTACCTCACTCAAGGTGCTCTTTTCTAGTTCCCACCATTAAAAAATAAAGTGATTATCACTGTGAATATATGCATTATTTATATTATATTGATTATAGTTAAGTATTATAACCATATGTGGCTTTTGTTATGATAGATTATATTTACTATGATTTTCATTAATGTTTAGTATCCACCATGAGGTGCTTTCCATATTTATCAATAGTTTGGATTTTCTTCACAATCATATTCTATAAACTTGTGTAATAATGTCTTTCATCTGTTTATAATTCATGCATAGGAAACCTGGACACCTAGACTTTCAGCATTGTCCTTCCACGTTTAACGAGGGTTTGTTTGCTGTGACTGCCACTTAGGTTTGAACTGCCGTTAGACAAAACTCGATCTCCAGCTTCACTTCTGCAGGGGGTTGGGACATGGCAGGCTAGGTGCCTTTCACAGAAAAGGCAATCACGGAAGCTTTTAAGTGGCTAAGGATGTTGGAATCCTCTCTGCTTTAGAGACTTCCCAATGTTCATCTATAAGCTTACAGATGAGGGAGAACTCAGGTTTCTTGTGCCTTCCAACTTTTGGTTCCTTCCCTGTATTATTTGGTTACTCCTATCCTATAGAGTCAGTGGTCCTCAACCTGTGGGTCATGACCCCCCACAGGAGTCACATATTGGATATCCTGCACATCAGTTATTTACATTATAATTCATAACAGTAGCAAAATTACAGTTACAAAGTAGCAATGAAGTAATTTTATGGTTGGGGATCACCACAGCATGGGCAACAGGATTAAAGGGTCACAGCATTAAGAAGGTTGAGAACCACTATTCTATGTGATACTTGTGTGGCAAAAGTTCGGTCATGGATTTGTTATCAGGATATAAAATAGCTGAATTTTCCTCAACACGCAAGTCCCTGAATTCGTGTCCTGATTGCCTATCCTGCCAGTTTGGTGTCAATATATGCTCGCCTGCACATGCGTGCCAGCCTTTGAATTCTGGCAACATGGGTCTCTTAGTTATTCACATACACACACTCATGATGACCCTTCTGCTGGAGGCCTCACATCCCGCTCCTTCCAAATTCCCAAGTAAGCCTTCTAGCTCCAGATCAGATGGCTGTCCCTGGAAGCTCTCCACTCAAACCCTTTCTTCATGCCGGCTCTTTCTATGCACCTTCTGCACATTTCCACTGTGGCATTCTTCACCTTGTGTGATATTTGTGTCTCTACCAACTTAGAAGACCTGTAAGGCCAGGACACGCTCTTTTACCCCTTGGCTTTAATCCAAAGGTTACCACCCAGGAAGCCTGAGCTCACTGGTGTTCAAAGCATCTTCTTCCCTGTGAGGAGGAAGCTTTGGCAGATACCTTAAAAGAAGGGAAAAGAAAATGAAATCAACAGAATTACAGGGTTCTTTTCCCACTCAGGTATGGCCTATATGAATAATTTTTGTTGTCTGTCAGAAGCTTTTAGCATTTTAAGCTTAAATTCCATTTCCTATTTTAGACCATACCCCAGTGCATAAGTTGTCAGATCTGTTTAGTAAAGGCTGGTATTTCTTAAGCATTCCATGAAGTTTTTAGTTCAAATAAAATGCAAGGCCTAAGGGAAAATTAAATCATAGCTCCTGACTCCCGTTAGCATTTATACGTCAATGTCTGATCTCGAAGCCTTTTCCTATTTGAGTCTTGGCTTAGGGATCCAGAGCTCTGCTGACCCTCAGCCTTTAACAATTGCTGGAATAACTGATCCCTCTCCTCCTGTGGCCTCTGCTTTTTGCTTCTGTTTCGGGCTGTCCTTTTGTCAACAGAAGACTCACTGCCCTTGCGGTGTCATCTCTTTTTCTGATGCTGATTGCTAATATTTCTCCAGAAGCAGCGTGGGTATGCAGTTTATGCGGCTCCGCCTGGAGGACATTCAAGATTGGGTAAATCAGAGAGTGCTGTTTTCTAGATATAAATAAAAGTGTTGGGATCTTTCCTACGCCATCCCACAGGGGTGAGCACTGCTCAGTCCTGGCTCCTGCACCATCACTGCATGCTAGGAGATGGGAAATCTGGTGAACACAGAGAGCGATGCTTACTAGCTGAATGTGCCATCTCTCTCCCACATGTAAGCGCAGCCTTCCTAAAAGTTCACTGTGCTCTTTTACCAGACTGAAAATTTACCAGGATTTATTTGAAATGTGCTGAAACAACTATTGATCCTTTTTTGCTAATTAAGAAGCTGGGAGAAGAAATCATCTTTAAATGACACTCCCAGCCCCACCCTATTTCTCCTTGGCACACTTTCAGATGGATGCCAATGGTTAGGCTGACAGATACTGCAGACATGGCTTCAGGAGTGTGTTCAGTAACTTAACGCCTGGGAGAGTAGCACATGTTCAGCCGATCTTATCCACTCATCACAACTAGCTTTTCTCTGTTATTTGGCCCACCAGCTCACCCCATGCATTTTTTTGTCTGATGGAAACAAAGAGAAGTAGGCAAAGAAAAGAGCTGGTAGTTCCAGACCAATCTACTTGGTTGAGGAACTAAACGAAACTCAAGTATATATATGTTCTCTTGGCAGTGAGGGTAATTTATCCCCAGCATTGAAATCATCTTTCTGTAACACAGCGCTTTCTCACACCTGCTATTTCATCTCAATTTCAGATAGTACAACGAGATAAATAGGTAAGATGTTCCCTTCATGGTATCAAAAAACAGCACACCCGCAGGGATTTGTCCAAGCAGAATGGTACTTTTTCTATGGCTCTGTTAAAAGTAGCAGCAGCAAATACTGAAATAGGGGAGAGGAGCCAAGACTGAAATCCAGTCACCCTGGCTCAGAAGTCTGAGCTCTCAACCTCCACGCTGCCCCAGCTTCCATTAAGGCAGCCATCTCCCTAAACCCCACAGTGCCGGAAGCCATGTGTGGCAAACCTTCAGAGTAGCGGGGTAAGTCCACATAGCAGCCGCAATCTTAAAGTCACAGCAAAGCCCTTTGTTACCATCAAATAAAAATACCCACGAGCTAGGACTTATCCTTCTCCAACCTGCTTCTGCTTTCACTGCCTCACACCTAGAGGCCAAGAGTAATGAAAAGGTGATGGGAACGAGGAAAATAAACAAACTGGCATGTGTGCAGTTGAGCATTTGCTCCTGGAAAGGACCCATTTCCCAGCCCACCTTCCAGAACTGAGACACAAGGGAAAGTGACTGCTAAAGCCTTCAGTAAGGCCCCTCGGGTTCAAGTCCAAATAGATAACTTCAGACCATTTACAATGATGCCGTGTCTTGTGTCCTTCCCCGAGCAAGGCCATGACAGCAGTAGGTCTAATTCACAGGGTAGAAATGGTCTCATAGATGTGGCGTACTAAAACAGACCCTGACCACAGCCAGTCTTCAGCACACAGGGAGACACAGCCTTGTCCTCGGATGGTCTACCGAACTGTAACAAAATACCTGAGCACTGAGTAATTTATAAAGAAGAGCAATTTATTCTTTCACTGTTGGGGAAGCTGGGAAGCCCTATTGAATGCTGGCATCTGGTACCTAACGAGGCCCTCTGACAATGTCCTCAAATTGGCACAAAGCAGAAAGGCAAGAGAGGGTATGTGGGGGTTTTGTTTTTTGTTTTTTGTTTTCTCATGAGAATAGAGAATGAACCCACTCCCACAAGCCTTTCAAACATCAAAGTCAGTCCAGTCAGTAGAGTGGAGCCATGATCTAACCTCCTGACATTGTTGCACTGGCGACTGTGTCCCAGCAAATGAATTTGGGGAACACATTCAGACTACAGCACATAGATGAGTTGACACAAAGCAGGTGCTCTCTTCTGTTATATATGGTTTAAATTACAGGAAGGACATATTCTTTGGAACAAGAAAAATCTTCTGCGAGTCACTTCAGTACTAAATCAATATTTATTACATTTTTTGAGGAGCCAATCAGCTCCTTTCCTTTCAGCCCTTGTTTAGAAGCTCTCCATTCTTTCCAAGTACTGTTTTCCAAATTAGGAAATACAGCTTTTGCCGCTGGCAAAGCATTTACCTACCTTGACTATTTCATCTTTCACTAAAACAACAACTATTAACACAGGCTGTGTTTTCTCTAAGATATTTCTCTTCTCTCTTTGGTCACAATAATAAGTCTTGTTTCTGGGTTTTAATCCCCTACTCTCAAGAGCCTCTTTTCTAAAGGATAAACTAGTGTTCTCCTGAGGCTCTAAAATTGCACAAGGGCAAGGATGTTCAAAGCTCCCTCCCCACTGCTTAGCCAAATGCAAATACAAGAAGTGCTTTATAACAACATCAGCACAGGCTGAGGAAATGCAGGAAGTGCACATCAAAGTATGTTGCCCCTCCCTAATTAATAAGAACCTAATTAAGAGATGGCTGAAAATCATCAGAATTCTAGTTTCTTTTCACTTTTTAAAGTGAAAACTAATTCAAAAAAAGCTACACTGAAATTGTACAGTTGTGAAGTTTCTGGACCAAAGTCTGGAGTGAGAATGTATCCATCCACCATTGGGAAGGTGATGCAGCAAAAAGTGAGACTCCTGTAAGAGCAGGTTAGAGGTCAGCTTCTTGGCTCCACCCACCCGGTTCCACCCTAGCAGTCAGGACAGGATGTTGTTTCTATTGCCTGCAGCTCTTTTCCTAGACACCACTATGGCATCTCCTGAATTCAGATCATTGTCCAAGTTTTCACAGAAACTTCCCCTGACTATTCTAAGCAGCCTCACCTTCCTTGGACATCACTCTTTACTTCCTCTTCCTATTTTACTTCTATGAAAAACTTTAAAGCCAACTTATTTGTGTATCATTATTTATAAAAGGGTGCACATCACAGAGGTGGAGAGATGCGTTAGTTGGTAAGTGTTTGCCGCACAAGAGCGCAGACCTGAGTAACTCAGCGCTCACATAAAAGCCCAGTGCAGTGCACTGCATCTCTGAAGCCAGCAGTGGCTGCAAACGTGGAAGGACCTGGGGCTTGCTAGCCAGTAAGCTTAGTCAGTCTGTGAGCTCCTGATTCTCTGTGAGGTCCTGTCCCAAACAACAGGAGTGGAGGAGGTGGAGGAGAGCGCTGGGCTCAAGCCCTGCTCTCCACATGCACCCATACATAGACAGGTACAGGAGACAGCACATGTCTTAGTGGGCACTCTGATGTTATCTGGATGACTGGATGAAATCATTCTCACAACCAGGAACACTGGCCGCTACATTACCCCCCAAAGTTCCTGTCTGATCCTAGTTTTTCCTCCTACTCCCAGGTAACTGTCAATCTATTTGTAGGTTGTTTTTTGTTTGTTTGTTTGTTTGTTTTTGTCATGATAGAAAAGTTTGCATTATCTAGAATATTAATAAATGGAATTGCACAGAATGTGCTATTTAGGTGAGGCACCTGGTTTTTTTGTTTGTTTGTTTTTTGGGGTTTTGTTTTTTGGTTTTTGGTTGTTTTTTTTGTTGTTGTTGTTTTGTTTTTGTTTTTTTGCTCTACAGTATTATTTATATAGTCACATGCTGTTTCAACTGCTCATTGCTGAAAAAAAAAATCCATTGTATAGATATACCACAATTTGTTCATTTCAAACTGCTTTGAAATGGACATTTCAAGCTGCTTTCAGTTGTTGCATATCACAGAGAAAACTTGGTTTTGGTTGCAGATATCTGCCTGGCCTATGCTTTCATTTTCTTGGGTAGACTCCGGTAGTGTGGAATGGCCATGTAATAGAGACAAGCAAACTGCTTTCACTAGTGGTTGTACCATTTTACACTTCAGCATCAATGTTTTGGAATTCCACTCAGTCCCTGTCACAATCACCCTATGCCACTGTCAACACTTGATGTTTTCAGACTTTACTTTTTTTTTAGACATAATTTAGGCATTCTAATCAGTGTGGTCTCATTGTAAATTTCACTTGCATTCTGCTAGTGATTAACCTTTTCACATGCTTATTGATCATCCATCTATCTTCTCTAGTGAAACCCCTGTTTAACTCCTGTATCCATGTAACATTTATTTTTATTTTTTACTGCTGAGTTTTGATAGCTCAACTATATACATGTATATGTATATATAAATAAAACATGCATGATATAAATTTGCTATTAGATATGATTTATACATATTCACATATTCTTTTTGTTTTACAGTACATTTTGAAAGTCAGAACTTACAGTCTTTTTTGCTGGCGTTTAATTATCAAACTTCCTTAAAGAATTATACTTCCATTGGGTTTCTTTAGATCCTTTACTTTTCACGTGCAATTCAGTCTCTAACACCAAACATATATGCTGGGATTTTGATTAAGACTCCAATGAACCTGTAAAGGCACTCAGAAAGAACAAGTGTGTTAATAATGCTAAGTGTGATAATCCATAGCACGGTTCATCTCGGTACTGTGTGGTGTATCCCATCTATGTTTTATAACCTTAAGTATACAAGTCCCTCCCAGCTTTTGATGCATTTGCTTCTTAGAAATTTATAGCATCTGGTATTGTAGCATTTAATTCTAATTTTTATTTAAATTTGTTATTGTTTGTGGTTAGTTATGCAGAAATACAATTGGTTTTTATATTGGTTCTGTGTCCCAAAACCTTGTTAATTGCTTATTCTGGTAAACTTTCTGTAAGTCTCATAAAATTTTACAAGTAGAAAACTGTCATATATCGGCAGAAACACTTGCTTTTTTTCCTTTCCAATGTGGATGTGTTTTATTTTATTTCTCTTTCATGAATCTCCAGAAATGTTGATTCTTCTGTATTAACTTGAATATTTGCCTGCATCGATACCCAGTGGACATTAGTAAACACAGTGGTTTTTCTCATATGGCTTCTGTCTGATTAGGGTGTTGGATTAATGCTGGCCTAACATTACCTTTATGAAGTGTTTGTGCAAAATTGGACTCTATATATATTATAGAATTCCTCTTTGAAGCCATCAAGTCCTGCATTTTTTTATGTAGAAAGATTTTTAACTCTGAAGACAGTAAGTTTAATAAACAGAGAGCTTTTGATCATGGAGCTTTCCATAAGTGAGCTTCCAGAGTTCATCTTCCAATATATTTCTTCATTTCTTGTGAGCTGTTGAATTTACCGACATAAAGTTATTCAATTTTACTGATCATTTCAAAGGAAACTTTTTGTTTGAGTGATTTTTTTTCTATTGATTTTCTGTTTTTGTATTCCATATATTTCCTTGGTGATCTTTATTTTCTGGGTTTTCCTCACTTTGGGCTCTACTTCTTTCTAGTGTGCTCATATTTCTCAAGGTGGACACAGCAGTTACTGACCTGAAACTCTTCATTTCTGACATAGGCACCCTGGTGCTCTCCATTTCCCCCAAAGTGCCACTTTAGCTGTAGCTCACAAAGTTTGGTACATCATTGTTTATGTTTTTATTCAGCTAAAATATTTTCTGAAAATGTAAGAAATTAGTCTAACAAAGCTACAAAGAAACAAAAACAGAGACCTCAAGGTAGGAAGGCTTGTTATTATATTTAAATAAATACAGTAAAGGCAAGTTGAAGAGAATGGAGCAATGGGAAGAATTCAGCTTAAACAATGAGTGACTTGTTAAATAGGAGGAAAATGTTATCAGCACATGTCAGAAATTGACTAGGACATAATTATCTTAACAAGTACTAGCAAACTTTAAGAACTGTTTCAGAATAGGCTAGATAGGTAAATGAAAAGTGACTTGTCCTGCAGGTCAGAATTGACATTTGGTTTTAAGAAAAGGAGAAAAAAAGGTAGAATGTTACAAAGTTCTAATGCCACCAGAATTGGAAGGACATATTTTGCTGATGGTATCATCACTCTGGGAGAAATGGGTGGAAAATTAAACAAATTGATATATCCATGCCATGAAATAATATTCATTAATCAAAAGGAATATGCTATTGATACAGAACACTTTGTGCGGATTTCAAAAGACATGCCCTGAGTGATGAAAGCCAACTCCCAGAAGATATGCTATGCTGTATGTATCACTTATGTATCATCCTTAAAGTCACAACATGATTGACAAGGAAAACAGATTAATACTTGCCAGAAGATGTGGAATAAAAGGAGAGAGATGGCTATAACCATAAAAGGCTATGTGAGATTCTTGTGCCTGCAATGGTGGTCACGTGATTTCACATGCAGTAAGACTACATAGGAATAAACACGCAGAAATGTACGCATGTGAAACTGGGGAAATCTGAAGTTGATGGGTTTTATCAATGTCACCTAGCTGTGTTATCTCATGATCGTTTCAAAGCTGGGGCTGGAAGGGTCAAGTGTTATAGAATCTTCCCTCATGATTATTTCTTGTAAATACATGTGGGCCTCTAGTTGTCTGAAAAAATTTAAAGAAAATAAGCAAGAGATACTAGATATATCATGCAAAAAAATGGAATAAACTCTGGTATATCCACGTTATAGATTACTATGCAGTTATTACACATATATACGTATGTTTGTATACATTTATACATATATCTCATATATAATTACATTTGTGTGTATATGTATATATATAATTACATCTTTTTGTGTGTGCTTGGGTGTTATGCACAGAAGTTCAGGGGTCTTCAGATCCCCTGCAACTGGAGTTACAGGTAGTTGGGAGTTATCCCACATGGGGGCCGAGAACAAAACTCAGGTTCTCTGCAAGAGCAGCACTTACTATTAACCACTAAGCCATTTCTCCAGCCCCACACACTTACTTTTAAAAGTTAAAAAATGCCCAATGAATACTAAATTAGAAATAATTAATTTCTTTAATACAATTTGCATAAGACATTATTGGATCAGAAAAGTAAGGCTCATGAAAGCAACTGTGATCTGATTCCTTTTATAGAAACGATGCCAAAATTCCCCACATATTTATGCTATTTATGCATATCTAAATATATCTACCTTTGTGTGTGGATATATGTGTATTCTATTTAACAATGAGGAAATATATGTGAATGTGCCTCCTAGTTTTTTAATATTAATATCTTTGCAAGGATAATGGATGATACATACTGAAGGAAGGGAGTAGGAAAGGAATAACCAAGAAAAATAAAGATGAAAAGAAAAAACAAGGTACCAAAATAGCAATATATATGATATTGAAAATATGTGTGTGTATGTGAAATAATCACTGTGTATTTTTATACAACTATGTGTTCAGTTTTCATGAATTTCAAAGTATAAGTTTTATTTTATATTTTATTATTAAAATAGCTATAGAGCTATTATGACATAATTTATTTACTGTCCAGTTCACCCATTTAAAATGTATAGTGCAGTGATTTTTGGTATGTTCACAGGAGTTGACAATCATTTCTGTAAGCAGCTGTAGAACATTTTCATCTCTTCTACAAGGACTCCCAGGTCCATTAACAGTGACTCCACAAGCCACCTCAAATACCTTCCCAGTCCTAGGCAGCGCCCAGCTTACTTTCTCACTCTGCAGATGTGTCTGTATCATCTGTACCACAGAAATGCAAACATACAATAATTGCTTTTTCTGGCTGGCTTCCTTTACCTAGCATAATGTTTCCAAGATCCATCCATGTTATAGCATGCTGCCTCAAGTCATTTGTTTTTATTGCCAAATAATATTCCGCTGTGTGAATGTAACACAATGTATTCATCTATTTACAGATGTCATCTGGTCAGGCATTGTCATCTTGCCCCCATCACTCTGTTGACTCTTGTACCTTACCTGATACATAGATATTAAGCTCCACTAATCACTGGGTGGTTGTGCTATTGTTTCGTTCAGTACCTGAGGAATAAATTGCTCTGCAGTACGGTCCAATCAAATACGAGCAGAAGTTTTGAAGCTAGGCTTTGCAGTTCATTCTGATGGCAGAGGGCTCTTAATACTTCTCTTTCCCTGGCTCTCTGAAACTAGGATAACGTATCCCCTTTTGAGGCAACCTCCCCTTAGCTGTTTAGCACCCAAATCATCTTTTTCTGTATTTCTTTTTGGTTTGCTTGTTTTTCCTTCTATAATGCAAGCCCTCCCTATGCACCCAGAGCTGGCTAGGAATTCAGTATCCCCATCTCCGCTTTTGGAGTGCTAGAATTAAAAGTATACATCACTGCATCTGGCTCTCTGTTGGTTTTGATAATATACTTCTCACCTTCTGATTCAGATGCAGTTAACCCCCTGGGATGAGCTTTAGAACTTTAGATTTGTTAGGAATGACCCTCCCCTTAGACAAAAGCCTTGTGCTTTCCTTGTGAGCAATGGCCTGTGGGGGTAGCCTTTTTTCTTCTCTGATTACCTTTCCAAGCTTTGAACCTGTACCCTGTAAGTGCACAGTGCCTCACTGCTCTTGGTCTACCCAGACCTTAGTAAAGCAGACCCCATGACAGAGAGCAGGGTAGATGAAGAAAGCTCCTGACTTCGTAGCTGTCCTCACTGGGAATATAACCTCTGCAGCTTGGAGGAGATGGGAAAGGCTGGCCTGTCTGTTCTGATGAGACATCCTATCTGTGGACTGGGAGCTAGGGAAAGAAGGTGCCCATTGTCCTGACTGTGCTCACACAAAGAGTGTCTGTGAAAAGGATTCTGCTACAAGGAAAATTGGGAGCCAGCCATCACCAACTAGCCACAGAATCCTTCTGATCTCACCAGCTTAAAAATGTTTTAAATAAGTATCTCTTCATCCTTTTTGTGTTCTTAGAACTCTTTGTAGAACCTTCCCGTGGCTTTTGGGGGGGGGTAGTTGGAGTTTGTTTACTTATTATTGTTTTTTGCTACACCTAGTTTTGAGCAATTATACTTGTTTCTGAGAGTGGAGTTCCTAGGATTATGTTTTCAGAAGACTGTGCCAAAGCAAAGTCCCTGGACGGTCCTGTCACAGAGTCTGAGCTTCGGTTTCCTTAGCATCAATGACAACAAGCCACACCACCAGTCAGGACACAATAGCCCTGAGCCCACTCCCTCTTCTCCCTTTTTTGCATATCACTTTGAGAAAGTACAAAGGTCCTAACTGAATAAAGGTGTTGGCTCAGTAATGTGTTGCATGAATTTCAAGACTCCTGGAAAGTATTTTAAGTAAAATGAAGAATATATTTAGACACTATACAAATGTGATCTTCAGGCCTAAATCAGGATTCTTTAGAAGTTTGACTCATGAGAAAACAAAATCAGAAACCAACATGACTCAGGATCTCTGTCCCTCCTCTCTATCCTTTTCTTGTCTCACCATCTCCCAATTCACTTCTCCCCTGCATTTTGATAACATCTGAGAATTACTGAACAGAAATTAAAAATTAAAAAATTTAAAATGATGCAATTCAGGAAATCTATATAAAAAAATTTTTAAATGGATAATAACCAATGACCTCTCTGAGGTATTTTTAGACAATAGTCTAAGCCTTAAAATTATTCTCCCTTTTTATTTGTTAAGAAAAAAAAAAACAAAACTATTTTCAGAGTCATTCATTCATTCATTCACTTAATGGGCATGAGTTAATTCCTCCGAACTGAGTAGTCCTTTTACTAGGGACTTGGTTATTGGTTTGGATTTTAGAAGATGAGATAAGATTTAAAGAGTGAGCCAATCAGGATATGCCTTACCAAACAAAAATATACTGTGGTTATGTTTACTCAGTTTTTACAGAACTGGCTTACCCTCTCATAAAGTGACCAGGAAGAGCATTGTAAGTGGATCCCATGACAAGATAAGTAAGACCTACTGCTGACTTCACATGGGAACAGCTTGAGAGCTAATCTTTCATCTTCTTCTGCAGGTCATGATGTATAATTACATTTTGACATTCTTAAAATATCTAGATGCAAAAAGAGATGAATTATACTCAGGTACAGTGCAATTCATGCAGGCATGCTTCCTCACTGAGAGGATGAAGATGCTCAACAAAAATACCCCAGCCTGAAAATTCTATTTCAAAAACTAAAGTGGCTTGTTTTTGTTCTTGAATTTCATGCATCCATACATTGCCTTTGACTAAAATCCATCTGCCTTTTCCTTCCCTCTCCCCTACTGCTATGCCTTCCCAAGTTCACATGCTCTCTTTTAAACCTACTTGTTAAAGTCTGTTTAGTGGGCATGAGTGTCAGACAGTCTGCTGGGTCATGTGTAGCCTCTCAGGGGCTCCACCCTTGAAGATAACCGACCCTTCCCCCCTCAGCAGCCGTCAATTGCCAAGAGCTCCTTAGGAGGTGGCAGGACGCCACAGCCCCTCCCTGATCCAGGCCGGGTTGTTGGTGGGCTTGATCTTGTGCAGGTCTTGTATCCCCAGTTGCAGGCGCTGTGAGCTCATGTGCACAGCAGCCTGTCATGTCAGGGGAACAGTTTTGTTACAGGCGCCTGCTACCTCCAGCTCTCAGTTCTTCCTGCTCCCTCTTCTGTGGGCCACGATACCTCCTTTTTATAAAGAAATCAGATACTTGGAGTACAGTTTTAGAAAATGTATTCAAATCCAACAAAACAAAATGATTCTATTAAAACTTTTAATCCAAAAATAAGGGTACTTTTGTAGTTTAAATGTGAGATTATGTCCTGTTGACTATCAAGGACAGTCTGAATGCATACAATGTACAGTATGAGGAAAACATAGTCCCTGCTTTCAAGAAACAAGTCTTAGACACATACAATGATTGTATAAGTTAGAAAATATTTTTCATAGTAGAAGGTCTAAATATGCCATTAAAGAGAAAAAAGAAAGAATTTTTTTTCTATTTGGGACGATGACAAGAGGTTTCATAAAGGAAATGGCAGAGTTGTAGGGTTGTAATAAAACCTACCACACATATTTCACCCTTCTTTCAGAGACCAGCAAAAATTTACCCTGGTTAAGGACTGTAAAAGGGGTGTTGAGAAAAGGTCAATAAAGCTAGATGAAAACCCAAAAATATCACCGAGAGTTGAGAGTTCATTTTTTAATCCATCAGGAAGCCACAGCCTGGTTTTGAAATGAGGGTTAGTTACTAAGGCTGTGTCTTAGATTATTCTGACACTGTTTATAAATTGGATTTTTTAAAAATACCATGGGTGGGAGGGCAAGAAAGGGCTCAGTGGGCAAGGGCACTTGCTGTCACGCCTGACTAAGTTTGTATGGTGAAAGCAAAGAACAGACTCATTCAGGTTGTCCTCTGACCTCCATATGTGCACACTGTGATGTGTATGTGTGTGCACACACGTGCACACACACAAATGAAACATTTTTAAGGATTAAAAATATAGCAGAGTTTGAAGACCAGTGTAGTGGCCATAGTTACACTGGGCCAAGTACGAAGGAACAAAGAACACAAAATCAGAGGAAATGGCAGTTCCATAAACATGAAACAGCAGAGGGGAAGGAGAGCTCAGAGATCAGTGTCAGCAGTAGAAGGGTACCTACTGCTTTGAGGTTAAATGTCTATATGCCAAGGAGATTGGCAATGGCCTTCAACTAAGAAAAGAAACAGAGAAAGGTGAGAGTTAAAGAAAGAAGAAGGATGAAGGTTTCATTTACCAACTAAATATTAGTTGGGCACATACGGGGTGCTAGCCGCGCAGTCCAGCGCAGGGTAGGGTGGGTAGTGTGAGAGTTATCTTTAATTTTAAAAGTACTTTATGTGGAAGAGGCTCTGTTCCCAATCTGTGTGACTCCGAAGGCAGAGCTGGAGCCAGAGAGTGGGAGTTAGGTAGGAAGTAAAATATTGCTCTAATGAACGGAGGCTTTGGCTGGGTGGTGAGATCCCTGTCATAGACAGCATTCAAGCAGAGGATGGCGTCCTCCAGGAATGCTCAGGCAACATCCTTCTGAGGATGAGGGCCAGCCGAGCCTTTCTGAGAATTCTCTCCAAGCTTCAAGTCTCTTCTCTGATGAGGTAGTTCTGCAGGTTCTATTATTAATCTGTGGTTTTTCTCAATTATTAAATAAATTACTCAGTCTGTCTGCCATTCAGTAAAACACACACACTTGCATCTGTTATTCTTGAATTATTTTTGGTTAGGGCTCTTCTTTATTAAAAAAAAAAATTCCACCCAGTTAATGTTACCTTTATAGATATTTTAGAATGAAATGCCTGGTAGATAGAGTTATAAATACATACCAGAGGGGGAAAGGCTCTTCTTGTGCCTTGGTAAGAACAAACTGGGAATGAATTATCTTGACTTGTGGATTATAATGCAAATTCTATATGTTGCAGTAATTCAAAAATTAAAAAAAAAAAAATCCCGAGAGGTTCACTTTGATACTGCATGGTAAAGAAGGAGAATAATTGCACAGCGAAGCTTTCAATCAGAAACAGTTCCCCCTGATGCTTTTGAAAAGGGAGAAAGGCGAGAAAGGAAAGGGGAGAGGGAACCTGTGGTGAACCTCGTTATGAGCTGTAGTTCAAGCTTCGCGTTTCCTGGTGTCTTTTGAAACGTAAAATCCCACAACAAATAGCTCGGTAATGTATAACCGGGACGAAGATTCGATTCAGATTTAAGCACTTTGGTTTGCTTTTGAGTCTTGCTATTTTCTGCATTTGTTTTGACTGCTCTCGTCATTCAAGATTGACGCTTGGATGGGTGTGTAGGAGGAAGCAGCAGCAGCAGGCTTACAGCTTTGCAGACAAAAAAAAAAATCTGCCTTATCTGATGGCTATTATTGAAAATGCGAGGTGTAGCCTGGGCTGGGTAATGAAGGGGAGCGAGCGAGGGGAAGCAAGGAGCATGGAGCTGCATACTGATGAGTGTAGGAGTACTTGATAAAAAGAATTCTGGCTGCTGGCCGTGCATTGCTCATTGTGGAGTACTCCGACAGTCACATAGAACGCAGAGCAGCCTAAGCTGACAGCTTGATATGCCTTCTTCTCCTGCCTGGTTTTGGGGGCTGTGTGACGCACTGGTCGGTAGTAAAGATTAATATGTAAGAAATGTGGAGCTAGGATCAAGTCATACTCCACAGCCTGCCTGGCAAACTATGTTTTACTTCTGACTTTGCTCTCTCGCTGAGAACATTAATCTGTCAAGCTGGCGGGCTCCTTTGATAACAACTTTCCCAGGAGCATGATGTGGCAATGCCACCTCTCAGCCCAGGACTACCGCTATTACCCCGTGGACGGCTACTCCCTGCTAAAACGCTTCCCTCTTCACCCTCTTACAGGACCCAGATGCCCTGTCCAAACTGTGGGACAATGGTTGGAAAGCATTGGGCTACCTCAGTACGAGAACCACCTGATGGCTAATGGATTTGACAATGTACAGTTTATGGTAAGATGCTCTCTGTGTCCACGGAGCTGCCTTTTGTCTGTCTTTGCTTCTTATGTGTCTTACATGGCTTAGAGGCAGCCTGATTTGCACGGAAATGGATCAGCTTTATATATGTAACTGCATCAGAAAATTGGATGCCTTTACAGCAAACTTACTGTGTGCATATAAACGCTGACTAGAAAATGGGATCTATATGCATCCATTAGACATGTGTGTTGTATGAATTGGTGAGAGCTCTATTTATAGGCTCTGAAAGAAGATTAACATTTATATTCTCCATGTCATTCTTTGTGTGATTTTTTCCCCCTATAAATTTGTGATCTTAGCATACAATTAGATTATACCATGCTTCAGCTAAATCTGGATTTCGGAGACATGTTATTTCACATGCACATCAGCATTTGTGATTAATTAGGCAATCCACTCTGTTGATGGTATGAAGATCATTTTTCCTGCTAATCACTCAATTAGCAGTTTAAAGCCTGTGGACGACCCTTCATTAGCTAGCTGCTTCAGCCGGTCGATTAGCGAGAGCATGCACTTCCTTCCACAAGCCGGCTGAAGAGCGATGAAGTATTGTTTGTCACTTTAGGTGAGAAGCAAACACTGGGGTCAGTTAGCTGTCAGTGTACAGAAAGGGGCAGATGTACCAAATGCACTGATGGGCTTCCGAGTCCTGTTCTCTGTTCAGTGCAAACCGGGCGTGTGCAAACTTCTCACTGTGCATATAGGTGAGGAGGAGGAGGAAGGGAGGGGTGCAAACGACAATCTAGTTTTCTAATCATTCCTAGACCTCCCACAGTCCTCATCAGTTCCTCTTGTTAAACTCCTTTAAGCTACAAGCTACGTCACAGCCCTTCTCACCTTTCTTTGCATGTAAGGTCCCATTACACTTGTCACTGATGCCTACATTTAGGAAGTCCCACATGTCAAAAGCATGTAGCACACCAGCGGCTCACAGATACACTTAATAGTTCCCCTGAGAGAAAACGCTGGGGCTAACAACACCCGCAGCAGCATCAGAAAACACTGAGTGCCACTCAGATCTTTTCAGGGCTTTTTTCAAGATTGTTTTTCTCCAAACTTGGCTGAATTATCACAGATTTGAAGGTTAAGATTGTTAAACTTCCATCCCTACAAAAATGTGTATGCCTTCAAGGTTTTAAAAAAAATGCATAAATGTGGCCCATCATATGAACATTAAGTAGTATATGCATATAATCCTTTATGAGGATCTTATTATGTTTTTAATAATGAGCTATGCTTTGATTTTTCTTGTGTCTACCAAACAGTCACTGGTTATACAGTCGAGACACTGTGGGTGTTGAAATAGGATAGAAATGGAAGTTGTTACTGCCCCGAGCAGATTTAAGTCTTACTTAGGCAGTAACTAGAGTAACCAGCTAACTAAATGAATATCATTTTAGCATTGCTTATATTGGCTACACATCTCTACAGAGCTACATCCCCTGCCTCTACCTGAAATGGGCATGTCAGTCCCAAGCCCTTGTCCAAATTTATTCCGGTCCATGAGAAGTTGGGTTTTAGGTTTGCTGAGTTAATTGGCCACACAGAATGACTTTAATTCAGCTTAATTTTTCTTCTGAATTTTAAACACTTATGAAAAATGTAATCCCCCTTTGAACATATTTAACTAGAAAGTAATCACTCTGGATTTAAAGAAGTATTTGAGGAAAGAGAGTGGGGAACAGTCTTGTGTGAATTATGTACAAAATGTGTCCAAAAGGCAAAATTCCCAAGCACTGTGGGAAGGTTAAAGTTTGATCCTAGATTGTGGTTTTACCTGTTTATTTCCAAATATTGTATGTAATCTTCCAGAAAATAAGATCACCTTGTTAGCTCAGACAAGCCAAAGACTTTCACCGTGAGACAGAACTTAAAAACAAAACAGCTTTGATTTACTGTGTAGAAGGATTAGTTAATTGTGAAAATGAAGCAAATCATGAAATGGTATCATCAATTAGTACAGTGCATGCTGTCATATGTCACTTGTTAGCTACCGACATTGTGAGAAAACAATGTCTACCTTGATGGTAATCACTTCCTGACTGCCACTGTCTACCTAATGCTGAACTTAAAGCACACCGTGACTGGCCCACTGTAAGAAACAGATTTCACTAATGTAAAAATCCGTTAGACCTGTTCAGTTTCCATCTGGTATCATACTCTAGCCTTTGTTTTTTTCTGGTAGCACATTCTGACCTGCATTTATTCATTCTGTTGCCTAAGCAACAGCACCATGCTCCCATTAACTATGATGCAGTGTAGGTCGTATTAGCTTTTTAGAAGACAGTAGGCATCAAGAGGATCTAATTGATGTTGGTTAAAATGACATAGTACATCCATGCATGTACTTTGTTTTAGAAACATGCTCTGGAGCTAATATTTCGTCAATATCCTATTGATGAATTAAGTTTAAACATCTCTTATAAATAATTTTTTAAGAAAATATTTATTGAAAGCTTAATATTTTTGCTAAATCTGTTCTATATACTTTTAAACATAGACATAGTATATGGTTGATTTTATCTAATGTTAGTCATTAACTTCAGTAAAGATTACTTAATAGTGATTTCTGAGCACTGCTCTCTAGCCAAGGTCCTTCCCCGTGCATTTAAATGTTTACCAACTGTCATCACTTCTCCTTCAGGCTCTTAATACTTACCCCTGAGTCTCTAGAGACAATAATTATTTTCCATATGTTTAAGGAAAAATTACAAACTTCTGCTCAATGCATTCATTCTTGTTTGTAGAACATTGTGGACACAGATTAGATCCAGATTTGTATACCCTTGAATATACAAATCAAATAGAATTTGGTATAATTCAAGAAAGGCTACTACAGGGCCTAAAGCCAGCTAAAACTTGGGGAAAGTCATGTGTATGTTTACATCACAAGTAACGTGTCTGAAGTCTTCCCTGGTCCTGCCCCGCCTGCTCCTCTAAAGACCTACATCACATCTGCTCTCTGCATAAACATAATTTACATGCTTCTTGCCAGACCTGGGAGCACTAAGGGGCCTTTGAGCCTTGTGCATTTGTTTAGCCTTTGCAATGTATGTAACATGACTAACTTTTAATGCTGCCTATTTTCTCAACAAGTAGTTTAGGGATGTGTCCATTGTTGTACAGAATGCACTTGCTTGTTTTTTTCTTACTGTATTAATTGCTACCACCATCTTTCTTTTTAAGTTAGATGACTGCTTCCTAAGTTGTCCAAGTCTCAAAGTCTCGTATGACTTTGCTGTTTATGTCCTCTTCCTGGTCCTCGAGTACGCTCATTTCCTTTCTGTCTCCTATACCTTTTATTCCCAAAGCTCTCCCTGACTTGTTTAAGTACCTTTCTTTAAGAACTCTAGTCTGTAGCAGTGTGTCTTTTCTGAACTCATGTAGTGGTTGTATTTTGCAGCCATCGTTCTGCCTCTAGAGTTAGGAATTAAGTTGGCATTTGTGTATACCTGGTCTACTCAACTAGCATAGAAACTCAGAAAGTCTATTTTGTGTGTGATTTTCTTGCCTTTCTCTCCACTCCTAATGTAATGCTATACACATAGAAATCCACCTGTATACACCATATACACAACAGATTGATATGGCGGACTGTCAGTCTTGTTTATAAGCTAAAAATCTCTTGTTGACAATGAGAGTATGGAGTACTAATTGTCTCATTCATGAATCAAGTCCTCTGTAAATATATTCCATGTGCTAGGAAGTGTTAATAACTAGAGATGTAATGACGAACAAAACGTGACCTTTACCTCAGCCGGGGTGTATTATTGCCCTGAGGATTTGTGTACGCATCCCACAAATGTTCTTTCATAAATATAGACTATGAGACAGGAATCTTGATCCCCATCTTTCCATAAATCAGCATCGCTCAGCCATCTTTCCTACATTAAATTACAGTACATGAAGTAAAGTGCAAACAAGCTGTTGGAGCCCAAAGTCAAGGCAAACGGAGATAGTGATAACTGCTGAGCAATACTACAGCAGACCGATGGTGTGAAGACTGGATTACGAGCCTTGTATTACTTGGAGGAGTACTGAGTCATTGCCTCACGGTGCTCATTAACCAACAGCTCTAAAGGGAGGAAGAATGAAATTGTATATTATGTCATTCTTTTAGTGTCTCCTGTTGACCTTTGGACTTGGGGTAGTCTGACCATTGTTACAGTGTTCAGGATGAAGGCTTTATGGAGTCAATTATAAAAATAATACTGGAAGAGCCACACAAAGTGACATTTAGTGAACTTGAGTGGATAGCATTCGTAAAGCACTCCCTGAAGGTCAAAGTGAGCAGTGCCCATTAGACGCTGAAAGAGACCAATGGAGCCACTGCAAGTGATAGATTTGAACAAAAGATGAGAATGAGAGAAAGCTGATGGGAGCATACTTAACGGAAACTTTTCTCCCACATTTGTGGTACATGTTACGTGCTAATAGACCTGCAGATCTCCCATACTTGGCATACTTCACTGTAATAAGAGCTCTATTTGCAGTTGGTCTCGCAAAATGACCTTTTAAGGCTTAGCAAACCACCATCCAAGTAAGAAGTTAGACCTGTGAAGTACAGAAATAAATTGCCCCTAATGGCTAAGACTAGTCATTTCCATGATGATTTCTTACTTAAATATTTTTTTCAGGCAAATCTGTGAAGTTTCTGCAATTTAAAGGTATAAGAGAAGAAAACGGCTCATTTCTTTTACCTTCCTGTGTCTGAAGCAGGTTGGGCTTTGGGTTGAGTGAGTGGCCTTATATTACAAAAGCAGCTATAATTTTCCAAACTCATTGAGGAGAGTAGTGGTAAACTGTCTCTTAGAAAAGATGTTTTTTGGACAACTGACATTTAAAATCTCTTTGTATCTAGCAGTCATTGCCAAAGGGGAGCCATTTTTTATTAGGACAATAGCTTAACTGCAAACGTAAGAGGCAGCGACAGTGGAGGGGTGTTTGGGCTTATTGGAAGGAGGACTTCCCATCAGCACGGTCTTGTCTCCCTATGATTCGGCTTACCTAGCTGCAAAATCAGTCTCTTGAGGGATCCAGAAGCAATACTCTATGGGATGGTTGTATTAATATTCCGAGCTGTTTGAAGGTGCAGGGCACAACGTTGGTGCCAAGAGAGCTATTAATTGTTCCCATTAGTGCCATCAGATTGGGAAAGGGTACTGATTGCTTGTGCAACACAGAAAGTTCGAGACAAGGGCATGTGCCAGGGTGACACATGCTGAAAGAATGACTCCTGGAGAAGATGTCAGCCATGCTTCCAATCTGGTGATGGACAGGGGCATTTTCCTCCATCTGGAAGCTACTCTGATTAAATTTTTTTAAGCATTAAAATATGTTGCCCCATTTTCTAATAACCCAGTAATGTAGCTTCCATTACTAACTAATGTTCACATGAATTAGCCTGTAATTTAGTCATGGAGCACATTTGCATAATTCGATCTCCCGAATTGCTTCAAATGACCAGATATTTGGGATGAGGAATTTGCATTGTGAGTTTAAAAACTTACTAAAACTGCTGAGTTACAGCCTAATTTTAAGAAACCCAGCTAGAATCATATTTCTTTCTGCTTTAAGAGAGCAGATCTCCCAGGCAACCTGCTCAGTGGCTGTGACCTCCATTTTCTCATTTCCAGGCAATGCCTTAACCTCTCCATAATCCAGCCTGTTTCCCAACTTTCCCATAAACTGCTCCCTTTTAAGTCAGCCGTGATCTGCTTCTTGGCAAATTCTCACCCATTTCCCCACACACACTTTATTTCTCTTTGCCCTCTTAGCCTGTGAGACCTTCTCTCTCCACTCCTTACCCCCATTCATTCCCTCGGACCCCCGCCACGTGACATTAAGCTGCCCTTTCTAGTACCCTGTTGTTCTATGTTTCCATGTGAGACCCTCTACTTCCAGACATGCTACAGATCCGCCTTGCTTGCCTTGCTTTACTTTTTCCATACCTGGTTTCCAGTACTGTCCAATTGCTCACCATGAACTTCCATATGCACGTATGCATACGAAGCATTTAGCACAGATCTGGCATAAAATAAATGCCCAACAAATGTTAGCTGCAACTGCAGCCAGAATGATCCTAGGCTCATGTTTCCTTCCATCTACAGTGCTTAAAATCCTTCAGACATTCTTATGTGTAAGAGATGGTAAGATATTTCCAAAATCCACAATGTGACTCTCACATTTGGGATTCCTGCTGACCCAGACCCAGCTAATTCTCCAGCCTTATCTCTTATTTCTTTTCTATGCAGCAGAGAACTGAACTGCGGGCTTTTTCTTTACTGCTTGGCTTTGCACACTCCACTCTCTGCCAAGAGTCACTGAAGTTCTCTCTTAGCTCCTTTTCATCTTGGGCTCTGAGTTCAGTTGTCACGTGTTTGAGTTGTCAGTTCTCTTCTGGCCTTCTAGGTACAAGTTAGGAATGCTTCTTCCATAGGACCTTAAAATTCCCTTCCCGGCCTATATTACCTGTGCTTTCTCCATTTCCTCCCTACACCCATAAAATTCCACCGTGCATAAATACTGGATCAGACTTTGTGAATCTGTGTGAAGGACCACATGGTAAATTGTTCAGACTTTGCAAGATGTATGGTCTCTGTGAACACTTCTCTGTCTCTGTTGTTGCAGTAAAATAACCATAAACGATACGAATATGACTGGGTTTGGTTTTGTTCCAGTAAAACTGTGTTTACTAAAACAGGCAGATTAGTCTTTGGGCCATAGTTTGCTGCCCTGTCCCACAGTTAGAAATCAGCTTTCATCCTCTGTGTTTCTGGATCTAATGACAGAAAGCAGAAGCAAACAAGTAAGGAGAAAGACAGGAAGAGAAGAAGGCGTGGGGTGGGGGCGGGCTGGAAACAGGCAGATGGCTACAGGAAGGGATTTTGAGGGTCTGTTTGTTTTAAAGATAACCTCAGCTTGCTGCTGAGGACAGAGCAAGATCCAGCTTTCAGGAGTTTGACGGTGTGTTGTAGACTAGAGTATATTTTCAGCTAGTGAACTGAAGAGGCATGAGATCTAGAAAACACAGCTGTAAAACAAGTCTGCCTTCCCTCTGTGTGGAATTCCTTTCTCTTCCTTCTTCACTTCTTCCCCTTCCTTCTCCCTTTTCTTGAACCAATTTAAACTTCGTTCCCTCAAGGAAATGCTTCCTGATGCTCCCTTCCCTCTTAGGGGGCACACACTCCCTTCCCATTGCACCCACAGTGCACCCACAGTGCTCTGTTTTTAGCCCGGTGCCAGTCCTTCTGTTGCTCGGAAATTATTTTAATCTGTTCAGATCTCTATTTCTACCCTAGAGAGTGAATTTCTTAAAGGAATAGATTGGGTATTATTTACATTTGTATTCCTAAAGCCTAGTAAAATGCCTGGCATAATAGTAGATTTTCAACATTGATGAATGGAAGGTTTTAAGTATTATATAGGTTCCTGTAAATTAACCTACACACTTCCCACATCTATCAGTAATTATTGGTACATCCATATTTATAAATGAAGAGAATGAAGCTCGGCATGGTTTAAGGAAACTGTTGGCAGAGCTGGGACGACAAAGCCAGCTGTCTACGATGGACAACCCCTCTCTGACTACAGTTAGAATCTTCATTCCCCTCTTCAGCAACTGTTTCTACCAAAGGCACCCAGGAGCTGCCAACTCCCGCTCAGAGCTCTTCCCGTCTTCAACACTTTTGTTCTCTTGTTGAACTTTCTCTCACTACACCTTATCTTTCTGTCTCCTCCCCACCGTTTCTTAAGAAGACCATTGCTTTAACCAAGGCAGGTCCTGCACCACCAAGCAGGTGTTCGCCTTCCTTTCTATCCACAGTTGCCTCAGATTATGTCAGGCAGGAAGTCCAAGCTCGAGGTACCAGCAGAGCTGATTCTGAGGAAAGGCTGTCTTGTGGGCCTGTTTCCTTGAATATGCCTCTTTACTCCTGTGTTTCAGCATTGACTTCTCTGGGTCTACAGGACTATGCCCACACTTCTCTTCCTGTAAGGAAGGCAGTCACACTTGGTTGTAGACCATACTAATGACCTCTTTTGATTTGATTATTTCCATAATCAAATGGAAAGACCCTATTTTCAAAATAAGGTTACATTCTAAAGGGCTAATGGTTAGGACTTCAACTGATCTGTTTGGGAGTATCATAATTAAGTTAGTAACAACCTTCAATAAATGTATGCCTGTGAATCCTTTATTATTCCCCATATCACTAAACACAGCTATAATAATCAAATAGTTGCTTAGCTAAATTAAAGTCAAAAGTCAACTCCAGGCCAATTTAAGCCCCAAAGGAAAAGTTTCCAATGATGTGGGAATGTCATAAAAGGACCAACTCAGAAGGTGTGAATCAGAACAAACAAAGAGTGTGAGCAGCTCTTGTTAATGGGGATATAGTGATGAGAGAAGAACCAAGAGAAAAAGTTCAGAAAGAAAGAGAAAATATTACTTGTTCCAGACTTAGGAACAAGGGTATGCTTCTTGCCATATACAGTGAATTTCAAGTCAGGCTTGCCTTGGATTGTGAGGCCTTCTGGGTTCAGTGGTTTCTTTCATGCCTACCAGAGACAGCGGTGCTCGTGGAAGACATGATTTGTACTCCTGTAGCAACTGTTCCTAAGGTGTAATAAGCTGCCAGTGACCATATATTCTAATCCAGAAGAACACACAGGCAAGAGAGACAAAGTGACAATACCCCATAGATCATTGCAATCACCTCCCCGCCTTCTTCCTAGAGTCTGTAACCTGGTATGTGTCTGTCATATGCATTAGGAAGTTCCCAACCATTTAATATCATATAACTTAAAATAATACTGAGAAATAAGAGCCCTTAGGACACTAGTTATGGATTATAGAGGTGTATAGAGAGGAGAGAAAAGCAAGCGAATGACTATGACTGGTTTCTCAACATTAGCTCATTGATTTCTATTGCTTCAGTCCACAGAATTAAGTTTCAGGTTGTTTTATTTATCTTCCTTTACTGAGCAAAGTTGATCAGGATTTCCACAGCTTGCGTTTACTGGCCAATGTCTCTTTATATGGTTGGCAAGAAAAAAAATAGATTTGTTCTTCTAAATATTTGAAGGTGATCTTGGAATTCAAGTCTTTGAAACCAGAATATATCAAGTTTATTTGATACAAGTCATATTCCACATTATTTAAATCAGAAAAGCATAGTCCATAAAGAGGAAGCTGAATATTGGGCCTTCACCAGGCCTGAATAATGGCATAGTTGTCTGATTTTCTGCTGCTCCAAAACAAAATTAACAGTAACATCCGAACTGGTAACATCAGTTCCAGATATGACTTAGTCTTTCAAAAGGACAAAAACAAGAAATCATCTAGACAAATTCAACCACTGAAGAGCTTCTGGATGAGTTTTAGTGATTCTCTTTGGAGAAGAGTGTAGTGAAAGGTCCTTTAGAGTCAGAAAATACAACTTGTCAATTTCCTGGTCATTATGACATTATACCAAGTTATTATGACATAGTAGAAAGAATAAAACCATATTAAAATTGGATTGTGCTTTATCTATACTATCTAAATTTGGGTGACAGAAGGAATAGATTCTATGTTTTCTTGTAGCAGAAATGGTTTAGAATTAGGTAAGCCTTCTTCTCTATGATCTCTAAACAAAGTCAGATATAACCTATTTCTTTTCAAAACTCTCCTTCGGCCCTCTTCGCCCTTGAGTCTGTCCTCTTACTATTTTTCTCTTTATAACAAAAGTTCTCAAAAGAAATGTCTGTACCCCCTGGTTTGCCTTTCAGTTTAATAAGTCAGGCTGGATGACATCAGCCTCTGCCTGATCCTGAAGTTATTTATAAATGATGACCAGCCATGTCCTGCTAACTGCCCAAACCCAATCCTTATTAACCTTATCTACCTGTGGTCTGTGATTCTCTTGACCAGTCTTTCTCTCCTGAGTGGTGTATCACTTGGGCACCCCTCATCCCAGGGCTATACGGTCTAGCCTCCCTACTCCTGCCTGCACTCTTGATGCTCTCTTTCCACTCAACTGATGTAAATCTTTCTACCTTTTATATAGTTTCATGTTTCCGCAGACTCAGTGTCTAAACCTGGAGATGACCTCTCCCATAAACCTTGTATCATGGAAAGTAACTTGAGTGGATAAAATAGTTGGTAAGAAATGAGGTCATATGGAACTAGAAAGGTAACTACTGCTGTTGGAAGCATAGAAACCTTGGTATACATTCCATGAAGACAAAGCCAGAGAAGCATGGAAGAAATAGCAGACAGGCAGTAAAGGAAGCGCCAAAGACCAGATGGTAGAAAAGCAGACGTAAGCTGCCCAGTAAAAGATGATTTATACAAGTGTTTTACATAGGAGAGAATGGAGGTATGTTTGGATATTGAATGGAACGATGGAGAAAAAAGGTAGAGTAGTGGAGAAGAAAGTACTGGATTGATTTTTTAAAATGGTGGTAAGAAGGCTTGGGATTCAGAGACAAAGTAGAAGGATTGGTCGGTAGTAAAAACGTCAACTGAAGGGAAGACATGGAGGATGGCCGCTCCTTTGTCTGGTAGCTGTGGAGAAGGCAGAGCTGTTTTTCCTCTGATGCACTCCGTTTCACGGTGAGTTACAGTGATAGTGAGGGAGATTTGAGAATAGAGAAGCTATTTACAAAGCTTCCTCAGGCTGGAGATATAGCGCAGTTAGTATAGTTCTTGCCACAAATTCCTAGGTTCAGTCTCCAGCACTTCATAAAACTAGGTACACAAAACCCCAGCACTTGGGAGGTAGCGCAGGAAAACTGGTAGTTCAAGATCATCCCGGGATACCTGAAGACCCATCTAAGAGGGAGTGGACTATCAGAAAACAGGAAAAATTTGTATTAAAAGTGGGGTAGCATTATAGGACCATGGTGAGTGCTTATTTTAGATCCACAGTTATAAGAAAAAAGTAGGAACTGGAAAGACAGTGACACTTTAAGGCACAGAATTGTTTCCATAGCCTCTTCATCTACCTGGAGTGAGACAGTGCGCTGGTCACTTAACCTCTGTGGACATCATTTCTCATGTGAAAACTGGAGACAGTACTACCTGGTTTGCAAGGTGATGGTAAGAACTAGACTAAGAGCAGCTGTGTGCTCCTCGCGATGAATCATGATGATAAGAGACTCGGATCTGCTGAGCTGGCAAACCACTTGAGAGCTCCTGCTTAACCAGCTTAGAGTGCAGGGATGCACACAGTTCTCACAAGACTCTGCCTCTGTCACCCTCAGGAGTACACTGGAAAAAAGGAAGAGGGTTACCTGAATTATCCTAGGAACATCGGCAACCTGCCTATCTCACTGACCTCGTACCAAACAACTCTAAAGGCCACTGAGGAGCTGCATCATCTTATCCCACTCACCCTCACCTTGATAACTGGCTGTATGTACGCCTGGAGAAGTGAGCCACTGGGCACGTGACCTTATGCCAGTACAAGTCACTGGAAGACTATTGCAGGACACCCACAGAGCTAGATCTTCTCGAGTTCTGACCGCTCAGGGACACTCACTCATTAGAAAATGGCCTCCTAACTATAGCTGCTCAGATTGCATTAATTTTAATTTAAAATTATTTTAATTTGTTCATGTAACTTTATATGTATAAGTGTTTGCCTGCATGTATGTATGTGCACCAAGTGCATGCCTGGTACCCATCGAGGTCAGAAAAGGATAGCGAATTCCCTGGAACTGGAATTACAGATAGTTGTAAACTACTATTTGGGCTCCAGGAACCGAACCTGAATCCTGTTCAACGATAAGTGTTCTTAGCCACTGAGCCACCGCTCCAGCACCCTGTAATAATTTCTATAGGAATATTTGCATACATAAGAGTGTAGTAGTTCTGTCCCCAGGGATTAATAATCTAAACTTGCATTCAAACTACTCATATTATAAAGCATAGGAAATGTGCTATAGCATTTCAAAATAAAAATCTATGTTTCATACCTGCATCCTTAATCCTTCAGGATGTGTTGACATTCTGAAGTAAAAAGTAGAAAATTATTTTGTGGAATGTTCAGGAAAAAATTTTTAGTGGATTTTGGGGAGGTCTATCCATTTGTTCACAGGGGAATGAAGTATGTACACCCTTTATTCATCTACCAGTGGTAACTGCGGGAGGGACTACAGAGAGACCCAGAATAGTATCTTCTTTAAGAGCCCACAGCGCGCTCAGGAAGCTGGATCTAGCATACTTAACTGCTCGGTAGCACTACTCAACTCAAGTAGTAATGAAAGTCAATGGTGTGTTTTATGGCATAGCATGCAACTATGGGAAGAATGAATGCGATAAATCCATGACTGGTTATATCTGGGCAGGAAGAGATGTCTGTCATCTGGAGCACTCAGAGAAGGTTCTCTGACAGAAGTGAGCTTAAGTAATGTTTGTGTAAACACTGAGGAATGGGATGAATGTTAAAAAAAAAAAAAGAATGGAATCTTGAACAAAGAGGTTAAGATGTCCAAATGCAGGTAGTATTTGAAAAACAAGGGGGATCCTAGTCAGGGACAACCCCAGGGTCCTCTTATGATTTTCTCAATGAAAATGCTTCCTACTTTGCAAAATCTTGGTTCCAGCACTGTGCATGCACCACGTAGGGAGACAGCTTACTGACCTATCACTTACCCAGGTGACAGCACATGCATGGGACACATGCATGTCCCATACTGTGGCAGCAAGGCAACATCTGTCTGAGGTTGATTAATTGAGCTATTTTAGCTAGTCCTGATGAAAATGAGTTACTGGTTATATTAGGTTTTTCTCCCAAACAGAAGGTATCAGTAACTGCTCTCATTACTGTGCCAAAATGCCCGAGGAAAACAACTTAAAGAAAGAAGCATAGAATTTGGCTCACAGTTTGAGGGTCTAGTCCATCATGTTAGGGAAGCCATGGCAATGGCTGGCATGAGCAAACTACCTACATTGCATCCACAGCATGCACTCAGCTTGTTTTCTCTTTTTATTAAGTTCAGAATATCAGCCCTTGGGATTGTGTCAATCACAGAGTGGGTCTTTCCACTTCAGTTAACCCAGTCTAAATACACCGTCACATACATGTTTCCTAGCCAACTCAATCTTGTAAGATTGATAGTACCAACCACCACACACACACCATCCTAAGGGCTGAGGTTCTGTCTCAGAGCCAGCGGAAAACCCGTTTTCAATAGCTCCTATCATTAGAGCATCTGGTGGTCCTCCCACACACTGTACTTCTTGTCTACCTGACCCTCTGTTTTCTCAGATACTCACTGAGCCCCAACAACACTAAAGGAAATGCCTTCATCCTCACCCTGCACCCAGGACCGCTGCTTGACTCCTCAACAATAAAACTCAGTATCTTTAGAATGTTCCAAAAATCCAAATGAAGAAATATTTGCTCTCTGGCCACTTTCATGTGCCAGATATTATGGTAGGGCTTATGAAATCAGTCATGGTGGTGATAATAGCAAATGTCTTATCTTACTTCAACTCCAGGCACTACTGTCCTATGTACCTTAGATATATTACTATTCAAATTATTTTAGCATGATAATATACCTACTCCCTTCTCTCACAAATCTTACCATCTGCTAGAGAAATAGACGTGAAATCATGCAAGTCCTTCAGCTCTGTAACTAATTGCAACTGTAATGGAGGGACTTGGGCTAAATTCCACAGCAGAGGTTAGGCTCACATGAAGCCTTTTTTTTTCTTAAGTAGGCATACAAAACAGTGGATTTCACTATGGCATCTTCAAATATATACACTGCTTTGTCCTTGATAGATTGGAAAGATGTGCAGGCTGACAAGACAAGCCACAAAGGCAGCCCTTCCAGCGAGTGGAAATATCTGCAATTAGCGTGGAGGTGCAAAACAAACTGGCCTGTGACACAGAGCAGAGATCCAGTAGCTGGGTCCAGTCAGAAAACAGGAGCAAAAACGAAAGGAAGTCATCATGAACTAGATGACAGAAGGGTCGGTTCTTATTCCTCTTCACCGGGGACCACCACAGGCCTGTGTAACCAAGAATGCACATTGCCTGCTGCAAATCACCTGAAACATGTCTGATCTTGAAAGCCAAGCAGAGTCCAGCCTGGTTAGTGCCTGGATGGAGACTGGCAGTGATTGCCTCCCTTCCTCTGTTGTTACGCATGCCGCTGCTTCCTGTTAGTTCTCAGGGTTTGGAGAGAGGATGCTGCAGGGGCTTCTCCCCATTTGTCACCTCTGCAGATCCCAGCAGCAGTGATTCCTGTCAGCTGACTGACTGGCTAATTGTCAGCTTCAGTTGTTGGTGATTATCTGTGTGGCCTGACAAGGCCTTGAGTCCAGGGATGATAATTACATGGGTGTCAGTGGGGACTTTTGGTGTCAAGGATCCTGTTAGGAAGCGTTTTTTATTGACACTAGCTCAGAAGACCACTCTGTAGTACAGAGAAAACAGTTTCCTCTAAAAGCTGTAACCAGTGCTTCGCCTTTCAACAGCAGTCTAGAGCTGAAGCCTAGAGGGTAAAAACTAAGGTTCCTCTGCTTTCTATTACCATACAATCAAGACAATGGTGGCCCTAAATAAAGGCTTTCTCAAGTCCATGTTCCCAGAAGACTCATGGAAAAGAGAAGGCCAGGAGGGTGGAGTGGAAGAGGTGAATGGATGCCCATGGCTGGCTAATTATCTGATTTATAACCTCGCCCTCTCCCAAAAGTGGCTTCACATAGACACAAGAGCAGTGATAGCAAGGGCAACTTCAACAGCTAACTGTGGCAAGGACTTTCAGAGTGACAGTGAAGGAACAAAGCACATTAAAAAAGAAATCTTTGAGATATATACAAATGTTAAAACGGGGAAACCGGGGTACAGATAAAACAGAAACAAAGCTTGTGGCATCTTCTCCCTACTCCCAGCTCCGCCCTCGGGAAGCAATCCCTCCAGCATGTTGTGCCTTGTCCTCCTGGCAGCTTCACCGTAAGGAGTGTGTACCACGAGCTCTTAGTTTATCACCTTCCATACTTATTTAATCACCCTGCCGCCTCCATCCACGGTGCAGCCGCACAATGACTCTTAGGGCACAAATTCAGAGGCTGTGAGTTTTGACTGGCAGGTTGAGAGCTACCATGAAATTCTGCTGTCTTCAGTGCTGGCTTCTCCTGTTTTCACGGCACAATAGTCAAGACCCCGGTGATGCCTCCTCCATGATGGTAAAGTCCTCACTGCCTAGAGTTTCTGCCTCTGTGCCTTCATGAGGGAGGGGAATCCTCATCAAGAAGAAAAGCTTTCTGCTTGCCCCTGCTGAGACCACACACTGATAACACACTGATAACACAGTGAACATGGCTGTCCACTCACCACCATTCAGCTATCCAAGCTAGGAACATGGAAGTCACCCTAAAATTTACCTTACACTTTTAATAATTTAGTTACTCCGTTTTCCAGTTTGCTTTCCTGCTCTCTCACTTTTTGCCGTTATTTCATCTATAAGATTTCTACAGTCTCCATTGTAGTGTTTTTCTGGTTACACTTTTGTGTAGAGCCCCCTCAAGAGACCCTTGTAGGAGGCTGAACTTCTCTGAGACTACCAAATATGTGTCAATCTGAAACTCTTTCCCTGCCGTTACTATCTTCAACTGAATTCATTGTTTTTGCCTGTTTTCTTTATTTTGTTTTTCAGTGTTGGAGCAAACATTCGAGTAACTTTATTAAAAATGGGGGAGAGAACAGTAAAGAAATTCACTACAGTAGAACTTCTCCTTGTGAATTTAACCATGGCAAAGTCCTTCCCCTAAAGCTAATTAACTTTAACTCTGTGGCTTTGTGTGTGATTCCAGGATGAACCTGAGTTTTCTTGGGCGGACTTGATGTGGAAGGTGGGAGGTCCAAAAATATCGGTTCATTTACAAGAGGACATTTTCTTCTCTGGAAGTGTCAGGATTTTCTCATCTCCACATCCTTGTGTGTCGCTAAGATGTACCTAAAGCCGCTGCCTTTTTTTCATTGCTCTGGACTTCTTAGGTGCTCTAAGCATAGCACATATTTTTGAAAAATTCTCTTCTTTTGTTTCTTTGGCTATTCTCTCCACCAGCCTCCCCACCTCCCCTCCTCCCCTCCTTTTATGAGCTACCAAGATATTAGACTTCTTTCATCCTTCCCTTGTATTTCTTAGCCTTTGCACTTGTCATCTTCTAAAAAACATTTTTTTATTCTCATATGTGTGTCAAAACCATGTGTATCTGACAGTGCCGTGGATGCTAGAGAGGGTATTGGAGCTCCTGGAGCTAGAGCTGCCTAACAGGGGTTCTAGGAACTGAACTTGTGCCCTGTGGAAGAGCAGCAAGAGCACTAAGCACTGAGACACCTCTTTGGGCCGCTTGCTATTTCTTTTTATTTTTACCTTCTCTCTTAGGAGTTTGCCTATAATCACTAAAATGAATAATACAGCAGCTCTAACAGAACCAATAAGTTAACAGTGGCCTCAAAACCTGGAGCATAAGACTTACAAAAAGGAGTAGTTGGAAACCATGCTGGGCTGCCCAGAGTCACCAGTGCAGCACCCACTAGCTTTGTCTGTTGCTACTTAAGTTCAAATTAACTGAAAATTCAATTCCTTCATCCCATTAGCCACATTTCAAGTATTCAGTAGTCATCCTCTGGTGGCATGTGACCAGTGGCTACCCAGGCAACACAAAATGGAATGTAAGTAGTCTAGTGTGGTCCATAATACTAGGACTGAAAAAGGCAAGTTTGAGGCCAATCTGGGCAATTAAGCAAGACCGACTATAAAAGGGGTCGGGGAGGTGGAACAAGATAGGGAAGAAAAGAAAGTGAAGAAGAAAGAACAGAGAGGAAAGGAAAGAAGAGAAGGAAGAAATGAAAGGAGAGATGAGAGGGAGGAAAGGGAGGAAGAGAGGAAGGGAGGGAAGGAAGGAAGATACCATATTAAAAGAAAAAACTATGTGTGCAATAATATTTCCAATTTAACAAAGTTTTCTATTTTCTGTTCTATTCTCTGAACATACTTTTCTTTTTTCTTCTTCTTCTTTTGAGCCATCAAGCATTGCAGGCTTTGTGCTCATGGTGAAATTCCTGCCTAGTTTCTAGAATTGGTTGTTTCTGTTGTGCTCTGCTTTTAACTTCCTCTTTCTCAGGTATGTTCCATTCTTTGGCAATGAGTGGCTTTCTGTTCATATTTTAGAAAGAGGCAATGGAAAAACAATCTGAAAGTTCTATTCATAAGCATAGTTTTGATTTTCAGGTTTCATGGTGAAGAAAGGTATGTGTCCACATAATAACCAGGGTACCCCAGATTCTGCTCCATCTGCTACTCTGGATTACCATACCCAGAGGGACCTTTAAAAATGTTTGAGAAAATCAGCTTCTATATGCATTTTCACAAGAAGAGAAAAGATAGTTGTCTAACCTCTGGGTGATTGTGTGCATGCACATGAGAGTGTGTGCATGAGTGTATGATTTCGTGTGTGTGTGTGTGTGTGTGTGTGTGTGTGTGTGTGTGTTTGGAGGGAGACGGACAGAAAAGCTACTACTAAAATCACAGACTTCAAAACTGTTTCCCATCTTCTGTCCCTCTTGGCAACTTCTTCTTAGACTGAAACCCTGAATGCTCTGGTGGGCAAAACTGAATGCTTCTGTTGGCTGATGCTGTCTGCAAACACCTCAGTTCTGGGTTGCTTCTATCCTGTGGCATGAGCCAACATTTTTTCCTTTCTTCTGGACTAGAAATGCCATCAGATCTCTCATACCCATATTGTTTTTCTCCAGTTGTCTTCACTGTTGTGAGATCATGACACTCTTTTTCCAGCTTTTCTCCAGAACCTTAAGGAAAAAAGAAGATATAAATCAATGGGTTCAGTACACATCTTGAGATCTTTATTATTTTATACTTTGTAAGAAAAAAAAACAGCTATCTATGAAAGCAGTCAGATTGTATTCAATTTCAGTTTCCTCAAGGAGCCCAAATATTATTTTTTATTATTTTTCTCATATGGATTATTATTTTTATTTTTTATTATTATTTTTTTCATATGGAAGTAGTTCAATGTGATAATTAAGACATAGATTCTATCAGGATTCAAATCCAGCCAAGCTTTTACCAGCTTGTTACCTTGAGTCTGGTACTCCATATCTCTGTACCTCAGCTTGCATGCATAAAAACATGATATAAACCATACAATTTTCCCTCTCCCACTGGACTGAAGTGGCTTGTAGGAGTCCATCCCCATAAAGCATAGGGACATCACTTAAGCAATGGTCAAACATTGCTTGCCTATCATCACCACTGTAGTAGGCACAAGAAAGCAGAGGTACAGCTTAGAAGTCCTTGGGCATCTATCTTCTTAGATAGTTTTCCATCATTTCTCACTTTGCAGTCTTGAAGAAAGTAGTAGCATAGATTTGTTAGAGAATCACCGTAAGCATGATTGTGGACAAGCAACAGTTTCTGTAGCAACTTCCTAAATCAAAGCGAGAGAAGAGATACATAAAGTTATAAGACTAACGTTGCTGTGGCCTGAACAAATAGAAGAGGCTTCTGTACAAGCACCATGGAAAGATTCACTGGAGGCTCAGGGTGGTTCTGTGTGATGAAAGCTCAAACACTGAGTATTGCTATAAGAGCATGGGCTTGGGCATATGGTAGCAGATATCATGTATGAACCATGGTCACATGGAAGCAAGGTATTACATATGAACCATGGATTTAGGTACACGGTAACAGGACATCACATATGTAGAGCTATGCAAAATTGAAAATAATTAATAAAGCATTTAACAATTCATAATCCTGGGTGAATTGGAGCGGTAATTTTAGCTTTAAGTTTAGTTTGAAATATCATTCCTCAACTAAAGTGTTTTTAAATATTTTTAAATCTACCTTGCACACTATACATGTCTGCTTCATGTGCTATGTTTTCCTTGATCCTCATTAATAGCTTTTGGTATAGATATTCATAACTCCATGAGCTCAAAAAAGACATGCCCATCACAAACCCAGGTCTGAAATCATCTTTTGTTGTTGTTTTCCACATAAATCTATTATTATTATTATTATTAAGCTCTGAGAACCCCTACTACTTTTTTTTTACCGTTACACATTTTGCCTTCCGCCACTCACCCTTCAAAATGAGATCATCTGTCCTCAGTGTTCTGCTTAATACAACCTCTGAATCTAGTACTGTATATATAGAATTCTCCATTACTTTTTATAAGTCTTCCTATTTCTTCCTATTTTGGTTTTCTAACCAAAGCAATTTCCCCTTGTCAATGCATTTCCCTTCTGAACTCTCTACTTTCTTGAGGGCTTCTCACCTGGCTGCATTCTCCCCAGCCCCCATCCCCAAAGTGCTTCCCTTCCCTCCTTCTGAAGCCTCCAGAGAGGCTGGCTTTGCACCTCCTCCTCCTCCTCCCAGCCCCAACACTAGTTGCAGTTCAGCATCTTTGCTTCCCACCAACATTTTCTGTTGCTATGGAAACTGAGCGGCAGTGCTGGAAGGAGGGGGAGTCTTGGAGAGCAGTCACTGCTGGTCTGGGTGTAGGAGGAGATGGTAGGCAGCTGGGGTAGGGGGAGAAGGAGGAGGAGAAGAGCCTAGAAAACTCAAGATCAGACACCAACGGATACTGCTGGAGAAATGGAGAGACGGATTTTTTCCTCTGCAATCTCTCTCTCTCTCTCTCTCTCTCTCTCTCTCTCTCTCTCTGTCTCTCTCTCTCTGCTTCTCAGCTCAAGAGAAATAGGAGGAAAGAAGCCCAGAGATGGCTGGCTTAGCAGCTGCAACTCTCGGATGGCTGAACAGAAGGAGGCTGAGTAGGCGGCCCCTGTGGTGATAGAGCCTGGTTCCCAGGCTGCTTGTAATCTGTCCTTAATTCGCCACTGAGGAAGTTAACTTTATGTAGCTAAGAAAAAGGAAGACTCATGGGAGTCATCATCACAGAAAATAAATATGTTCTCATTACAAATTAAGTAACAGGACAATTTACAGTCTCAGAAGATGAGGAGATGGGAGAAATGGCCTGCGCCTAATGAAAAGTTCAAGCAAAAAACTATGATAAAAGCTTTGTAGCAATGGTGGCTGTGTGAGAAAAAAAAAAAAGGACAAGGAAGGGCAGAGGGTTCTCACTGACAAATGATTCAGAACACTTCTGGAAACTTAGTTTTGTATAGCTAAAATATACAACATCACCACTTGTTCCAAAAAGGAGTTTGTTGAACATTTATTGTGCATCAGAGATACTACTAACCCTGAAGGTTGATAGCACAGTGTGAATCAAAGATAGTGAGTAGTGAATGCCGTTAATATTGCATAAATCGTCGGCAGATGGAAGAGATGGATCCACAGACAAATCATCACCAACAATAGAATTAAAGGCTACCAGCACAGACATGCTTCCAATGCAGGAGGTGGCATTCTGAAGGTCTGGCTTTACTAACTGTAGGAGTCAAGGAATGTGACACAGAAGTAGCCTCTGAACCAGTCCTTTAAGTCCATGTTTAAAGAGTCCACTAGTACAGAATGTCTAGGCAGAGAAAACCACATGCTACAACAGACATGAAGACCATGGTAGAATATTGAGAAAATAGAGTTATTGCCACTGTCACAATTGCCGTCTGTGTGTGACGGAAATGGGAAGGGGACAGGAAGTGAAATTAGAAAGATAATTTTGAACTAGCACCTCAAGTGCTCTCTTACGAGGTTTGAATAGTTCTGTATAAAATGCTGGGAGTGGCAGATTTCACACTAATATTCTGGCTTTGGGGGATGGGAGGGAGTGGAGGCTTGGGAGCAGGAGATGCTGTTGGTGATGGAGAACACCACTAGTGCTGATGGACAAGAGGAGGAAATGAAGATCATGCCACAAAGATGGATAAAACATGGTAATTTTGTCTGTGAGAATAAGATAAAAGGGAGTGTCAAGGATGGGTAAGACAGCCTAGGCAAGTAAAAATTCATTTTTACAAAAACATGCAATGATACCACATAATCTGGATTCACATGCTATTTCTTCAAGAGCCACAGAGGAGGAAAAATCAATTAAATTTTACTCTACCAGCCTCCCAACCAAATGGTTCCTAAATATAAATGTATCGTCTTCCATGTTTCCTAAAGCAAAATCATATGTCAAGACAGAAGTGCAGCAAATCATTAAACAGTGCTTTTAAAGTTGCTAAGGACATGATAAGCATTGGTGTGCCTTGGTAGCCACTTACATCCACCATGCTGCAGCAAGTGACAGAGATCATAGAAGTGCACATTGAAATTCCAAAATTGTGTCCCTCTATTTGTTACCGCCAATAACATTTCAGAAGTTAAGGAATCAGTCCATTGCTTGTGGCTTGTTCACATAATAAATATGGGAAGAAATACTGGATGAGCTGTCATCCTGTTATCCCGAGCACTGGCCATTTTAACAGTTTCACATCTGTCCATAATGGATGTAGCCATCGCTTAAAAATCTCAGCGTAATGCAGGACATCTTTTCTTTGCTGGGAAACAGCCAGAGCAGTGTCCAGTATATAAAATCCAGTTACTAGTTACTGACTGTGATTTACTAGCTACTAGTTAACCAGGTAGTATCTCCTGCTCATCTCCATATCCCAGTTATGCAGAGTTGTTTACAAGTCTTGCTCTGACAACAAGGTCACATGAGGCCGAAGAGTTGTCTTTGGGCTTCTCCACCTGTTCTGGTTCTGAACTTAAGCATAACTCCAACAGTCCACAGCTGGGCCGCTGCCTCTGGATCTCAAGCTTGAGAAATGGCATACTCTTCAGATCAAGCCAAACTTAATAAGGTGTGTGTCTGTGGCTGCTCATCAAGTACTTCCTGCTGCTCACCAGACCTGCTTTGCTGCCCCAGTTCTGTTTAATCGGCAGGTCTTGGATCCCTCCCAAACCTCAGTCTTGTCCTACCTTATACACTGTGTAACATATAACATGTTACTTTTAAAAACTTTTCTATTGAAAATCACTTTTTTCAAATAATATATTTTGATCATGTTTTTGCCTTTTCCCCAGTTCCTCACAGATCCTTCCTATTTCCCTACTCAACTTTATATTTAAAAAAAGAAAACAGACAAAAATAAACATATACAAAACAAGGGGGAAAAAAGTATCCAAGCAAAGCAAAATAAGACAAAAAAGTTTTCAAAAATAACATTGAGTTGGTTTTGTGTTGGCCAACTACTCTTGGATATTGGGCCTGTACAAAGTATGGTTGACATACCCAGGAAGACTCCAGTGAAGAAAACTGGTTTTTCCCTCTGTCGGTGGCCGTCGATTGCAGATAACTTCTTGGTTAGGGTTAGAGCCCATCTGATTCCAACTTGTCTGTGTGCGTGCTGCTCAAGTCTCTGAGTTTATATAACACGTTGCTTTTAGCCAATGTTTAACCAATGATATGCTTTGTGCTAAATGACTATGGCCTATTGTCAGACTTGGGACCTTCTGTCTGTCTGACCCAGAGCCCCCAGGCTGTGTAGAAGGGAACATGGCCTCCTTGTGCCCTGAGTGTTTCTTTGTCTCGGAATGGGTGCTTCCTGTTGAAGTGCCCACTTTAACTGTGTCCTGCTTTTTGTTCTATGCTACGTGGACACTGATTAACCCCCAGAGTCCAGCTTCTTTCATCATTATTGCATTTCTATCAGTTCCTCGGCACTTGTTCCATCCCAGTAGGAGGTAGGCCCACTTTCCTGGCCCTACAATGGTCCCATCTGTCTCATTCTGCTGCACCAGCTGATCATGCCCAGAAGAACTGGACATGGAGTGTCTGCTCTTTAGTTATTGCCACGCTCCTAGCCAGAGCAGACAGTTCCCCGGGAGAGTCTGTTTTGATGTTTCAGTAACCTCACCTTGAACCTATCCAGACTTGCTACTACCAAATTCCACTTCTCCTAGGCCTCAGAAGCTTTCTTGTCTCCTTGGATTCTTTCTCTATATGCTGCCTCCCTCCACGGTCTCAGGATTGGCTTACTTCCACCCAACAGACTGGAAAAATCTCTCATAATGCCAGACTACAGGCTGGTGCCGAATGGCTGAGAACCAGGTCAGAAAATCAAGTGCTGAGGATTTATTTCAACTGATTTGAGAGGAATGTACAGATGAGCAAGCCAGTTCCTGTTTATTGACTGGAATTCCTGGAGCTATTCAAACAGGTTCAGATCAGCGGCTAAGGTCTCCACCTCAATTCTGCGTGGCCCCGCAGCATCCCAAGAGGAAGTAATGAGTGCTCAGATGAAGGCTGTCTTCTGCACTGCCTAACAGTCTGACTCAGAGTCTTGGGTAACTCATTCATGCCCCTGTGTCCTAATTTCACCAACCACAAAGCCAAAACAGACACTAATGATGTTGTGTCTTCCTATGGCCAGCCACATGCTATTTATAGATGATGAGAGTTTGAAGTAGGCATTTTCGGAATCTATTACAGTATGTAGGTTCTAATTTGCCCCAAGAGACAAGAAAGTATCAAGCACATTTGTTAGATGAAGAAATTGGTACAGGGAAGTTAAATGACTAGCCCAGGGTCATTCAGCCATCTGGTTGGAGGACTGAGAATTTCAATGTAAATGCTGCTCATTTTCAGTTTTTCAACTTATGGTTCACTCATAGAATCTTTTGTGATACATCTTATGGTATCTTTTTAAATAAGGTGTGTACTTCCATATCTCAGTAAAAGATGATTTCATCTTATAAAGGAAATATGACCTGTTGAGGAAAATAGAAAAAGATATTGATTTAAAAGCATCCCCACCATCCACCTGGTGAGAGAAACCCAGAACAGACTAGGAGACCTGTAAGTCACCCATCTCCCCTGCAAGGGTCTGTCGGGTCTACAAGGTTTCTACAGACAAAGAAAGCAAGCCAACCATTTCCAAGAGCCTATGGGCCTTTGTGCAGCCAAATTTCCAAGGCATTTATTGATTTGGCATTACCAATGATGGCTGTCACAGAGGGAAATGATTCCATACTGTAAGCAGCCCTGTCAAAGTGGGGTCTTGTACTAAAAGGGAACACCATGGTTTTATAAGTCACCACTGGACAAAGCATCATGTAGTCCAATTCTAAGGTTTTCCTCCCTAGAATTGCAGAGTTACTTGGCTTCCCCTTTCTCAAACAGTGAGAAAAATTGACAGTCTGCCTGGATCATTGTTGCCATCTCAGAGTATGGAAATACCAGGATCATGGGTGACAGGTTTAAAAAAGAATTTGGGGTGGGTGAGATTCCCCTGAGAGTCCTGTCACCTTTGCATCTCAGTGAGCATCTCCTTCAAGCAGTTCTTTCCATATCCACCACCTTCAGCACCTCAGTCTCAATATGGGAGTTTACAGGCAAATTATTCAGTCTACTGATGTGGGAGTTTGCCTGTGGGCTTGCAAAGAATGCTTGGAGAAAGATGTGTCCTTCAATAAAAAGCTGAAATCCTACCTCAAGAAATAAACTCATACTTCCCAGGCCATATATATATATTATGCTCTCATCACTACTTAAGGTTAGTTTTTTAAACATATAACTCAAAGTTTCCATCTTGATGATTATTTTGGTTTTTTTGTTTTTGTTTTTTGTTTGTTTTTTTTTTTTTTTCAAAATGCCAGTCGGACCACTAAGACACATTCAGCTACCATCCCCTAAGCCTGTTAACATTTTATATACACCAAATTCATGCAGACTGTTAGTCTATGAGAAGAGAATTGGAGCAGCATGTAGAATAATCTCTTTGCTTTTACAGATAAAGCAATCAACACAAGAGCATTTAAGACTTCCCAAGACATCCAGAGCTACCCCCAGGCTCCTCTTAGAAATAGTGGGGTGCAATCAATTCTAGAAGCTAAAGAGAACCAGGATAGACTATCCCAGGCCCCCTGAAACTTTGTTTTGTGTTCTTTCTGCTTGCCCTGGCCTTCTCAACACCCAAAGGTATGTTGGAGGGATGCCATCAAACTTATTAGCTCAATGGGACTGAATTTTCCAGTTTATCCATACTTGAAATCTTTTTCATCTAGGGATGTAAAATGAACTCTTATTCAACCTATTTCAATTGTTGTCTTAGAAGATCACTGCCTCTGTCTGCTAACCAAAGCCTAGTCCTGGAAGCTTCTAGCGTCTATACAACCTAACCTAGGCCTAGAACATTTTTAGCCTCCGAGACTTACTGCTAAGTAAGCTCATCCTTTCTTGTTCTTAGTGAGCCCTGGCCTGCCTGGTTCAACTCAGATGTTCTGGTTCAAACTCCTCTCCTGATTCAATCTGGATTCTTTCTCAGCCTCTGAATTGCTCTGCTTGACCTCAAACTAACTCCAGCAATCTGCTCTAATCTCCTGGCTCCTCATTCTCTAGCTCATTGAGTCTTCACCTGAGTTCTCTATCTGTATCCTGTCTCTCTGTTTCTGTCCTGGTAAAGCTGCCTCCTCTCTCTGTATTGCCCCTTACATAGCTTCTGTTTTCCTCTCTCTTCCCATGAGAGTTGGGAGTATCCTATTCTGTCAAGTCTTTCTCTGATTGTCTCTATGCCACTCAATTAGACATCACTTTCGAACATCGGAGCATCCTTCTACAACACTAATTTTACTTTCATTGTTTGGGATTAAAGGCGTACACCACCACACCTGAATCTGAGCTTTACACAAAACTTTCTCTGAATCAGGCTAGCCTTGAACTCAGATCTGCTTGCCTCTGTCTCCTGGATTAAAGGCATGTTTGTATAGAAGATTTTTGGATGTGATCTCTTGCCAACCAGACCGCACAGACCTAGAAGGATGTGATCTCTTGCCAGAACAGCCATGTTCTGAATTAACATTCCTCTACATAGGGGTGTTTGTTCTTATCCCTCTCGGGGTGGGAGCTTCTGACTGAGAAAACTTGAGAAATGCTATGTGACACTGTAGGGCTTCTTTCTTGGAAGAGATAACTCAAAAGATGCCTAGATTGCCTGTGTCTCATAGCCTGAAGCCCTTGGGTTAGTAGTTTTCATAAGGCTGGTAAAGTCTGCACCCACTGTGAACTGCGATTGTATGTTCAGATTGATTTTCATTGAGTTTCTCCAACTTCTTTATGGGAAAATAAGCAAATTAATACCAAGAACCCTGTGCCTTCCTGTCTCCTCCTCCTCCTCTGCCTCCTTCTTCTTTGCAATTTTCTTATGAAGCATCAAAAACTAGTCCAGCGTCATATTGATTTTCTTTTATTTGCTTGTGTTTGTGATATCACACGTAGGGCATGCCTAGTATTTTGTCTTCACCAGCAGAAAGATATGGCACCTTTTAACTTTCATGAAGCATTGGGTGTTTGCAATACTTTCTTCTTTAAAAAAGAAGGGAAAGCCTTAGGGCTGTGTGTATAGCTCAGTGGTAACACTCTTATCTAACCTGCAAAGGTCCTGCATTCAATTCCCAGAACCACAAGAAAAAAAAAATGAGGTGGGAGATGGGGGGGGCGCTATTTAAATCAAGGAAGAAGACGGGGAGAAAAAGAAGGAAGAAGAGGAGGGATGGGAGGAGAGAAGACTGGATTTTTGTCCATCTGTGCTGTTAGCAACTTGCTTTGTCACATCTGTGCTGATAGTGACTTGTTTCTCTGGCATACTGCAAATGAAAAAGCCTGCTATTTTGCACTGACCCCCACACTTATTAACCTTAATCTGCTTTGACCAGTCACCAAGTCTTATTGATTTTGCCTTTAAAATATTTTTCAAATTCCTTTTCGTGGCTTTATGTGTACAAGCTACTGTGTTATTTCATGCTCAAGACTTTTTCCTGACTTACTCTGATCAGCACTACAATCCAAAAGTATTGGGCACTATGAGAAAAAGGTTCTTGAATCTCCTGGCTTATTTTCGCATGGTGGCCTAAAAATCAATGTGCCATAATGAAGCCAGCCCTGGATATGTTTCTCTGGTATAATCATTATCATGTACATTGAATGTAAATTATTTCAGAAGGAAATCTCTTGTTAACAGGAATATGTTTTATTCATTCTATACCTGGTACATAGTTTTATATGAGGTACATTATAGGCATTCATTTAACCTTGTGAAATGGATGATTGAAATCTTGCTCAAAGCATGTGACCTCTTTTGTATACCTAAAGCTCTCTCTCTGTTTGTGTGTGTGTCCCATACCATCAGTTTTCCCTTCCCCATTGATTATCCCTATCAGTTATACATATCACAATAACTTCTATCTTGAATTTTAAAACTTTATTTACCCTACACTGCCTCCAAGTTAGCACCCCATCCTCAACTCCTCACTATAACAAAACTGCTCTAAAGCTCTAGCAGTAATCTTTTATTCTTTAACAGGAGGCATTTTCTTACTAACCCTCTACTAACCCTCACCATGATGTCCTCATGGACAAATCCAATTGTCAGCTCTTGACCATCATTTGTCAGCAGTATTTGACTTGAATGATGAGTGCCTTCCTCTTGAATCTGTTCTCTTCTAGCATAGCTGTTTCTCTTGCTTTTCTACCTTTCTGGTCACTCCTCAGTCTCCCCTATTGGGTGTTCCTCCTCCAATAAGATTGAGTATCCCTCCATCATTTGTTTACACTAAAGCTCATTATGGTAGTGTAAATAAGAATGACCCTCAAAGACTCAAGTGTTTGAATGCTTGGCTCTAAGGAGTGGCAATATTAGGAGCTCTGACAGTGTTGGAGGAAGTGTGTCACTGTGGGTGGGCTTTGAGGTCTCATATATGCTCAAACTATGCCAGTGTGGGAATGTCTCCTTCTGCTGCTGGTGGGTCAAGATGTAGAACTCTCAGCTCCAGCACCATGTCTGCCTGCATGCTGCCATGCTTCTTGCCATGATGATAATGGTAATGATAAACCTCTGAAACTGTAAGCCAGCCCCAGTGAAATGTTTTCTGTTATAAGAGTTGCCATGGTCATGGTGTCTCTTCACAGCAATGAACCCAAACTGAGCCACTTACTTCTTAGTCTTCTTTTATATTCACCTTTACTCCAGGTGACCTCCTTCAGTCCCTGTGTTCCATCTGTGCCCTAATGACTTTCACAAGTATACCCTCAGTTCAGACTTTCCCCTGAATTCTGGAGTCTGTAAAAGTATTTCATGATATTACGCAGTTGCCCTCCGGATACACCCATTTAGATGTATCATAGAAATCTCAACATTAAAATATCTAGAACTTCATCTTAAATTTTACATTATACACACACACAATTATGCATGCTTTTATTTCTCAGTCTTCTGGGGGGTGCCATCTTTATTTCTCTAGAGCTTAAAAGAAAAACCTCAGTCATCTTTGAAATCCTTTAATATTCCTCACGCATTCCATCAGCAGAGCCTACTGTCTCTAAAAATATCCAGAGTTTCATGACTTCTCAATACTTGTCACCTGTGCCAAGTGAATTACTATAGTAGCCTCCTGACTGGTCCCTCCTTCTTGACCCTAAAGTTTCTAAAGGCAAAGTGGTTTTGTTTTGTTTTGTTTTGTTTTGTTTTGTTTTGTTTTGTTTTGTATCCTGAATTGTAGCAGGACTCATATTACTCCTCTGATCAGAATCCTACATGAGTTTCCCATTTCACTAAGAATAAAATCTAAAACATTTCCATGAGACCCTGCACAAACAGGCTTTGTCTTCCTCCCTGATTTCATCACATAGCATTCTTGCCCTGAGCATACCACTCCAGTCATTCCACTCCTTGTGTCTAGATCCAGCGAGAACCCTCCCCGAACACAGGCAGCGCTGGTTGAAACACTGTTTCCCAGGACAAGTCCTTGCTCAGGTGACTCCACAGCAAGAAGTTTCTCACACCTTAACACCATGCCTGCCACCCTTCCTAGACAGCTGCTTGTGAATGTATTTGTTGCATATTTAGTGGCTGGACCCCTGCCCCCACTACCTCACATGCTGAGCTGGAGGCGCCACTGATATATTCAATTTTGTTGTTATTTTTGGTTTAGTTGATATTTTGAGTTCTGGAGGTTTGAAATTTTATTCTGTTTTGATTCAACTGAAGTTTTTGCTTTTTTTTTTTTCCTTTGTATTTTATAACTTTATCTCTCACAAATAGAACACTACCTGCATAGCTGTGAGCATTCAGTAATTATTGTTGAGTGAATGTCCAAGCTGTATCAGAAGAGGATCCATGAAGAGAATTTTGTCACTAATATGTGCTTTTGAAACTTCTACCATGGCATTATTGCTACCATGCTTTAAACAATTGAGCTAGAAGGCTCCGACAAGATAATAATAATTCTCAGTGAAGGATCTGAGACTACAGAGTGCCAAGGCTCCTGGGAGGGCTGCCGGTTGTTATGGTAACTCTTCAAGTCAGGCAAGTTGGCAGGCAGCATGCACTTATGAAAACATGTTTATGGAGCCTCCTAAACATTTTTCTAAATTGATTATACATGCATTTTGTTTGTTGTTTTGTATTAGGGGTTATTTACCATGCACGCACAGAAAGCTGAGGTGCATTGCACCATTTCCTAGGAAAGGATTGCATTAGTTCTTCCAAATGCATACACACCTGCAGTGTCCAACTGAAAATTGAACAGGAGTTAAGGATTAACTTGCCAGTTAAAAATTCCAGAAGATTTCATATTAAAACAAAGAAAGAAGTTCCAGATACAGTTGTTGCAAACTTAGGAAACTGAGTAACCTCAACAAAGCTTCTCAGGGGGCGCTTCTCCCATCACCCCAGGATTATTTCCTTCTCTGTAATTTTCTCAACATATTATCAATAAATATTTTGTGGAAATCTCAAACATGAAATGGACCTTCCTGTTTATCTACAACTCAGAGTTGCCACATATTCTTTCAATAGGTAGTCATAAAATCCCCATTTTTGTCTCAGGCTTAAGAAGACTAAATAATTTTCCTCAGTGTCACAGAGCAGGAGAAATAACACCAAACACTCATATGCTTTCCTATAAAGAACTAATTTTTACTATTTTGTGTAACTTTTAAGAAGACTGAGAAATCCCCCTGGTTAGCTATGGAGTCTGAAGTGCCTTGGCTCAATGGTTCCTGAAATCTTGCTGTTCTGACATCAGGAAGGCTAAGGTCAAAGCTGCCATTCCCACCGCCTTATCACCTCATCGGTGACTTTCAGGAAGCAAACAATTGTTACCCTTGGGCTTTGTTGCTCATTGAGTTGAACTCACTCCATTTGTCAGCTTTTCCATCAAGGGTACGACGGGACAACTCTTCATTCACTTCCGTGACCCCTCACAACCCACTCAGTGAGCAGCCACTGTCTGCCCCATAAGATGGTTATTCTTGTTTTTTTTTTAACTTTTATGGATTTATTTCATATTTTCTGTGTGTTTTCTTTTTAACTTTTATTAATTACACTTTATTCACTTTGTATCCCCCCATAAACCCCTCCCTTCTCCCCTTCTAATCCTTCCTCCCTCTTCTTCACACATGCCCCTCCCCAAGTGCACTGACAGGGGAGGTCCCCCTCTCCCTCCTTCTGATCTTGGATGGTTATTCTTAACTTGCAGCTGCCAGAATCGGTGGCATCACATGGTACTGAGCCCACTTCTGCCAGGTTCTCAGTAAATACACTGGGTCGTGCCATACACCGACGCCTTTCTCACAACATGACAATTTCCTCTTTTCTTCCTCCTTACACGCAGAAAGGAAAGATCTTTATAGAAACCAACACTCCATGGGAGCACCTTGACACATAGAGGCACATAATGTTGGAAAACACACCAGGCCCTCCTTGCCCTTATTCTGAATCATCAGAGTAACCTGCCGACTAAACTCTTCCAACACAGTCCATCTGCACTTATATCCGTCCTACACACTCCCCTGGTGCCATCTTCTAAAGCAGATTATAATCCCATCAGTCCTCTAATGCAAACCTCTAGCTATTACTCGACATGTACTACTTTTTTTAAAGTCTAAACTTTGGAAGTACATTCAAGACTATCCGCAGCGGAGAAGCTCAGTCAATGCATTATTCCTACAAAACCTCTCGAAATCCCATTGTCGTTGTCATTCCTTTTACATGACACACACCTCACTGCCCTCCTGTGGGTCCCATGGCAGAAGAACATTGCTAGTTTTCCATTCATCTAAGCCAGAACTCTGAATGGCAGCTATGTCTCCACACCCTCCTGGTGGCATCTTCACACCCTGCTTTTGATTGTCTGCGACTTGATAAAATTCTTTTCCTCTCAGCAAGGATTTAAGTGAGATCAGGGAATGTGTCACATTTGTCATTGAATCTCTAGATTTAAAATCAATGCCTTTGCATGTAAACAAACCATTATTTTTTTCTGACAAAGAGAAGTAAGTACATTACTTAGCTATTGATTATAATCACTGATTTAAAAAAAATAGTGGGTTCAAACTATACAGATGGATGAGATTATACACAAGTTTGTAGTTCTGTGTTTGAGGAAATCAACTGAGAGGAAAACGAGGCATTTCAAGGCTGACCTTGACTTTCCGTTCTCACACAGCCAATTCCAATTATAGGTGGGTTAGGTCTAACAAAGACAGTAATTTTGCATACCTGTCAGCGGGTCATGTGTAACCTTGAAAGATAGTTTAATAGGTTCAGCTTTACCAGCAACAACAGAACAAAGGAATAAAATCATGAGAGGTTTAGCGGGGAAAAACCGAAGTTCAGCAGTGTGATAGTATCAGTGTCTGGATATGCAACTGAATTTCTTATGGCAACTGTAACAAATTAACACACTAGCTGACTTTAAAAAGAAAGAAAAAAATGAAGAGGTAGCTCAGTGGTATAGTGCGTGCCTCCCCAGCAAGAAGCCGTGGTGCATTGGATCTGCAGTACAAACACCCCGCTCTGTTGCCTGTCATACAAGACTATTCTTGCAAGGTTCTGGAGGCCAGAAGTCCATGGTCACCATTAATGCACCAATAATAAAGGCATTGGCAGGGCATCGCTCCCTGAGGAGGCTTGAAAGAAAATAGAGCCCTGGCTTGCACTAGCATCTGGTAGCTGATGGGCAAACTTGACTTGTGACCATTTCACTGCACTCTTTCTTTACAGTCACACTGCCTCTTCCGCTGTCTGCCAAACCTCCCTTTGCCTCTATTTTATCAAATACAAAGTTCTGTATTTAGGCCCACTATAGATAATCCAGAATAATCTTCCCCATCTCTAAACCCTTAAACTGAATATATCTACAAAGATCCCTTCTCTAAGTAAATTGCTATTGGTAAATTCTGTGGACAGGACCCGGTACCTTTGGAACATTGCTCAGCCTGATGCAGATAGTAAAGTTCTGTATGCTCATTGGCATGAAGCTGGTGGTATTGGTTGCTGCTAATGTTTTGTGGCCATTCTTGTTGTTCATAAGACCAAACGTTTTACCTAATGCCTCTACCCATATGTTAGAGGACTGTGGCTGTTTGAATAGGTACAGCTCCCATAACTCATGTGTTTGAATGCTTGGCCGTAGGGATTGGCCTTATTGGGGTATGGGTGGCCTTGTTGGAAGAAGTGTGTCACTGTGAGGGCCAGCTCTGAGGTCTCATATGCTCAGGATATCCAATGAGCACACAGTTTCTCCCTACAAGATGTAGAACTCTCAGCTCCTTCTCCTGCACCATGTCTGCCTGTATGCTGCCATGCTTCCTACCATGATGATAATGGACTAAACCTCTGGAAATGTAAGCCAGCCCAATTAAATGTTTTCCTTGATAAGAGTTGCCATGGTCATGGTGTCTCTTCACAGCCATAAAAACCTTAAGACAAGATACTTGGAAACATTTACTCTTGACAACCCTGAGTCCTAATGGTAGAAGATGCATGATTTCCAAGTCAAATGTATTTTGAAAATGTCTGATCTTGAACTTGAACTGTTATCTACAATCATTTTTCACTGGAATATTTTTATGTTTGGGGTTTTTAATAATTAATCAATTAATATGTGCACATGACAAGCAAGGATATAAAAAATCAGAGTAAAACCTGTAAAAGTTAGTATCTTCTTCACCAGTATCTCCTTCCCGTGGGTCCAAGGAATCTAACTCAGGTCGTTGGGCTTGGTGGCAAGCACCTTTATCCACTGAGCTGCCTTGCTAGCCACTAATTTGGCTTTTGGAAACAGGGTCTCATATAGCCCAGGCTAGCTTCAAATTTGCTACGTAACTAAGGAAAATCATTCTTCTTCCACTTTCAGAGTGCTGGGATTGCAGGTTTGTGCCAACATGCACAGGTTATGGACTTGAACCCAGGGTTTCATTCATACTAAAGAAACACCGTACCAACTGAGCCATATCTTGAACTGCAGTCACTTTTGACAGCACATTTGTCTTTTTTCTACCTTTTCCTTATCTGTCTTACAGTTGCTATTATAGTGAGTGAGAAGCACACACAGTATTTCATTCAAACGTATGACTATCAGCTTATCTTCAGACTGGTGGGTGGGTGGGCTTGAGGTCTGGTGGGTGGGTGGTCTCACAGCATTGCAAGGCATAGTATTGCATTTTAGCTTGGTAAGTAAAATAGTTTCTTTCCTGAAACCTCCTTTTGCAAGTGAAAAGATTTAAGTTAGGCAATGAGTGTAGCACCAGGCACCTTACAGTCACCTTCTTAGGGCACTGCATAACAGAAAGTATGCTTCATTACAATGTTGTCACGTGAGAGTAACCAACTCTACTTCCTCCTTGGGCACACCAATACACAGAAGAAAAAGTCAGATGTTTTAGTGTCATAAAAGCCATCTATATTCTTGTTTTCTTTGGGGGCAAGATAATACAAATTTCCAAATTATTTGTTTATGTCTGTGGTTGTTTCACCTACATGTATGTCTGTACTCCACTGGTACTAGAGTTACAGGTAGTTATGAGCCACTATATGACCATATGGTTGCTTGGAATCAAACTTAGGTTCTGTACAACAGCCAATGCTCTTAACTGATTAGCTATTTCTCTAACCCAAAGATAATTGAATTTTTATAGTCTAAACTATAAATCTGTTATATTCATATTTAAGGCTTTATATTACATAACAATTGTTTTTTAAAAGTAATTTTTTTCTAGAGTATTGAGATGGCTCAGCAAGTAAAAGTGCTTGCCATTAAGCACATCTGGCAATCTGAGTGTAATCCCTGGATCCTACGTGGTCAAGGAGAGAACTGACTCCCATAGGTTGTCCTCTGACCTCCATATGTTCTCTGTAGAGCTTGTGTACACACACGCACACAGAGAGAGAGAGAGAGAGAGACATATGTATACACATGCATACATACATAGATACATACTAAGAAATGTTAGCTTTTTGTATCATTCATTGTTTTTTTAATTTGGATTACAATAGATATCAACTTAGAATTTTAGATTTTCTCTACATATTTACATAAATAACATATTTCCACCTAAGTTATTTTTATTTAGAAATCCTTTGTATCCAGATGTTCATTCTGAGAGAATGTGGCCAACTTACCTAACATTGGGAGCCCTTGATTCAATTTTCCAACATCTCAGAGATAAAACCCAGATTTTTTAAACCTCTTTATAAAAGAGTAAATATTAACATAATGATGATTATAAAAAAACACCAAGGAAGCCAAATGTCCTGGCTTGGCTTGTCAGTTTGACAAGCCTGCAGTCGTCTGAGAGGAAGGCAGCAATGGAGGAATTGCCAAGATCAGACTGACCTGTAGGCATATGGAGGGAGTGCCTTTATTATTGATTGTACAGGAGTGTCCAGCCCACTGTGGGTGGCGCCATCCCTAGGCAAGTGGCCTTAGGCTTTATATGAAAGTAATGGCTTTATCTACCTCATGGCAATGTGCGGGTAACCATCTCAAGTGGCAGGGTTTGGTGGTATATCTATTAGGGACCAGGTCCTGTGCCAGGCACAGGGTTTTATATTGACTAAGAATGAAAGTCATGATTTCTGTCTTCAAGGAGTTTATGGTGGGAAAATGAATGCAACTAACAGCAAATTAGACTCAATTGGGGGGGAGGGGAGGAAGGCATCTATTATGTACATGGTGTCAGGGAAGCCTTAGGGGAGGAGGACATGGTGAGAGGTTTAAAGAGCCAAAGAGGTAAATGCTGTTGGTCACAAACATGCTGAAATTAATGGAACTCTGACTTTTCAGCATCTACCTTACACACCTCAGAGCATTTTCCTCACGTCCCTCTACTCTGCACATGGGAATAGAGATTCTTGAAGGCCCAAGCTGAAGTCCCTCAGCGTTTGAAGAGTTGATTTGCTACCTTCCTCAAGCACGTTAGAGGAGCCCTTGTCTCTTCTTCAGGAAAATAGGGATAACTGGACCCATCTCAGCTAATAGCAGCTGAGGTAGTTACAGTATCGGAAGGCACTCTACAAACCGTCAAGCACCACACAACTCAAGATAACATGTCAGGCGTTCCCCGCCCTGAAGATGCTCTTCGTCGAGGTCTATAAATGCACAGCATTTCTATAACCAATCAAATGCTAACAAATCCTGCATGCACCACTGAAGCCTATTGTCAAAATTATCCTCAAGCATGATGATCTGATGCTATTGACACAAGGCCCATGAGATCAGATTACTGCCACCATGGTCCTGTTGCCATGGTAACAATAGCAGGCTGGCAGGAAAGTTCTCTGGCAGTTGAATTGGAAAGAAGAAAACTCAGCCCACTTCCTGCATTAAAGGAATTACAAGTGCATGTAAAGAAAGAAAAAAATTGCTAACCCTTAATCAACTGCTTCTATTTATTTATTTTATTATAAGGACTGCAGAAAAAGTAGAAGACCTCTCTTTCCTACACATTGGGTTGCAGCACCTTTATGAAGCTTAAAGGTGGCATCTAGGTATTGGCTGTAGGGGGAAAAAACAAAAATATACATTATCTTATATAATAGCCTTCTCTCCAAGGCTTGTGTGGTATTAAACAGTGGCTGAGTCAAACCTCTTTTATGTCTTCTGGATTCAGGGCCAAAGAGGAAGGTATGAGTCTAGTAACAAAAGCATCCTTCAAGCCCAAGAAACAAAAATGATATTTTAAATATATACTCCTCACTATTATATAAGCAAAATAGTGACAACCTGGGAAATAAATTCTGACCTTGGAGATAACTCACCTTTTCTTTGTGTGTTCTCAGTACTAATAGGAAATGGCGTTTTTAACTTAATTGATAAATTTGAAACACTGAGCCTTGCGTAGACGGAAACAGTGTTCACCCTTTCTACAGCCACATGGTCATTTTAGAATTCGCTGCTGATCAGCAAACATTTTTCCTCTGCATTCTGGCTGCACACCAGGTGCTGAGGACACCAGGTGATTGTGAGACATGGTCTTTGCCCTGTTTGTCTTCCAAAGGGCACAGACGCACAGCCAGATAACTTCCCTGCAGAATCCGGAGGACAATGATGGATGATGGCTTGTGCTGAATGCTCATGGGGCAGAGAAGAAGGAGGTCTTCATTGGAATGCAGGGCAGATGATGCTCTCTGGGCAAGAAGGTTGCCTGAGTCAAGTCCAAGAGGAAGCCTGCAGGGTCATCAGAACTCTGAAGGAATGGCAAACTTAATTGTTCTTACCAGCTCTTCCTCCTCTTGAAATATTCAAACTGCAGAAAGTTATCCAAAAATTACAGCAATAATTCATAAGCCAATCAGATAAAGTCTAGCATTCTAACTGATGACAGTGGTCATATTTCAGAAAGAACACTCCATGCTCTGGTAGTTCTCAAAAACATTTGTTTTTAAAACCGAGGGATGGAGACACTTCCCGATTCATGTCAATGCACAAAAACAGAGGGATTTACCACTCCTTGCTTTTTAAGCCCGACCTAGTGGCACGAAGTAAATGAGCATTAAGAAGGTAAATGAATAAATGACCTAAACTGATGATAAATATTTTAGAACTCTTCATAATATAATCCTCCAATCAGAGCTTTCACTTCTGTCTCCCCAGTGGAAAATGTCAGTTTTCATCCAAGTAGCTTTTGGCATGGTTTCTTGGCTCTTTCTTCGCTATCAGACAGGGTGCAGCTCTGTGATGGAATTTGTTCCCAACTTGCACTAGGCTTATCTGATTTTATAGTGGCAATTTTGCACCTTCTTAACAATCTAATTCTTTCTCTGGCCAACAGCAGCACCCAGTAAGAGATAACTGGCCCTAGCCCTACAGCAAGGATGCAAAGCTGTAGTCGAACCCACCACTGCCTTCCAGCCTCTCATCTGTCTTACGACACGTAGTCAGACAGGCTTGAGGTCTATTATCAGAGAACTCTAAGAGCAAAGCAAAAACAGACCCACCAGACACATAGAATAGTTTCAGGTACCTAGGTTGGGCCTAAGGCTGGCTCTTTCTTAAGTTTATGTCTCAGTTTTAAGTTCTGAGTTTGATTTCAAGAGCTAACTCAGACTAATGAGCTGTCTGAATTTGGTCTAACATTAAGCTCTTTGGGTTTTGCTTCTCTGGTGTCAAAGCAGGGAGAGTAGTATTGCATAGAAATGGCGTGAGGGTTCAGTGATGTACAGAGAACACTGAAGTTTCTCCTCATTGGGAGGAGCTGTAAAGGAACAAACACCCACCCACACACACACACACACACACCGCAAACACACACATGACACTGTTTAAGTTAAGAACCAGAAGATAACTGCTCAGTTGTAAATAGTAACTCTGGAACCTCCCAGCTGAGTGGCCTCATGATGCCACCTTTCCTCTCTGTTTCACCTGTCTGATTGAACTGGGAGTGAATGGATAAGTAAAGGAGTGATAAACGGAACTGGCACCATTTATACATATTCTGAATCCTAAGATCAACCCTGTGGAGTAGACAACATTATCTCTAATAGATGAGGAAACTGCACACAGGAAATCTATTCTTCATTCTGAAGAGATGAGGAATCCCGTGTCTAGAGGAGATGATCCCTTGAGCACGTGGTTAGAATAGATCAGATCCTGTCTACTTTTCCAGTGTCTGTTTTCCAAGCTCACGTGCTGCTCTACCAGACTCAGCTGTATCTGGTCAGGGCCTGGCACAATAAAAGCCATCTGATCATTCACTCTGTGCTGATCGCACTGCCGGTATATGCTGCCAGGAGGGCAGCCCTTAGCTAGGAAAGCCTACAAGACGAATTACGTCACAAGATGAGACCAATTAGCTTCCTCTGTCACCTCATAGAAGTAGGTGTCCTGAGAAAATTACAGAGAGCCCAGGTGAGTTCTGATGGTTGGATAACAGTTTATAAAGGTCTAGAGGAGCTTGGGAAAGTTGCACAGCTCAGTGAAAGGTCCCTGGCTTGTAAGGAAGCAATCCTGAAAGCAGGGGTCCAAGCAGGAAGAAAGAAAGCTGAAGACAGATCCTCCTTATGGTTTAATGTCTTCTTTTGCACACATGATGGCCATTTCTAGATTGTTGATGACATGAGAGGCCAAGTCTCTTGTCTTCCCTTTGGTCACTGTGTCCATCCCATGTCTCTCTGGGTACTTGCCTCCACCGTTTGTACTGCTGGGGAACTAGAGAAGAACCTTTATTCCTACAATGTCCTGCTGAAATTTTTTTTTCTTTGTCACTCTCCCTGTCAAACATCTTGACAATTTTTCCCTTTCCCTCTTTATATTCTAAAGGCTTGTGTCCCTTCTTATCAACCATTTCTCCAATCACTTGCCTTCTTAGTGATTCTCTTTTTGGATTAAATTCTCAGCCTCACAAGAAAAAAAAAGCCAAACCAGCAAGTACATTATTTTTCTACTTATAAACTATCTTCCTGTCACAAATCCGTTTTTATGTGCCTAATTTAATACCCACTGAGGACCATGGTTCTCAACAGTATTCTGTCTCTTTTCCTGGGAAACAGCCCCTCCCTTCTATTTCCCAGAGCTCTGAGCTCAAGCATAGTTTTTTGTTTTGTTTTGTTTTGTTTTTAGATTGGCTTGTGCTTTCATTTATTTATGGTTTAATTCTTCAAGTCTGGCTGGCCACCTATTGTGCTCATGACTGAGGATATACTACATGGACTAAGTCCATTTCCATCCTCCAAGCACACAGCGTAGTTGGGAAGATAGCAAAGGCCAGCCCACTGGCTGCGGTGAGGCCATCGCTGTAGAGTACAGGGTGCATATTCCTTCAGTCTGTCTTTTATTATTTTTATTTATTACAATTTATTCACTTTGTATCCCAGCTGTAACCCCCTCCCTTGTCCCCTCCCAATCCTGTCCTCCCTCCCTTTTCTTCCCCCCCCATGCCTCTCCCCCAGTCCACTGATAGGAGAGGTCCTCCTCCCCTTCCATCTGACCCTAGCCTATCTTTTATATTTAATTAATGTATTTATTCACTTTAAATCAGACTGTCTTACTCTCACAAGCCACACTCCCTGCTTCACAATAGCTGCCATGCTGCTTCAGCAGGAAAAAGCCCACAGGAGTAGAAGACACGGAGACAGTATAGATACCGTTCTTGAAGTGATTAGCTATTCTGCCAGAATAAGGTCACGGGGAGATATATATATATATATATATATATATATATATATATATATATATTGCACACACTCTCATCTTAGTAATGAACTACTTATTTAATCATCCCAGGCACAGGAAAGGTATCAATGAAAAATGTGGATGTAAACATATAGGCATAAATATCCTAGATCTTAAAGGTTAAAGTTGGATGTCTCTATGTTTACAAAAATCTTTTAAAAGGAAAGACAGCACACTATGCTATCATTTCTCTGTTTGCCTCACACCTCTGTTCTCTAGCTATCTATGCCGTTCATCTGCTCAGGTCTCTCAGGGTCTTTTGGTGAATACCCTGTTTGTAGGAGTTCAGTTCTTTATTTCTGCCCTATGTAACAAGGTAACAAGAACAGCCCAGTCTGCGGCCAGATAACATCAGACCCAGCATCAGGCTGATCTCGTCAATGCCTGCCATCCACCGGACTCCCTGAGAATAAAGACGTTTAACTTAGCAAAGGGCATTTTTGTTGTGATTATTCCACTGTTTGGTCTCATATTACAAAAGGGAAGGCCAAGCATGCTTTCTATAGAAATAAATATGCCCAAAGATTGTCCTTATGAAATTACAAGATACCAAGTACATCTAGCTAACAATTTGTACTTCGCTCACCAGTCTGTGGCAATGTGGTGGAGGTTCTTAAGTGATCGTCTGGCATTCCAGCTGGCCTCTGTGTGCAGGAGTATGTCAGCCTCCTAATTTCCTCACTTCCACAGCGCCGCTGCTACTCAAATAATGAGGCTGTAGCTTCTACCATTCAAAAATAGGAAATGGCTCCTGAGGACTGGAGGCAGGAACAGTAAGGGATAACTGCCCAGTATATAGTAATTAAATTTACATGTCAATTTGTTAGTTATATTATATATATTAATATGAATTTATATTTATTGTTCATGTATTTTCATGATCTGGGTTAACTGTGCTACTTCAGCTGCAGCATCCCTCATTATGATGCTGAAATACAAATGGTGAAACATCACCATAAATATTTGTTCTTACACTAACAGTTTCTCGCAAGACAGCCAGGGCCCGTTTAATTATCTAGCCAGCTTTTATTACCCAGTGTGATATAAAAACAAAAGCTAAATGGAAAAAGACTCTACAGAATACACACTATGATTCTGTTTTTATTAATTTAGAGTTGAATATTCAAAATCAAAGGAAACCTTGGGAAGTTAGTGACAATTTCAGAGCCACTTTTTACCCAACTTTAATGTACATCGTATATAATTATGTGGGCTTGGAACTTTTGAAACATTTCTGTTAAGAAGCAATCCAAAATATGATTTAGAAATATCCATTGCTTTGGGCCATGTCAATGTAGAAAGAACAGAATCCCCTGACCCTAGATTTTAACAGTGAATTTGTAGCCTCTTGGTCACTTCCAACATTATTTTTGCATCGCATAATGGCATCTATGAACACTTCAAAGCCAGGTCTTTAGGGATATTTCTGGATTTTTCTTCTGTTACACCAGAATCGTGGCTGATGAAGAAGATGGGAGAGTTGGGCTATAGTGCCTCCTGGGGAAATCTCTCCCAGATGGTAACAGTGAGCATTTGCAGAAAAGTGGCACTCTGAGGCCTCACAGAGAGCTCTGATAAAGGATTCGCCAGGGAGAAATCCCCAAACCATCCTACATCCTGTCCCTGGAGCACACACCTGCCTCTGCAAAGAGTCGTGTTCCAAGAAGCTGCTCATTGTCTCGTATAATTAAAACGACTGTCTCAGAATGACAAGGTTGTATGGTATATGGCCTTGGATACTCTAACACTATCCCATCGTGTAAAACTCTTTAAAATGGAACCTTTCTTATTTGTGTGTGTCTGTGTCTGTCTGTATGTCTGTGTCTCTGTGTGTCCATGCCTATGTTTATCTGTGTGTCTGTATGTCTGTGTTTTTGTGTCTGAGTGTGTCTCTGTGTGTGTATATATCTGTGTGTCTGTGTGTCCGTGACTGTGTCTGTCTATGTGTCTGTGTGTGTCTGTGTGTCTCTGTCTCTATGTGTCTGTGTGGTGTACATGCACATGTGTGTGAACTTTGCTATCATGTTTGCTTTTCTGATTCTGTGATGCTTATTGTTCATACCCCCACAAGAACTTACAAGCTAAAGATAGCATACATGAGAAAATAGCCACACAAACAAATATTTTGCTTAAAAAAGACAGAACGGGAAGAAATTTGAACAGTTCTCCTGTTTTTATTCCAGCATTTTAATTGCATGAAAGTTCTCAAAAATATAAAACTACTTTTATACTTAAAAAGCCAAAGAGTGCAGTATATTCCTAGATGATCATGTGTTTTTATCCAGAGCATATCCAGGGATTTCTATCCAGATGTTTGAAGATTCTGATTTTAAAATGTTCAGGTTTGCAAACACAGACCGTACAAACCAGGCTCACCTAACCAATGTTTATGGAACACTCATGGTAAGGCAGGCACCACACTCAAAGTGGAGATAAAGCCACAGACCAACCACCACCGCGGTAGAGCCTCAGCTGCTACAGGGGCAGCAAGCAGGAACTCCTAGAAGCGGTGAACAGAAACTTCCTGAGTTAAAACTGGGTAAGGAAGGTAGAGTGGGTAGAGGAAGGGAAAGGACGCAGGCGTAGAGGCAGCACTGGAAAACCCAAGACGATGATAAGTAAGATGATACATGGCTTTTCCAGACACCTCACGTAATAGCCAGCATAGTAATACAGATCTTCCTCTAAACGTTATATGAACTGGAAGAACATGCAAAACATAAGGCCTGGGATAAGAACATGTGATCACATAGACCAGGGTACAAACTCAGCCTGCACAATCATGGGTGAGGAAGGAAAGTCATCAATATTGCTTGGGGGCCACTGCAGGGAACTGTGTTATAGAGCAGGCAATGAACTATTATCACTATGTTGTCTTTCAGAAAGTAAGACCAGCAAGCATTTCTGCATCTATAACTTCACCAGCCACAAGTTCACACATGTAAACTCATCAAGTACTGTGTAAGCAACTTCCCCTCATTTGACATTTATCATCTTCCCTACAATACTGTAAAAAGGTCCTCCTTAGTCCTACCCACCACCAATCTCATTCTTTTCAATCTCGTCCTCCATTCCGCTGCCAAGGTTATCTTTTAAAATCATGTATCTGCTAATGTTCTCTGCCTTAAACATTTGAGGACATCCAGATTTCCTACGTAGAATTTCAGCAACATGACATTCAATCCCTCTTGGGGTCTGCTTTCCAGACTTTGTTTCCAGTCTCATCCTGTCTCATTTTTCCATATCTTCTACCCATCATACCTGCACTTATATATTTGCATATATGCATTTTTAATCATGCCATATTTTCTGCTTGGTAAATAGTGACGTACTTAAAAGATCACTGGTAGATATTAGGACTTCTATTCTGGTAGTACAGGCATATGCATAAGAATGTTTCCTCTGAGTTTTGCACCTTCAGGAGACAATGTTCATGTTTTTTTTTTTGCTTAGGTTTTATACTTTCATTTAAGTATAGCAAGTAAGTATGTAACAAGCACTGAGTCAAAATAGTTTACTAGATAATATAAATATATCCGAGCGTTACTATCTGCACATCTAAGTAATTGTCCTCCATGACCGTAGAACCAACCCATTCATTATAGTAGCAGGGACTGTGTACAGTATATTTCCACTGTAGGACAGATGCATCCAACATTCGCTAGTCCTTAAGAGGCTTAATACTTTTTAGGGGGATGATATGAGCCACAGAGATAAAGAGGAATAAAGAGATAAGAAAAGACACCATGCTGCTTGACTGATTGGTTGATTGAATCCCTTCCTTATTCTGAAAAGTATTTAAAATAATATAAAAGATAGCATACAAAGACACCAGATACTTTTAAGGCATATATATAAGATGAAAGCAAAAGGCAGATAAGAGATACCACTAGAACTGAACTGTGAAAGGTCGGTAGAACCTTGGATATATCAGGAGGCAAAGTTGAGATGGAGGCAAGGACAAAAGAAAGTGAGATAGGGAGGAAAGATCTTGGAGGAGTTCATGCCAGGTAACCTCAAACTACTCAAAATAGCAAGGAAACTTATGAGATTGAAGGCTATAAAGATAAGATTAGAGACCTAGGGAATTGTTACCCAGTAATTTTTATGAGGAACTCCCAAGAAAAAGAACTGTCATGCAAAATGTGTTCTGTAAGTAGTCAAGTGATGGGAATCTGAAAAGCGCTCTCTCAGCCCTAGTTTCAGGGATGGGGGTAAAGGTGCTGACCAAGCTTGAGGAATTAATACATGGATGCAGGAGCGACAACAGATAGGTGCTGTAGGGTACAGTAGAGGACTCCATACTAATCGTCCTTCTTCCAGCCCCTTTGTCCCAAGGGGGACCTTTCACCTCTACAGTTTGCAACAGTCCTTCTCTCCCGGTTTCCTGCTCTCTGTAAACTAGCTTGATTATCTCCTTAAGAGCAAATGAAGGAGAAGGAAGGGCAGGAAAGGGGAGATGGAGGGGGAGAAGGACAGAGACAACAGAGGGAGGAGAGAGAGGTAGATCCATCTCTAGCTGTCTCCATATATCTCCATTTTCTTCTCTGATGGTTTAAGCATTCTTCTCCTTCAGTCGTTTTTGATCTGGCTTTTTTTCCCCTCACAGTTTTCCTAGGGGAAAAAACGTGTGATTCCTCACAAGCTGTTTTATATTATCAAAGCAAAGGACCTCTTCCACTTTTTAAATTTAATTTTCTACCTGTGACAGTTTCTTATTTGTGATTGATCAAGCCTCCCCTCCATGATCCATCTTATTCCTCCCCTCACACCTTCTTCTCAACTGGTCCCCCTCCTACTTTCATGTCTCTTTTTGATGTATTTGTACAAGTTTTGTGCAGGAGATATCCAAAAGACAATATGTCATTGTCCCCCTCCTCTAACTTTCACGGGCTTTCTACCCCTTCTTCTGTGACATTCCCTAAGACACACAGTGAGTGATTGACAAAGATGTCCTAGCCAGAGATAAGCACTCAGTGTTCCTTTGCTTTCAGCACACTCCTTCTGCTCTGACCACTGCTAGCTGCTAAGAGAGGTTTCTCTAAGTCTCAGAGCTACACTAGCTAAATAGGCAGCCTACTATATCTCCATTTATCAAAACATCGCAGTGGATTCCCTTGTAGGGCCTGTGAACTCTCTAGCCATAAGCTTTGACCACATTTTCAGGGAGGACTTCCCTGCCAGTTTTGTCACCTGTTTCATGTCCCTTCTTCATGGAGCTCATTCCTTCTTGGCTCCTAAGACAGCATACGCTCCCTATTGGCTCATTTTCTCCTCTTTGTTCTTTCTGTCAAGGACTTCCCCAGCTCTTCTCCATGGGTGCTTCATTCTAGTTCAGTTACAGACACCTCCTAGATGCAGGTCACCCTCAAATCTACAGCTCCATCCTGAAACTTTCCTCAAACTTCAGCCTCTTCTAACTCCCTGCAGGAACCCCCTGCCAGTTCCACAGCCACAGCCCAAGGAGAGCACACCAGTCTTTCATCACACCTCTAAAAGTTCTTCCACCATCTATAGTCTATGTCTCATCTGTCCCATTAACCATCATAGCCATCCTTGACCCCTGCCTTCCTCATGCCTGCCTTAGTCAGTAATCAAATCAAGTCAGTTGTAACCATCACTGTTATTTTTATGTCACTATTCCGGCTGCAACTATCCAGACATTATTGTCTACCACATCATTTCTGCAAGGGTTCTCTAAATGGGCCTCAACGTCCAGTTTTATCCCTTCAAATTGCATTTCACACCACCGCTGGAGTATACTCTCTAGACTAGGAATCCAGTTATCTCTTTTCCAGACAAAAGTGGCAAGCTAGCTCTGAGAGCTACAGTTAGCTCAGCTAAGAGAGCTCTTAGGTCTCTCGCTCCCTGTTTCTCTGGTTTGATTAAGATTGTGGATTTTTTAACTCTCCAGACAGTTTCTTTCCTCAGTGTCTTTTTGTCTGTGCTGTCATTGTTTTTCACAAAGCTTTCTCCATTTTCTGAATTCTGATTAATTTGTGCACATCACTTGGTATTATAGTCACCCTGCCCAAAATGCCTTTCCTAATCTATGCCTGTGTACTTTTGGAATCATACACAGCCATAATCATTAATCTTGTTGCGTTTTTTAAAAATCTGCTAATTTTCTTGTCTTATGATCCTACCTCAGCTTTGTCATATCTCCACTGACTTTGAGCTCCTCTAGGAGAAAGAATATCTTAATCGCTTCTGAATTCTCAAGCTTCACCAAGTCTATGTAGCATGGTAGATACTAAATAAAGGTTGTGAACTGATGCTGTGAGTGAATCAATGAATGAATGAAGATATGAAGAAACTCCAAAAACTTCAGGCAAACTTCAAGGTCTCTCGTTGTCCTTACAATTTTCAACAAACACTAGAAGTAAAACTGGAAGTTATATCTCTCTAGTTAATAACCAGTGAAAGACCACCCTCTTCAGAGTTGAATGGCTCTCATGGTTTCCGGCAGAAAGGCTCCCATGTCTTCTTTTCTACCCAACTGAAAGGGGGAAGAAGAAGGCCCGGCTCACAAGTGGTCCTTGAATCAGTCCGTGCAGCCAGTGCGCCCCCACCGAACTGACCACCGCAGTTACAGCAGGTCAACCTGTAGAACCCGCGGGCCGGGAACCAGGCAGTTCTGCAAGGCTTACACCGGGAGCGTAGCTGGCTCCATTAGGTCCTGGCTCCGGTGCAAAAGGAAACTGTAGGACCCCTTACTTAGAAACAGAAGGAAGGTGCTGTTAGGACACATGGAGAGCTTTTTCTGTGGTCAGTGTCTGGATTGCTGTTGTAGTTTGTTTGTTTTATTCGCTGTTTAATCGTCTAAGAAAAAAATTAAAATTTTATGTTATAACATAAAGTCTACCGATTGTTTTTACATTGTGCTACGATACTTTTCAGTGCAGACATTTAAATATTCATCTAACCCTTATGCAGGCTCAACAGAGTTCTGGTTCTGTTCTGGCTTGTGTTCCAGAATGCCCTGAGTTGGGACAACTCAAAAGGGGGTGGAGGGCGGCAAACCCAGGAAGGTTAGAAGGGAGAAGCCCCCAGGCATGGAGCTGGCCTACCAGACACAGACTCAAACTCTAGATACTTGTAGGGAGAACATAGAGCCTGAGGTACTTTGGATCCTGCCTCCTGATGCCAGGCCTAGGTGGTGTCCTGGCCTGAAGCCTGCATCTTTCTGACTGACGCAGCGCCTTGTGAGAGCAGGATCTACAGAGGTCTCATCAGATAGCTCTGTTGCCCAGGGATCCAGAGCAGACAGGGAATCTATGTCTCAAGAACTTTCGAGTCTATACCAAGATCATCTCTGTGATTCTGGGTAGCACCAGCTGGCAGTCTACCAGGTGCAAAGAGTACCTAATGCAAACCCTCTCTGGACCCATACTCAGATCCCTCCTGGGTTGAACAATTGACAGCATTTTCATGACCATACAGTAGGCGGGATGGCAGGCAGGGTCCTAAGCACCCAGGAGAAGCAAAGAGGGTCTCTGCTAGAACCGTCCAGAGAAAGCAGCAGGAAGAGAGACCTCTCACGGGCTGGGATGGCAGGTCCCCTGATCATGCTCCATTTTTCCATCTGACTTCACTTACAAAACACAAGTTCAAACTAAAAAAAAATAGGGAGAATTTCAAGACAGCAATCATGGAGTGTAAACCCCAAGTGTGAGCCTGGGACTCTATGAAATGCCCAGTTAAATGACTCACCCAAGGCCACAAAGCAAAGTAAATGGCAGAGCTAGGAATAAACCTACCCCACCACCACCACCACTGCACATGCTGCCTCTTTCAGAATAGACTATTTCTGGCAAAAACAACACAAAACTAGAAGATTTACAGTGCTGTGTTATTTAAAAAAAAAAAAAAGTAGTTCCTGCAGTCATCCTTTATTTTTAGCAATTTTACTTTATGGTGTATAAAGCAACTTCATACTAATTGTGTCACTGTGTCTCTAAAAGGCAGAAAAGAGTTGTTAGCCCATTTTACAGATGGGGAAGCCATTCACTGATATAGAGCCACACTAATGGCAGACAGGACAGCTGTGTATGAGACCATGAGCTCCACACCCTTACCTTTTTTTAGTGTTAATCGATAGTCCCTGGAATGAAATAATGGGTAAGAGGATAATGGCGACAACTGAGCTAGTAGGGAAGCCCCACCATCAGACCTCAGCGCAACAATTCCGTGTGAATAACACTTGTCAAGATAACACAAGCAGCGAGTCGGGGCGATCCTGTTCCAACGTTTAGTACCGTGCCACCGCAGCAGCCATAGCTCTGCCACTTCTTGAGAAGTTCCCTCAGGATGTGGCTCACGTCTGTGATTCTGTGTCCTCTAAAATTTAGGTGGTGATAGTAATTCCTGTTTTATAAAGTTGTCCTGATAATGACAGTACAGTTAGTTGACTATCTTGGGGAAAGTTGTTATCATATTATCAGTCATATTTCAGTCAAGGAGCCCATGTCCCCTTTCTCTCTCTGGGTTATGTACATCTGTCTCTCAAACCAAACAGCCATTTGAAGATAGTGGCTCTCCCTGTCCCCAACTTAGTCTTTCACACACTGGAACCTCCAGATGTGTTTGGAAGGAACATCTGGCTCAACCCTCTTAATATTCAGCTGAGAAGAATTAAGGCCTAAGGAAGTTGAATAATATTTCCATGTTTATGTGATTAGTTTTTCAAATAAGCCAGCACTCTTAATTTGGTACCCATTTCTGAGGAACACTGCTTCAGTTAGATAAAACATAACCCCATTATTGCCATTGCTTTGAAATACTGATTTTTCATAATGTGGCATGATTATGATGAACAGCATAACCTCTATATTTTGGTTGTTCTAATTAATCCTGATGATCATTGTCATTATTCAGTGAAAAATGATTTAAATTCATTTGCTCTCCCTGTACACGTACATTGAAGGATATACTGGTATTGTTTTCACAGTATGTTCTCTTTCTCCTGCCGGATAGGAAATATTTTTGAGCCATATGGGATCCTAATTCTCTGAATGCTTTTAGATTATCAGATGTCTCAACTGACAGTCCTGGATAAAAATCAAACCATGAGAATCTGCAAAACCGGAGAAAAAAGATTGAGAACATTTTGGTGTTATGGTGTACCAGCTACTCCACCTTTATCTTTCCGTCAAGGGGAGGGAAAAACCAACATCCTGCATATTGAAGTTTGCTGCTGGAGCTTTTCAATGCTTTGCCTGCACACGTACGTGCCCTAGTGAGCCTTTGATTGCATTCTCCTATGAGCCCATACCTCATGTTCACGCTTGCACATCCATTCTCGGAAGTGTGTGTGTTATTTGGTTCTTAACAAACAAGAACCTGAGGGAAAGGCAAAAATATTGAATCATGTTCTTTTCTCCCAAGAGGCTTGCTGACCAGCAAAAGAGACAAGAAATCTAATACCCAGGAGAAATAAACCAAGGAGTCTATGACTGTTTACCATGTCTTCAATTTAATCATGATGTACCTCTTTTAAATTTTTATATATTCTTAAGTTAATATGAAGAATTTCATGATATTTTAGATACCAGTTGAATGTTTTAGAACTTCTTCTTTAGCTTGCAATCTGTTTTATGTTGCCAAGAACTCTTATACATAGGCATGCCCTGGAGTGTGATCCATATGCATAGTGACTCTCCATTGTAGAAAAGTGATCCTGTAGTTTCCAGCGGGTCCAACTGCATACAGCTTCTTTGGTTTGTCGTTGTTTTGTTTTGTTTTTTTAGAGAGAGAGAAAGAACATGAAATTGGGTGTGGAGGGTAATGGGGAGGAGTTAGGATAGAGGGAAGGATGTGCTAAAAATATATTGTATGAATAAATGAATAAAATTAAAAACAAAAATCAAGGGAACATTTAATATTTATTATGGGAAAGGATTTCTTTCTCTTTCCTTCTCAAGAAAGGTTGAGTGGTACCAGTATGGAAGGGTATAAAATAAAACAAATGAACAAGAATATTCTGCATATTATAGGTGTGAGGCAAGGGGCCGTGTGCCTTGAATGAATCCTTTGTGTTCAGCCTGCAGTCAGAAGGTGTGCTCAGCCAGGTCTAAGGGCGTTTCTTGTCTGAGACCTTACGTATATTTTAGGATCACTGCTCAATTATATCATTCAGCTTTCTGCACTCTGCTGACATCATCTCCCCACACATTAGTCCAGGGCTATGAGGTGAGCATATTCCAACCACCACGTCTTAAAAATGAAATGAGTTGAGACAAAGTTTCTTAAGGAAAAAAAATATATTTTTTATCCGAAAGACATCTCAGGAAAAATATCTTAAATACCAAACCCAAAAATAAGTATAGGGAAAAGTCAGGAATGTTCCATCAGCCAACTGTTTCGAAAACATGGTCACCATTTACTGCTCACCAAGGTGTTCTAGAACACAAAGGATCTAAACATGCCCTGTGGTATCTCAAGTCCTCAGGGCAGAGCCACACATAAGGTCAGCCTAACCTACCAGCAAGTGTTCTGTTTCTGCCCAGTATGTATAATGTGCTAATATTTCAAGAGTGGGTTTTTTAGTCTATGCTTCATGTATTGTATTTACAGAACACAAGGCTTATGTAAAATATGCTTCATACTGAGCTCTGACTTTCTGCAACCTCTGGCTACCTGCTGTTGCAATCACAAGTTCAAAGCTACTCCCAGATACAAAAATGTGCCAACCTCATGTTACATGTGGTAACATCGTATCCAGCAATTGTTAACTGAAACTGAAATCGAAAGAACAGAAGCTCCTCCAAGAATCTTTTCATGAGATTTCACCATTTCAAGTGAAAATTAAAAAAGTAAGGGGGGACAATAAACACATACACACAGACAAACACATTTACACACTTGAATCTGATAACTTTCTCTTTTTTTATTCTAATACCTTTTGTTTGTCACACTTGTGTCACTCTGTCCCGGCTAGTATATGGTAAAATAAGGCAAACAGTAAATACCCATTGTCTCCACCTTAACTTCTGTTACATGCCATGACACATGCTCCTATCATTATTTTTACTGACATAGAAAAGTGTCCAGAAAAACTCAAATGTAAAAAACAGAGAGAGCTTATGTATCAGGAATACTAGCTTCTTCCACAGCCCAGGTTTGCCGGCTTCCAGATATGCAATGGGACTATCCATAACCAACAGTCAATGGATCATGTGCCTGTCTCGGCTCTCAAGTCTTCCCTACCCAGAGGAAAGTCCTCGGTTACATTTACATAGGCACAGAAACTAGCAAGGGAATTTCTTTCTTTTCACTGAGAAGGCAGATGCTTTCCAGAAGTTTCCCAGAAGGTGGACCTGCCATGTGTATAAACACAGCTTCCGGGAGGCTCTGAACATGAGCAGAATCAGCCTTTGAAGTAGAAGGAAGCAGAGGAGAAGGGACTCAGCCTAACAATAGTGTTTATCACAACGTGGAAATAGAATTGCTGGAGCTGTGGAGTTTGAATGATCTCAGTGTAATTACTGCTAAATCTTTGTCCATTGCTTATCAACTTAGAATCTTTATCAAATCCTGTTCTGATTTACTGTGTTACAGTTTTGTACACATATGCAATGTGTTTTGACCAGATTCACTCCATAGTTAGTTCCTCCCCAACCCCTTCCCAGAGTCCTCCTATCGGATCTCTCCCAACTTCATGCATTCCTTTATGGCAATCTCTGAGTCCTGTAGATGCTGGTAGCAGGTGCATGGCATGGGACCACCCCCTGGTGTATGGACAATCTCTCCGGGGCTGAAGAAAACTGACTCTCTTTCCTCCATCAGCCACCAGTTGCCCTTCAGCTCTTCAGCTCTTCAGCTAGGGGTGGGATCTCATGAGCCCCTCCCCCATCCTCGTTGGGATTTTGCCTGGCTTGATCTTATGCGGGTCTTGTGCAGGCAGTCATTGTGAGTTCATGTGCGCAGCAGGCCTGTCGTGTCCTGATAACACTGTTTCTCACTAGTACTCCACAACCTCTGGCTCTTACAGTCTTCTGGCCTCCTCTTCCAGGAGGATCCCTGAGCCTTGGCCTGGTGGGGGATGGGGCATGATATAGATGTCGCATTTAGAGCTAAGCACTTTACAGTCTCTTCTCTGTAGTTTGACCCATTGTGAGTGTCTGTATTAAACTCTGTCCATGGCAGAAAGAAGCTTCTCTGATGAAGGGTGAGAGCTGTGTTAATCTATCTGTATAAAGCTGAGTACTTAGAGAGCAAAGCCTTGTGAAACTATCTCCATTTAGCAACATAATAATAACAGGTACACTCCCGAGGCCTATGACCTACTGTGATGTTATGTGTACTACCTGGCTTTTCCCATCGGTTCAAAGGAAAACTATATATATATAAATTGATATATATATATATATATATATATATATATATATATATATATATTGCTGTGGAAAATTTGACTCCCCAGAGAAACCAATCCATGCTGTTCTCTGAAAGGTCAGCTTTTGCCTCAATTTCTTTCAGAGAGTTGATGTCTGTAAGTCATGTTTCAGTTTGGGTTGTTGAGTTCAGTATGTTGCCTAATGTATTCATTAAGACATGGCCACATTAGCCGATTCCAAATTGGTTGATATACTTTGGTTCTTCCTGTTGTGGATGGAATAAAATAAAAGTTATTAGGTTCTACAAGTCTCTGCATCACTAGGTCTTTCCTTGATTTCTAATTCAAAGCCTCTTCCTCTTCAGCCAGTAAATTCTACTTCTGTTGGTTCCTCCATATTTGGCACTGAGGCCAACTTACATGTCTTTGTACCTGCTGTTACTTCTGCCAGTAATGTCCTTCTAATGGCTCTTCTCATCCCTCCCTTCAGTCTTCCTAATCATTTAAATTGCTTCCTCAACCTTCCTTACACAGTCTTTTCAACACAGGTCTTCCGTGTTCAAGTTTGTTTTATCTTAGCACTCTAATAAGTTCCTTTAGAACAGCTTGATGTTCTGTGTAAGTTTGAACACATTATCAGCTTCCTTATACATTGTATTTTTCACCTTGTAAAAAGATTAATTGTAGCAACTTTAGAAGTTGTTATGGGCAGTAAAAAGGCGAAGTGCTTAAGGGCGTATCGTGAACATAAGACTGCTATCTCCTAATTTGCACGTTTATTATTCAGTTATTTTCCTGTTTGATCCAGGGGACTTTAACTTCTAATGTAAATGGACCCTGTCTGTCATAGGACAGTATCATCAGAACTGCAGTACCATGCCTGACACAGAGGAAGTGCTCAAAAACTGAGTTGAACAAATTGATGTTGTCTAAAAGACTGAGTGCGCATTATTGCTGTGTGACATGTCTGGATTGGATTCTCTCCGTTCATTCCCATCTTTCTTTGTCCCTAAGGCTGCCCAACGAAGCATGTAAGAGCATGATGCCAGCTTCAATTTCAATTGACGTACTTTTCCCAGTGTCCTTATTCTCCTCAGTGCCATCTTTATACTTCAGAACAAATACCTCCTCTCCTTTCTTTCCCTCCATCCCTGTCCTTTTTGCACCTTCCATATTGAGTTTCTTTAACTAAAACATATCTGAACATGTTTCTCAGTGCCAGAAAAACCCTGCCACCATTGAATCTGGAGATGTCTATTTCCTGGAGACTGGCGTCTCTGCATAAATGTATGATTTGCTATTTTGACCAGATTCTCAATGTTGGGGACACAAAATCATCCACCTTTATGCCCACACTCTCCTTAACCTAGGTCACCCTTCTTGGAGTCCCCAAATCACTCCTTTTTCTCTCGACATTTAACATAGTAAGTAACAAGGGTCACAAGTGCCCGACTTGTTCCGAGGTTCATTCCATCTTACTCCATTCCTAGACTCCCTCCTTCTTCTTTCTGGCTTTGAAAGTGACCTAAAGGAGTCATCCAAGCATGTCCCTGACCTGAGACCTTTCCTCAGCTGACCAACGGTTAGACTTCTGACAAGGATCTCCCCAGGAACTAGATGCCTCACACCCACCAGTTGCCAAACTGATGCTTCCCACATCTTGTGTAGACCGGGTTCAGGGCAGGACACGTTGTGAGGTACTTTAGCTACAAGCACCTTCAGTAACATTTATTAAGAGGCTTGGCTGTGGATTATAATAATTTGAAAAGGTAACTAACTTCATGACTTTTAAAAGGGTATATAATTTATTAGAAGTAAAAATGTGTTAGAGAATACACACATGCACGCGCGTGCGCGCACACACACACACACACACACGCGCACACAGAGTCGTGGGAATCAATCCTGAGCAGTGTTACCCATCTGTTGACTGAAGAAAGCACCCATTCCTCCCCACCTGGCTCTTTCTGTAGCAAGTGAGCCACTATCTTGGAGTCTAATAGAATAAAACACAGGTCACAGATTCATCAGACACTGTGTAAACCTGAAACAATTTCACATCCCCAAGACTATTTCCTCGTCTATAAAATGAGGATAATGCCACCTACCTTGCAATATTCTTAAAAGATTTGTAAATTAAGTGGGCAATATCCCAGATGCTATGAACATCGCTTCTTAATACACCCCACACCACCAGCCAGAAGAGTGTGTAAGAGGAGCCTGCTGGAAATATCAAAGCACCGTGTTCCTCCTCAGGCAAGAGCAGGCTGTCCAAGCTAAGCTCAATGCTGCTCACTTTTCTTTTAAGAGGAGCCAGGAAATAAATGTTCAGAATATTAGATAGAAGAATAAAATTCAGTACCTGCCAAGATTATGTACAGCCTACTCAAGGAAAAAAAATTAACTTCACAGCTTGTGATTGAAAAAGGACACGGGACAGCTGCTAAGTGTTTTCCTTTCATCTCTGTGTTTGGCTTGTTTTTCTAATAGCTCGCCTTTAACATTCTTTATTGCAGTGAGAGCAGAAAAAGTAGAACTGGGATGTCCCCTCCAACCCTGAAGCCACAGTCAGACTCAACTGCAGGGAAAGACCATTTAAAGTACCTCATATCCCAGCTACCCCTTCAGGATGCTGTAAAACCAGCTGCAAAAGATGAGTTAAAGCGCCATGGTTAGTTAGGGAGCACTTTAACCAGAAAACCTGCAGGTCCCTGCCAGCCCTGATTCCATGATTCACTGAACAGAAAGAACCAGAGTGAAAGGGAGGTATGGGTCAGACAGCTTTCTAAATGATCTTCCACTGAGAGGGAGTCATTGATGCTTAAATGCCAGGAAACCAGACATAAAAGACACTGAGGAACCTACTTTTATGTAATTTCATATGCCTCTTAAAGAAAATATTTAAATGGGTTAAGCCAAGCCATATTTTATTTTGTTAAACTGAATCTTCACTTGCCTGCATTAGTGGCACTGGAGGTGGTATGAGGGAGGTCATGAATGAGACCAATGAATTGCCTGTTGTACAAGGAGGGTGAGTATCTGGGTTAATTATAAAAAAATACTCCTCATCTCCATGTTCAGTGGGGTTCATGGAAGAATGAAATTCATGTAAGACCACTTGAATGAGCCAGGCATGCTGCCGCATGCACAGCTTTAATCCCAGCACTCTGGAGGAGGCAGAGGCAGGCAGATCTCCGTGAGTTCCAGGACAGCCAGGAGAAACAGAGAAACCCTGAAAAACAAGAGAAACACAGAGAAACCCTGTCTTGAAAAACAAACAGACCACTTGAATCACTTGGATGGTGCTTAGCTAGCACATAGAAATAATTCAGTAAAGAGTGTAGTTTACTCTAGTTTACCTCAGCTACCACTTGTATAAATGTTGAAGGAATCCAGTCCATATTCATTAGATAGATACCATTTTTGAGGCTCTCTTTTGAAGTGTTTTTGTGTAGCTGGATTTGCATCATCCCAGAAGATGTTTGGGACTGTCAAATACATAAAATGGTCTTTCTTGCAGATAAATCTGAACCAGGGTGGGGCTGGGGTGTGGAGGGCATCTCAGTTCAGTCTGTCTGTCCCGTCTGTCATGTATGTATCTTCAAAAAAGTAAGAACACTCAGATTTGTCCACATCAGCTTTTCTTCTTACCTCCAGAAGCTGTGAACCAGCAGCCTTCAAAATGAAGAATAGATTCCCTCTCTACTAGCTACGAGAATTTTGGCCACATAAGTATAAATCACCATACAAACGACTTTGTCTGTTCTTCATAAATACATAATGCTAAAGTCTGTATGAGATAGTCTCAAACTAACCATAATTACAAATGATAGTTTCATCAAACCCTGCTAAACACTCAAGTAAATACCTCTTTATTTAAATTTCTTCTCCTTTTCTACTGCTTGAGAAAAGATATCACAAAAGGAAAAGAGGCCTCAAAAATAAGAGGGAAAAATGGTGACAGGAGAAAAAAAAATAAAGAAAGGAAGATGACTAAAGATGTGGTCAAGAGCCCTTGCTATTGCTGCCGAGGACCTGGGCTGAGTCCAGTTCACCGGGTGTCCTCACTCTCTTCAGGCCTCTTCAGGCAGCGTCCAGGCTGCACATACATACATGCATGCAAATCACTCCTGCACATTAAATGAAAGTAAATAAAACTTTACAAATGGTGAGTGGAATTTCAGTGTGATCATATTAGCTGTTAAATACCAATCTTTAAAGTGAATCTAAGAAGTCTGTTTTATCAAAACATGTAATCTGAATGTAGGAGTATCTCTAGCTTGTTGAAGAGTGTTGTATATCCAAGCAAGAAACAAAGAAATGGAGCAGAGAAAACCCAGAAATGTTTATTGTGATGCCAAATTGGTCACAGACATGTGGGAAGGCTGATAACTATGTTGTGTCTATATCTACATTTATTTTTTTTTTTTTACTAATACTGTGTTTTCTGCTTTATCTGTTGGATTAAATGCCTGCATGGAGTACATGTATGCAGGCATTATCTTTAATCATGATATCTGGAGAATAATTCTAATTTTAGCTTAAAAAAAATCCATGTGGCCTTCAATTCCAGAAAACTATGCATAAGCCAAAAGTTACAGATAATTAATTAAGCATGTATAGAAAATTCTGTTGTGATCAAGAAACTGTGTTCTGGAGGCCTAAGAGAGAAAGGCTACCACAGGGCTACACAGTGGCTTTCTAATGCTGTTTCACTAGCGCAAGGCAGGGAATTAAACGCGGAGCCTGTGGGCTCCAAGGTGCAGCAGCGGTGAAAGCACTTGCCACACAAGCCCAAAGACCCGTGTTTCAGCTGCAGAACCCACGGCGGAAGAAAACTGACTCTTCAAAGTTGCCCCCGACCTCATGGCACACAGGAGCCCACACTCAGATGCATATCACATACACACTATTAGTAATAATATTAATAAACAAAACTGGAACATACTCATCATCTATTATATGAATATTTATAGTAATTTCTGAATGATGAGCTAAATGTAGCTTTATTTAAATGCTGCATTGGAAAATTATAAATCTGTTACTTATTACAATAATCATTATCATAATCATTCAGAAAAGTCGTGCATTGAATTTGCTTATAAACTGACATTAAACTGAGTCAAAGCTTTAATGTAAGAAGACATGATATTTTATTCTAAGAAAATTATATTCAGTTTTATGCTGTAAAAATATACAAAAAATAAAATATGTATTTTTCCATGTGCAAGTTTGTGAGAGATTGATGTCATTCTACTATATATGTATCCCATTTTAAATATCCCATTTAAATAAGGCTACCCAAATTGTGAGAAGACCTAATTGAGCTATTTATAAAGCAGAAACAATTTTCCCTACCAACATTATCTCTTGATGTTTTCAGTTTGAGCCTGCCTGAAGAAAAAGAATAAAAACATTTCAAGCTCAAGCGTATATTAAGAGGAAACCAGCTTCCTAGAGTCCTCAAACATGCCTCCCTAGCACTTGATTTAATATGAGATGCGAAGTCAAAGATGCTAAATGAATGCAATAATGTATTAAAGCTATGGAACTGCATGGACTTCTCGAGCTGTTTCGAGAGCCGGGACCGTCGGTACAGACATTCCTGAGCTATGATTTCAATAAATAGCTGTTCCATCTCTAATGGGCCATTAAGTAGGAAACACAGCTTCTCATTTCTATTTGGTCATCTCAGCGGTCTATCTGAGCTGGAAACCTCCATATATACCAGTCTCCCTACGGTCAGGGGGGCTTCAGCTTGGGCTATCTATCGGCGCATGAAATATTAGGTGATTTCTCTTCATTCTGTAATTTAAGAAAGTAATAAAGAGCCAGCAGATCTGTCAGTTCTTGTCAGCAAAAGAGCAGCAGCTGTAAAAACACTGCCTCGGGCCTCTGATCATGCTAATACGTTGATTAGTTAGTGACTAACAAAGCCACTTTCTCTGTGATCACTCTCCGCTGAACACCTATGCGATGTGCCTTGTTGAGTGCTAAGCTACAACGTATTGACTGCACTTGTCATTTCATAGCGTGGACTTCTAGCATCACAAAAAATAAGCAGCACCCAGAGTAGGACAGCTCCATAATGCATCTGACCACTAAAATATTAGGAGATCGTTTATTAAAGACACTATATTTAATATCTACAGATTGTGACCAAATGGTACATAACTAATTACATCCCCAAGAATGATGGATACTTTTATTCTTGGCCTCATTTTGCCCCATCTATGTGATTCGACTAAGGTTTCACCGTCTCTAAGTGTGGGGAAGCACTGGATCACAGAACCGGCTACAGTGACGGACATGCTGAAATCGATACTATCCAACACTGTAGCCGCCAGCCAAGGCAGCCAGCGCGTGGATTCTGGGGTGAAGGAACCAACTAGATCTGGCAAGTGGGGGGTTCAGTGGTAACGTTTGGTAGAGAGTCTATGGAGCTCATGAGGCCTTATTGTGGAGGAGAGATGAGTAAATGGACGAAATCGAGAATGGTGCATTGGGACGATGAGGAGATGGGCTGTGCTGGAGAGGAGGTTAGGCAGAGCACTAGCGTGGACTAGCTCACCAAACCAGTGGTCCATCAGTGATGTACAAGTGGAAACAAGGAGTGGGGAGCTAGGTTTATATTTGGCTCTTATTAGGGGAAAGGGTAAGTTAAAGTAAAATGCTCTGCATTGACAAAAGCTAGCACTAGAATTAAAATAGACTGTGACTCCTTGGGCAGAATTGGAGTGTCTGTGGTCCTGAAGTGTAACTGTGAGCCAAATGCAAAAGGAAATCATAAGAATTACAAAATCTATTTCCTCTGAAAAGCTGTAAGAATCCATAATACTACAAAGAAGGTATTCTATTAGCTAAGATTGCTTTGTTAAAAAAAAAAGCTATAATCTTAAACTTCAGTCATTTATAACTTTAGGTTATAAATTCTGAAACACTAAAATGACATTTCAGAATATGTACTCTATATTTACATATAATGATACTAATCAAAAGTTAAACATGGCTGAAAAATAGCTTTTTAACTGAATACATATTGATTAGTCTGTTTCATTTTACAAGTAAGAAACAAGAAGCCTAAAAAATATATGACTTAACAAAGTTTGCCCAACCATGATCCAAATAGGTCCAAGCCACCTTACATTTGAAGCAGAAGACATGCTGAAGACATATCAGGATATTTGGAGTTATCCTGTGTGTTATAAAAACAGACAAAATAGAAAATTCACTTTTAATGCTATTTTCATGACACAGAATAATTGTACATATTTGCCACATACTCAGTGTACACTATACAATGTAAACATCATATGATGTTTCTATTTATGTTTACATTGTATAGTGAACAAATAAGAATAATTAGCAAAATGAATAAATTCTAACAATATGCCTCATTATAGACACTGGATCCCTCTCTTTGTATTTCCCAATTTATAAGGCACATTCTTATACTTTGTATTATACTTTCCCTACTTTCCACTCATTTTTAAAAGTACTTTGTTAGGATGCTGTATGCTTGGAATCTGACCCAAGCAGACAAAGTCATTGTATATTTAACATTCTGTTTTCAAATGTCAGACTCTCCTCCAAAACTCTCCTCCCTTATGGAAAACAGAAAAGCCGGTGTATGAACAGTGTGGAGAAAAAGCAGCTGTCTTTCGGGACTTAATTGTTGAAACCATCAAAGTATTCAAATACTGTTGTCAAATTTTTAGGATTAGCTGTAGACAGTAGGTCCCACAAACCATAAATTTTTGATGATATGCTTGCTGATATACAAAGAGAGTAGGCCCCATATTTTGCGTGAATTGAAGGTGTGGATTGGTAATTCAGTGCTTGGAAAACCTGATGATGGTCTAGCACATACGTGGCCAGTGTTGTGAGTGTTGTGATTGTTCTAGGGTTAGTAAGCACTTTGGGAAATCCTCAAAGATTAAATTCAGGTCAGGTATGACATATCCCATTCAGACTGCCTTAGTCCATTTCTGGAAGTAATAATGATCTCTCAAAATGAAGTCATTTATATTCTCAGCCATGCTCTATTGTGTACACTGAGTAATTTCTTGAGAGCAGTGTTTCCTGTGGCACAGTGCCAAGACTGGCTTTATTTGTTCTTCATTAGGATTTTCATTATCATGCTGCTATATACCTGGATCGTTCTACCTCCTCTGAGATGGCTGGCGTAGCTTGAGCACAGGCATGATGCTATGAGAAGGTGGAATGCTTTTGTTCAGCAAATGGCCATCTTAAATCCCTAGCTGTGGTCCTATTCTAATGGCCCTAATCTTCTAACACAGTCAATTATCCATTTATGACATGCTCTGATATTAAGCTGTTTACCACCATCTATTTTGACACTTACAAGGAAAGGCATTACTCTCACTTTCTACCACTCCAAATCCACCCTTTCTCTTTTTTTTTTATTTAACCTTTATTAATTACACTTTATTCATTTTGTATCCCCCCATAAGCCCCTCCCTCCTCTCCTCCCGGTCCCACCCTCCCCCCCCTTTCTGCATGCATGCCCCTCCCTAAGTCCACTGATAGTTGAGGTCCTCCTCTCCTTCTTTCTGATCTTATCTTCTGTCGGGAAAGGCATCTAGAGCCATTTCCTGCCCCACTCTGCATTTCACTTTGTTCTAGAGCCCCGATCTACAACTAAAACTGCTTGATAGTTTTCGTTATCTTTCTGCCTTCCATACGTATACCCATGCAAACCCTAAAATAACTATAGCACCCTCTCAATGTTCTTCAGGAACCTAAGCCTGCCCTTCTAGTTCCTTGCTTTAAACATCTGTAAATACTCCATGTTGTTTGTTTTTGTTGGTTTTCTTTTTTTTCCACTTCTCTCCTAAGTATTTTGTGCTACACGTTAATAGGATAGAGTTTGGTTCATTCAGGGGAACACAGCAATACAAATTCTTGAAGTTCCACCCATTTCTCAAGTCTGCAATCTTTTATTTGTTTTAATGGAATGTCATTCCTGTGCTTGTTTATGGCACACACTATGATCATGTGACACCTGTGTACAATGGAGAATAACCAAATATGGCTAATTAACATTTATTTTCTTGAATATCATCCTTATGTGTTGAAAATGTTGAACTTTTAAATAATTTTAGACTATATAAACTGTTATAGAATATAGCTATTCTTCTGTGTGGTGCAGCATTTTAATGAATTGCTCCCTTCTACTCCATTATCCGATCACCAAGATACTCTTAATAGCCTTGCAACCTTTTTTGTACTTTCTAGCTTCTACAAGTGAATGAGACTGTACGATGGTCACATTCCATTTGGAATATTAAATGAACTTAATTTGGTATGTTTATTCTATATTATAGGTCTAATATCGACTTATGAGTGAGTATATACCCTGTGTGTCTTTCTGCTTCTGGGATACCTCACTCAGAATGATCTTTTCCAGATCCCACCATTTACCTGCAAATTTCATGATTTCCTTGGTTTTTTTATCACTGAGTAATATTCCATTGTATAGATGTACCACAATCTCTCTATCCATTCCTGAACTGAGGGGCATCTGGACTGTCTCCAGCTTCTGGATATTACAAATAAAGCTGCTACAAACATGGTTGAACAGATGTCCTTGTTGTATACTTGAGCATATTTTGGATATATGCCTAGGAGTGGTATAGCTCGATCTTGAGGAAGCACTATTCCTAGTTGTCTGAGAAAGCGCCAGATTGAAGCTAATCAGGAAAGAGGACACTGGCTAAGATGTTCAATCCCCATTTAGAAAAGCAAAGAGGATGGACATCAGAGGAGGGAGAAAACAGGGAATAGGACAGGAACCTACCACAGAGGGCCTCTGAAAGGCTCTACCCTGGAGGGTATCCAGGCAGATGCTGAGACTCATAGCCAAACTTTGGGCAGAGTGCAGGGAAACTTATGAAAGAAGTGGGTGATAGTAAGACCTGGAGAGGACAAGAGCTCCACAAGGACAGCAACAGATCCAAAAAATCTGGGCACAGGGGTCTTTTCTGAGACTGATACTCCAGCCAAGGACCACTCATGGAGATGGCCTGGAACCCCTGCACAGAGGTAGCCTATGGCAGTTCAGTGTCCAAGTGGGTTCCATAGTAATAGGAACAGGGACTGTCTCTGACATGAACTGATTGGCCTGCTCTTTGATCACCTCCCCCTGAGGGGGAGCAGTCTTACCAGGCCACAGAAGAAGACAATGCAGCTACTTCTGATGAAACCTGATAGACTAGGATCAGAGGGAAGGGGAGGAGGACCTCCCTTATCAGTGGACTGGGAGAGGGACAGGTGTGGGGAAGAGGAGGCTGGTAGTGGAAGGGAAGGAGGCAGGAAGGTACAGGGGGGATACAAAGTGAATAAACTGTAATTAATAAAAATAAAAATAATTATAAAAAAATAAATAAACTTATTTATTTAAAGAGAAATTTTATCTTGTAAACACCGAGAGACTGGAATTTGGGGACAAAATGAGCAATCTTTACTTTCCTGTCTCAAACATTGATCAGGGGCTTAACAATAATCGTTTGCAATCTGAGCCTTTTAGGAGTAGACTGGTCCTTGGAGGATGTACTGGTCAGCCTTTTCATCTTACAGGGAAGGAAAGGGAGCCCCAACCATAAAAGTCAAAACAACCTTCCTAAATTTGAACTTTCATCATGCAACTCTTTTTTTAAGCCTGCCCATAACATTCCATGATGGCCAGAATGAATACAAATTATCATTATGCCATACAATGTCTGTTCAACTCAGCCTGGGTTTACGTTTTTGTTCTTTCTTTTTCTCTCCGTTTTATTCCCAACATACATGCCTTTTTTCTATAGGTTCCTGCACGTGGTTTTCACTTTGTCCTGCTTGTTTTAGATCCTAAGCATACTTCAGATATGTGATTATCTATCACCTTATCCAACAATGTGCCCTGATACTCTCAGGATTTTCAAGCAAGCCCCACATGGCACCTATTTTCAGTGTTCAAATGGAAGGAATGACTACAGTCGTTAGCAAATACTCGCATCTTACTCATCATTCCAGTCCCATGTTTTTAGAATCTGACATCCAGAATCTTAAAATGAATTATTTTTACTTTTAACCTGCCACATACATGTCAATTTTTCCATCAATTCTCCTCTCAAAATCTATTTTCAGATTAGTTTTTTTTTAAGTAAATTGATTCATTCACATCCTTCTAGAAGTCACTGATAATCCTGAATGATGACTCTTCCTTGAAGCATTTATATTTCTACAGGAAAAGTATTCTAAGTCTTAGAAATGACTCTTCAAGGCAGAGAAGTTAACCATAAATTGTAAGTCATGAAAGACATATGTGAGGGAAGGCTGGTGTCCATTAGCCTTCAGGCCAGTGTCACAGGTGACCTACTCTTCACTCACACTCAAAGTGGGATGACTCTACTATTGCTTATAAAATTCAGAGTACTGTTTTGGTCTGTGTAAAGTACATCCTTGCTTCACATAGCATAAATGCTGAACGTATCATGTCACATTTCCGGTTTTATTTCAGGGAAGCAATGTTATGGAAGATCAGGATTTGTTGGAAATTGGAATCCTTAATTCTGGACACAGACAGAGAATTCTACAGGCAATCCAGCTCCTTCCAAAGGTAAGGGATGCTTCGTTGGGCTCGCCTTAAGAATGGCTTCCAATGACAGTCAAAGCATGTAATGGTATTGACAGGAGTCTTCTACATGCTGCTTCAGCACATGAGAATGGTCTTAGGTCCCACTTTAATTGGACACAAAGACTACCACGAGCTTCACTTGGTTTTAAACTTACCTACAAGACTGCAACACAGCAAACACTGCGGAGCAGTAGGACAGATTCAGAATATCCTTTCTGTGTGAGTCCTAACTCCAGTACAGTGACAACTGAGGTTAAAGAAGATGGGATTTATGCTGGGTGAGCATGGTAATGTCCTTGGCTTAAAAGCTTCAAGAATGGTAGAAAATGTTTACTGATTATACATCTTACAGAATTAATATCTAGAATATGTAAAGAACTAAAAAAACCTGAATACCCCCCCAAAACCAAACAACAATAGATTGTTGGAATGGAGAGATAATTCTCAAAAGATGAAGAGCAGATGGCCAATAAATATGTTAAAATTGTTAAGCATTCTTGCTCACCTGACTCATTGTGCTGGATAGTTTTATGCCAGCTTGATGAAGGCTAGAGTCATTTGAGAGGAGGAAACCTTAATTTAAAATGCACTCTGACTAAGACAGTCATCTAAGAAATACATAGTAAAAGCAGATCAAGATTCCATCTCATCCCACTCTGGATGAATGGCATTAGAAAACAAACAATAATCAGTGCTGGAGGTAGGAGAAAGAAAATATTTATGTACTGACAGAAGGGATATAAATTATCCCACTCACTGATCCAAAGGTTCCCCTACAAAACTTCAAATAGTACTATCATCACTTAGCTATATGACCAAAGGGTGCATGTCTGAAGAACTCTGTGTTTGCATACAGCACAGATACTTGCACTGTGCAGTCAGCCTAGGTATCCATTAGCGTATAAATGATGTTTTGGTGTTGTATATAGTATATATATGAGACAAAGTTTTGTTTACCGTAGCAAAGAATGAAATTTTCTCATTATTTGGAATGTATAGGCACCTGAGATCATCATATTAAGTCAAATCAAATACAGAAAGTATTGCATATTTTCTTTCATTTGTGGTTCCTAGAATTCTTTATACATAAAAACTACAACCCTACATCCACATATACATATGAGCAACGTGAAAACAAGAGGAGACTATTGGAAGGGAAGAGACTATCAGAAGGAACAGTGGGAAGGGACTAAAGGGAGAGACGGCTTTCGTCACACTATGGGACATCCTTAAAGAGTTCATCTGTGCAAGAATATACACTATATGCAATGAATATGCACCAATAAGAACATTGTTGTGAATGAGCCTCATGCTTCATAAGAAGCAATATCTCTTCTGGCAATTCCAGGACTTAGAGTCCTGCAAGGGACTTGCCAATAACAAAAGGCATCACTTGGAGGGGTCCTCAGTGTCCAATCCCAGCACACATTTACAGTTGATAAGTTGGTTTCCAGTGTAGATGTGATTTGTCAACCAGATATCATTTTTCCTGGAAACGGTAACCTAGCAACAAAGTTAACCTTATGTTTCCAGATGAGGTTTTAAAGGAAAAGGTAGGATATAAGTTCCAGCCTTTCAAGGTAGGTAGGATTTTAATTGGGAAGGGAAGGGAAAGGCACCTCAGGAGGCCAGAAGGAACTATGTAATTACAGGTGTTACGCAGGCAATCACTTTCTGGAAGCATTTGGGAAATAATTAGTCATTTAAAATCCAGTGGGAGCAGCACAACTATGTGAGTGTTCATAATGCCCCTGAACTATATGGTTAAAATATTTAAGATGGTAAGTTTTGTGTGTTTCCCAAAATCATCAGAATAGGAAAAAAAATGTAATGTGCTTAAAATAATTGAAGAGAATGGCCTATGGCTAAAGATGAAGCCGGAAGATTGGGTTTCTTCCATTTGTACGAGGCAAAAGAATTTGAATATATTTTGTGGGCACTAGGGAATGCCTAAGAGTAGAATACTCTATCCTGCTTAAGTTTGGAGGAAATTTGCCAAAGGAATTGAAGGAGAGAAAGTTGAGGTTGGGTCCACCAGCACAGAAAAGATGAAGGGAGTCAAGATTGGAGTAGGTGAACTGCAATGAGGGTGCCTAACACCCATGAGCGATTCCTGGGGCTTCTCCCTTTTTCTCTCTTCCTGACTAGGGAGGCTAGCGTTTCTCCTCAGACAGAGGAAGACAAATACTAATCACAGTTTCTAAGGAAGTGATCTGATGAAATTTGCTCACTGACGATGAACTAAGTTTCTACTGAAAGAAAGTTAACACATTAGCAAATGTGAGAGTTAAGCACACTGAAGAGCTTAATCATATGAGTTTCTATATTAAAAAGGAAAGAATGAAGATGTCTTTAGACTTGATTCCTGAAGTGATTTCACAGGCATGTTTCCACCTCATTACTGAAGGTACTGTTTCCTTAGTCAATGTCCCTGCAGTGAGGGCTTCTGCAAAGCTGTGTTCAAACCCTGTGCGGTCTCCACCCCGTAAAACAGCTAAAAGCCCCACGGACCAGTGATGGCCGTTCCACAATTCAGCCGCATTTGAAACTCAGTTCAAACAGTAGCATCTCACTTCTTTAGAGAAACTTTGCCTAAACTGTAATCATTTCTCACTACATTCGCAGTGAGAAATCTAATCCAAATACACCCCTTTTAGTAAGAGTGCCAATGGAGGTTCTTATCTGTTTTCATGGCTAGGCTACCTGAACCAATTTTTTTCATTGATCCTCTCCATCCTGGACCATTCATTCACTCACCTCCATTTCTCCCTCCTGATCTCTCTCTTTATCTCAGCAAATGAATTTCACAGTGTCTCCACCAACCCTTCTAAACTATGAATCAAGTCATACCACATTATGCTGAAAATCACCTCTGTGATTTTTCTAAGTCTTCAGGATTAGAAGAAAGCCCTTACCTTGGCCTATAAAAGTCAATAGGATCTGGTCCTTTCCTACCTCGTGGTCATATTTATCATTCTCTTCTATGCTCAAGTTAGTGCCTTTCTCTTTGTTACACAAAGTGACAAGCTCATTTCTGCCTTGGGGTCTTTGTTCATCCTTCAGATTCCCATAACATCACTGAGGCTTGAACTCAGACACCCACGCCACAGAGGCTTTCCAGATTTAACAGTCTCCACTTGGCCGCTATCGCTCTCTTTGATGGTGCCTGCTTTGTTTTCCCCAGAGCACCTATAGCTACCTGAAGTTATATTGTTTATTTGTTTCTTCATTATTTTCCATCTTGCCACGAGGTAGCCAGCCCCAAGAGTTCAAGAACCTTGACTCATTTGTTTCTTTCTAAAGTCAGTCCCTTGATGGATCCTAGCACCAAGCAGCTATCCAAGAAATATTTGTGGAATGAGAACATACAGTGATCTCTGATTTATTTGAGATTTTTTTTACATCCTTATGCTCTTTCCTATGTGAGGATACTGATGATAATCTGTGTATAAGCATTTAAGCAGCAGAGATCACTCAATGCCTTGAAACTTTCTTGTACTTAGCCCCATTATACGACCATTAAAAGAATGAATAAGTGAGCAAATAAATGTTACCTCACTTTGCATTCAAATATTTTTAAAACCTGGAATGCCTTGATTTTAAGATAATTCTATAATCCACAAACAAGGTCATGAGAAATGAAAAAAAAAAAAAAACTTACCCTAGAATTATTTGGAGAATAAATGAAATGTTTATTTTTAAGACAGGATATTATCCCCATTGTAGGAAGCAATGTTATAGAAACAAGGCAGAATTAAGCTGCGTCCAGAGGCTGGTGAAGAAGTGACGACTGCATGCACACAAATGAGGAGAGAATGCATAAGAATGGCCGAATCCATCCTCCACAGCACAACAGACTATTACAGTGCTTCAAATTGATGCTTTGCCTTTTTAGATAATGAGCCTAATCTTCTCATGGCTAATAGCATAATATTAGTGCTAGGACATTCATCTGCATTCACTGTGGTTTTGCACTGCTAGAATAATTGACAGAACGCTGCTTCATTTCATTCACACAGTTTCTGGCCTTCATAATGTTTGTGCTCCTCATCTGTCATGAGAAGCATTCCATAATCACTATCGGAGACCCCTTTGTAACGCACTGAATTCAGGGAGTGGTGAGGCTGCTCCCAGACAGAGAAAGGATGAGCTGCAAAGTACAACCTTGATCTGTTGGCTTGTTCCAAAGCATGCTTTATTTATGTTCTGTTGATTCAAGTTTTGAAGGAAAATAACTTTGCTGACAAGCTCTCACCTGTAATATGTCTGCTTGAATATTGAAATATACACCAGTGCAATGATCCACAAGTTTTCCAACACGGTTGACATGTTCATGGAGTAGAGTATGCTGTGTGTATTCTAACCAGTCTCCTTCAGAACAGTAATTGCATCAAGTCGGTTCCTTCTCCCACTGATTTGCCTCTGTCTTTCCCGTTGCGTGGCCTACAGCACTGAGGCATGACTATCAGTTCTCACATGGCATCCACTTCCTCCACCAGGCCCAAGTTGGGCTTTATTCAGGTTGAAATTTCCTCTAAGCTTTTGAAGATCAAAGTTCATCCCCTTTCCTTTATGAGAAGCAAACCATGCCAAAACTTCTATAAGAAGTTCTGTACTTTCTTACATACTAGACATGTTGTGCTTTTTCTGTCCCTTAGATACAGGGATACCAGGAAATTACACAGGGACATAGGGACACAGGGAAATTATCTAATCTTGTATTTGCAACATTTTAACCTTTTCCAGGTAAGAACCCCATGAATAAATCTTTGGATAAGCCTTTAATATATTTTCCTTTTAAAGAGGTATGAGTGTATTTTTGTCCTTTGATAATAGAGCACCTGAAGGTGAGATATTCAAAGAATTTTCATTTTGTAAAGGTTGAGAGTGCTTTGAGCCAAGGCACATATTGCATCTTCTTAATATCTCTCATCCTGAATTGAAAATGTACCCTGTCAAGCTTACAGATATCACGTCCTGGTTTTCCCAGTTTCATCTGCTAACACTTCCCATATTACAGCAGCTTTAGGAGTTACTCAGCAGCTGTCTGCAAGTACCATCCACCTTTCTTCTGTGGCCATCCATCCCACGATTCTCTTGGGTCTGACTCAGTCCTCTGCCATGCCAGCCAGCAGCAGCCACCAGAACAGTTCTGAGCCCCTTCCTATCCTGATGACAGCCTGTCGACATTCTCCTCAGTGGCTCCAGTTCCCACTGCTCTGCTCTGCTCCTTCTTTGCCTACTCATGGTCCTAAGTTAAATCTCAGAGCTCCTAAAATCCAAATTCAAAGCTTTCTGATAGCTTGTGACTATCATGACCATGAGACTATTGACATAGTTCAGTTTCCTACGCTTACTAGCTGTTGGGGCTATACTTCTTCACCACATAATGAAAACCCAAGTTCATGTTGCCCTTTACATCCAGTTTAATCACCATTTGTTTTAGCCACATATTTTTCAATTATTTTCTACTGAATGGTACTGTCTTAGTAATGTTCTATTGCTGTGAAGAGACACCATGACCGCAGCAACTCTCTTTTTACACAGTATTTTATTTTTATTTTGACTGCAATGATGTCTCTAGTAGAATCTCCTACTTCATTTTTTTCAGTAATTTATTTATTTACTTTCCATCCCAATCACTACTCCCCTCCCTCCTCTCCTCCCTGTCCTTTCCTCTCACCTCCATTTCTCCTCAGAAAAGGGGAGGCCTCCCGTGGATATCAGCCCATCTTGGCATATCAAGTTGCAGTAGGACTAAGTGCATCTTCTCCTATAGAGGCCAGACCAAGCAGCCCAGTTAAAAGAAAGGAATCCAAACCTAGGCAGAAGAGTCAGAGCCCTGCTCCTGGCGTTAGGGATCCCATAATGAAGATCAGCTGCACATCTGTTACATATGTGTAGAGGAGCCTAGATCTAACCCATGCATACTCTCTGTTTGGTGGTTCAGTCTCAGTGAGCCCCTATGCACCCAGGTTAGTCGATTCTGTAGGTTTTCTTGTGGTGTCTTTGACCTCTCTGACTTCCTCAGTCCTTCCTCTCCCTCTTCTACAGGATTCCTTAAGCCCTGCCTAACGTTTGGCTGGACCACAGCAACTTTACTTATATATAAAAGAAATTTTAATTGGGTCTTGTTTACAGGTTCAGAGGTTTAGTCCATTATCATCATGGTGGGAAGCATGGCAGCATACAGGAAGATGTGGTGCTGGAGAAGTTAATGAAAACTTTACATCTGGAAGCAGGAGGAGAGAGTGACATGGGCCTGGCTTGAGCTCTTGAAACCTCAAAATTCACCTCCTGTGACACACTTCCTCCAGTAAGACCACACCTACTCCAACAAGGCCACACCTCCAATAATGCCGCTCTGAGTCTATGGGGAGCATTTCCATTCAAACCACCACATTCCACTCCCTGGCTCCTGTAGGTTTGTAGGCAAATTATAATGTAAAATACATTTAATCCACCGTCAAAATTCCCCATAGTCTATAACAGCCTCAACCATGTTTAAAAGTTCAAAGTCTATTCAGAGACTTATGGTGATCACTTAACTATAACACCTGTAAAATCAAAATTAAAAAGTGGATCACATACTTCCAACATACAGTGGAATAGATTATGCATTGCCATTCCAGAAGGGAGGAAAGGGAGCATAGTGAGGAAATACTGGACCAGAACAAAACCAAAAACCAGCAAATGAACAAACTCTGGATCTCCATTCCTGATATCAAAGCATTCTTCAGATATCCAACTCCTTTCAGCTTTGTTGACTGCAACACACTTCTTTCTCTTGGGCTGTTTCCACTCCCAGTTAGCAGCTTTTTTCAGCAGATGTCCCATGGCTCTGGCATCTCTAACCTCTTGTGGTCTCTAAGACAATCCAGGCTGTGAGGCTTCACAGCTTCACACTATGACCTATCACAGCTTCACACCATTCTAGGCCTCCATGTAAGAACACCTGTGACACACACCTGGCCTCAGCAGCTTTTGTTAGTGATGGACGGAAATGCTATAACACCTTTCTTGTATCCTTGACTCTACAGCCAGAACCACATGGCCAAAGCTGCCAAGTTCTGCTGCCTGCTTGGGTCCCTTGCTCAAATACATGTTCACTAGCTTTCTGTTTTTGATGATTTACTAAGCTTGGCTCTCCTGAAACTCACTCTATAGACCAAGCTGGCCTCAAACTCAGAGATCCACCTGCCTATGCCTCCCAAGCGCTGGGATTAAAGGTGTGCACCACCATGCCAGACGCTAAGCTTTTCTTTAATTCCTTTTCACACATAGGAAGTTTAACCTGATGGGGTCTTGCTCTGAGGTCACCACTTTATTGCACTTTAATCTTTCTATACTTCCTGGTGCACCTTTTTCTCCTCAAACTGTACATTTTGTATTTTTCCTTGTGCATTGTAGAGCTGCATAAGACTGGCCACTAATAGTCACATGGCACAGTCAGTCAACACTAAGGCTGTTTTGAAATCTCTGCAAACTCAATTAATCCAAAATTCTTCAATTCCACCTCAGGCAGACTTTTCAGATAGAGGCAAAAACAACCCCATTCTTTCCCAAAATATCACAAGAAAATTCTCTAAGCCACATACTAACATTCTTCTCCTGAAAAACCTCTCAAGCTGGGCTCCTACAGTTCAAATAACCCTTAGAAGCAGTGTCTTCCATGTTCCCACTTAGATGTCCCATTAAGCCCCTCTTAAAACATCTAGTCATTCTCCTAGTCCAAAGTTCCTAAGTGTTCCATATTTCTCCAATCAAAAGCATGTCACAGTCCCTGGTACCAGTGTCCTATTGCTGTGAAGAGACACCATGACCAAGGCAACTCTTACAAAGAAAAACATTTAATTAGAGCTAGCTTACAGGTTCAGAGGTTTAGTCCATTATTGTCATGGCAGGGGGCTTGGTGGTACACATGGTGCTGGAGAGGTGGCTGAGAGTTCTCCATAGGAGCTCTCAAGCATCAGGAACAGAGAGAGAGACCAGGCCTGGCTTGAGCTTCTCAAACCTCAAAGCCACCCCCCACCAGTGAGTGACACATTTCACCTAACAAGGCCACACCTCCAACAATGCTACTCCCTATAGATTTATAGGGGTCTATTTTCATTTAAACTACCACAGGTACCAAACACCGTTGGTACAATTCAACCACTGCCCTTTCTATCCTTCCCTATAACACTTAGCTCATCAACAAAGCCAAAAAATCTGGGCCCAGGTGGCCCTGCACAGACTGGGCAGACTGCACCAACCAAGAACCATGCACGGAAAAGACCTGAATCCCCTGTTCAGATGCATCCCATAGGCAGCTCAGTCTCCATGTGAGCTCCCGAGTAAAAGGAGCAGACGCTGCCTCTGTCATGAACTGGGTTGCCTGCTCTTTGATCACTTGCCCCTGGCAGGGCGACCTTGCTAGGTCACAGAGGAAGAAGATCCAGGCAGTCCTGATGAGACTTGATAAGTTAGGGTCAGAATGTAGGGAAGGAGGACTTCTCCTTTCAGTGGACTAGTGCAAGGGGATAGCAGGGAAGAGGGAGAGAGGGGGAACTGGTTGGCTACAATCAGGATATAAAATAAACAAAGTGTAAAAAATAATAAATAAATAAATTTTAAATGACTTAGTTCAAAAACCAAAAGATTCTATACAGCTACATAACAATACCCCCAAAGTAGCAGGTAGCAAGTGCTGTTGAGCAGGGATCCTAGTGTTCCGAGATTGAATCTTTCCTCTTAAGGTCTCTGCCGGCGGCTACAGTCATCTCCAGAGTCAGCGAGGAAGGGTGCACTTCCCAGCTCACACATGTGCTTAGAGGAGGGGAGCGGTGTTGGACCAGACCTTACTTAGTTCCTCTCTAGAGCATCTCACAAAATACAGCTGGCTTCGACAGGAAGGCCGGCAATATGGCAATCACAGTTGCCTTAAATGCGACCACAAAGCAGCATCCCCTCCCTTTGTTGCATTCTCTTCACTAAGAGCTACACCAGAAAATGCCCCTATCAGTCATGAGACACTAATAAAAAAAAACCTTATTTTTCCAAATGTTGTGATTATGAGCTTATTGATTTATATGTATCAGACCAGATCAGTGAGCTTCAGACTACAAAGTCAATGCACGAAGATCTGCAGTCCAGCTCCTGGGTTGTAGTATCATGTTATGCCACATTGCCACACACACAGACATGAGCTATGGTGTCACTTTTCTGAGTATTCTTCATAAATACAGCTTCTAAATCACCTAATGTTAGCATGATGGTCTAAGGAAATTAAATATGACATTTGTTGTTGTTGATGCTGGGTTTTTTCTATTTTAACACCAGTTACAGGCAGGAGACCTGGACCGTAAACCATGCCATTACACAGTGTTCTTAGGGCGGCAGAGTTCTAAGACACCTCCCATTGCCTCTGGCCTGAGTCAGAACATCCTTGTGTAAACATTGCCTTGTCCTGTCTCTGCTGCAGAATCGAGGCCAGATTCTAATAGGGCTTAAGGATGTTAAAAACAAAAACACGTTTTTGGAAGAATGACAAAGCTAGAAAGTTAAAAGACACCCTTTAAGTTTAGGCCTGATCAGAGCAAATAAATAAAAGTGACAGTTGACAAGAAAATCAACAACAACAAAACTCTACCTGTGCTCAGCAAAGGATATACCCAAGGGTCTGAGCTCAAACACCCTTTAAGGCCAAGACAGTACAGAATGGTGGGAACACGCTAAGAATACAAACACAGCACTGGGTGCACACTTGGGTATGGCTTTCACTTTGCTACTCCTGGTATCACAAGAGAAAACAATGAGTCTTCCTGTGATGAGATCACTGATTATTTGAGGATTGGGACAGAGTATTATAGATGTGGCATTATCTCAATTTAGCGTCACCAAGTCTCTCTTCTCTTTTCTTTAATTTTTTTTTTACAATTTATTCATTATATATCTCTACTGAAGATCATCCTGGGTGAGGTAACCCAGAAACAGAAAGACACGCATGGTATACACTCATTTAGAAGCGGATATTAGCTGTATAATATAGGATAGCCATACTAAAATCTACAGACCTACAGAAGCGAAAAAACAAAGAGGACCTTAGGGAAGATGCTTAAATCTCCTTCAGAAAGGCAAACAGGATAGACACCAGAAGTGGTGGAAAAGAGGGAACAGGATAGGAGCCTACCATAGAAGGTCCTCTGGAAGAGTTTCTCTACTCTGAGTTCTTTCAAGGACTTTAAAACACACGTTTCTTATCTGGAATCTTAATAGCTCATGAGCAGACACGTGTCAGCTTTAGGGGAAAAGCATTCAACCAATGTAACTCCTTTAAAAGTCTGGAAAGGAAGGTTCAATCTTACACCCCCGTCACTTAGAAAAATGACAGAAGCTTGTTCATGTTTCTTCTGCTGCTTTTCAGAAGAGCAATGACAAACACGGGCCATGGGCACAGATGAGGTGCCTTTTGACAGGCAACCCACCACTCACTCTCCACACTCTCATTCTTTTTACTTCTATTTCCCCTCCTCCATACCCTCTTGCTGGTGTCCTAAACTTTGTGACACCCAGCACTGGCCTGAACATCAACTAAGGAGACACTGCAAAATAGAATCAGCATGGGGTCCTAACCTACAGAAAATGAGCAGAGCTCAATTTCGTCTGAGTTCATAGAGCAGTCTACTTTCTGGAGTTTCTGGTCATTGGTGTGGCAGGGTCTGTGCAAGCTCTATGCAGTCTTAAAAATGATTTATTGTTTCAGAACAAATAAGTATGATCCCTTATACAAGGGGTTGGCAAACTTTTTCTTGTAAAAAGCCAGACTAAACTTTACAGGCCATATATCTTCCCTTGCAACTATTCGACTCTGTTAGGGTGTGAAAACAGCCACAGAAAATCCAGAAAGAATGAGTGTGGTTTCATTTCAATAGAACTTTAATGACAAGAATAGGCAATGGGCCATATTTAACTTGTGAAACATAGTTTACAGACACCTAACTTATATTAGCAATAAATCTCCAGCTAGAGCTTTTCTGTGTTTCTAAGAATCTTTTAGTCAGGAAAGGAACTCAGATCAGAAATGCACCCTACTATGACAGACTAATGCAAGACCTCAGGATGGGCCAACAACCTCCAGGCATCATCCCAAAAATTCTATGTGATAAAGGTATTTTGCAGTGATTGACAGGGATGATATTAGCTGGCTATCTGATAGAAAAGATGTCACTTTTGGGGGCAACTTTGCGGGGAACACGTCAGGGCTCCACACTTGTCAGCCAATAAATACACGTTTATTAAGTTCCTTTGTAAGACTTAGCCTGGGCTACTCCTCTTTCACAGTCCCCTCACACAGCTCCAAGTCTTACACGGTGAGGAGGAGGATGTAAATCCAAGTCTTACACGGTGAGGTGAGGAGGATGTAAATCCAAAGTCTACAGCCTTGACGGTCATGAGCTTTTTATGCCGCTTCTCTTTTACTCAGATACTCTGCAGAATTTGGGGGTTTCAAACTCTCCCCTTCTTCCCGCCTGTACGATCCCTTGGCACCTTCATCTGCCCCCAGGTTTTCTACGATCTCCTACACATGAGTGACCAACAAACCTCTGCCTCAGAATTAATAGATCTAGCTCCCCAGGTAACCCACAAAAAATATCGAATTAACATGTCCAAAAAGAGCCTGTGTTCAAAGAAAAGTGGCCTGTATCTGCTTAACTTAATGTTACTCCTTGTGCAAATAACTGAGAGGGTCGCTGCACTCCAGGTACTTTCCTTAGCACAAGGTTATGATAAAGAGCAAAACAAAAATACCCCATAGAGCTTGACCTCACAAAGCATGTATTCCATGAGAAAAATAGCAGATATATATATGTACATATATATATATGCCTGTTTTCAATGGCATTTCTTAATTATATAGCATGAATAATATATATAGCATGTTACGTATAGTATATCACTGACATGTTTTCATTATTTTATAAAAGCAGAAATATATTTTCTTGTGTTATATAGTAAAATTACATATAAAGTCATACATAATATATATTGTTTTTATAGTATATATCATAAAAAATGTCAATGAATAGGCACAGTACACTGGGAATACACAAAGTACAAACAGCTGACTCGCCATAGACTATAAAAATCAGTCTTTCCTTAGGAAAAGGGGTTGGTGGCATTGGAAAACATAGAAAGAATAATTGCCTTTTAGGTCAAAAACTTGAATAATTTGATGTCTATAAAGTTTGAAGTAACAGAAAGCCACGGAATTCTGTCTCATTATTTCCTCTCCTGGCACACGGTATAATCCCGGAAATGAACTGTCAGCATTGTGGCAAATCTAAAATGTCAGTGGCTTAACACTGATTCTTACCCCTCATTCAGAGAAGGTCCAGTGCCACAGCCCTTACTCCAATGTTTAGGAACGAGGGTCACTTCCCATCTTACTGTTCTCTATCAGCTACCATAAAGCTGGAGAGCTGGGAGCCTGCAAGGTCACTCAGGGTGCTTGTGGATGTCAGGCCTAGAAATGGACCACTCACTTTAGGCCACATTGGATTCCCCAGAAGTCAGGTTCATGGCACTCACCTAGACTGTGGAGTAGGACAAGAAGCACAGACTCACTTTGCAGGCAGGGATGATAGAATTCTTGAGATTCAAACCATTCTGTGTCCAAGTACCCATTCTGCTCTGCCCCCAGCTGCCTCCTTTCTTCAAGTGAGTCACTGCAATCCCTAAGACATAGTTCTTTAAGATACGTCTTATGACAGCTTTTCTCTGAGCTGAGATCAGCCATTTGACCTCTCTGGGAAGCCTTTGTATCCTACTGACTAGTCTTTCTCTGTCTCCCAAGATTAGCATCTTTGCTGTGCTGTCTTCATTATCTGAGCGTGGAGCATGCTGTACTGGACCATAATAATGCTCACTTCGTGTTTACTAGGCTGAATGAAGCCGCACAATAGAGCAGATTAGAGATCCATCCTCAATGGGCAAGGGAAGTGCTTTTAAAGGTATTTCCTGACACAATGCCTTTTCTCTACAGTGCTTTACAAAGGAGCAGGACACCTCCTTTGTGAATGAATCACCCTTAACAGTGGTGGCCTTAATTTCCTGAGGATTCTCTCCCTTGTGCTTCACACCTTGTTTACAGGTGGGGGTCAATAACTGGTTGTTTAGGAACACATTAAGAGAAGCAATGATTGGTGTTCCCTAAAACTCTTTTTTTTTCTCCGTGAAATGACAAATTTCACTATTTAGAGAGTGCAAAAGAGTTGCCATGGATGGGAGTCAATAGATACTAAAGAAATGTTAGCTGTGACTGTGGTGCAAGTCAAAAATTCGCCTTTTTTTTTTTTTCAAAAGTTTCATGCAGTTTCAAAAAAGAAAAATGGCTGCTACATTCTTGAAAAAGAAAACTAAGAGAGGGGATTTTTTTTCCATATCTTACTTTAAATGAATTTATTTTGGGACAGCCTACACATAGACCAGAGAGCTGAAATCTTGTTGTACTAACAGCCCCTTTCCCTGATGTTTACAGAGAAATAGAGGATTGAATAGACAGGACCTCATCTAGTGCTATTCCCAGCAGCTGGCCACCTCTAACTTTGAGCTGTCCACCTCCATTATCTAAAGAGCTGTGGGTGCCTTGAACTCATACTGTAGTCACTGGTGAGAATCAAAGGGGTGTAGTTATCTGAGCATTTCCTCCTCCTGTATTTATTGCCAAGGAACAATGACGATTTAGAGCTGGAAGAGACTTTAAATATCTAGCTGTCCTTTCCCAGATAAAGAAAGGCATTCTGGATGGATTGCTCCTTAGTAACGAAACCGGAACTAAATCCCAGCCCCTGGCACTTCTGACAGTTACCTCTTGAGTGACTACTGTGCTATTTCATAGACCCAGGGCTGGGGGAATGAGTGTATGTGAGAGAGAACTAGAAAGGGGACAGGACTGAAGAGGACCAAAAGATGAAAGCTAGGGCAAGAGTGTTTCTAAAATCGAGCTTCATTTTAAGATTCAGGCTTAAAAGGCAGCTTCTGAGGCCTCCATGAACCTCTCAACTCTATTCTTGAGGCTGGACAGGAGATGCTATGGCAGGGATCCAAAAGTCCTGAGAAGGCAGGAAAGAGATGACCAAGAGAAAGAATGAAAGCTCATGTAGGTCAGATCAGCTGGCCTCCAGGGTCTTGCTTATCCTTGGAGGCAGCCATAGAGATGACATCACTGAAGACAAACATCACTTCCAGAAAGCAAAGCATAACAAAATAAAAAGAAATAAGTAAAATAATCTTATTCATTTCTTCTGGGCAGAGAAGAGGGGGAAATGAGCAAGAGAGAAGGGAATTCTCTAAAAGATAGCAGGACCCATCTTTACAGCATTAAACTCCATGGAGATGACATTTTTATAGGATGAAGCCAGAGAGCAGGATGCTGTAATGCTTGGGAATGCAGCCAGATTCCGAATTTGATTCTTGGCTGTGTTCTGCCTAATTGTGCAACCATGGGCAAGTTTCTAAACTTTTCTCTGCCTGCTTCCTCACCTTTTAATGGAGGTGGTGATTTTCTTACCCTGTAGGCATGTTGTGCCAATTAAGTGACTCCATGGCATACGTGAGGCACTTAAAATGGAGCCTGAGTTATTGTATATACTCTATTTTGATCTATTAAATGCATTTTTATTATTATTCCATTTTTAATTCATTACAATTTATTCACTTTGTATCCCAGCTGTAGCCCCCTCCCTCATCTCCTCCCAGTCCTACTCTCCCTCCCTCCTCTCCTCCTCTGCCCCTCCCATAGTCCACTGATAGGGGAGGTCCTCCTCCCCTTATATCTGACCCTAGCTCATCAGGTCTCATCAGGACTCAGTACATTGTCTTCCTCTGTGGCCTGGTAAGGCTGCTCTTCACCAGGGGGGGAGGTGATCAAAGAGCCAGCCACTGAGTTCATGTCAGAGACAGCCCCTGTTCCCCTTACTAGGGTACTCATTTGGAGACTGAGCTGCCATGGGCTACATCTGAGCATGGGTTCTAGATTATCTCCATGCATGGTCCTCAGTTGGAATATCAGTCTCTGCAAAGACCCCTAGACCCAGATTTTTTGGTTCTGTTGGTCTCCTTGTAGAGCTCCTGTCCCCTCCAGGTCTTTCTGTCTCCTCCTTCTTTCATAAGATTCCCTGCACTCTTCCCAAAGTTTGGCTATGAGTCTCAGCATCTACTTCGATACCTTGCTGGGTAGAGTCTTTCAGAGGCCCTCTGTGGTAGGCTCCTGCCCTGTTCTCTGTTTTTTCCTACTTCTGATGTCTATCCTGTTTGCCCTTCTGAATGAGGACTGAGCAACTTCCCTAGGGTCCTCCTACATATAATATAGGCTAAACATACTAAAATCTGTACACCTAAAGAAGCTAAGCAAGGAGAAGGACCCTGGGGAAGTTGCTCAATCCTCATATTAAATGCATTTTTTTTAAAAAGGTTGAAGGTAAACCAAGGTATTTTAATATTTCTTGGTGCATTAATGGTTTTAAAAATTACTGTCCTGAGCATAAACAATAAATAAAGCTGTCCATATTATTTGTTCATAGACTAGAAACTTATGAGCTGCCTGCCACATGCTAGGTGCTGTTCTAGCTTTTGTGCATTTGGTGGGAAACAAGGCTTACAAGGTCATTGTCCTCGTGCAGATTATATTCTGCCTATAAAAGGCATTACACCTATAGAATTGGGGTAATGGCAAATAACTATGGGAATGGACAGGAAATAATGGAGATATATAAATGCTATTATAGGCAGATAAACTGAGACTCAACCAAAGCCATTTAACTGGGGTCCTTGGTGACCTCTCTGTATTGTCTAAACACTGTACTGAAATGGAAGTGCTCGGTGGGGGTGGACGTACTGAGATGAGCAAGCTAAATATTCCACTTAGAGCGTCTTAAGGGACTTTCAGTTTTGCAGGTGCTCAAAAAATGAACTATCTTGGGCTTTTATCAAACCCAATTTAATCCCAGTTTAGCTTCCTATTAAATTCTCTAATCCTCAGTTTCCATTTGTTAAATGAAGCTACTAACAAAAACTACTGTTCCATGCTCTGTTTGAGTTACAAATATACCAGTGCAAATGAGGGTCCTGGCAATTATAGCCAGCTAATATTGTAGCTTCCTACTTATGTTCAGCACATTCTCAATTACAGAGGTCAGTAGATTTCTGATGGCACTCTTCCATAGGACAAACAGGAACCCGAAGGGGATGCCCCTGCAGACTTCAGAGTACCCAACTGGCACATCTCAGCGACGGGGTCTCACGGAAAGCTTACTGTTCTTCACTGGTAGATTTTGCATAATTCAATTACTCATTATCTGGAATGAAAAGGAAGAAACTTGCAAATCTGCTTGTCATCATCTGATAACTGTGTTGGAATACATTTGGGGTGGTTGCTTCACCCATCAGAGCTAGGAGAGATGGCGTTTAAAGCTATAACTAGAGCCTCCCTGTATGACTAAATGAGCCAGCACAGTACTGAGAGAGCTTCATGCCTCCACCTGGTGAAAGCAATACAACTTGCCCTAACATAGCAGGGCCAAAGAAGGACAGACAATAGCTTCAAGAGCAAAGGTTTAATGCATGGAAGGAAACGGAAGTAGACTAAGAAGCTGAGTCAAACCTTGACACTGTGGCTCCTGAAGATTGATAATGGCATTCTGATGCTATAGAAATGCACAAGGATTGGAATTTACTCAGGTTATAGGATACCACGCCTACCAGTTTGCATAAGACATTGCCAAGCCACTGTTGGCTAACTGTATGCATTTATTTGACAGCTGAATACTGTTGGACTATATTCTTATTTTTAGTCTAGACCTTTCTAGTGAAATGACTGTTCTATAGGTCTGAAGATTCACTGAGCATGTACTTAGGTGCTAAATACAGTGTGTGTGGGGGGGGGGGCAGAACAAAAATAAAAAAAGGATGCACTTCCCCAGTGACTGCAAAGCCATGGACTGAGCTATAACGGAAGCAAAATCACAATCTTTGGATGCTGCATGGAGGACTGGAGTGAGGCCTCTTCTGGGGATTAGGAGAGGGCTTCTGGAGGAGGAAGCGGATGATTCAAACAGCTATTCCTGTGTACCTTGAAAGCATCATCGTTGTGAGATTTTAAAACAGCTCACGATGCTCCAAGCAAAAAAATGACCAAAGCATTTGTTTAGTTGGCTGAGCCAGATGGATGTGCTATTTTTTTTCTTGTTTGTAATAACCATCCTCTAACATATAGGTAGTGCCATTAGCCCTGTCATTAATTTCATTCATCACATTGCCCTCCCAGGTATAACGAGTCAAAAATGTGAGTCCCAAGCAAGCACCTACAAGTCAGCTGTGGCAGAGCTAATATCTTTCAACCCCAAGCTAAACACTCTCTCATTGCATGTTATTTATTTGTGTTTATTTTTGTTGGTGGTAGTGGTGGCCAATGGGACTTGTAGGTTCCAAGACTGGAAGTCCTCCCATCCATCATTTGTCTTTGGATTCTGTCATGGTGGTTAGTCACCTGCAGACTCATAACAGTCTGCTTAGGTATCCACATGTCCTAAGACATTCCTAAGCATGCCAGAGAGACACTGCAGCATAAACCCTTCTATCAGTTGCAAACATTTATTTTCTATATTCCAGTCATATGCCTAAGGACCATCAGATTGATTCTCAACTAACTCACTTAGCTGTTATATTTAAGTTCCTGTGTCACAGGTAAACAACCTAAAGCCAAGAAAAGTTAAGTAATTTGCCTAAGGGCACACAGCGAGTAAGTGGCAAGGTCGGGATTCAAGCCATCCTGCCTGGTCCGCAGTCTATACTCTCACCTACTTTCTTCCACAGCCTCTGTCTGCACAGTAGCAGGCCTCTGTGCTCTATGGAATCAGCCAACACATTTCTATGCCCTGTGGACCAGAATGTTGTGTCTCTGTATTCTGTGGACCCAAGGAGCATTCTCTCTGCTCTGTGGCCCATAGTGTCATGTCAAATCTCTGTGTTCCTTGGCCCGGAGGGACATGTCTCTGCTCTGGGATCATTTCCCAGTTCACTTGCCATTAGGAAAAGGCCACTAGTCATTTTTATTTTCTCCTGCTTTCATTAGCTTCATTTTTTTTCACTGACCTTGCTTTCAGAGATCAGAGATTCCAGTTTCTCTTTCTTTTTTTTTTTTAAGCTAACAGAGAACTGCAGCTCTTAGAGGCACCGAATATCAAGGACCTGCCAGCCTCTTTCCATGTAGTTCAGAGAAAACTTTAGCCTTACTTATTGTTCTCAGAATCCTTGATGGAATAAGTGCCAAACAGATACACTTTAAATAATTTTTAGGGTTACAATTTATGAGTCGTGGGTGTTCTGACAGGTTAAAAGCCTTCCCCTAAATGCATGCTCAATTCTAACCCATGTATCTTCCTTTACTTAGAAGACACTGCTTGGTGGCAAAGGCTTGCATTTTCTGATTTTCTAAACACTAAGAAGTAGATGTGTTACAGAAAGTTTGGTATGTGAAAAATTTCCCCACAAGTGTATAAAAGATGATTACAGGAAATGTAGAAAAGATGGATCCGCTTGCCTCTCACCTCTGGGACTCAATTACACCATCATCTGTGAGCATTTACTGGCATCCACTTGGACAGAACACTTTTTCTCAGCCTTATGCGATGTAGTTCCAGAGTAACAATTCACCATATAACTAGGACCTTGTTAGCATCAAGGGCTCAGATCCAGGCACAAGCCTGCAATGCCCATCACTCAGCTGTTGATCCATGTGCCCATTCAATCATGCCATGATTCTCATTAGCCCTGTGTGAGATTCAGAGATAAGAATGGGGAAACAGGCAAGGCTTGATCTATGCTTCAAGTAGTTCTACCTTACGTTTAGATGGAGGTGGGTGTATCCAGAGCTAAAATACTATGTGAAAAATGCTGTAAGAGGATAAAACTAGATGCATGGGATCAGGATAGGATTTCCAGATGGATGGATGATTCTTGAACTCAATCTCAAAGAATGAATGAGTATTTTAGGGCATTGAAGGAGCCACTCCAGGCAGATGATGCTGCCTGTGAGGACTGAGCATGGCAAGGAAAAAAAAAGGCTGCCTAGGTGTTCCTTCCTTGTGTTCTTATCTGGCTCTCTCTCTCTCTCTCTCTCTCTCTCTCTCTCTCTCTGTGTGTGTGTGTGTGTGTGTGTGTGTGTGTATGCCTGTGTGTGTGTGTGTATGCCTGTGTCTGTGTGTCTCTGTCAGTCTGTGTGTGTGTCTCTCTCTCTCTTTCTCTGTATCTCTCTTTTCTCTTTCTCTTTTTCTCTCTCTCTTTTTCTCTGTGTGTCTCTGTCTCTCTGTGTGTCTTTGTCCCTGTCTGTCTCTGTGTCTGTGTCTCTGCCTCTCTCTTTGTCTCTCTCTTTCTGTCTCTGTCTCTCTCCACCCCATATTAACACCAAGACAAGCTATATAAGGAACTCTCAGATTTTCCCAGCTCAATCAAGTCTTTCTTTCTCTAGAACATAAAGAAATTCTGGCTCTTAATTTTTATTTTTAGGTGTTTTTAAATGTATACTAAAGAAGAGTACTCATTCCTGACTGTGGAGGCCTTGCAACCTTTGGCTTTTCGACAGCGCCTAGGCTTTTGTTACATATCTATTCCCTGCATTAGCATCCTCACCGAATTAAATAAGTTACAGCTTTTAAAATGATTTTGGTAGCTAACTCTCTGGTAGCGCTTCCATCAGTACAGCTGAAGAATTTCAGTCATGCAATTGTCTGAAGTAATTAAATATTCTGAGCTGACAAAACAAGCGAAGACCGTGAGACTCAGAGCATTTTTCCAAGGACAAAGCTGTCTCCTCATGACCACTGTTCCCTCCCCTGGCAGAGGAACATTTCCTAGGCCACCCTTCAAGCACAGGTATGAGGAAGTTCCTTGGGTTGTTGTGCAATGGACATGTGCATGGGTGGACATATGCCTGTGTGTCGATTTGGTTTTGTTTGTTTTAGGAGGTTGCTTGTTCTGTTTGCATTTGCAGTACTAAGACATGAGACTAGGGCCTTGGACATGCTAGTCAAGTACTTTACCTTGGAGCTGGGTCCCTAGCCCTTGGGTTTTTTGTTTGTTTTGTTTTGGGAGGCAAGGTCTTGCTATATATCCCAGGCTGTCCTGGAACTCAAGATCCCCTGGCTTTTGTTTCATAAGCACTGGGATGACAGACATCTGCCACCATTCCTGGCATAAAGGAGATACTTGGAAACCCCAACCAGGCCTTCACAATGGGTTGAAAGCCCTGACCACAAAGCAACATTTTTCCCCATGCCGTGGCTCTTCAGAACCTCCTGATATGGCTTGCTCTCAGCTATACATACACACCATTACTTAGCACACTGGTTGGCCATGGACAGCGGCTCTATTCTGCCTCTCCTGTTCTAGTTTATTGCAGTGATAGCTTTTGTTACCAAAACTTAAAATAAGGCCACCAGGACTTATCCAGAAGTGATGCCAAGCTACTACTAAATATATCCAGAGGCTTCTTCAGAGCTACAGGTATCCAATGTGTTGAAGGTCCCAGTAGCTCTTCTCCTGGGGTGGTGCTCAGTATCTTTTCACCAAGGACACCTTGACCGGCGCCAACTAGATGTTCTGCCAATGCCACTGAAGCCTGCCAAAGTGGATATCATTGCCAGCTACCAATGCCCAGAGTTGAGGGCACCAATATCTGTGGTATGGCACCATCTCTGCTTGCTAATAAAGTTCCTGAAGCCAACTGTCCTTTTGTTCCCAATGTTCTCTCTCACCCCTTCCAAAAACACTTGGATGGTATAGGCCTCTTCATGTTAAGTCCTGGTGTGTGGGGGAAGGACCAGGGCCCAGGGATAGTGCCAGGACCAGAAATGCATTCAGAAGTGCCATCCCATCAGATGTGTATCTTTTGTTCCCTGAATCAAATGCATCTGCCTTAGCGTCCATTTCTGAAAAGAGCTTTTCACTGTTCCTGGATCCCTCACTTGAAACAGACCCCTTCAAGACCAGTCCTGCCAGCCGTCTATAAATTCCCACAGAGGATAGTTGACCACTGTTTCAGTCAAGGTGAGAGCTGTGCCACATAGCTCAGAACAGCAAGTTGGCAAGCTCCAGATCCATATGAGAGGACAAAGGAACATTTTGTTTTGCGTTTCAGATCATGTTGACATACCTTCAAAATATATCCCAAATCTGACCACTTTCTACCACTATTTTTTCTGGCTTCCTGGTCAAAACACCATCCTCTTTCCTCTGGATGACTTCACTGCTTCTGAAACAGCCTCTTTACCTGTTCTTCACACAGGAGCCAGAACTGTTGTTCTGACACATAAGCCAGAGTATGTCAGGCCTCTGCTCACATACGTCCATTGATTTTCTGCTTACCTTGGCCTAACCTTGGGGGGCTTCCTAGACACTAGGCCACCAATTACCTCTCTGGCCTGAACCCCATTCGTCTGAAGCCACATACTGAACCCACCCATTGGTCTACTTATTCCTTGAAAGCTCACTGGGCATGTCCCTTCCTGAGAGCCTTTGTGCTAGCCACTCTCTCTACCTGATTCTTCCTCTCACTGTCTTCAAACTCTTCAAATGTTCTGAATGAAACCTCCCTTGAACACCCATCTACTACTCCCCAGAATTCCCTGCCTCTATACATTAGCTGCCTCCCCCCACCCCTTAGAATGGAAATAGAAGGATTAGTAATATTGGAATTCTGTTCGCTGAGGCCACCAAAAGAGTTCCTCAAGAACAGTAGACACATTTAGTAGTGGAAGAGTGAAAATGTCAGTGGGTGGGTAGGTCGATGGATGGATGGATGGATGGATGGATGGATGGATGGATGGATGGTAGGTCTGAGGTTTGTTGCACCTGAGTTTTGTTAAATGAATGTGAGCATGCTTAGATTGACTACCGTACAAACAATATCCTCTGTATTGCTCTGCTCAGGCATAATGTAAGTTATTCATTTGTGCACTGGTAGCTTGGCTTTATGGTGCAGCTATCTGTTTGAAGTACTGCAGTGAATAAAGTTATGTACATGCCTAGAGGTTTCTGAGAAACTGCATGGTTTTTAAATATCAAATAAATAGAATTGACATTCAAAGTTTTCATTATCTTCTGAAAACTGAGATTTGAGGAATTTTTTTCACTAAGAATAGAAACATGCAAAAGATCTTTCTGATTGATAGTAGCATTTAAAGTTTCTGTTTTAAGAGGAAAGCAGTGAGCTATATTAACAACCAGATAGCTACATGAATGTCAGAAAACATGTACTGGCAGAATAAAGAGGTCACATGTCTTTTTCTAAATATAATTCACATCACTGGCAGAGCTGAGAAATGTGAATGGTGTCAAGCGCTGTTTCAGCACCTTCTTCTTGCAGCAATGAGTCCTCTGTTCGTCTTTAATCTAAGCCATCGCTTCATAAAGGAGCTTGCACCAAGGAAATAAATCAAAACAAGTAGAGATGTTTAACATGGGGCTCCAGGGTCAACATGATCTCAGTGGGGTTTGTAAATTAAAAGATGGTAGGAAAAAAATTCCTCTTATTGAATTTTTTAAACATACTTTTAACCCAAAACTTCAGGGAACAGTATAATACAGTCATTCAGTAAAATTGCCCAGTCCTTGGACCATGTTTATATGTGTCCTGGGTAAACCCTTTATGAATCTTTCCACCAATAGCCCACACTCTAGTATTAGAAGTTGATCATTCATGTGTTTTGAAAATTTTCCCTTTTATGCACTCTTTACCATCCATTGTTTCACTATTATTTACTCCATGATTTAAGACTTCAGAATTTGGAATACCTCAAATTTTCTCTGGGCTATATCTTATTTTATTTCTCTTATTTCTTGGGACATGAAGAGACAGCATCTAGTACAAAGCTCTTTACTTTCTTTTATCTTCTCCCCACAGAGATGATGATAGATACATGATAGAGATAGATAGATAGATAGATACATACATACATACATACATACATACATACATACATACATAGATGATAGACGATTGATAGATGATAGAGAGCTAGATAGTTACATGATAGATAGATAGACAGACAGACAGATATATAGGCAAATAGATAGATAGATGATAGATGTTGTGACAAAAAATATGAAGATATGAACTCTTCAGTGCCTTCCCTGAGCTAAATGCTGGGAGTTTTAATTAAGTTTTCAGGAACTTAAAGTCAATGAGGCTTAGTTGGTAGTATGACAAACAGCTGTCTGACTCCATAGCAACATTCAGACACAACTCTTTTACCTATGGGGCCATATGTGGCTCCCTATTCTTTTAAGGAATTTGTACCTACAACATAGTTTAAACCTAAACAAAGGGGCTTCGAGCAGCAGAGCATTTTATGCTTGGCTCTTACCTAGCTGCAGCATTACAATGCAGAGAACTTATCATACCTTGCCTCTCAGCCAGAGGCTCTGATTAACCCTCCAGTTCCCACAGAAGAAATAGTATAAATCATAAACTTTATTTCTTATAACAGCACCTAAAACTCTTGACAAATGAGATGACATAATGTGAAACCACTCTAGGCTTTTTAGAGTGCCACATAGATGCCAGGTAATTTTCTTGATGCTAAGAGTGCTGTTCATCTTATAAACATCTTTATTCAACAAAGTTTCCATGCCCAAGCTTTTGGATATTGGCAGGTGGACCTTTCGTCCAGTGGATCAGCTTATCTCTTTCATGTTCAATCATTCTTTTAAGAGCCACAGATGAGAGCAACACAGTTGATCTTTAAGGCCAGGACTCACAGAATGGGGACATTTGATCCTCACACCACCTCATGTACCTGTGTTTGGACTTGGCAACATGCTGTCTGCCTGTACTGCTTGTCCTGGTTTATTTTCTGGGCCACTGACATTCTAAGTCTTGGGTAGCAGTAGTACAGAGGCCAAGAGGCTAGAACAAGGAGACAGAACAAATGGATATATGGGACACTGCTTGCTGTGTGTATTACAAAGCCCTGTCAAATGGTGTGAGAACTCACAGCACACCCAAGTAGGAAAAGAGAGGAGCCAGTTCATCACAGCAGCAAAGACAAGCTTAGAAACTGGGCTTGGTATATCATCAGATGATCTTTTAAGTCATAGATTTGTATGTTTTTTTTTTTTCTGGGCAGTGGCTGCACCTACATAGGACAGCCCTTGCCCACATAAGAATCTACCCCAAGTCTAATCCACACAGCTGCCATTTACGTACAGTGCTTTCACACAAAGATTACCAAAGTTAGCTCCAACTGTCCGTGGTTCCTTAATTTTCAAGAAAGGCAACCAAAATTCACAAGCAGGCCAACAAAATGGCTCTGTGGGTGAAGGCTCTGCTAACTAGCCAGTTGACAGCCTTAGTTGGATTCTCTGAGACCTACATGGTAGGAGAAGAAAACGGATTCCAAAAAGTTGAACTCTGATCTCCACATGCATACTGTGGCATACATGCATAACACACACACACACACCCTACACACAAAATAAAGAAATGTAAAAAGCAAACAAAAAAATTTAACCAAAAAGCAAGTCCCCTCTCCACCAGGGAGTGCTAGAGTTCATTCTTGTAGGGCACTGATCATCCTCAACCTGAGTCCTTATTCTTGCCCCTTCCATGCCAACTTTGCTGTTTTTTAAACCCTTCATATCTGTACTTTCTGCCTGCTCAGCGCTAACTCACCCCACCCAGGTGTGCAGGCTTCTGTATTTTTCTCAGTGAAATCCATCTGACCTATATGCGAGATACCAGCACCACCTTCTTCTTCTCCTTCTTCTTCTTCTTTTTCTTCTTCCTCCTCCTCTTCCTCCTCCTCTTCTTCTTCATCATCATCATCATCATCTTTCTCGTTAGTTCTGCAGCATCCTTACTTTCCTTAAAACTTTTTCTCAGAGCTGTTTTGATTTGCATTTCCTGGATGACTAAGGATGTTGAGCATTTCTTTAAGTGTCTCTCTGACATTCGATATAACAACAGGAAGGATTCTAGGGAAGATGCTTAATCCTCATTCAGAGGGGCAAACAGGATGGACATTGGAAGTGGAAAAATCAAGGACCAGGACAGAAGCCTGCCACAGGGGGCCTCTGAAAGAATCTACCTAGCAGGGTATCAAAACAGATGCTGAGACTCATCCAAACTTTGGGTACAGTGTAGGGAATCTAATGGAAGAAGGGGGAGATAGAAAGACCTGGAGGGGACAGGAGCTCCACAAGGAAAGCAACAAAGCCAAAAAATAATAATAATATATATAGGCCTGGGGGTCTACAGAGAGCAGTGTTCCAACCAAGGACCATGTATGGAGAGGACCTGGACCCCCCCCCCCGCTCAGATGTAGCCCATGGGCAGCTCAGTCTCCAAGTGGGTGTCCTAGTAAGGGGAGCAGGGACAGTCACAGGCATGAACTTGGTTGCCTGCTCTTTGATCATCTCCCCTTGGTGAGGTGGCCTTACGAGGCTACAGAGAAAAGGGATCCAGACAGTCCTGATGAGACCTAATAGGCTAGGGTCAGATAATAAGGGAGGAGGACCTCCCCTATCGGTGAACTAGAGGAGGGACACAGGGAGGGAAGAGAGAGAGAGGGTAGAACTGGAAGGAGATGAGGGAGGGGACTACAGCTGGGATACAAAGTAAATAAATTGTGAAAAATAATAATAAAAAAACCAAAACTCTTTCTCTGAACTTCTCCTCCTCCTCTCTTCCTCCTCTTCCTCCTCTTCTTCCTCCTCTTCGTCCTTCTCTTCCTCTTCTTCTTCCTCTTCTTTTTCTTCTTCTTCTTTTCTTTTTTTTTTTTTTTTTTGGTTTTCAAGACAGGGTTTCTCTCTCTCAAAAGCCATCTGCCTTGGGTGTCCTGGACATGCTTTGTAGACCAGGCTAGCCTCCAACTTACAAAGATCTGCCTGCATCTGCCTCTGCCTCCCGGAGAGCTGGGTGTACAGGCGTGTGCCACCTACCTAGCCCCACTTCTCGTCTTGGCGATCTCTGCTTTCCCCCTCAGGATGAGTCTTACCTTTTCCACATCTGCTAGAAGCAGTTGTTCTCAGTTCACACCTCTTCTCACACCTCAGCATCCCCCTGCAGACTCACATGCACGGGAGTCCAGCTCACCAGAATAAGCTCTAGGGAGCTCCTGTGTGTGCCAAGCATTGCATTTCAGTGAACATAGATGACAACTCTCAGGGATCCTTTTTTTTTTTAAGCTTTTAAAAAATTTTTTATTAATTTTTTAATTAAATTTTTATTTTTTATATTAATTGCAGTGTATTCACTTTGTATCCCAGCTGTAGCCCCCTCCCCTCTCCCCTCCCAATCCCACCCTCCTTCCTTCATCTCCTCCCATTCCCCTCTCCAAGTCCATGAATAGGGGAGATCCTCCTCCTCTTCTATCTGACCCTAGCTTATCTGGTCTCATCCAAACTGACTGCATTGTCCTCCTCTGTGGCCTGGTAAGGCTGCCCCCTCCCTCAGGGGGAGGTGATCCAAGAGCCAGTCACTGAGTTCATGTCAGAGACAGTCCCTGTTCCCCTTCCTAGGGAAGCCACTTGGTCACTGAACTGCCATGGGTTACATCTGAGCAGGGGTTCTAGCTTGTCTCCATGCATGGTCCTTGGTTGGAGTATCAGTCTCAGAAAAGAACCCTGTGCCCATATTTTTGGGTTCTGTTGCTCTCCTTGTAGAGCTCCTGTCCTCTCAGGGGTCCTCTTTATTTCTCACATTGCTAATCAGATGGTGGGTTCCTGGCAGAGATGAGTAGTTTACTCAAGGTTAGGTTACTACTAACCTTGGCAGCCAGGACTCCCATCCATACTGCTCATATTGCCAAGGTCATAGAACTCCCCGGATTCTTCCCGAGAATTCAGGTGCCCTTCTATAGCATGTTTAACTCCTCAGGTCACACAATAATCTATATAATTCGAGAGAGAGAGAGAGAGAGTGTGTGTGTGTGTGTGTGTTTCTTGTCTAGTAAAGCCACCACAAAACTACACATCCAAACTAGACACTTAGGCTCTTCTCCCCTGTAGCCCCATTCTCTGCTCTACATAATTGTCGCAAGTGGATGATGCAGTGCTTGCTATAAAGATGCCAACAGACGCAGAAAGATTCTTTGATAGCAATAAATGTGAACACTTGTGAGTACACCAGACAGAATTCATTGCTATGTACTGTCAAAGGAAGGAACTGAGTCCATATGAATGTTCCTAAGATACTACCTTATTTTCACTTATTCTTGTATTCAAGTAAAGGCTATGCTACCAAAACAGAGAGCTTCAAACACAGCAAGTTGGAGAACAGAACACTGGTTTCTCACACACAACAGTTCTGGAATGAACAGTCTAGGTTTATAAATTGGCTCTACATCCAGCAATCCTGGAAGGACTCAGGACCTTTGCTCTGCCCATCTGTCATCCTCTAAAGCATGTCTACTTTCGGTGACCCAAGGAGTGGCAGTGTTAGCGTCAGCATACTGCTTATGAGAAATTCAGCAGCTCAGACATTCCTTCCTGCCCACCTTAAAGAGATTCACAAGTCTGCCACATGATTCCTCCATATTAGGACTTGGAGGCATTTTTTTTTCCCATGTGGTCAGAGCTACCCTGAGTATTGATTTTCTGAACATGAAAAGATTTTTAAAAGAAATTAAGAAACTCCAGGGCAAAAGCTTTTTTTGTGTGGAAGCTGATCTGACTCGGAAGATGGTAACATGCCAAGTTTTTATTAGGCTGCTGTTTGTACATATGAGATATGTACAAACATACCTCCTAATAGCAGCCACCAAAAAGCTGATGTGTCTGGTGTCTAACTGAGCAATCATGAGCCCACCCTTTTGGCAGAGTAACCTCTGTCTCTAATTGCGTGATACTTTCTGATAGCAACACCTATCCACCTTTGAGGGTTCTTTATTTTCTTGGTCTAACTTCTGTGCTAGTATCATAGCTCTACTCTAGTAACTTGCCGAAAACTGCTTTTATATTTCTTTAATCCCAAATGTAATGCATATCATCCTTTTTTTTTTTTCCATTTTCTGTTATTGTTGGCTAGTTGGTTCTCTGGGTTTGTTTGTTGTTTGTTTGTTTGTTTGTTTGTTTTTGGGTTTTGTTTGAGGGAGGACTGGGGAGGTCGGTATTGTTGCCTTTGAGATCATGTTCCATGTAGATCAGTCCGACCTCAAACTTACTATGAGACAAGGCTAGCCTTAAACTCTCGATCCTCCTGCCTCCATCTCCAATTGTGAGGTTACAGATAGCCCATCACTATGCATAGTTTATCATCAGTTTTTATTACCTTCCATCCCCTACCTCTGTCATCTTATAAAGCCTCGCCTATGCAGCTCATTAGAAGCAGATAAAAAGAATGAGAGACTGGATATATACCCTGTGCCATCACACCCACACCTGATGTCAGCCTTCACTTAAGATAACATGACTGCGACTGCTTAAGTGCCTTGGTGTAGCAAGAATTGCTCTAAACTCCACTTGCATAAAGTCGCTGAATGAATAGCAATGTTCAAGGAGATTCTTGTGTCTCTCATGTTACTGCAAATATATGTAAGTACATTAATATGTTCCAGAGCTGAGTATAAATAAAATAAAAGGAGACTGAATAAAAGGAGACTGAAAAGGAAAAGGGCTAGAGTGACCATTTAGTCCCATATGCCTTCTGCTTCACTGGTTTTAAACATTTCTTTTTAAAGCCAGTAGAGCATCTCTTCCCTTTCATACCTACGCAAAACATTTAAAATGTGAGTTGCTAGCTGAAGCAGCGCAGGCAGCCTCAGAGCCGGGGACATTCCAGAAAGGACTCCCTTGAAGTTCGGAAGAACACGGAGCCCTTTCCCATACTCCCCGTGCTCAACTTGTCCCTCGGGCGGGTGCAGTACAGTCTGTGGCTAGGCATAATCCAAGAGACTTTCGAAGGACATCCAGGCAGAATGCAGCAACCAGGAAGGCATGTGGTAAATGCTGTAGCATATCTGAATTTAGTGAAGACTAAAGTTTGGCTGCTATTTCCATTTTTGGTCACAGCTAAGGTTTTCCCCAGACTTTGGAATTCTCAAGGCAAACTCGACTACCTCACTGTGAACCACAGTTAGGAATGCCTGCTGTACGCCCACTGCTCTGCCTCTCACATCAGACTGTGCCCGGCTCCTGCGCATGCTCCACAGTACTGGCGGCCTGGCAGGCCCTGGGACTGGCGTTTCCTAACTCGGTCTCACCAGATGTTCCTGCTAGAAAAGGAGCTTAATCATTGCTAATTTGAACAGCAGTTACGCTACTACCTAAGAGTGTTGCCAAAGAGTCAGGAAAAGAAATGTGGATACTATCTGACCTGTAGTCTGTGTGTCCTTCCTATTTTTGCCCTCCTTTTTTATAGTTTTGTACCTGGGCTTATTTGTTTTGTTTTGTTTTGTTTTGTTTTGTTTTGTTTTGTTTTGTTTTGTTTTCAAACTAGGCAGGTCAATCAAGCACTAACTTGCAATTAATTTACAAATCATGGAACTATAAAATTTGGGACTACTGTAACGAAGAGTTTTGAGGCCCTTTACCCTGTAGACAAAAATCACTAAATCTAGAGAGGTTAAGGTGGCTTACTCAGGGACCCACAGCTGATAGAATCAAGGAGATGGAATTAATTAAACTTCATTTTATAGTACAACCCACTGTCTGGAATTGGTCCTTGATATACGGCCATTTAATATTAGCAGTGTTAGATCATAAAAAGAAACCCTTAATTTTTATGGCACAAAGTACAGAACGTAGATTCTCCCACAAATGTGCACCAACCACTGAAATGAATTGTCATTTTTTTTCCATGTGTGATTAAATAATCCAATAAACATTTTGCAAATGCCTGCCATGTGTGAGGAGTTCTGACAGAGGCCTTAGAGACCACAGAAAGTGGAACAAAAAGTTCCTAAGACCTTACTTCTTCACCAAGGGCAGGGAATCCAGTGAAGTTAATATGCTCTTGATGCTTAATTGAAAGCAGTGTAGCATTAGTGAAATCTTGGGAGAGCAGGTAGAAACAGGGTTCCTGCTAAAGAAAACAACTGAAGCAGAGCTGTAGGTGTGTGTTAGCTGTGTATAAAGGACCGTGCCCAATAGTCAAACTCATGCAATAAGCATGTGCAATAAAGATTGACTTTACTAATGATTGGATAGAGATGAAGTGCTTTGAGGTAGCAAGAATAATGAGGCTGGCTTTGCTCAGCTTCCTCAATCTCGTTCTAGCAACTGAAAGTGAATTCGTGAGTTACACAGTCTGGGTTAGATTCCATAGGTAGAATTTATAAACGCCAAAGGCTTTCAAGTAGTAACTGTTCAGCCCTCCCTCCCCCATGTATATCAAAAATTCAGTAGTTGATAATAATTTTAAAAATGTCTATTTTTCTAACCGGTGAGTGTATAGGTCAGCTGTAGTTCCCTGGCTTAATTTTCCTGTACTCCAAACCTAATTCCAAGCTTTGGGTTAAGTTTAACTCTGTCAGTCTTTGTTTATCTCCTAGTACCAGCAGTTATGCAAGCGCTCAGCAGATAGTCTTGCAGGAATAAAGTAAGGATAAATGTGTATATGTACAGCATAGGAAGAGCACAAAAGAATGAATAGAACAGGAGACGAGAGAGGCTTCTAACTACCCAAACTCTAGGCCAGCACCAGCGGAACTGAGAAGTACCTCCAGGCACAGTGAGACTCACTGTGGTTCCGCTGGCACAGAACACAGACGCGCAGTTCTAATCCAGAAGGAAAGCAAACAACTAGGAACGATGATTCCGTATCCTTGGATTACCTTGTTACAGAAATGTCTAAAAATGGAGCTGTGAGCTAAAAGGTGGAGAAGCAAAGATGCTAGTGGAATGAATGCTGTCTACAAGATGAAAAATGGAATGAGTACACGGTGGGGAGAGAAGATGAAGGAGAGGACAGGAGAGTGCTAACTGGAAGTGGAAAGTTAACCAGTCAAGGGCAGAAACATACGCAATTTCAAACCGTATGTGGGGCCATTTAAAGCAGTGGGGCTGGAAGAGAATTAAGAGTCATGGATAGCTATGAATCCAAGCCATCATGCAAGGCAATTTACACACTATCTCACAAAATATCACAATACTTGGAGGTCGGGACTATCGGTATATTTTAGAAAAGCAGAACGTGAGGCTCAAATGGCTGTATAACGTGCCAAAGACAGACCAGCAAATCAGTAGCATTTCTGGGACTATCAGATTCCAAAGTCCTCTTCGGAAGATGGAGATTGATTTGAAAGCCATCTTGGAAATCCAGTCAGTGGGTAGCATCGCTCTAGTGAGTTTAATGACTCTTTCCTAAGCTTCTACTTGGAGAATGGAGTAAGGTCTCCTCACTAGCTGAGACATGCTGGTAAGAACCAGGTTCTCAAGTGAAGGAAGATAAATGGGTTGTTTCAATGATGGCTATAAGATGTGAGATGGCCTAAAAATTTTATTTTAAATATGTGTTTTATAATTCATGAAGATTTCAGTCCTTGAAAAATAACTCTAGAAATAAGGCAAGAGCATTGAAGACATAGAAAATTATATAAGCCAAGTATCAATAATGCCTTGTGCAATGCATGTTTTGGGAGTGGCTAGCAACTCAATGACCATTGACATGTACATGTGTTCAGTGGTGTCACTAGCGTGAGGAGCAGAGTAGTGAAGAGGCTGGGTTAGTTGCAATCAGCTTTGGATACTCAAATAGAACATGGAGACTTTTCTCAAACAGGAAGTGGTGTGTATTCTGGTCCAAGGGTAGACTTATAAGCCTGGCTAAGGTATTACTGAGTACAAGCTGAACCTGAGGTGGGAGGCCAAGAGGAAGGATTTTGCATTCGTTTGTATAAGCGGTAATGAGAAGCTAAGCCGGGTAGTAACAGTAGAAGCAGAAATGAAGGAACAGATGGAACCATTTCTTTGGAAGAAGTTACTGTGCGGCACAGCAACCGCTCTGCATATCATTAAACATGTGTCAAGTGCATTTTGCAACTTCCTTTAGCTCTAAAGGTTTTTTCTCTCCAGGTATGTAGACTCTTCAGAATTTATTGGTCATCTGCTCTCATGTTTTGAATTTAGGCTTACAATTACCCTGAGGGAGGGGTTCTAACTGATTTGTTCTGTTTGCACAGCATCGATCAGAATAAGTACTGGGCACTTGGTGCATAAGTGAAGGTACATGCTGGCCCACAGATGCTCACATCCCCATTTCCAGAGGACCTCCACCTTTTTCTTCTGCCCAGCCCATCTGTCACCCCACCAAAATGCCATTCGTTCTTGCCTCTTCAGGGTGGGTCTTGCCTTTTGAGAGGAGGAACCAGATCGCAGAGCAGTCTATATTCCGTGAGATTTTCATGCGATATGTTTCCCAGTCACTGCCTTCAGTCGAGTTCAGTTGACTCTCTGCTACTTCTTAGTGTGAATTTAGATCTGTCCAATAATGTTCTCGTTGTGTAAAATACTGATAATTCAGTTCTGGTTCCTCTTTAACCCTGTTGCTTTATTTCCATGTCTTACACACGCACACGTGCACACACACACACACACACACACACACACACGAACACTACAGTATCCTTCCAACAGGCTGCCTCCCCTCACTGTTCTGATTCGAGTTGTTTGGTACTGGTACAAAACAAAAGGTTTGAGAAAAGAGGTGAAGTTCCTTTGGTCTCCAGTAGGTTTGCTTTGCGGTTATCTGGAGGGTATCCCTGATTCCTCAGCTCTCAGTGGCCATCAAGGGACCTACGTGTGACACGTGGTCAGTGACTGACCTTTCCAAGGAATTGTGTGTGGATGCTTGGGGGGCACCCTGTGGAGAGCCTGTCACACAGTTCTCTGGGAAAGATCAACAGACTCTTTCCTGAAAATCATCAAGGATCCTTAAGCCTCCCGGCAGTAGCTACTGCTGGGCTGGTCAGTTTCTTGGGTGGACTACCAACAGGATGTCTGTGCTAGGCTGATAATTTCAACTCCAGAGTTCCTCTGTCTTTCCTTTTGCCCTTTCTCCACTTATTTCCTAAGAGAAGCCTCCTGCGTCTGGGGTAGGTGTTTAGATTAGTTCAGCCACCCTTAACAAGGCAGGGAACATGTGCCCCGCCTGGGTAGTTTGACTCTTCTGAACAAAAAAGGACCCAATATGTCTGAGCCTCCACCTTGGGTTCTAGGCCTCCAGTTTTACGCACAACACTCAGTTATTTGTACACACCACTGAGCTTCATTTTGCAAACTCTGACTCATCATGTCTCGTCACCATGTAATAAATACTGAGTAAGTGCCACTTGCCTGGGCATTTGGTGACTAGGTAAAAGGGGGTGAAGGTCAGTCAACAGAAAAGCAAAACATAAACATTAACTCAACTGAGACATGGCGCTGGTGCCGATAATGAATTATACTGTAACGTTGCGGCATTTAAACCTGGGCGTGTATGTTAGTTTGAGGAGTGAGCAGCAGGAAGGAGGGGAGGGGGGAGAGGTAACTTTAAAATGAAAAGCCAAGGAGACTCTCAACTGAGTATTCCACGTAGTGACAGAAGGCTTCTGATGCAGAGATTAAAGATCTGAATCCTGGGCACCTAAACGAATCCTTTCTCTGCTCATAAACCAGAATCGTAGAGATTTCCATTAATATTTAATCTCCTTAAACTTGATGGAAGAGGAACAGGAGTTCTGCATCTTGACCAGTTAGTTGCTCCCAGCAGGTATTTCCCTGAAGGTTGACATCAGGGGATGAGAGGGTAGGCTCTCCCAAGGAACCCCAGTCCCAGACCCTGCTCCGGCATGCAGGGAACCCAAGTTTCAGAAGTGAGTCACATCAAATTCAAACACCATGAATTCAACTCAGATTTCAAATAGAAAAATTAAAGGGCTTAGGAGAATCTCTATAAATTTTTCAACCCAGAAGTTCTTCCTGCTTAAATTATTTTCACATTCCAATTTAAACTCAGAAACATTATGTTGCTGTCACACTTCTTTGTTCCCCTCAAGTATTATTTTTTTTAAAATCTGTATATAGCTGACAAAAAATAGAAGCCTGTCTGCCAGCAAGTTCCCTCTCCATGTCTAACATACTGTAGAGCTGAGGCAGGCACATGGTCTTAAAACACTCCGGGCCGCTTTAACTGGCTCTCCACAGCAGCGTGCTCCTCCAGCATGCGTGCACCACCTACATTGCATGCCTTGCATAAGCGTGAACCCCTTTGGAACGCTTAAACCGTGCAGTATTTTCACACAATCTGATGTTGTGCATATGAGAATTACCATCCCTGTTTTGAAAATGCAGTCCCTCTCGCCTTCCCCATCGAACGCTGGCAACTCTGAAATTCCATTCCAACAGCATCTCCAACCGGAGTTTGACATATTTCATCATCTCAAACACAGAGCTAATTTAGCAGCTAAATTGGAAATTTCTGGGTGTATTTTTGAAAACTAATTCAGCGTGAAGATTACTAATGATTTAGAATTGTTCACAAAGCGTTTTCTTTTTTCCTTATTTCTCTATCCAGAAATATCTTGATGTTTCCTATCAGAATCATTTGCGAGTGTCAAGATGCTTCCTGTTGCTGGAACAGAAGGGAGCCAGCTAATAAATGTGATGTTCTTAATTACAGATGAGGCCCATTGGTCATGATGGCTACCATCCCACCTCTGTAGCTGAGTGGCTGGATTCCATTGAGCTGGGTGACTACACCAAAGCCTTTCTCATTAATGGCTACACGTCGATGGACCTGTTGAAAAAAATCTGGGAAGTTGAACTTATTAATGTAAGTTGGTCTCTTTTTGACACCTTAATTGTCCTACTTTTGATAAGCGGATTTTACTGCAGGTGAAGAGTTCTTTTTCTTTGTTTGTAACTGTTTGGGCATCTAATAGAGATTTGTAGATAAACGTGTGTGTGTGTGTGTGTGTGTGTATTAGCTCTGAAGTCATTATCTTTTGACATTTTGAGATGGGGATGTAAGACATAAAGAGAAGAAGGACCCTTGAGAATTTTTGCATTCTCAAGCAAAAACTTCCAAGAAGTTCTGGGTTTTCCATTTTAGGAAATCTTATCAGTTTAGTATATAGATGTGATGGCAAATATGATCTTTGCTCCTGTTCACTGTTAAAAGCCAAAATTATCACCTTTTTATTTCTTAATCACATTCTTTTTAGCACTCTGTCAAGTTTCTTTATTTCCTAATTAGAATTCAAACCCCATGCTTGAAGGGACTACTTCTGCTCTTGCTAAACAGGTTACTGTAGTCATCAAAAATGTTATCTTCTGGAATTGGCGTCCAATCACATGTCGTCTCTGTTTTATTCATATACTTGGCATAAATTTTCTATAAACGCTGGCCAGCATATGTTGCCATATATTCAGGCCCAAACAGATCAACTCAGTCTTCATGAGGGATTCTGATTCTTCCTCACTTCCTTTTTATTCCAATTTATTCTAGTGCAATTAAGTGAAGAAATGAAATTTAAAAAAAAAAAGTAGAAGAAAATGATCGTGTACGATTGTGCTATGTTTTGGCATTGAAAATATTTTGTGATTAAAAAAGACAAGCATAAATCATTGTTTTATAAGGTTGTTTAGATTTATATTGTAATGATCGGTGGAGGGGAGGCATTTGTAAGGTGAAATAAATCTAACGACTATTACTGATTCTGCATCGCTCTCTTCTGCTTCTTTTTGTTGTTGCTTTCTGTCCAAGAGACTGGTTTCTACATATTCCATGCCATTAATTATTGTAATGAGCATTATTACTATTAGATAATTATCCTTTGCTTTTTTAATGTATTTTTTAAAATAACATCTTTCCTAGAACATCTAACAGAAATTGTTCTTGAGTTTAAAAAGAAATAATCACATGAAGTTGATAGAATCTTGGCTTCAACTTTTTGCTTTTTATCCCCTCACAAAAGCTATCATTGCCAGAAGAAAGGCGCTGTCTAAAGCTCTGGTCAGCATTGTTCTTAGTCTGTGTGGCAAAGGAGCAAACCGAAGTTGCCTCAGGTTTTGTGCAGGGCAAACATGATAGCAAGTTCTCTACGAGACTTGACCCTGTCTCTCAGCTCCTCAGGCACTTGTTAACAGGGTCACTTTCCATAGATTAGCCAAACCAGTTTCCAAGTGAACTGTATCCCGCTTAATGGTGTAGCCTGAAAACTAATCCCATGTGAGATCCTCGGAATACAGTTGTTCCCTGATGAAGAGCTGGCGCAAAGTAGCATATGAGCCATTTACTTGGCTAGTGTAAGCACTACTTTCCAATGAATAGAATGGATTCTAGAAGGACCCTATGGCAACTGTCTTGTTGAGTGACAGTGAGGTTAGTAATACTGGGAGACCCCTAGGTTTGCTTCCTGGGCTTGGAGACTAATCATAAACCCCTTTGAATTCATGCCTCTTTGCCAATGCTTCTTTAATGGTTTCCCTTTTAGCTGCACTTGCTGAATTCTGACTTGGAAATCTAGGGAGAAGTTCAACTTAGAGGTGTTGCTTTGGAACTTGAGAGCCTGGTCTCCATGTTCAAGACCTTGATGCCACTCTTCTGATCTGTGCACCTACCCTCAAACCTGCAGATTTTCCTTAAAGTAAACTCACTGGATTTAGATTTCTGTGGCATCTATATGGGAAGTTCACATTCTAAATGAAACAGTTTTGCAAGTCATTTAACTAAATAGACATGCTTACCGAAACCAAACAAACAAACAAAAACCTGAGCCTTTAGACTTAGAATTAAAATACAGCACTTCATAGTTCCTAGAGCTGGGTACCTCATTTAAGGAGCGTGGAGTTATTAGATACATTTTTTTTCTTTTTAAGATGAGAAGGGCAACATGTGTCTTTGGCTTGCAAAGCTTTTGAGTAATCTCAAGTTCTCTTTGATCTCATAAAAAAAGAAGACAAAGTCAAGACCTTTGTGTAAACTAATGAAGAGAGGTATGAACCCGCATGCAACATATGGCTGAACTAATATAATATTGAGTACCCATAATTTGTTGTTTCCTGGCTGATAAAGGGAACATATCATAATCCTGATTTAAGGCAAAGGCCTTTAGGGAACTCACCATGGCTCAGTGTAGAATGACTGATTCATGTCCTTGATCACTGTGGTGACTGGCCGGTTCTCATCATAGATCACTATAGCTAGGTGATGGTTTCCATCCTGGATCACTGCGGAGTGACTGGTTCCCATCCAGGATCACAGAAGTGAACAGCTGATTTAACGGGTGCCGGACTATCTCCGGACTATTTCTCCTTGTAAAGTCGAAAAGCAAACCCCATCTGTCAGAGGTGCAGAGGTCAGCTGGTGGAGGGAAGAAAAGAGAGAACCAGCAGGCTAGCTGTTGGCATGACTGTAAATAACATAAGCATTGTCAGGTAGCGCTGATGGAGCACCCAGTGTATATGGTGATATGCTTGCTATTACTCTCATGAGGATGATAAGCTTGTGCAAACTGTCCAAATTCTTGCCTTGAACATTACAAATGCATCGTTGAAACTTTAATATTTGGAAAGCCCCTGAAGACCTTCGCATTGTAGTGTATATTGTTGGTTTTTAAAACTGAGTTTATTTGTCTAAACAAATAAGGGGTTTGGACACAGAGCTACCCAAGATGTTGGGAGGAGACAAAAGAATGGAAATCTCACCATTAGCACAGAGAAACTCTTAAGGCAGGAAGCACTGGTGGTTTTGTGGGTCTAGACCCGTCTCAAATTAGAGCATGAAATAGAGGCTGACAGTTGACCCTTTTAGCTCTTCGTCTGGCTTCACCTTCAGACCCTGGTGTTGACTCATTTACTCCTGTCTTGGTTACAATCAGTAATAACATCACATGCCTACCTTCCTATTGACATTTTAGTGTTAAAATGGGGACACGTTAGGAAATACTGCAAGGTGAATTGCTCCCTCTGCAGATGCTAGCTGCGTGGACCCCTGCCTTGAGTTATTATTGTCCCTCCAGAGGCTTGTTAAGAGAATTAATGACGAGTTAGCAGTTCAAAGGTCCATTTTATTTTCCCTTCAGAGTCTGCTCAGGTGTGGCATATGGTACTAGCCAGTTTGTCTGGCATTTCCACTGCTACCAACAACCTCGTCAGCTCTGCATGGAGGACCGCTTAGATAAAAGGGAATATATTTTCTCCATGAAGTGCATATAGATTAATTGTGAAATTAAAAATAATAAGCTAAGGCCCATGTAAATAACTTGTTATTCATTTTCTGGACACTAAAAAGGTATTGAAATTATAAAGAAAAATGTTAATTTCTCTTATCCCCCATGTGTCTACTAAAGGGATTTGGGTACATCCAAATAACACTGAACACTGTTCAATTCATTAACTTGTGAATCTCATTGTAGAACTGATGATTAGTTTCTTCCTATTGACTTTACCATTGTTTACCAAGGAAATCATTCTATCCAAGGCCTTGTGTATCCTCCAGTATTAATAATGGCAAAAAATTATTATTGAATAGGCAAAAAAAAAAAAATCAGGTTTCAATGTATTCTTAAATCCCTGCTCATAATACAGAATTGCTTTTAAAAATACAATATAGTCTTTGGTTTTTAATACCTCTGGGTAGAAGTTAATAAAGTAGCTAAGACAGCAACATCCCTATGTATCCTGCAAAACTGTTTCTCATCTCCCGTGAATAGCATTTGGAATTATTTTTGTGGTAGCAAATTGATTAGTTCATCATTTGCTTCTTGCCTAACTACTTCTGCAACTGTTTCACATTCATGCAGGACTGTCGGCTTGTTTTTCTAGGGTTTCTTGATGTCAATGATTTAATTTCTACCTTTCTGGGAAAATTCCATGATAACCTAATCCCAAGACGATGTAGTAAGAAAGTTTTTTAAGGAAAACTTGCTAATTTTGCACCCATTCTTTGATAATATGACTTAATTGCTTTAAATGTTGGCGGTATAAAGCCCCTTGTTTGAGATTTTTTAAAATGTAAAGATAGTGACTGTTGAACATGAAAGCACACACAGGGTGTTTTAGGGGAGCTATAACTTGTATAAGAAACCTGTGTCCGTCCCATACCCTGGACAGCAGCCCTTTTCTCCATTCCTCTGTGTAGACTGTGTTTCTATCTGGCATCATTTTCCTTCCACCACATTTAAATAATGTGAGGCCGCTATTGGTGAGTTCTGTGAGCATGTGAGCCTCTGGAACACACTTCGTTTTGCTTTCATTTCTGAAAGCTAATTCTCCAGGGTAACTACAGTAAAGATACTGGCAGACTTGGGCTCTTTCTGCATTGTTTCTATTTGGTTATGATTTACATACTAAGGAAACTTCATTCATATTTCTTGTGTATTAAGTTATGACTTAATATGACTTAGATATGAGCCTTATAGTTTAAATGAACTTCAAAAATTGGTTTTGGCCATTGTTTCTTAAAATAGGTTTTGGGCTTTTCCCTCCCATCCCCTCCCCCACCCCCTCTCTTTGACTCATTTGAATAGTTTCTATTGCTGTGTCTTTGATCCACTATTCTTTTCTTCTTACAACCAATTGCTCTTATTAACCAGTATGTTTTCATTGCTGAAACTCCAGAATTCAGACTTGAGTCTTTCCACACTTCTCTTGTCTCTGTTTAACATGTCCAGTCCTTCTTCTAAACTTGTTGAACATGTGGGAACTTTTATTGTCCTTATGATCCTAAAGTCTGCACCAGCCCGGGATTGGTTGTGGTGCATTGGTTTTCTCTTTGCTGTTGTTAGCATGCCTAGTAATTTTTATTTGCACACAGACAGTGTGTGTTTTACCCGGCTGAGGGATGGATAATTTTGTATCCCCATCAACATGCTTCAGAGTTGCTCTAGATCAGAAGGGCATTCTTTACCTTGTGTTTAAGCTTTGTTATGGGAGACTGGAATACTGTTTGCTCTTGTAATATTTCCCACTATTGGGGAAAGCCCCTGAGTCCGTGAACGCTGTCTTTAAAACCTCAGAGCTTTCCAGCCTGAACAGTAGGGAAACTATTACTGGCCTGATTTGGGCTGGTAATTGATATTCACCAATCTTTTCAGGTGCTTTGTTGTTCGGCCTCAGAGAGATTCTTCACAAGCATGTGCTGTTCAGTACTCTCTCCCCTCCACCGAGAAAATTCTAACCATGCTGGAGTTCATCTCACAAAATATCCCAGCTCCTTCTGAGGCCCTCCTTTCTGAAACCTTTTGGTGCTGGTGTTCCAGGCCTTACTGTCCCTGTTATCTTGTGTCTAATAGCATGAAAACCAGTGCCGCATGCTGATGTATCTGGACTGTTGCTTGTTTGGCCAGGAAAGTCAGTGTGATCCTGGGGGCCCCATGTTGAGCAAAACTCGGATTCCATGCTCCGTCATATCTCCTCTGCGTGGGTCCCACATCCAAACAGCCGCGGCAGGGTCTCACCTGAGGTACCTGGGCATCGAGGGCTTGAACGCATCCCAAGCGTTTTTTGTGTGCAGCCTCTGTAATCAGTGGAGAACCATTAAAGGGATCTTAACCAGGGGAATGGCATGCTCAGAAGCAGTAAGCAGGGACGGGCGAAGCTGACATACTTAGCGAGGCAAAGCTGAACCTGCGAGAAGGAGCTGAGTCAGCAATTCTGTCAAACAGCTATTTCCAGACATGACTATATCAGGTACAGAGGCAAAAAAAAAAAAAAAAAAAAAAAAAAGAAAAGGTAATAAAACCCATCATTGGCTGCCTCCAGCACTAAGAACAGGCCTGACTTAGAAGTCTGTAAATAGAGTCAGTTTTCATAATTACAATCCAATGTATCAAAAAGAGTGTAAATATGCAAAGGAACAATGGTAATATTAGACATTCCACAGAAGCTATTGGTGGCGGCTAATGCTATTTCAGTTTGACCCCTCAAAGGCTAAGCTTCTATTAGGTGGGAATTTTTCCTTAACTGTTTATAAAGAGTTAAGACACGCCATGCCATCAGGTTTCAAATGTGCCCTCTTTTCTTTCATCTTTATTTTGGAATCAGGTCGCTTTGCTTTGAAGCCTATATCCACCACTCCGCATGTGGCCTTAAGTCACTTCCCCTCTCTAGGACTCAGTTGCTGGTGTATAAATAGAGGACAGTAATGTCTGGCCTGCGGTTCTAGGCCTCCTGCCCGGCTCAAATGACAGCTTCCATTATCTCTCCCGTTCTCTTCGCTCTAGTGTTATTTTTCTTTTGCCTTTTCTCACTGGCTTCCCCAGATCGTTTTCCTAGACTTAGGCTGGAAGCTGACCCCTTGGGGCACACCTTCACAGCTGGTTGCCTCTGCTCCTTCCACCCACAAACTCACCAGAAAGAAGTATGAGTAGCCCCATCCAATGAGTGAACGCCGTTCTCCAGGAATTAGGTCTGTCTGTCCTCATCTCTGTCTCTGTCTCATCCTCAGCTTCAGTCTCTGAACATCTCCCACCCAACCTCCTTTTCTTCAGTATTGACTCTTAGGTACAAAATTGCTGGGACCTTTACCCCCAGCTATATGCATGCTGACCTTTGACCCTCAGCATTGACCTGGAGTCACCCAGACCTTTGTTCTTGAAATGGGCAGAACAGTTCAGGGAGTCAGAGGCTGTGGATTCATTCTGCTACAAGTCATCATGAACCTAATACATCTAAACCTGTGTAGAGTTTGTCCCAAATTTTAAGCCTGATAACCTGTAACTGTGGGAACCTCTGCTTTTCAAAGCAGCTCGGAGGTCCCTTCTCATTAAAACTGCACTTTTTTCCATCACATGATATAGAACACTGTCATAAAGCCAATGAGAGCTTTTTCCCCCCTCTGTTTTTCTCACATTTCTAATATGGCAGGTAAATATTTTTATTTCTGAAGAAGTCTTTTTTTTTCAAGTTATTTAAGAATGAACTTGTACCTAAAGAAATTCAGCTACATTGCTGGGAAATTGTGACAAACAGCTCCAGCTTCCAGCAGATTTGAGAGAGGAATGAAATGTTCTAGAGTATAGATAATAAAAGGGAAATGTCCTCCATTCGTGCGAATACACATAAATGCAGATAACTACTGCTGCATGTTGTTCTTCTGGAGAAACTCTTCCAGCTCTAAATGAAGAGACAATCTGAGATTATGACAGAAGGACAAGAAAAACCAGAAAATTCTTTTCCCCAAGAAAAACTATTAACAATTTTGAAACCTATAATGCATTCTTTCATGCCAGAGACTGACAATAAGTAACGAGTCAGAGAAAATGGGGAAGGTCAACACTGCCATCAAGGTAGGGGTACGAGGTTTCTCTTAGTCATTATGGGAATAAGCAGAGGCCGTGAAAGAAATAATGAGGTCAGTGATTCTATGGCTTAGAATTCATATCTGTTTTAAAGAGGTGTAAGGGTTGCCAAGAGTTTAATTTGAGCTATTTTGGTTTTATTTTTTTTTAATGTATTATGTTAAAGTGCAAAGTGTGGTCTCAAATGCTTTTTGATCTCAGGCAAAGAGCTGTTAGCTTGGATCTCAGAAAAGCATGCACTCTTACTGTACAGACTTTATGTCTGGCACTCTACTGCCACCTGGTGGCGACACTCCTAACATACAGGGCAGGTTACTAAATGAGTAACCAAATTCTTAAACTCAGAAAACCACAGAACTGAAATTATTCTGTACCATTCCCTGTGTCTGGCTCCTTGTCATTCATTAGAGTCTTATTTTTGTAGATATCTTGTAGATGTCGTAGACAGCAAATTCATATACCACGTGGGTAAAATTGCTTTTAACAAAAGAGAAAAAAAAAAACAAAGCAAACCCTGACCCACGCAGTCAACTGATTAGATTAATCTGAGGGACAGTGCTCTTTACATGTGCATATATTAGCCACCAGCACGCGCTCTACCTGTTTATAGATGTCTTAACATGTGAACGAGGTGGGGAAATGGTTAGCAACCATGGTTCACAAAGGCTTCTTCCGGGCTTTGGATCCCAGCTCCTTCACAAAAGTGGGATTCCTCCCAGGGAGAGCCACCTAACCTTGAAGCCTCTATTTCCGAGCCCCTAAAATTCATATAATAACTTTTTCTATATTCCTGAATAATATTGTTCACAGGTTTGAAAAAAATAGCCCAGCAAAATGTTTTCACGGTGCTTTTCACTCGGGTTTTCCTTCTGAAGATGGCCGAGCGAGGGTGCAGTTTGCAAGTCCCTAAGATTCGCCACGTGTCTATCATTACCACGCAGCAGCACGCCTGAGCCGTGCGAAGACACGTGTTCTCAAGCGGCGTCATCTTTCCTTGTGCATATGTGTAACCGTGTGTGGATCTGTGTGGGGGAAGGTGCACATGAGTGCCGCGTGCAGTGGGTCGGGCTGAGTGCTCTGCAGCGCGGTATGTGCTCCTGACACTGCGCCATCTCACCATCCCCGGGCATGCTCTGTGCGGGGCCTCTGCACTTAGCTTGTCTCCCAGCAAGCGGCCAAAGTAATCTGTCTATCAAACCCAGAATCACCATGGGAGGGAGGGTCTGGCCTGTCTCTTCACAGGAGAAGCCGCAAATCCACACAGGAAATGGGCGGGCACGGGGAAGGACAGAGAATCTGGGCCAGTCCATCCACCACAGCAATTTTGATGGACCAAAAACAAAAAAAAAAAAAAAAAAAAATCAAAAATCAGGGTCTTTTGGAGTTATGGGTATCATTATTGGTAGGCCCTGACTCAGGATTTGTGAAACCAGAATCATCTCTGAAAACAGGAGATGGAAGAAGTAAATGAAAGGGGCAGAGAGAACTCTATCGGGGTCTTAAATGTGTGGGAAATTGGAGATCAAGAATGTCAACACCAGAAATCGGAGGAAGATAGCTTAGATGATGAGCCCACTGCACAATAATGGAGCTGACAGGTCTGTGAAACTCGGGATTTATTTGCTGAGTCCATGACTGTCCATTGACTGACGGACTTGTTTTAGGAGGTGAAATTCTAAAGCCCCATCTCATAGAGAATCTCTCCCGTGCTCTGCTCAACTATGTGGTGCAGGCTGTGCTCAAAGTAGAGAGGCAGCCATTGAGTCCTCGGCGGAGCTGGGTTCTGTGGGCTAATTGAACCTTCTAGGCGCGTTCCAGGGAACAGTGTGATGAGAACAGTAAAGTTTTAACACCTCCTCTGTGAATAGTTTCCCTCACTGAAGAGCTTGCCATCTAGGATTCATCCCCAGACTCCCCCACTCCTCCACCTGCAGTGTCGTGCTTCTGAACGCCACTGAGGATAAGTGTCCAGGAGGCACCTTCACTTTTGAGAAGAATGTGCCAGGGTGAGTGTGTCTTTCTGCCTACAGTCTATATGCTTGCTCTGCGCATAAGCGCCGTCTCCAAAAGCACCCTGGAAGTACTGAGGAAGCTGGCTTCTGGAGTCAGGCTGCTGGAATTTGAAGCCTGTCTGTGCCTTGGTGTGGTGTGGTATGGTGTGGAGTGGTTGGTTTAATGTCGTTTCATGTAGTTTGGTTTGGCATGGTTTGGTGTAGTTTGCTGTGGTGTGGTTTGGTTTGGTTTGGTTTGGTGTGGCTTGATGTGGTTTAGTGTAGTTTGTTGTGGTGTGGTTTGATTTGGTGTGGTTTGGTGTGGCTTAGTTGGGTGTAATTTGCTGTGGTATGGTTTGGTTTGGTGTGGTGTGATTTGCTGTGGTGTGGTATAGTGTGGTATGATTTCATGTGCTTGTTTTGGTTTGGTGTGGCATGGTTTGGCTTAATTTTTGGCAGTTGAAAGTAATCACTATTGCTAACCATTGGCAGCTCCATCAAAGTCAGGATGTATATGTATTCCATTCTGCTCTTCTCCCCCAGCTCCCAGAAACTGAACGAGTATACTGAAACATGTAGCACACTGGAAGTGCCAGAAAGTGTTTTCTAACTAGGGACATACATAAGAGAGACTCGGTTCCAAGCACTGCTCAGTCAGCACATATTTCAGATCTCTTCATCCCTGGGAAACATGCTCTCCTGTACTCCTCGATTTGCCGATGGAGGGGCTGGTTACGTCTTGAGGAGAAAAGCCAAGGGACATCCGTGGTGACAAATAGCCATGAACACCTGGCGTCATGAAAGAAGATGCACCAGGCTGGTCTTAGGACACACACTCAACAGGAAGCTCAGCCTGTGAGCCTTACAGAGAAACCGTCCAGCAGTGCTAGCTGGGGGAAGAGGAGGACACTGCCACTATGCACAGAGAGCTCCATCCTCAGGTGGCCACTAGATGACACACGCGGCTTACGGTGGGTGCAGGTGGGACTTAGGAGGTACACTGCTGTAAATGACCACGAGTACACGTGTGTGTGCACGTGTGTGCGTGTGTGTAAGGTGAGACAGAAAGAGAAAGATGCCAAAATCCACATATATACTTCTTACCAGAAATCTAACTAAAAGAAAACTAAAGAGAGACCGTCTTTGTCTCCTTCATTAATTTATTTATTTAATCACTTTACAACCTGATAGTAGACTCTTCCCTCCTCTCCTCCAAGTCCCACCCTCATGCCCCCTTCCCCATCCTCCCCTTCCATTCTCCTCCGAGAAGGGGGGCATGGGTACCAGCCCACCCTGGCATGTCAAGCTGCTGTGGGACTAAGCACATCCTCTCCCGCTGAGTCCAGACAAGGCATCCCAGGTGGGGGACAGGCTCAAAAGGCAGGCCACAGAGTCAGAGACAGCCCCTGCTCCAATTGTTAGGGGACCCACATATGTAGAGGGGGGCCTAGGTCCAGCCCGTGCATGCGGTTTGGTTGGTGGTTCAGTCTCTGTGAGCCCTCATGGGCCCACGTTGGTTTGCTCTGCAGGTCTTCTTGTGGTGGCTTGCAGGGAAGCAGAGTGAAGAAGAGGGTGGTCTCAGAGTTAGGTGAGCCAAAATCACGCTCCGGTTCCATACATTGTCTAAGACACTTGAGCGCTGCAACAGCCCTTCTGTTTGCCTGTGCTCGCCTGCTTCTGACACCACACTGCTCAAGGAGCTGACATGTGAAGACTATATGTCCATCCCAGGTGCTTTTCCTATGTTGTCTCTGAGTGCCTGCTGCCAGGCGAGTGTGGAAAAGGAGGGAGCAGACATACACATCTGCAGCAGAGGGTGCAGGAGTAGTGGCCACTTTCATGACTCATGTACCCATGCCACCCCCGGGTACTGCCATCGCCAGGCCGCCTGGAATGTTGGGTCTGAGTCTTACCATTGACAGGCAGACCAGACGTATACATAATTATGAGGGCCTTTCAGGACTCAGAAGATCTGACTCTGAGGTATGAACTATAAAGCAGTAGGCCAGAATGAAAACGTTTGTTTAACACCCGCTCTGTCGGACAACTTTCTAGGCCCTAAAATGACAGTGGGAACCAAACCAAACCAACAGCCAAGCTGGTGGGGTACGTCTTCACCCTAGCTGCTTGGGAGATGAGACAAAAGGATCACGAGTTCAAAGACAATCAACATAGTGAGACACTGCCCCAAGATAAGAGGTAAAGGCGGGGGGGGGGGGTGTGTGAGATGGCTGATGGGTAAAGAACTTACTGCCAAGTCTGATGACCTGAGTCTCATGGTCAAAAGAGAGAGCTGACTCCTGGACATTCTCTTCTGATCTGTTTGTGCTTTTGCCCCTGTAAACACACCACACACACACACACACACGAGGAGGAGGGAAGAAGAGGAATATTGTTAGCTAGAGGGCAGGCTCATAGCAAATGGTGTCAGAGAGATCACCAAGGGCCAGGGCTGGAAAGATGCAGAGACAGAGTGTATAACAGGTAGGAGCATTAGCATCAAAGGGATTTCAAGTGTCTGGGACTCTTGGCTTGGTCTATCTGTGAGTGATGGCTGTATCTACAATGGGAGGAACAGATGCTGAGCAGGGACAAGGTGGTAGGGCCAGTCCTAAGGCATTCATGAGGAGAGGTGGGAGTAACTGATCTAGGCACTGGTTGAAAGAGCAATGAAAGGGCCTGAGTGCTAGCTGATGCGCCCTTAGCTATTTCCTGAGATGGAGATGCAGTAGGAGAACTGGAGTCAGGAGCTGCGCTGGGATGCGGTGAGCTGAGGGAGCTGCCAAAGGTTTCCCGTGGAAGTGTACACAGGTAATTGTATGGGAACATGTAACTACCTAGCTCCTCACCGCACTGGAAACAATGATGCTACTGATAGTCATTTTGGTCCAAGGCTAGAAAAAGCCCCTGGGAGACCAAATCTAGTTTCTGTGTCCTGCAGCTTGCAGGAGGCCATTTTTCACACACAGGCTTCTTGTTCCCACAGCCAGCCTGGGCTCGGAGCACAGAGGCTGCCCTTCCTCCTCCACCACACACTGGGCAGCTGCTCCTCAGCTATTGACCTGCTATTCGGAGAGCCCCTTGACTCCAGCATTGAGACCATATCCTGAGCAGATGAGGAGAATGACCCTTAACCCTGAGGAAAAACAAGGCTGGGCTCCCACAAGGTGCCTGACAACTTGTCCACAGCAGGAGTGTGAATTATTTCACCCTGTTCCAGCTGGCTTGCATCCCAAACTGTTCTCTCACACAGACCTGAGAGAATGCCATGGGGGCCGCTAGCCCTGATTTTCAGAATCAAAGCATTAAAACATAAGGACTACCTTAAATCGAATTTAAAAATCATTGTCCCAGAAAAGCTGTTTTATTTTGTACTATGACCATGTAGGGCTAGCAAGATGGCTCAACAGAAAAAGGCACCTGTCCCCAAGCCTGATGACGTGAGTTCAATTCCCAGTTGCCACAGTATGGAAGGAGAGGACTAAACAGCTAGGCTGGCCTCTAATCCTCACATGTGTGCCTTTACACTTGTGTGCACACACACATGCACACGTGCACACACAGAGACACAGAAGAGTGCATATGCATGCACATTTTTTTTTTTTAATTTTAGGACCACTTCACAATCTTCTACCTCTATTCCATAGTAAGGAGGACAGTTAGATGTGTTTGGCCGCGTCCAATTCACTAACCATCCACTGGCCTTGGAATGATTCCCTCAGTCTGACACAGGCTTGAGACAATTGATGGGTGTGCGTTTCCAAGCAATCATGGCGACATGTCAAGGGACTGCAGAGACCCTTGAATGTAGTGAAATAAACAGGATCTAGTGTTTGCATAACCCTACTCATCTAAAGACAAAAGCTGCACTCTGTTCCACTGGGCTTCCTGGAGTCTGAACTGCATCTATTCTAAGTTGCATTGTTATTTTAAAAAGACAAATAACAGTGCCAAGCTACAAGCACTGTCCATGGTAAGTCCATTCTGCAAACAAACCCATCCCAGCAGTCTTTGCTGTTTCTCCCACTTAAAAACCTTTGCTGATTTTTTTTCTGCTTTTGTTGAGGTCTTTGGAATCTTTATCATGTCTTTTTTTTTCATGCACTGTAGTATCAGAGCACATAACAGGTCTGCATGTTATTGTAGATGTCATCATTCCACCACAAAGCACAGAACATGTATGTAACATGTATGTAATCTCTTTGATGATTCTTTGATGATTCTTGGCAAGTGTCTGCTGATCCTCGTGGGGGCTTGTTTATTTTGTGGCTTGTTTGCTTGGTGGAAGGAGTCACTTGTATTTGAGCTAGGGTCTCACATAGCCTAGCCTGGCTTTGAACTTCCTATGTAGCTGAGGGTGACCCTGAACTCCTTATCCTCCTACTTCTACCTCTCAAGTGTAGTGATTACGAGCATGATCCATACCTGGCTTAATCATAGAGTACAGAACACGTATGCACAAGCTACATAAGCAAGCCACAGCAATCATGAGGTACCACTGACGTGGCACAGCATTGTTTCTTAAGGAGGAAGCACGCCCTTAACAATCAACAAAATACCGTGTAAGCAAAGCATCATGAGAGGGAACTAATGAAGAGTTCACATCTCGAGTCAATGTTGGTCTTCTTTTAGAAAAAAGAAAATCTTCCCATTCCTGATTTCCACAGATTAAGATGATATTGTGTGCATATGCCAAGAGAGGCCTCAGCTTCTGTAGATGCGGCATCACAAATGAAGTCACTTTTGATATCTGACTTTTGCAGCAATCATAGCTGGCAGGTTTTTGCAATCACTGACGGATGCTGCTGTAACCCCTTATATATCTCCCGCTTTAAAATCACTGTGCACCTAGAAAAACTATCAAAAAACCCCTGTGGAGATGGAGGTGCAGGCCTGCGTGACTGGAATACATAGAGGAAGTTGACACGCAGAGAGTCACTGGAGCTGAAAGAATCCAGGAGCTTCTGTCTGAGATGACAGGCTGCCTGTGCCGAGATGCTCCCTGAGCAGCTTAGCCAGCGGAACCATACTCACTTCAAGACCGGAACAGAAAAACCTAGAAACCCTGCAGAAGCCCAGACACTGGCGACTTGCTTGCATCAGCCCAGGTTGCCTCTTCTACTTCCTCCTGACCTGTCCTCGATGATTCTGGGATGTGTATTCTCTGGCTCTTTGCAAGTTTCAAACATGGCCTGTGGTGGCTTGAAAGGAGAACGGCCCCCATAGGCGCCTGTGTTCAAATGCTTTGGTCCCCAGCTGGTGGAACAATTTGGAAAGGATTAAGAGGCGTGGCCTTGTGGGAGGGGCTGTGAGGTTTCGAAAGCCCATTTCCAGTCAGGGGTCTCTCTCCGCCTCCTGCTTGTGGGTCAGATGTAAGCCCTCGCCTGCTGCTCCAGCACCATGCCCGCCTGCCTTCTGCTTTGTTCTGTGCCGTGACTGTTACAGCTCACCCTCTGAAACTTTCAGCAAGCCCCCAATTAAATGTTTTCTTTTATGGGTTTCCTTGGCCACAGTGTCTCTCCACAACAGAAAAGTCCCTTTTCTTGGGACCACTAAACTCACTGTCCCACCGACTGGGTCACTTCATGTACATCATAATCTTTCTCCTTTTATGTCATTTCGGCTCAGGTGTCACATCTATCAGCTCATGGCTTCCTCAGCGTGCAAACAAATAATAGTCTTTATTACCGTGGTGGGTATTCACATCTATAGCCCCAACTCTCCTTACTTGCTTCCATTTGCTAATGATGATGTGCTGACCTCTGACCCCCCACACATACCTGGGAAGCATCTATCTTAAGCTGTCTATCTCATACTTAACATGAGAAATCAAGAATAGGATACGATAAAAAAATTACTTTATAATATTAAACCCAACTGGTATTTCTTTAAAAACACCCTTAAATTCTGACCCAACACAAATTTTAACTTGACATAAGCATGTCTTCACACAGTTCAAAGTTCCCAAGACCAACAATGTAAAAATAAGACAATCAGAATAATTTTTCTGGAACATGAAGAAAAATACTATGTAATGGTAAGAATGATTTTCTAAGATACCTTTACCTAGAACCTGTGGATATGGCCTTAGTAGTCAAAAAAGAAAAGGTCTTTGTAAATCTAATTAGACCACAGACTCAGAAGGAGATTAACCTGAATTATCTAGGTCAGCAGTTCTCAATCTGTGGGTCCTGACCCCTCTGGTAGTTGCATATCAGATTCATTACATTATATCAAGATTCCTAACAGTAGCAGAATTACAGTTATGAAGTAGCGATGAAATAATGTTGTGGTTGGGGGTCACCACAACATGAGGAACTGCATTAAAGGGACGCAGCATTGGGAAGCTCGAGAACCATGTGCTAGGTGGACTTGAAAGTAAAGCAGTGTCCACAGAGGAAGAGAGAACAGACTGAAGAGAAGCTGGGCATGAGAAGACAGACTGGAGCGGTCCTGCCATGGACACCTGGGGCAACCCCAGGCTGGAAGAGGCCAGGAAGGACTCTCCCCTAGCCCTCTGAGGAGCACGCCCTTCTGACACTTGGATTACATTCAGCCACACTCCTGCCTCCACCCTGCGCAGCAACCCAAGGAATCCCATACAAAGATGTTCCAGAATCGGCATCTGTGGCACCATTTTTAATGTTATGGTGTCATGCTTGTTAAAGAACCTCAATTTGGATATCATCTGCTAAATGAAAGCAGTCCTCAGTCAGCAGTAAGCCATGACTTCTATGGAGGACTGGAAGGACTGTCTCCCTCCACCTGGAGACAAGGTGATAATAAATGGTGAAGACTTAATGGATGCAAAAGCAGTCAGATGTGATGAGAAAAGAGAACTGTCGAGGGTTAAATTGGTGAGGCTTGGAACTGCTTCATTAGGACGATGTTGTCATTTAAAGAACTAAAACCTGACCAGTTGGCATGCATTTCTTGGTCAATAAGGGGTGTAGGAGTGGTGCTTTCAGGCCAGCAAGATGACTCAGCTGGTAAAAGTGCCCTAGAGGCCTGAGGCTGATCTTACAGAAGATCCCATAGTGGAAACAGAGAACCAGCTCTCCCAAAAACTGTCTTCTGATTTCCACACACACAGTGTTGCAAATGCAAACACACACACACTAACAAAAAGAATAATAAATTTAAATTATAAAAAAGGAAGTAGACACTGGTTTAATGGTTAGCTTCTGTCACTAAGTTACCTTCAAACTCATTCCTCTCTGTCTTTGCTGCATTCTCGGTTACATGATGGTACCTTGTCTTTGGACCCTATGCCTCCTGACTAAGGAACCTTCAGCAACTTCGCAGTCACAGGCAGGGGAAAGGGGAGGGCAACAGACACAGGAAATCCAAACCTTATCAGCAGACCTTCCAGGACCATACTTTGTCCATACTTCAACCACTGTCTAACTTCGAGAAGATGGGGTGTGCCTGAGCCTTCCCCAACCTCTGCAGGGATGAGCAGGCAGGGGAGGGAAGATTGGAACGGATTTTGCAGTGGGCAATTGATAGCGTCAGTCGCAGCACTCTAAAAACATTGTCCAGAGGAAAAAGTCTTACACTGTTGTCAATAATATTGAGTGAGAAGATCCTTAGACTCTCAATTCCAAGGTATGTTACATAAAGCTAAGAATAAAACAGATTTCTTCAATCCATTGAGACATTTCTGGAAAGCATAGTTCCCAAACTTTACTGATAACCCCATCAATCTTTTAATTATCCAATTATTTTATCCATATGCATATTGCTATTCCAGATTAAAAGCAGCAGGAAACAGCAGGTCATGAAGTTATTCTTAAGGGTCAAAACAGAAGCGATAACAAAAAGGGAATGCAATTTGTGGTGGACTTTAGTCCCTCCTTGGCCCCTCTCATCTGCAGATGGAGGAACAGGGGAAGAAGGATCAGAAAGAGAGAAAAGAGGTGTTCGTCTTGGCTGCTTTATGGAATTACATTCCTTTGCATTAGCAAATCAGTGGGTGGGAGTTGGGGTCCTAGTCCATTGTATTCAGGTGCTATTTGCCACCGACCTGCCTTGTGCAAGGCCCTGTGCTAAGTGCTGGGGAGTAGCTGGTGAGTAGACTCAGGTCTCTCCTTTGAAGAGCTCACACTACAGTAAGAGCAAGAACAATAAGATGTGGCACAGTCATGTTCAAAGCTTGTGTATGGACTCTGACAGGGACCCCAAGGTAAGCCTCTCAGAAAGATTGGAAAAGCCAGAAGCTGCAGAGGACCAGACCGAGACAGTGTCTTTTGGACGTGACAGGATGGTGAGCTTTTGTACTGCATCCGTTGTTGTTGCTGTCTGCATAAGACCAAGCCAGTCAACGTTCCAGCATGAAAGGTGGAGGAGCTATGAGCCCCCCATCCTATCTGGAGAGCTGTGGCTTTGTGGAGAGGGAGAGTTACGTTCTTCTAAGGGTGTGGCCTGGTGCAGTCAGCTTAGTGCACATCTCCAAATGATAACTATAGAGGCGGCACAAATTGCAATCAGTGAATTAAAAAAAATTAAAAAGACAAAAAGTTGGAAGAAGGTAGGGCTAGAGGCTGGGGGTGGGGTGTATCTGGAAGAAGTTAAGGGAAGTAAAAGATGTATTTATAAAAATACATTGGCTGCATGTGTAAATTCTCAAGATATTAACAAAGATATTATAATTAACGTAGTATAATTTTTAAGTGAGTCTTGGTGGACTGATCATTGTGGCACATGCCTTTAACTCCAGCACTGGTGAGACATCTCTATGAGGTCAAAGCTAGCCTGGTCTGATGAGTTCAGAGCCAGCCAAGGCCAACCTAGTGGAACTCTGTCTCAAAAGAAAAAAGGAAAAAACAAACAAACAGATGAGCTCTGAAGGACAAAGATCAGCACTGTCTTCGTGGAGGAGGCTCACATACACTGTGAGAAGGGGGTTCTGCAGACTCTGCTTGGAGGAAGAAGCTGCAGCAGGAGAAGATACTGGGATGAGAATTTTACTCCTCTCCCACAGAAAGGAACGAAAGGAGCCAGGAACTGTAAGATGCTACCGGGGCAGATAAAGTGAGGAGGGATGTAATGTTGCCCCACAAATAGAGCTCGGAAGTAAGATGTGTCAAAGTTCTGGCCATCTCCAAGATGAGCTCCATAGTCACTGTCAGGTGAGGTACCCATGTCCCCTGACCCAAGGACTGCAGCTGCACCTGTGCCCTGCCCACTTGCAAGCACAAGCTTCGGTCCCTGTGGCAGCCTCCACTGGCAGCCACAAGGACCTGACAGTGGGCAATAGAGCGTACTCAGACCAACAACCTCTTGCAAAACAAGTGCAAGGCAGAAATGGCGAGACCCAGTGTTTCTTTAGTGATGAGGGAAGCAAGTGTGGGGACTGGGGCTGAATCATAGTTCCTTGGCTGCTTCCTGGAGGAGGAGTGGCCAGGATAAGGTCCTGAAAAGATTTTCATTAGCTCCGTAACTGACAAAGCGCTCTGTCGGTTGGAGGTCTGAGGATGCAGGCGTCCTTGTTCCTCTGGATTTCACACCAGAAGGGCTGGAGACCGACACACGTTGCCCAGAGGATGCGGTACATGGCTGGACCAGAACTCGAGCCTCCCAGAACTCCCGCCGCTCTGTCGGAATCCACATCTCTTTCCAGAGACCCCAGGCATGTTTTAGCCGGTCTTTTTATAACTCTGCTACATCATGTTCAACACCGCCATCTCCCAGAATATCTGTTAAACACGACGCACACCTCATGCTTCCGGGTTTCTTGCCAGTGACTGGAGAAATATGAATCTCAAATGTGCTTCGTGGAGACTGCTTGGTTTCTGTGGAAGAGCCTGGCTCTGCCCAGGGTCTAACAATCTAACTGCTAAGCATGAGGCTTCTCCCCCCCCCCCGCCCCCGCATCTTCTAAAAAGCGTGCCACACGCTGGAAGAGGGGGAGCTGGGCTGTGGCGTGAGTGACCCGACCTCCCTCAGAGGTAACCTGTGGACCCCCGTGCAGACTCCCAGCCTCCTCTTCTTTACATACCCCTCCTCCATTGCCATGAGGGGCGACAGTGACCAAGTGGGTGGCAGTGCCTTTCCCATGCCGAGCGCTTTAATATGCGGCAGGTAGCTCAGGAGGAGCAGGAGAAAGAAAGGTGGCTTTATTGGATATTTACCAGGCTAATGATGGATCTGTGCCTTATTCGATCTCTATCTTGCTGGGGAAATGAAGACTCTTTCCCTTTCTCATAATCCTACCCCACAAGAGAAGCAGCAGGAATCAGTATACAAAAGCCTACTTTTCATGTCACTTTTAATATAATCACCTGAGGTTGGTTATGCTAGCAAAATCTGTGTTTCTTTTTTTATTTAAAAGAGAGAGAGAGACAGTTATGCATCTTTACAAGCAGGCTTGATTTACTGAGCGCAGGTGATAACTACAATCCCAAGTCTGGATTTTCCCCTGATTTCTTTATACATCATTTTGTGCACAAAATTATTATTTTTAATAAACTTGGCTGTAATCAAGAGCACCCACATTGCCTTCTAAAGATAAAATATCATTTAGTGTTCATTAAAAACATAAAGATCCCATCGCTGTACCTTTTTCGCTCGTTCTTTGACGAACAAGTGGCATTGACACCGAAGCAACTAACACGTAAACATGGCTTCCACAACCACAAAATGAGTCATTTCTCCTTGGCTAAAGAGCAAGCTGAGCACACATGAAGATCAGCATCATCAGTTCTTCGACCCTCTGTACAGATGAGTGCTTGCTCTCATCCTTTTTGATTTTAGAGATAGGGTTTCTCTGTGTAGTCTTGACTATTCTGGATATTGCTCTGTAGACCAGGCTGGCCTCAAAGTCATAAAGATCTGCCTGCCTCTGCCTCCCAAGTGCTGGGATTAAAGGCATGCACCACCGCTGCCCATCCCAAGCATTCTTTCTCCTGAGAGAAAACAACCTTCATGAGTGACTGTATGAATTCAGCAGGAGAAGGCTTTTCTTTTCAGACTTTGTGAGGGGAGAATTCTAACAAGTGGTCTCAGTGTCTTCCTACCAGCTAGATTTCTGAACATTAATAAGGCCTAAAATTAAAGTGTCTTGGGACTCTTGTGACAAAAGCCTGATGAGAAAGGATGTGTGGTGTGTGTGTGTGTGTGTATTATAAAAAGCCGCTGTGCTTTGAGGCTGATGTCACCGCAAGCATCACTCCACAAGTGCTCCCTCCCCAGAGCAGCATCCTGATGTCCCCAGTGAGTGAAAGCACTGCTTGAGCTATGTCAGTGGCCCATGGTCCTTGGCATTCCAACCAATCAAGACAGTGGGGACTAGGAGAGTCAAGTCTTGCTTTCACAAAGAGTGGGGTGGATAGAAAGGTCTGAGGATGTATTAATAACATCCATGATGGTAACCTTATGTCCATTATGTACAAAAAAAAAACTTTTCTAATTGCCCTAAGTATACTAATCACTTAAAATTGATCTAAGTAACACACTTTGATGTGGATGAATACAATGATGTTGCAAACTGAAATAACAATGGCACATAGAAAAAGTAGCTCCTGTGGCCACAAGACGAAAACTATTGAGTCAATTCTGAGCTGAACTGGGTAAGGAACTATTGGAGGATGTCAGTAACAGAGAGAATTGTGGGGGAGGCTCAAGAAATTGTATCTACATTGCTTGATTATTCTGCAAAATATTGTGGTGATGATTATAACACTTGACATTTTTTAAGCACCTTGAAGATATCACAGTGGGGTATATCTTCATATACTCATGTTTACCTAACAGTACACTCTTAGGATGAATATTAATTTTCTGCTTTGCAACTGGGAAAACTATAGTTCAGAAAAGTTAAATTGCCTAAGGCTGATACATGAAGTAAAGCCATGAGCCTGTCTGATTGCATGTCTCTGCTCTTTCTGCCATGACACAGACTCATCTAGCGTCCTCCAAGATGAGTCATGGTTCCTTGCGTGAGTTTTTCATCCATGGAGTTGACAACCTTTTTAATTTAGCGGGATGCCCCATTCTATTAAATCAGGCAATATGATATGCTGAAAGTTTCATGCAGTCCCTTGAGCAGCCATGAAATTATGCAGCCAGTCTTTTGACCTCATTAGTTTCCTCATCTGGAAAATGAACAGTTTGGATTCTTGCCATCTAAGGATTTCTGGCTCCGAGCAGCACCATGGAAGGCCCCCAGATAAGTGTTTGCTTATTACCGAATTACTCCTGACATCTTCCTTATTAAATTCTTGGCTCTAACTGCAGAAGGGAGGACTCCGTGGGGGATGGGTGTCCAGAGTGGATTTGTGTGTACCCATATGTATATGCTTCTGCACCTATATGTGTGTGTTGCTGCTATATGTGTGTATGTGTGTTCTTATATATGCATATAGATGGAGGCCAGGGGTCCATGCCGGATGTTTTCCTCAGTCATTCTATATTTTGTTTATTGTAATGAGATTTCCCAAGTAACCTGGGGCTCACTGATTTAGCTAGAGTGGGGAGCCAGCAAGGCCCAGAGATCCTGTTATTTCTCTGCCATCCCAGTACTGGGGGCACAGATACACCCTGCCACCCAAGCGTTTATGTGGCTGTTGAGGATCGGAATTCAAACCCTGATGCTTGTGTGACAAGCGCCTTACTAGACAACCCATGTTCCCAGCCTCCTGAAGTGGTTTTAAAAGACAAATTGCAAGGGTTAGAGAGATGGCTCATTGTTTAAGAGCGTTGGCTGCTTCTCCAGAGGGCCTAGGTTCAGTTCCCATCATTTACATGGCAGCCCACAACTGTCTGTAACACCAGTCCCAGGGGATCTGCTGCCCTCTTCTGGCCTCCAAAGGCCATGAATGCATACGGGAGCCCAGACATACCTGCAGGAAAAAGTCCCATACACATAACATAAATGAATGAGTATCTTTTAAAAAGTCAGATGGACATGTCAGAGGTGAAAAGGGGAGACGGGTAGTCAGAAACAGCGGGCTGAACATATGTGAGGAGGAATGTAACACGATAAATAACTGTGCAGCCTTCAATATGGCTTAAATCTGAAGTACATGGAGGCCGGTGCACATCGGGGAAGGCAGCTCCAACAGCACACCTTCTATGACCAGCCTTCCCCTTCAAGGGCCTAAGGGACAGCAAGAGGCTCAACTTCCCCTCAAGACTGGAGATTTCCACGATTGTATAAGATGAATCTATGTGATTACCAAGTTGAAACTGGTTTTCTGTCTAAAATGATCACAATATATGTATTGTGTATTTTTTAACTCCTAACAGTGAGTAAGACTGCTTAAGTTTTGATTCAGAGGCGAAAAGAAACCAAACTAGTACCGCTGAATAAATTTAAAGTCATAGCCAGAGTTGCCTTGGAATATTGCAACCATGAATCATCCATATCCATTGTGCTTGTTCTATATCAATATATATGAGTCAACCAGCCAGGGCTCAGGAGAGCAAGACACAATTAAAATTCACTCTGTTTCTCCATGATGGATGCACGGGTAAGAAGCAGAGCAGGATACAATGAACTTTTTGTCCTATTTTATTCAGAATTGTGAATCAGAAGTCTAGCACGTGTGAGACCTCTCTTCCAGTAGTGCCCAGCAGCAGATTCTAGAATGAATGGCTGTTAGGAGCTTTCCTAACGGTTTGTTTTTGTTATGAAATATAATGATGCAGTGAGGAGGTACCATGGCGGGCGCATGCCAAGGTATGCCCCTGAGAAATTACTCCACGCAACAGATCTGGTATAAGGATGTTTATTGGGGGAAGGGAGTGGAGCGAGGGCCAGGAGAAGGGGTAGAGGCAGATGGATAGAGCCAGAGCCATGAAGGCAGAGAAAAGGACGGAAGGAGGGACAGGCAGGAGAGAGAGAGATTTAGCAGACACACACACCTGTCCCACCTGGAGATGGTGGCAGGGGATGATGTCTGCAATTGCTAGGACCCTGAGGGCAGGCCAGCAGAATCCCCTGCATGCTAACAGCTTCTTGTCTTTCAGAAAAAGAACTCAGTCCTTCAGCCCAGCCCACCCTTCCTCTTCCCCAGCATAAGTTAGTTTAGAATTCTGATTAAGTGGGGTCTGAGTAATTGAGATTTGACTAAATAAACTCAGTTCTTTTTTTAATTTTTATATTTTTCTTTTTATTATTATCACTTATTAAAATTTATTTAATTTGTTTCCTGGCTGTGGCCCCCTCCCTCGTCTTCTCTCAATCCCATTCTCCCTCCCTGTTCCTCCCCTAGGTCCCTCCCCTAGTCCACTGAGAGGGGAGGTCCTCCTCCCCTTCTATCTGACCCTAGCCTATCAAGTCTCATCAGGATCGACTACATTATCTTCCTCTGTGAACTCAGTTCTTAATGCAGGCTCCACATTAAATGTCCAATGTCAGACTCACCCCAGACCAATTAAATCAAAATCTCTAGCGAAGGAGCCAGGCATCAGGATTATTGAAAGTTCTCCAGGGACTCCAATGTGCAGCCCAGACTGAGAATCAGATTTTGTCCAACCACACAGCAGCAGTGTCTGCTTCCTGTTTTCTTCAGAACACATGCATTCCATATCCTACTCTATTAAAATATTTAATGATGTATCAAAATGGAATCTGGGGAGCAGATTGTAGAGATAATGAGATAAGCTTTTTAATCATTGTTTGCTCGAGAAGGAAGAAAAATATTTCTGTTCTATTCAGTGCTTGTAGTCCTGGTCTTCTGTGAAATAATGAAGGAGTCTGTGTGTGCGCCCTGTAAGAACAGTTTAATACTGACAGTAATCTCATCAGTAATGTGAAACACAATGAATAAACAATTATGGTCTGGTAAAGATGTTGTTTATTGTGTGCTTAAGTAAACGTATCCAAAGAAATAAATCATTAAATGGGAAATGCCTTGGACGGATTTCTGTTAACTAGACCCACGGGAAATGATGTGGAAATGCACATATTCAATATTTGAAAGATCTCATTACTCCATCCTTTAGATATGCAGATTGTTTTGATTATCTAATGTCAAAATACAAAAACATACTCAGGAGACCTAATTCTATACTCTATATAAAGGACTTTTTATGGATGTCTATCATTGAAACCAAATGACAAAACTTAGATATACAGAGGCCCAGACTTACAAACTTGCAAATTAGAGAGTGATCATTCACATTTAAGAAGGATTTCCTGCTTTACAAAAGGATCCATGCCTGCAATTCTCTAATTCACAGACCAGAAAGACTTATACAATAGCCTTTCTCCCAGATGCTGGAAGCACATCCTGAGATCTCGCTATTTTAAGTAGATCCTACAGTGAAACCTTTTGTTATGCAAATCCCTCCCTCTAATTGATCTGTTTGTGTATGTGTAATTTTTTTTCCCTGTAGATCTGAGTTTGCTGAGCACCCTTTACTTAAGTTTGTATCTGGGAAACCAATCACTTCCTATTCAGGCAACATTCAGAATAACTAGTTAGCCTAAAAATACCTATTTGAGACAGCTGGAAAATCTTGATAAAACGCTTTTTAAAAAAATTAGTGATCTTGTGAGCCAAAGAGACAATAACTAAGTCTACAGAGAACAGAGAAGGGATAGGACTCATAAATCGTCAACCCCGGAGGAGCACCACATTAAATAAACACATGGATATGGACAAGATAAAGTACTCACAGGCGTAAGGAAATATCAGGGTGGTTGTCTTCTCAGCCTAATTTGAGAGCGAGGGGTACAGATTATTCCCGAGAGCTGTGGCCACTGTTAAGCGGTGCTTCATGTAAGTTTGGGTTATTTCTCTGAGACGCTCTAAACTGGAAACCTTACATGAAAATTAACCTCAGCCTAGAGATCCAAATCCTTAATCGGATTTACGCATGTGATGTGCCTCAAGCACCACACAACCAAATGCTGATGCTTGGAGTATAGGGGCACTAACTGGGAAGACAGGGTCAAACCTAAAATCGGTTTTCCCTGATCTTGGTTGTCGGTGTGACTGACTACCTCTAGAACCAGCTAAAATCCAAGCAGCTGAGGACGCCTGTCAAGGGTTTACCTGATTGTACCATTTCAATTGAGAAGACCCAACCTAAATCCGGGCTACACCTTCTGGTGGCAGTCTACATAAAAGGAGATGGAAGAAGGAAGTTTTCACTTTTTGCCCTTTTCCCCTCACTCTTACTCTCAAGTTCACCCGTGCTGTTACTGAGGTGCTCTTTTTCTGGTATTAGAACCTGCTTCTCCAGGATTCCTATGTAGACTGAAGGCCAGCAGCTCTCTAGCAATCCCCCAGAACTGTAACATTAGCTTGGGACTGCTGAGACATCCAGTCTCATGAACTGAACAACTTCCAGATTCTTGGCCTTTCCATCAGGAGACAGCCATTGTTGGACTACACAGACCCCGGTAAATCTCATATATATATACATATATATATGAATAGATATATATACATATATAAATATGAGAGAGAGGTTATATATAATAGAAAATTATATTCATAATAAAAAAGGGTTTGCCAGAAATGTATGATTATTTACAATGAAAAAAATCTATGATGTTATCTATTACATGGAAAGATTAAAGGTCATAAGTATGTAACTTATAGCAATAGAAGTAGATGAATATATTTGACAAAATTAAAAACATATTCATAAGAAAATATTCACATTGAATTAGGAATATAAAGATAATTAGCCTAAGTGTTTATGTATATCTGTGTGTGTATTTTATATGTGTATATATGTATGCATATAGGTATTTCTATGTGAAGCTTAATCCACAGAGAAACTTCAGCATCCCTTGAAATCTGTAGAAAACCAAGAAGGCCACTTACCAAATGTCATTGAACATTGAGTCCCCAGGTGGCTCCCTAATAAAAATACGCAGCACTAAGTATGATAAAAGAAGAAATATGGCAGTGTTAATGTATAGTTAGTGACAACTTAGTTACCATGAAAGGTAAACTTACAGTTTAACCCAACAGATTCATTTCTCCTTCAAATTATAGTCTAGTATGGGAGTTCCTAGTTGGCCAGACTTTCATCTGATTACCCAAGAACCCCGAATCCTCCTGTCTTATCCGTGACCCCTAAAAGATCCTCAGAGCCTTCAACACGTAAGTTTTATGGAGCAGCTATTTTTGTCTGCATTAAATATTTTATCAGTCACGTGACGGGACACTTGGGAGGAAGACTGAGAAATATGGTCTACCTGCAGGCATGGGAAGAAGGGGAAATAGGTTTCATAAGCATCTCTGTCTTTCCCATATTGTCTGGGTAGAAACTTCAAGAGAATCTTCAAGCTTTTACATCTATTAGAAAAATTCAACAAGATTAGATGTTGAAGGCTGGATATTTGCATAATATACGAACTTTCAATTCACAGAAGAAAAATTTAAATGACTGATATGAAAGGATGTTTAGCATCAGTCATTAAAAACTGTAAATTGAAACAACAGCAGGAGCTGATTCTTACTCTTTAGATTATGAACAGTGTAGACTGTTGATAATACCAAATGAGAATGTGCTGAAGCAGAATCTTTCATATGTTACTTTTGATTGACACATTTATTTTTGTTTTATCTATACATACGTACATATATACATACACAATAGCAATCAAGCTACAGCTATTTTGTGTCTTTAAAGAAACTCGTGATATTCTGCAGGAAGCAATTTTAGCTCATTACAAAATGGCACCCTTGTTGGGCAATTTTATTTCATTTCAGAATTCTATTTCTCTTTTCTGTTTTTATTTATTTGTTTATTTTGGTTTTGCAAGATAAGGTTTCTCTGTGTAACAGCCCTGTCTATCCTGGAACTTGCTCTGTAAACCAGGCTGGCCTTGAGAGCCACCCCTTCCGCCTCCTGAGTGCTGGGATTGAAGGTTGTGTGCTAGGCCCTAGCTAGGCCTAGCTCCTTGTTTCAGAATTCTTGGCAGTCAAAGTAGTGGTCCTGCCTTATGCCTCAGATTATCTGACTTCACTCAGTGCTTTTTTTTCTCTTTTGTTTTTTCTTTTATTTTAAGTGACTCTTGACAGTAGTAACTACTGGTGATTCTAAGTGCGTCTCCAGATGAGTAGTGCCCTCAAGTGTTTCTTGCTATCCCAGAAAACTCTTTTGTAGTAGTGTCCCTAGGCTGGTTCTTGAATGAAAAACATGAACTAAAAAGAGAAGGACATGACTACTCAATATAAAGAGTTTTATTGCAGATATAAGGGAGAAAGCAGGCAGAGGGAAGAGCCCAGATTGACCATGGCCAGCAGACTACACTGGACCATGAGAGGAGGGAGAGGACAGGCTGACCAAGAGAGGTGGTAGACCCAAGAGAACAGCTTAGCCAAAATGTCTGAGTTATGTAAGGATCAGGCCTAGGAAAAAAGTGAAGCCCTGCCCCTGGCAAAGAGGAGCTTAGGGTAGGGGCGGGGTGAGAAGTGCTGGGAGGAGTCAGGGGGAGTGAGTGAGTCCTGTCCTGATTTGGGACCTAACAGGTCTCAACTTTCCTCTTTTTGAAAATATAATTTGTACCTATATTCTCAAAATATGTTTTATTAATTTCTAGTACCAAAAAGTTTGACTAAAATTTTATTGGTGTACTATTGTTAAGAAAAAAAGTCCTTCAGAGAAGTATGAGTCACATCGTAATTTGATGTAATGAGAAGCACATGGGTTCCAGCATGTTACAGACAGGAGTTTGAATTCTGGCTGTGTCACTCACTAGTCTGGGACTGTACGCAAGCATCTTAATATTTCTACCTTTTGCTTCAAGAAGGCGGGAAGATGCGTCTTTCAGAGAATTGCCATGGGAGTAAGTGCTGCGTACGCGGCTTCAGGCGTTGTAGACATGGTTAGGTGTGAGTCCACATCTCCTTGTCACAGTCCCGGACTTACGCTATTACTGGAGTTAAATACTGTGTTTCCTGGGTTTTCTTATGTTGCTTCCTTATTGCTATAAGAAACACCATGAGCAAAAGTGATTTAGGGAAGAAAGGGTTCATTTCGTCTTTCCAAGGACAGGAACTCAAGAATCTGAAGGCAGGAACTTGGAGACGAAGCTGTGGAGAAACCTGCTGACTGGCTTACACTAACATCTGTTCAACTAGCTCACTTATACAGCCCAGGAACCCCTCCCAGAGATGGTACAGACCACCTATATCAATTAGGAATCAAGAAAATGCCCCCCACAGATTTGCCCACAGGCCAATCTAATGTAAGCAATCTCCCAACTTAGACTTCCTCAGATAACTCTGGGCTATGTCCAGACGACAGCTGAAGATAACTAGGAGACTCCACCTTTTGTTAACTACATCACCTCAAGTTATAACTGTTCCTTTCCTGTTTGTCCCCAGTATTGCACATTAATATAACACACAGTATAATTTTAAAAGTCCCAAAGTCTTGAGAAAATTCCAATGACTTAAAAGCCCAAGTTCTCTTTTAAAATCCAAAGTCTCTTAACTGTGGATTCCTCTACAATAAAAAACAAGTTACATGTTTTCTTATTTCAAGAGGGAGGAATCAAGGTATAATTATAATCCAGTCAAAGTAAAACCAAAACTGAACAGTATACATCCAGATCATACAGCTCAGTGTCTGGCATCGAGATTCACTCTTCACCTTCTAGCTCCAAAAGGGTTAGGCCACCCCACTTCTTCAGGGCTGCCATCTGCAGCATACACAGCTTTTGTAGTAGGCTCATGCCTTCAATGCACACCCAATGCCATCCTTGACAGTTGTCCCACAGTCCTGCCATCTCCAGTGTCCTGGGGCATACACCAAAACTGAGGCTGCACTTTCATTCACACCCTGTCCTGGTCTCTCCACATGCCCTTTAACCCTGCCACACGGGGTCAGGCTCCACCCACTCCCTGTGATCTCCTCAATCTTGCCTCGCTCATGCCTACAAAACCAGTATCACATGGGAAACTTACACATTGCCAAGTTCCAGATAACAGCCTGAGAGTCTGTCTTGGCCCACTTGGACCGCAGATTCTGTGTGCTGACATGGAAAAAATACGTGCCAGAATATTTCAGCTGAACCACACTGACTTCTTAGCAATCACTGCTGGTTTTTGGCACTAGCTAACCAGTATCCATTGTCCCAGTGAATCATAAGTTTCACTTCCATATATTCTTAATGCAAAATATCACACAAGCAGCCACGATGGAGTCTTTGCTTACTTCTGAAATTTCATACCCAGACCTCCCATATCTGTGTTTCTCTCAGCATTCTTATCATCCAGGCTCCCACAGCTGGTCATTGGTCTCTGAGCATTCCATGACTTCTTAAGAATCCAAACTCCTCCAATATCTTCCTTAAAACTTAAGTCTACCACAGCAGAAACCCCACTTCTGGTACCAAGTTCTGTATTAACAGCTTTTCTGTTGCTGGGATAGATAATATGATCAAAAGAAACATGGAAAAGGAAAGGGTTTATTTTATTTTGTACTTCTGGGTCACTGTCCAGCATTAAAGTCAGAGCAGGAACTCACGGCAGGAACCTGGAGCAGAAGCTGTAGAATAATGTCATGATAGGCTCACTCTCTAGCCTTTGCCCAGCTAGTCTTTTTACACAACCCAGGATGCCTTGCCCAGGAACTGCACTGCCCACATACTGTATGTGGGCCCTCCTATATCATTTATTAATCAAGAAAATCCCCCACAGATGTGTGCCAGGGCCGGTCTGACTGAGACCATCTTTCAGTTGAGACTGTCAAATAAGTGAGCTATGTCAAGTTGACAGCTGAAGCTAATGAGAGATTAGATCTGATGCTTATTGTTCAGTGATTGTGTTCAGCCTGCCACTCTCCCTTTCTAGGCACATCCTGAATTCTTAGATTTTGTTTCTTGGTTTGTCCAGTCTTTGAAATTCAGATGAAAAAAATTAGGTTGTAATAAGTCTACTAATTCTCCCTGTAAACTTTTCTGTGATGTGCCTGTAGAACAGTCATTTGTTATTTGTTATGTTTTAAATCTATGTGCCAAATACTAAAAATAATGAGGATCATTTCTTCTTTAGGCAAAAAAAAATACATTTAATGTAAATTAATTCAAAATCATTAATGTATACATTTTAATCACTGACTATGGGGAAAACATTATACAAACTATAATTAAGATTTATTGTATCATTTTTTCAGATTTTTAATTCTGAATATCCTGACTCATTTTAACAAATGGCTTATATTTGAGGAGTAGCTTGTCAACTGCCATGTAATTTAATTAGGCTAAATGTCTATCAATGTTTCAGGCTTCTAACCAGGTATAATTAATAATAGACAAAAAGCTTTTATATGAATAAAGATGTTAGTTGCAAAAAAACAAATATTACACAGTTCAACTTACATGAAGAAATTAGTTGTCAAGTTTATAGTGACAGAAAGGGAAATGGTAGCTATCAAAGGCTGGGTAGGAAGCTGATGCCTAAGGGAACAGTCTCCATTAGAGAAAGTGAGAAAGTTATTTATATATATATACAATTTTTTTAATTTTTTATATTAATTATAGTTTATTTACTTTGTGTTCCAGCTGTAGCCCCCTCCCTCATTCCCTTTCAATCCCACCCTCCCTCCCTCATCTCCTCCTTGCCCCTCTCTAAGTCCACTTATAGGGGAGGTCCTCCTCCCTTTCCATCTGACCCTAGCCTATCAGTTCTCACCAGGACTGGCTGCAGTATCCTCTTCTGTGGCCTAGCAAGGCTGCTCTTCCCACAGGGGGAGCTGGGGAGGTCAAAGAGCCAGCCACTGAGTTCACGCCAGAGACAGTCCCTGTTCCCCTTACTAGGGTAGCTTCATGGATACTGAGCTGCCATGGGCTATGTCCAAGCAGGGGTTCTAGGCTATATCCATGCATGGTCCCTGGTTGGAGAATTAGTCTCAGACAAGCCCCTATGCTAAGATATATTTAGTCCTTGTGGAGCTCCTGTTCTCTCCAGGTCTTACTAACTCTCTCTTCTTTCATATGATTCCCTGCACTCTGCCCAAAGTTTGGTTATGAGTCTCAGCATCTGCTTTGATACACTGCTATGTAGAGTCTTTCAGAGGCCCTCTATGGTAGCCTCCTATCCTGCTTCTCATTTTCTCCTACTTCCAATGTCCATCCTATTTGTCTTTCTAAATAAGAATTGATCTTCTTACCCTGGGTCCTCCTTCTTGTTTAGCTTCTTTAGATGTACAGATTTTAGTATGTTTATGCTATCTTATCTTATAGGTCTAGTATCCACTTATAAGTGAGTATATACCATGTGTGTCTTTCTGCTTCTGGGATACCTCACTCAGGATGATCTTTTCTAGGTCCCACCATTTGCCTGCAAATTTCATGATTTTCTTGTTTTTAATTGCTGAGTAGTATTCCATTGTGTAAATATACCACAATTTCTGTGTCCCTTCCTCAGTTGAGGGGCATCTGGGTTGTTTCCAGATTTATTACAAATAAATCTACTACAAACATGGTTGGGGAAATGTCCTTGTTGTGTACTTGAGCAAGTGAGAAAATTCTCAAGCAGTGGTTCTCAACCTTCCTAATGCTGCAACCCTTTAATACAGTTCTTCATATTGCGGTGATGCCCCCTCCCCAGCATAAAATTATTTTTGTTGCTACTTCATAACTGTAATTTTCCTACTTACTGTTGTGGGTGATTATGTAAATATCCGTGTTTTTCAACGGTCTTAGGTGACCCCCGTTAGAGGGTTGTTCTACCTCACCACCACCAGCTGACAACCGCTGTTCTAGAGCATTGTGTAACTGTGTGGATGTTCTCAGCACCACAGAACTACTCAGCTTAAAATGGCTCAAATGGGAAATACAGTGGTATCTATTTTTCCACACATAGAGAAGAAAATGGCCGTGCACACATGGGAAATCACAAGCCATGAAACCATGATGGACATCGGTGTACTTCATTATTCTCTCAGCAAATTTTTCACTTTGATAAAAGTTTCTAAGTCATTTTCTGTTTTCTCCCACTACTTCTCAGAATGACAATTCTTACTTTCTCTGCACTTTCAGGAAATAAACTTTGACGCCCTGGAATCCATTGTTATACCCATAATTCTAGCACTCTTGCCATTAACCAAGTGATAGACTCCAAAATAGCTACATTAAGACTATTTCAGTCACACCTGGCTGTCCATGTGAAATGTCAACTCCTCCAACTCAAACACACATGAATCTTTCACTTATGCAACCCTTCATTAATAATTCAGAACCCAATTTTTTAGGTGGGTGTCTTGTTTTTTTTTTCTTTTTTAATTGCTGTATAACAAATTAACACAAATTTAGCAGCTTAAAGCCTCATAAATTTCATTCTCAGTTCCCATGAGTCAGTTTCCTTGAGTTAGAACACAACTGAGGGCCCCATGGTGTAGCCTTTCCAGCCAAGGGAGAGCTTGTGGCTGAGCACACGCACACACACACACACACACACACACACACACACACACACCGTTCTCCCTGCCCCTCCAGCTCGTGTCCTGGCTCCCAGCGACGGTGGCAGCTGACAGGATTAAGTTCCCATGTTGTTGTAGGACTGAGCCAACATTCCCATCCATTTTTTTTCTATCCAGATTCTTACATTTTCTCATCGAGTCCCATACAATAATCTCTCTAAAGACTCTTGTCCATTTAAGTAAGTCACCCAATTGGGGTATTTCCAGCCCAAGTTAATTAAGTCAATCAATTAACTAAAGACCTTTATTATCCATGCAAGCCTCCCTACCATTGTCTCATAACCCAATCATCTTCTCATGGCCACACCTACATAGAGAGGGTTATGTGAGGTATATAATCACGTCCAGAGACAACCATGTCAAAAGCATCATGGGATACTTGATGCTCAATTCAAATGTCTCAGTGTTCTTACCAATGGAATAATGGGTGATAAGATCCATTTCATAAGGGCAGGATGCTTAAATGATCTTATGTTTTGTATACAATATTCTGTATTGTATAAAAATACACTGGCTCTCATTCTTCAACCAGCAGAAGTCTCTGTGAAATAGAAAACATACCAGAAATGACCAGCCTCTGTGATTCTAGCCTCTGCTCTGCATCCCTTATTTTGCTGCCTCACTTAATCTTCATAACAGCCCTCAAGGCAGGGGCTAATGTTACCCCTATTTG